>NC_058085.1:102232270-102832270 GCF_014858855.1 Bufo gargarizans
TTCAAAATAACAAGAATCCAACCTCAGTTGATTATAAAATTGCATTATTTAAAAGGGTTGGCCACTTTCTGGCTCTTTGTGACCAATGGGTATGTAAGATGTCAAAATGGCTATTGCTAATATGGCCTTTGTTGATTCTTTGCAGTTTGCTATATATAAGCCATGTCCCCTTATTAGGCAAATCTTCTGGCTGTTCACACAGCGATCCTCTCGATAAGATGGCTGCTGATGGAGGGTCATGTGACCAGGCAAATCTGCTCCATGGGATATCTCCTCCATTCAAACACACTGCACCTGCAATAAACTTCCAACAGTACAAGTGCAGATGGCAGGTGAGGTGTATTTTAACAAAGGAGATATCATCTGGATGTAATTTGCCTGGTCACATGACCCTCCATCAGCAGCCATTTTATGGGAAAGACCTCTATGTGGACAGTACAAAAGACTTGGTAAATAAGGGGCATACCTTAGAAATGAGCGAATTTAAAAAAAATTGATTCGCTGGTTCGCCAATTTTTGGGGAAAATTCGGTTCGATCTGAATATATTTGTGGTGAATTTTGATGAAAAAACAACTATTTCCTGGCTGCAGAGAGCCTTTATAGTGGTGTAGAACTATGTGCTTGCAGTAACCGCATAGGGAGTCTGCTTTGGCAGTGAAATAATAATGTGAGTCCATATGACATGCAGATGACAGGCGTCGCTCTTAGAATCACTGCACACTTCACTTATTTGGGCACGTCACAGGGCTACACCTGACCAAATAACTCAAGTATGAACTCAGCCTTTACAGAGTCGATGTTAGAGCCACGAAGAAGTGCACTCCTTTTGACACCGTCGTCAGCTGATTCCACATAGATGTCATACAGAACCTGTTCTATTAAAGGCTTATACGAAGTAGAGCCCCCGGACAGAGTGGAAAGGGTGTCAGCAGTAGGTTGTGTTTGACGTCACTGATTATTTGGCCCTTCCTCTGATCCGTCAGAACAATAACCCACAAAAAAACGATTCTGTCTTGAAGAATCCGCCTTCACCTCGGTCAGCATTTGGTCAGCAATCCATTCAGTATTGCTAATGCCCCAAAAAACAGGATGGATCCAAAACAGAGATGACACGTGAATGGAATATTTGCATGTCTTCTGTGTTTGTACCCACTCCGCGTGTTGGCTACCAATTCACAAGCCAATTCTGATGGGACCATACAGGCCTTACAGCTGCTACACAGACAGGATCCGTTGTGTGTCTCATTTTCCTTCCTTCTGACAGATCAGAAGAAGGGTCAAATAAATGATGATGTCAGCGAAGCCAAAAAGGCTAAATAGTGGCCCAGTTATAAAGTGGGGAGGGTGGGAACAGCATGAGAAGGCCACAGAGTGGCCCTATGACAGTGGTGAGGTGGAAGCAATATGAGGAGACCACAGAGTGGCCCAATGACAGAGTCTGGAGGTGGAGGCAGCATCAGGAGGCTACAGAGTGGCACAATAACAGAGAGCAGAGGTGACAGCAGCATCAGAAGACCACAGAGTGGCAAGGTAACATAGTGTGGAGGTGGCAGCAGCATTAGGAGACCACTGAGTGGGAAGGTGACATAGTGTGGAGGTGGCGGCAGCATCAGGAGGCCTCAGAGTGGCAAGTTGACATAGTGTGGAGGTGGCAGCAGCATGAGGAGACCACAGAGTGGCAAGGTGACATAGTGTAGAGGTGGTGGGAGCATCAGGAAGCCACAAAGTGGCATGGTGACATAGTGTGGGACGTGACAGCAGCATCAGGAGGCCACAGAGTGGCAATGTGACATAGTGTGGAGGTGGGTGGCAATACCAGTACCCGCTGAAGATGGTGGGTGAAAGAAGGAGCACTTGGCATCAGATGTGTGGCATCAGGCGGGTGGCAGCATTACAATAGTAGCTGAGGCAGGTAGACAGAAGAAACCGGTCTCTTTTGTCAAAGTGTTGGTGTGGCACCATGGATTATCTAGTCTGATGCATCAGGAATAGGTGGGTGGAAATCCTGACTGAACCACGCCTGATTCATCTTGACAAAGGTCAGTCTCTCCACATTTTGGGTGGACAGGCGAGTTCTTCTTGGGGTAAACTATGGCCCCCGCAGCAATAAACACCCGCTCTGATGCCACACCTACTGGCCCGGGCAGGAAAGCTTATCCAGGGCAAACTCAGCCAATTCCGGCCACAAATCCAGTTTAGCTGCTAAGTAGTCCAGCGGATCTTTAATGACGGCTGGTAGGGTGCTGTCCAAGTATGCCACCACCTGCTGGTTCAGGTTTTGCTTCAGGTCTAGATGCTGCTGCTGGTGAGTAGTTTCTTCACTAGGCGGGTGAAGAAAGCTGCTCATCAGCGACTTTAGACTCAGGCTGCTGCTAATGGAGCTCCTGCCACCCCACCCCTCCCCAGCATCCATGGCAGTGGAACATGAGCGCAGAGGGCCAGACCTGCGAGAGAATAGACAATGACTAACTGACTACATAGGATGTCTCTATAGTGGTTCAGTTTGTCCTCCCTCTGAGCAGGTGCAAATAAAGGCCCCCATTTTGGACCGGTAGCAAGGGTCCAACAAGGCGGAGAGCCAGTAGTCATCCCTCTGCCGAATAGTGACAATTGGGTTGATCGAACCCGAACTGCAAACTTCGGGTTCATAATAAACTTTGCGAGTTTGGGTACCAGGGCCCGAACCCGAACTTTTTCACAAAAGTTCGGGTTCGGTGTTTGGGTGATTTTATTATTTTCCATTATAACATGGTTATAACGGAAAATAATAGCATTCTTAAGACCACGTGGTGAGTGCAGTAACGTCATCGCAGGTCCTTTTGCAGGTCCTGCAGAAAGAAGAAAGAAGAGGATACCGGCTGCGCGACCAAGTGGATGAGGTGAGTTTTATTTAATTTTTTTAGCCCCTCAATGGCCATTTTATTAAGCATTCTGTCTTAAAAATGCTATTTTCCATTATACCATTTTATAACGGAAAATAATAAAGTGAAGTTCGGGTCCCCATTGACTTTAATGGGGTCCGGGGTCAATTTCGGGTCAAGTTCGGGTCCCGAACCCAAACTTTGACCTGAAGTTTGGCCGAAATCGGCGAACTCAAACTTCCACAGGTTCGCTCATTCCTAGTCACTACCCAAGCAAGTGAGCATGCAGCGGGCCATTTGCGCAAGTGACTCGGAGGGACTCCCTGCCTCCATATCCACTGCATACTGCCACAGTGTGTCTGGGTCCTCTGCCTCATCTTCCTCATCGCCCTGTAGCTCCTCTGCCTGCTCCTGCTCCTCCTATACTTTTTAGAAAAACCACCCATTTCGCTACACATTGCTTGTGCTCCAATGTGCTCCTCCTCCAGTTCAGTCCCCACAGGGCTCATGTGGCCGTGAGATCTAGGCACCACGTCTCCAGTCCCCTGACCAGCCATATTTACCGGCATCTGTTCCAGGACATGAAGCAGTGGAATGAAATTGTTCATCCCGTAGTCCTGGCGACTGACAAATAACGTGGCCTGCTCAAAGGACCTGAGCAAACGGTAGGTGTCACGCATGAGCTGCCAATGGCTGACATCGAAGCTACACAGGGGAGTACTCCTGTCTGCTTGGATCATCAGAAAATCGTTTATGGCCTTTCTCTCTGTTCGTATAGTCGGTCCAACATATGGAGGGTGGAATTCCAACAGGTGGAAACGTCGCATATCAGCCCTATGTTGAGGGATGCCGTTCTGCCACTGCAGCTCAAGGAGGATGTGCTTGGCGATGTACGCGAGGCTGAAGTGCATGCAAAGTTTCCTGGCCATTTTTAGGATGTCTTGCAGATGGGTGGAAGACTTCAGGAACCGCTGGACAATCAGATTGAACAAGTGTGCCATGCAGGGCGCATGGCTCAGCCCACCTTGATGCAGCACCGAAACAATGTTCTTCCCGGATATTGTCGCTGGACCAACGGCTTGGCAAAGTGGAGGCGGAAGTGGCATCACCTGGCCAAGTTCCTGGTGTGGCTGTGCAGGAACCACAGTCACCCAGTGGGCCGTAAAGGACAGGAGCACATTCAGCTTCTGTGCCATTGGATGAGTGCACGCATACTGTTGTCTCTTGGCAATCGCTTCGATGATCGATTGCTGACGGAATGAGTGACAAAGAGGAGGAGCAGGAGCATCAGGACCAGCAGATGATGGGAAGGACAGACAGTTCCCTTTGGCTGAGGTGGTGGAGCCTTGACTGCCTGAAACCGGGTGCGTGCCAATGGGTGATGCAGCGGTTGCTGCGGCAGGCTGGACCACCACATTGGAGCCACAGTTCTCCCAGGCCACTTTACGGCGATGCTGCATATCTTGACACAGGGCAGTAGTGCCAATATTGGCACCCTGGCCACGCTTCACTTTCTGCCCACAGATTCCACATATGGTCATGTTTAACTCCTCCGGCAGTTTAAGAAAAAACTGCCACACCGCGAGTAGGTGATTTTACCCCCAACACTACACACTGACTGACTGCTACCGCCGCTGCCTCCGTAAACCCCTGCACCGCTACTTCCCGGGCAGGTAGGCTCACGCAAAGCGGGTGGTCTACCCCAGGCACATTTGGCTACCGACCTTCCACTGCTGCCATACTGCTGACTCCCGCCATGCTAGCGACTTGCTGGCTCCGCTGTGGGTGTGGGTGTCTGATGTCACTTGGGACGAAGTGGATGACAGAGTTAACCATTCTAGAACCGCTGGGTTGCTGGTCAAGACACAACTGCTAGATGACACCGGGAGCTCAGGCTTCTCGCTGCGACCCCTGCTGCTACATCCCCTTAACCCCTTAAGGACACATGACGTATCGGTACGGCATGTTTCCCGAGTCCTTAAGGACACATGACGTACCGGTACGTCATGTGTTGTTCCGATCACTGCCGTGCGGCCGGCTGTGATCGGAACAAGGTGCCTGCTCAAATCATTGAGCAGGCACCTCGGCTAAATGCGCGGGGGGGTCCCGTGACCCCCCCATGTCCGCGATCGCAACAAACCGCAGGTCAATTCAGACCTGCGGTTTGTTGCGCTTTCTGCAGTTTCTGATCGCTGCGGTCCCTGACCGCGGCGATCAGAAACTTTAGTGTGGCGAAAATATATATTTATCACCCCCCCCTGCACCTCTGAATGATTTTAGCCCGGTGGGAGGTGCAGGGGGGGTGTTGCGGGCGGTGGGGGCGGTGCGGGAGGCGGGCGGTGCGGCAGGCGGGATCGCGATCCCCCGCCCGCCTCCTATTGTGTAATCGTTGGTGTACAGTGGGTATACCAGGGTGCCAGCACATTGCTGGCACCCTGGTATAAACGGCTGACATCGGTGATGCGATGTCAGCCGTTTAACCCTTTCCATACAGCGGTCCGTACGGACCGCTGTATGGAAAAAGTTAACAGTAAGAGGGAGCTCCCTCCCTCTCCGATCGGGGGGCTGCAGTGCATTTGCAGCCCCCCGATGGAGAGGGAGAGAGCCCCCAGACAGCCCCCCAGAGCCCCGTCCTTACCCTTCCCCGTCTGCGCAGTTCTGACCATAACTGAGCAGACGGGGAAGGTTCCCATGGCAACAGGACGCCTGCTCAGGCGTCCTGCTGTCCATGGTGCTGAACAGATCTGTGCTGAAAGCATAGATCTGTTCAGTGTAAGTAAAATACAGTACAGAGCCCTATATAGAGTACAGTACTGTATTATACAGACATCAGACCCACGGGATCTTCAAGAACCAAGTGGGTCTGGGTCAAAAAAAAAGTGAAAATAAGGTAAAAATCAAAAAACACATTTATCACTGATTAAAAATTAAAAAAATAAAATTCCCTACACATGTTTGGTATCGCCGCGTCCGTAACGACCTGATCTATAAAACGGTCATGTTACTTTACCCGAACGGTGAACGCCATAAAAATAAAAAATAAAAAACTATGATGAAATTGAAATTTTGTCCACCTTACTTCCCAAAAAAAGGTAATAAAAGTGATCAAAAAAGTCGCATGTACGCCAAAATTGTAACAATCAAACCGTCATCTCATCCCGCAAAAAATGAGACCCTACTTAAGATAATCACCCAAAAACTGAAAAAACAATGGCTCTTAGACTATGGAGACACTAAAACATTTTTTTTGTTTTAAAAATGAAATCATTGTGTAAAACGTACATAAATAAAAAAAATTGTATACATATTAGGTATCGCCGCGTCCGTGACAACCTGCTCTATAAAATTACCACATGATCTAACCTGTCAGATGAATGTTGTAAATAAAAAAAATAAAAAACGCTGCCAAAAAAGCTATTTCTTGTTACCTTGCCGCACAAAAAGTGTAATATAGAGCAACCAAAAATCATATGTACCCTAAACTAGTACCAACAAAACTGCCACCCTATCCCGTAGTTTCTAAAATGGGGTCACTTTTTTGGAGTTTCTACTCTAGGGGTGCATCAGGGGGGCTTCAAATGGGACATGGTGTAAAAAAAAACAGTCCAGCAAAACCTGCCTTCCAAAAACCGTATGGCATTCCTTTCCTTCTGCGCCCTGCCGTGTGCCCGTACAGCGGTTTACGACCACATATGGGGTGTTTCTGTAAACTACAGAATCAGGGCCATAAATAATGAGTTTTGTTTGGCTGTTAACCCTTGCTTTGTAACTGGAAAAAAAAAATTAAAATGGAAAATCTGCCAAAAAAGTGAAATTTTTAAATTGTATCTCTATTTTCCATTAAATCTTGTGCAACACCTAAAGGGTTAACAAAGTTTGTAAAATCCGTTTTGAATACCTTGAGGGGTGTAGTTTCTTAGATGGGGTCACTTTTATGGAGTTTATAATCTGGGGGTGCATCAGGGGGCTTCAAATGGGACTTGGTGTCAAAAAACCGGTCCATAAAAATCAGCCTTCCAAAAAACAAACGGCGCACCTTTCCCTCTACGCCCCGCTGTGTGGCCGTACAGTAGTTTACGGCCACATATGGGGTGTTTCTGTAAACAGCAGAGTCAGGGCAATAAAGATACAGTCTTGTTTGGCTGTTAACCCTTGCTTTGTTAGTGGAAAAAATGGGTTAAAATGGAAAATTAGGCAAAAAAATGAAATTCTCAAATTTCATCGCCATTTGCCAATAACTCTTGTGCAACACCTAAAGGGTTAACGACGTATGTAAAATCAGTTTTGAATACCTTGAGGGGTGTAGTTTCTTAGATGGGGTCACTTTTAGGGAGTTTCTCCTCTAGGGGTGCATCAGGGGGCTTCAAATGGGACATGGTGTAAATAAACCAGTCCATAAAAATCAGCCTTCCAAAAACCAAACGGCGCTCCTTTCACTCTACACCCCGCTGTGTGGCCGTACAGTAGTTTACGGCCACATATTGGGTGTTTCTGTAAACGGCAGAGTCAGGGCAATAAAGATACCGTCTTGTTTGGCTGTTAACCCTTGCTTTGTTAGTGGAAAAAATGGGTTAAAATGAAAAATTAGACAAAAAAATAAAATTCTCAAATTTCCTCCCCATTTGCCAATAACTCTTGTGCAACACCTAAAGGGTTAACAACGTATTCAAAATCAGTTTTGAATACCTTGAGGGGTGTAGTTTCTTAGATGGGGTCATTTTTGGGTGGTTTCTATTATGTAAGCCTCGCAAAGTGACTTGAGACCTGAACTGGTCCCTAAAAATTGAGTTTTTGTAAATTTCTGAAAAATTTCAAGATTTGCTTCTAAACTTCTAAGCCTTATAACATCCCCAAAAAATAAAATATCATTCCCAAAATAATTCAAACATGAAGTAGACATATGGGGAATGTAAAGTCATCCAAATTTTTGGGGGTATTACTATGTATTACAGAAGTAGAGAAACTGGAACTTTGAAATTTGCAAATTTTTCCAAATTTTTGTTAAATTTGATATTTTTTGGTGCAAAAAATATAATTTTTTTGACTTCATTTTACCAGTGTCATGAAGTACAATATGTGACGAAAAAACAATCTCAGAATGGCCTGGATAAGTCAAAGCGTTTTAAAGTTATCAGCACTTAAAGTGACTCTGGTCAGATTTGCAAAAAATGGCCTGGTCCTTAAGGTGAAATAGGGCTGTGTCCTTAAGGGGTTAATCTGCTGCGACCTCTGCCTGCACCAGAAACATTTAGGCCTCTGCCAGTCCCCTGTGCAGGGCCTGGCACTTCTCTGTCTGACATACTGTTAGAGCTTACAATCAAATGCTAGATCAAATATTTTTTATTTTGCCACTCATACACAGCAAACGGGGCTTTAGAATATATCACTGCACAGCTGAACGGCAATTTGGCCCTAATTTTTTGCTACTTTTACACAATGGGCTTTTCAACAGTTTAGTGCAATGCTGAAGGGCGAATATATTTTTATTTCGCCACTAATACACGGCAAACAGGCCTTTGGAGTATATCACTGCACCGCTGACGGGAATTAGGCCCTAATTATTTTCTACTTATATACAACACACGGGCTTTTCAACAGATAAGTGCAATGCTGAACAGCGAATATATTTTTTATTTCGCCACTAATACACGGCAAACAGGCCTTTGGAGTATATCACTGCACCGCTGACGGGAATTAGGCCCTAATTATTTTCTACTTATATACAACACAACGGGCTTTTCAACAGATAAGTGCAATGCTGAACAGCGAATATATTTTTATTTCGCCACTAATACACGGCAAACAGGCCTTGGAGTATATCACTGCACCGCTGACGGGAATTAGGCCCTAATTATTTTCTACTTATACACAACACAACAGGCTTTTCAACAGATAAGTGCAATGCTGAACGGCGAATATATTTTTATTTCACCACTAATACATGGCAAACTTATCACTGCACTGCTGATAGGCCCTTACTGTGAACTAAGTGCGATGGATTATTACGGCGACTACAAAAGACTATAAACTGTGTCTTGAACAATAAAGAATTTTATTAAACAAATACAAACACAAGTCTACAGTCTATCAATTCTACTATATCTATATACATTTATATCAAAGGTTATATAAATATATATACATATAGACACACACCGCAATATATTAACAACACTATAAAACCTGACTACGCTAACACAACACAATCTACAATTCCACCCCACAATCTATCTAAGCATACACTTACATACACATACTATTAGCAGCGCCCACCCACCTGGCTCTATACTGTACCTACAAGATAACAAGGGTTACAGAGATGTTGGATACAGGGGTATATGGTAGTGGCATTGCAAGGGTAATATCACAAGACGATGCAGGCCAGGGATATCAATGTTGGAGAGGAGTATTGCAGGGGTTAATGCAGGGCAGGGAATATTGTAATCAGGGCAGGAAAAGCAGGGGTTAAGGCAGGGTATAGCAGGGGTTCAGGGAATATTGCAGGATTTATAGATTGCAGGGCAATGCAGGGGATAAAAGGGTTATTAGAGATGGATTAGTGGAAGTGGGTAAGGGTTAATAATATAGGATTTTGGCTCTATGCACCACCACAATGCATTTGAAATGAAACAAACAAGATGTGCTTTAACTGCAGACTGTCAGGTTTAATTTCAGGGTATTTACATCCAAATCAGGTGAACGGTGTAGGAATTACAGCAGTTTGCATATGTGCCTCCCACTTGTTAAGGGACCAAAAGTAATAATAATCATAAATTAAACTTTCACTTTTTAATACTTGGTTGCAAATCCTTTGCAGTCAATTACAGCCTGAAGTCTGGAACACATAGATATCACCAGATGCTGGGTTTCATCCCTGGTGATGCTCTGCCAGGCCTCTACTGCAACTGTCTTCAGTTCTTGCTTGTTCTTGGAGCATTTCCCCTTCAGTTTTGTCTTCAGCATGTGACATGCATGCTCAATCGGATTCAGGTCAGGTGATTGACTTGGCCATTGCATAACATTCCACTTCTTTCCCTTAAAAAACTCTTTGGTTGCTTTTGCAGTATGCTTTGGGTCATTGTCCATCTGCACTGTGAAGCGCCGTCCAATGAGTTCTGAAGCATTTGGCTGAATATGAGCAGATAATTAAACACTTCAGAATTCTTCCTGCTGCTTTTGTCAGCAGTCACATCATCAATACCATACATGCCCACGCCATGACACTACCACCACAATGCTTCACTGATGAGGTGGTATGCTTCGGATCATGAGCAGTTCCTTTCCTTCTCCATACTCTTCTCTTCCCATCACTCTGGTACAAGTTGATCTTGGTCTCATCTGTCCATAGGATGTTGTTCCAGAACTGTGAAGGTTTTTTTAGCTGTCGTTTGGCAAACTCCAATCTGGCGTTCCTGTTTTTGAGGCTCACCAATGGTTTACATCTTGTGGTGAACCCTCTGTATTCACTCTGGTGAAGTCTTCTCTTGATTGTTGACTTTGACACACATATACCTACCTCCTGGAGAGTGTTCTTGATCTGGCCAACTGTTGTGAAGGGTGTTTTCTTCACCGCAGAAAGAATTCTTCGGTCATCCACCACAGTTGTTTTCCATGGTCTTCCGGGACTTTTGGTGTTGCTGCTGAGCTCACCGATGCGTTACTTCTTTTAAAGAATGTTCCAAACAGTTGTTTTGGCCACGCCTAATCTCTCTGATGGGTTTGTTTTGTTTTTTTAAGCCTAATGATGGCTTGCTTCACTGATAGTAACATTTCTTTGGATCTCATCTTGAGAGTTGACAGCAGCAGATTTCAAATGCAAATAGCACACTGGAAATAAACTCTGGACCTTATATCTGCTCATTGTAATTGGGATAATGAGGAAATAACACACACCGGGCCATGGAACAGCTGAGAAGCCAATTGTCCCATTACCTTTGGTCCCTTAACAAGTGGGAGGCACATATGCAAACTGTTGTAAATCCTACACCGTTCACCTGATTTGGATGTTAATACCCTCAAATTAAAGCTGACAGGCTGCAGTTAAAGCACATCTTGTTCGTTTCATTTCAAATCCATTGTGGTGATGTATAGAGCCAAAAATTTTAGAGTTGTGTCGATGTCCCAATATTTATGGACCTGACTATATATATATATATGCCACCAAAAGGGGACCCCTTGCCCCCGTCTGGTCCGTCGCACATTTCCTTTGTATTACAAGCAAAAACAATGTTTTATTTTCATGTTTTTCAATTTCAAAATAACAAAAAAGGAAAGGGGTCTGATTTTGAGGTGTGTTTATGATCATTATCCATTTGTAAAATCCATCCTCTTTTCAACGTCAGATTTTTTACAGTTGTTGTTCTGTTTGCTTCCAAAATTTGTTAGAATTTCATTGAATCCATCCTTCCCTCTACCCATGAAATGTTCCTCGTGTCATTGTCTGCAACATAGCATCAAAGCATGATTGATCCACCCCCATGCTTAATGGTTGGAGAAATTTTCTTTTCATTAAATTATTTGCCCTTTTTTTTCCAAACATACCTTTGCTCATTGTGGCCAAAGACAGGGGCGTACATAGAAATCATTAGGTCCCATAGCAAGAATCTGGATTGGGCCCCCATGCCCCATCCTTAGCCCCTCCTACTACCTTTTCCCTCCTCCTGGCTGCCTGCTTCTACCTACTATATAATGTGTATACCTCACCCCCCCTTAAATTGTGCCTGTTGCTGCGTATAATATACAGTGTGCCATACCCAAATAAATGATGCCTATTGCTGAGTGACATATATAGTGTGCTATACCCCCCACCCCCATGAATTACTGTATGCCTATATATAAAGTGTGCCTGCTACATATAATGTATAGTGTGCCATAGCTCCCCTTACTGTTGGGCATTAGATAGTGTGCCATAGCCCCCCCCCGAACTGGTCCTGTTTCTCCCTATTATATAGTGTGCCATACCTTCCCCCCCCCCCCCCCCAAGGAACTGTAACTGGTTGCCTGCTGCAACTTATTATATTGTGTGCTATAGACCCCCCCTAAAAGTGTTCCTGCTGCCTATGATGTATAGTGTGACTTAGCCTCCAATGATCTGTGGTTGTTGCTCCCCATTATATAGTGTCCTTATTTACTGCCTCAACCGCATCCTCCATAAACTTTTATTTTGAACCTGTATTAAACAGGGCTGACTTTACTTACACAGTAAGCTGCTGGCCAGCCTAGCAGAGAGACAACACACACATGCAGAGTGAGCGCTGATCTGGACTTAAGAGATGGCAGCCAGACACTGATGTGCTGGGTAAGGAGGAGCTAGAGAGCAGGGAGCTGGAAGGCAAGGACTGAGCCCAAGGGAGGACTTGGGAAGTGACAGTAGCTTGTGTGTGTAATTAGGAGGCATCCATGGCCGGGCCCCTTTCCCCCAGGGGCCCCATAGCAACTGCGTGGTCTGCCTCTATCGGATGTACACCACTGGCCAAAGAGGTCTATTTTAATCTTATCAGTTCCCAGGACTTGTTTCCAAAATGCATCAGGCTTGTTTAGATTTTCTTTTGCAAATTTCTGATGCTAAATTTTGTGGTGAGGTTTTCTTCTGCTGACTCTGCCAAGAAGGCCACATTTGTGAAGGTGATGCCGAATACTGAACAGTGTTAAATCTTGCTGAAGGTCTTTTGCAGTCAAGTGGGGGTTGTTATTTGCTTTTCTAGCAATCCTATAAGCAGCTGCCTCACAAATTCTCCTTTGTCTTCCAGACCTTTTCTTAACTGGCATTTCTTAATTACATTTCGAACTGAGGAAATGGCAACCTGAAAACTTTGCTATCTTCTTATAGCCTTCTCCTGCTTTGTGGGCCTCAACTATTTTCATTCTCAGTGTTAGACAGTTGCTTAGAAGAACGCATGGCTGCTGTTTTTTGGGACAAGGTTAGAGGAGTCTGGGCAGGGGCATAACGATCGCGGTTGCAGAGGGTGCAATCACGACCGGGCCCGGCAGGGGGGGGGCGCAAGTGCTTTCAGCCAACGCAGTCCCCCTCCGCTTTGCCTATTTAAAAAGTAAGTGACTAGTGTGGCTGCGCTGCGTACATCCCCATACATACACCCTTTCTGCTCAATGTCGGCAAGACCCGGCGCTAGAGGTCACGGACATCACGGGAAGATGTGATGATGCTGCTAGTGAGACGGGACAACCGAATGCGGAACAGAGTAGAGTAGAGGTAAATATTTTTATTTAGGTATGCACACACGCTGCGTTACGTACTGGGGGCACCCGGCACCAACCCGGCACTATGAATTGAATTTAGAAAGGGCCAGGAGGGCACAAAAAGAAAATAAAATCTATACAGAAAGGGTTGCAGCCTGGCGGGGGCACCTAGTAGTGGCCCTATGAACTGAATTTAGAAAGGGGGGCCAGCACCAGCTATATAAGAGGAGGCCACAAATAAATAAAATCTATACAGAGTGAGAGGGGGGCAGGGGCTGACAATCATTCAATTATATACCGGGATCAAAATGAAATATATACAGTCTGGGGGCCAAATGAAATATATACAGTCTGGGTGGGGACCAAATGAAATATATACAGTCTGGAAGAGGGCCAAATGATATATATATACAGAGTGAATTGTGGGGGGAGGTTGCGGATTAATGGGGAGGGGGGCGCCAATTCATAGTTTGCCCTGGGGCCCA
Source organism: Bufo gargarizans (assembly GCF_014858855.1). NCBI lineage: Eukaryota > Metazoa > Chordata > Amphibia > Anura > Bufonidae > Bufo > Bufo gargarizans. The sequence goes on from NC_058085.1 coordinate 102,245,815, forward strand.
TAGAACTCTAGTTACGCCACTGATTCTGGGTATTTATAAAGCTTTGAAATTTGCTTCACATGAAGTTTCCTAACTATGATTGTGAACAAGTCTTAACTCTAACAGACTATTTAAGGTCTGATACCTTGGTCAAAGTTATCTGAGCGCTCAATTCTCTTCCAGTTCTCATACTTTTGCAAGGTACTCCTTTCCTTTTTTTACTTTAAAATTGTACAAAACCAAGTAATACATTGACATTGTTTAAAATGTTGAAAAGTGTTTCATCTTTAACTTTGTCTTTTGGAGATAATTTTGTCTTAACTTGCTTAACAGTCATTTTGACCAGGGGTGCCAAAACTTTTACATGCCACTGTATATTAATATCCACACAAGCTCAAGGACCGCCATCAAGGTGACTGCATTTGCAAGACCGAAGATATTAAATGTGATTAAACTGGTGTTAGAACAGCATTGTAAGTGGCAGACTTTAGATGTTAAACCGAACCCCCCACCTCCTCCCTGCCACACACCTCATTCAAGGCTAGCTTCTCCAATTTAACATAAACAGCTTTTTCACATCTCCCTATCACTGCCCCTGTTGCTGTTTTGACATGCCCATGGACATAACGCCAAAAGGAAATAAGAAAGAGCTGCATGGACATGGAACGGAAGATAGGAGCAATAAAGGTAAAAGAAATACGAAATTACAGCTACCTTCATAAATGATTATTTTAGAGGATGATGATGCAAACTGCAATACCCCTTTAAGTCATATTTTATCATACTCGAGCAAATCATGCAAACTTGCCAGATTTTTTTTGTGTAAAAACAAACATTTTCTGAATGCTCTCAGGAGTCAGGTTTAAACGACCCAATTTTATCATTCTAAACGTTGGTAAGTATTAATCATCTTGCAATATTGTTTATCCGGTTCTCTAACATAGTGCCTCCAAAGATGGAGATTCTCAATAGGTAAAACGGTATACTACAAGGTATCACTTGGTATTTATCTGCTTTCAATGCTCAGTTGTAATACATTTTCCTCCACCCATTACCTTAAATACAGTATCTGGACAAGTGCTCTGTAGCGCACCCCTCCCCCTTTTAATTTACTGTTGAAATGGAAAATATCTACAGTGAAATGAGAGAATATTTTGCTTAGAATACAGAAGGATTTCTAGACATATCACTGGCTGTTTTATATTGCAATTAAAACGGGGCTTTTATGCAAACTGCAAACAGACATAAACACTGTCACTCAAACGTAATAAAATGTCTTCTCGGCCAATGGCCACATCCTTGAAGCAGGCAATATACGGGAGAAATAAGAACAGGATTACAATGCAGATAAACATTATTCATGATTAGAGTACGATGTAATAAATTGGCACCGATCTCATGGGTTATTGCCAGTGGTTTTATTAAACTTCTTGCCAGCACAATCTATAACTGTAAAGTCTCCGTCCTATGTTCTGTAACTGCTTAGCTGCACATGACATGAATCCAACAGCGTACTGCATTAAGCGAGCAATTAAACTCCTTGTAACGGGATCCGGCTCAGGAAGGCATTGGATTCAAGGTTAATTTGGAAAAAATATGAAGTGTTATCAAGTTATTTGTGAGACAAAGCAAACACCCCCGAATACATTTATCCTCATAACCGAGGTCAGATTTCATTACACGCCAGACATTCATTGTCTGCATACTCTAAAAGATGAGGAGCACAGTCAAGTGTCGGACAAAGCGATAGAACTGTCCTTGCTTGGTGGCATCTTCGCATTTCAAGTGGTCACATACTTAGTTAATATGACTAAATTATTATACTTGGATTCCCTGGTCCCCAAGATCCTAATGTATTGGCAGGGTGCAGAGCGGTTACAAAGAGCATCTCTTTCTCTGGAGAACCTGTCCTGTCCTACAGCACACAGACAATGGACAATGTTCATTGCTCAATTTCCCCTGTGGTGGCACTGCAGGCGAGTAGAAAGCTTACTGCCACAGACTACAACTAGAGTCCTAACAGGGGTACACTTTGTAATCTTAGACTTATTGGCAAGAGACACTTCTGAAAAGCAGGGATTGTCCAAAGTTTACAAACTCTTTAAAGGCCTATTCAGGTAAAAGTTATCTCCTATCCCGTGTTCTCGGCTATCTCTGGAACTCCCATAGAAATGAATGGAGTGGCCACGCACATAGGCGACCAGCCACTCTGGTCATTTCAAGGGAGCAGCATGGGGCCTACAGGGGGTATGGGGCCCCCTTTCTCAAGATCAGTAGAGGTCCTAGAGGTAGGATCCCCACCCATCTGATAGTTATACCCTATCCTGTGGATAGGATATAACGTTTGCCTACCTGAATGCCCCTTTAAGAAATGGGTCCGGACACTACGGGCCTGACTTATCAAAACAGTTAAGCTGGCTTAGTTGCCCATGGCAACCAATCAGAGATCAACATTCGATTCCTCTGAAAAACTGAAAGCTGAGCTCTGATTGGTTGCTAAGGGCAACTAAAACTGATTTTACTGATAGGCAGTTTTGATAAATGAGGGCCTCTAACTTTGGGTTAACAATCTCACAACACTTAAGGTTTACACTTTAGCCATTGCATGTAGGTTATGTTACCCTTTGTCAGCTGCACAGCATAATTTCATAACCAACAGCCACTGTACAGACATTGCTTAAAGATCACCAATCCCCACCAATCTTTAGAACGAGGGAAGAGAATAATGAATATATCGCATTATCTTTCCTCGCTGCTGAAGACAAGTTGGCCCCATATATTACTTCGTGCATCGAGTAGATATGCGCATGCTTCTCTCACCTCGTTCTAAAGATTATTATAGGTGTCAGCACTCAGACCCCCACAGTTCTAAACTTTTGACATGACTCTATGACATATCAAACGTTTCTGAAAAGTTAGTGACCCTTTAATACACTTTTTTTGCATCCCAGAAGGAGACTTTTATATATAGTATATGTAACAAAACAACAACAAATACAGGTGCACTCTGCGGTCTCACTAAACCGGGCTACTTGAGAAACCTTGACGTGGTGCCCGGGCTTAGACATGTTCTACACCGTAGGACATGTTGACTAATCTCTCAATTTTAAAATCAGTTTGAGGGTTTAGTGAGACCGCAGAGTGCACCTGTATTTGTTGTTTTGTTATATTGTTATATTGATTATTACATCCGCACTTGTTACCTTGTGTGAGATGTCTATTGTGGTACTTGTGGTTCGCCGCGGGCATCCTCCACCGTATGCATTTTGCTGGGGATCGCCATTAGCAACGGGCCACAAGTGCAGGATTTGCTCCCCTATATATATGCACGACTGCATGTGGGTTTGAGCACCTCCTGCTAATGCCACCTTGTCTTTTTTGGTTAGTATATGTAACATAATTATTTTTTCATTGTATTGCATTGAAATACCTATTCAAATGAATTAGTGCATGTCCAGAGAGCCCCTGTGGTGCCGCAGCAGAGGATAGTAGAGGTAGTGGCCCTGAGGATGATGTGTCGCTGTGTACTTCCTATGGCCGTTGCTCCCTGGGGTAGGTGCAGTAAAGGAAGGGCACTCTGTGTTACCTCAGGACGCTCTCTCTAAATGTGGGCTCTCTGCCTGATAGTAGTTCGGGGGTGCCCATGGTGTTACCATGGGTGCTAGTCAGGGCACGTGATGGAAATGCAATGCATGTGTTGTTAAGAGAGTTAGAGACTAGGCCAGATTGAAATTAACAAAAGTCTCTCTTCACTGTGTGCACAATAGTAGTTGAAGTACATCCAGCAGTTATCTGTCCACAGTGCAAATTCCCCCCAGATATCCAAGCATGAGCTAAGTAGTTTGTTGCAGCAATGGCTCTCTTGCTAAAGTCCCTGTTACTAGGACTTCTGGCTAGCAACTACAATCTGGCAGCCGTGGCTGTAGTGTCTGGGATTTCTGGCTAGCAACTACAATCTGGCTAGTGTCCACTAGTCTGGGGTGCATAGGGCCTGGAATGCTTTAAGCTGGGTTATCTTACTGACTCAAGCTGTGTCCATCAGATCTTCCTCTCTTTCATCTCCTGAGCACGTGGAGGTGCTGAAGACTCCAGGACCTTAACCTGGAGAAGAGGAACACGTTGAGACTGCCTCCCTATCTCCAATCTCTCTACAGCTAGAGTGACTGGAATCTTCTGAAATTAGGGTGAGGAGCCAGCCCACACCTTGAGCTCCAGAGAATTCTGGGCTAGGATAGTTAACTCTAGCCATGCCTGGGTCATGTTTAGACATACTGGATGTAAGGTGCATTACATTAGCTTCACAAAACATTGCATACCATTGCATTTCCAACCAAACAGGTCTGGGTATTGCCCATGTAAAATGCACAGGCAGACATTGGGACATAACTCAAGTGTACCCTAACAGGAATTAACACAGTGGGGCTCAGGATCATTGCTGATCGCGGCATCTGAGGCTATAATTTAGGCCTTTCGGAGGTTAATCAGGGTAAAAATATAAATGAAGAAATAAATACTCACCTTATCCATTTGCTCACGTTAAGGCCGTCTCGGCTATCTGGATTGAAGACACCGTGCGAAATCCCGTGTGGTGACGTGATGACGTCAGCACATCATCACGCTGGCTGGGAGTGGTGACATCATCACTGATACTTGACCCACGTGAGATTTTGCCTAATTTCTGCAATCAAGATGGCTGCAACGCCTTAGATGATAAAGTGAGTATGTTTTTTTTTTGTATTATTATTTTTATCGCCATTTCAGAAAAAATAGATTTGTTACCTCGAAGTATGAGGAACTTTGGGTTTGCAGCGAATTGAATTTTTCCGGAAATTTGGATCAAAGTCAATTCGTTTGGCTTCAATTTGCTCAACGCTAGCCATTTTTTTAATGGCATTCACTGTGTAGTAAAAATGACTTGAAAATTTATTCTGTGGGGAAGTATGATTACGGCAATACCAAATGTGTATAGTTTTGCTCCTTAAAAAAAAACTTTTTACTGGCTTTCAAAATACGGGAAAAATAACACAATATGCTAATAGCTTGGATAATACCAGATTACCAATTACCGTATGTTTATTTTTTTCATTTTTCCATAGGATAAAAGAGCGGACTGAGCCTTCTCCATATCTCCTCCTGGCATATTCGCCTTTGTACATACTGTATAAGTCAAACCTTGAAGGGGATAATGGTGTTAGACTTTTATTCCATTGTTCTGGTTCCCTCACTTTCCATTTATACAAAATATATACATGTCTTCTCTTAATTGCATCACTAACTGTGGTGTTATCATTAGGACATGGTCAGGTTTCTGCTTACAGTTTTGGAAGCCAAACCAGGAGTGACTTAAAAAAAGAAGATAAATCATATCTACCTTTTATACTTTCTCTCCTTTCCTGATCCACTCCCGATTTTGGCTTCCAAAACTACATGCTGAAACCTTACCATGTGGCCGTACCCTTAGGATACGAACATATGCCGCAGTCATGTCAAGCTTGTGAGACGCCCGAACTGCTATTGAGTATCGCGCCCCCATACAGGCCGCAGCAGGCTCTAATTCAATTAATCAAGACCACACTGTTTAGTCTGCATTGTTAAAGGGAGTCTTTCACCGAATATGACCATTACAGACCACTCAGATCAGGTTCTCCATTACTTTCCCCAGATTACTATGGTACCTTTCATATTGCAGTCCATCGCTGATTTGCTCCAAAAAACACTTTTTTACCATATGGTAATTAGGTTCTGAAGGTGCCCAGGGGCGGCGTTCATGTGGCCGGTTCCCAGGACCCTCAGCGCTTTGCTTATCAAACTCCTTCTCTTTCACCCCTCTGGCCCACCCTTGTTTAATCTGATTACCTCCTTCTCTCCATCTGAAATCCAGTGCACATGCGTGGGGAATGTGTGGAGCGGCTAGGAAGCGGGATTTCAGACAGAGAGGAGGAGGTAATCAGATTAAACAAGGGCGGGTCAGAGGGGTGAAAGAGGAGGGGTTTGGTAAGAAAAGCGCCCAGGGGCCTGGGCACCTTCAGAACCTAATTACCATATGGTATAAAAGTATTTTTGGAGCAAATCGGCGATGGACTGCAATATGAAAGGTACCATGTAATCTGGGGAAAGTAATGGAGAACCTGATCTGAGTGGTCTGTAATGGTCATATTCGGTGAAAGACTCCCTTTAATGGCTGACCAGTATTGAATGCAGACCGACTAAACAGTGCAGTCTTCGCTAGTTTAATTAGAGCCTACTGCAGCCTTTTCGGCCAGTCAGTAACTGTGACACAACTGAACCATGTGGTCATATCCATAGAGTACTGCCCCATGGCGCGGCCATGATGCAGCTGAGACATGGCTATCAAATACCACTTGGCCCTGCAACCCCTAGTGGTATTCTATTAACTGTTCATTCACTGTTGATCATTAGGCATGTGGTAACCCTCAGAATGGCACCTGTGTTAACAATGAACGCATATCCACAAAATGGATATGTTCTATTTTTTGGAACATTCGTATGGATCCCGAGAAGGTCTGTGCCGTGTTGGACTAGGACTGGGAAAATCTGAAAGCGCTTATGCGGTTTTTAGGGTTTACCAACTACTACCGTAAATATATCTTGAACTATTCATCGGTGGTTAAACCTTTAACAGACATGACTAGGAAGGGTGCTGATATTTCTATCTGGTCTGATGCGGCATTACAGGCCTTTTCTGCTGTGAAAGAATGTTTTGCTTCGACCCCTATTCTGGTGCAACCGGACGTGTCTCAGCCATTTATTGTTGAGGTTGACGCGTCCCAGGTAGGGGTAGGAGCAATCTTGTCACAGCGTCCTTCACCCAGTAAATGGCACCCATGTGCATTTTTCTCTAAAAAACTCTCGACTGCTGAAAGGAATTATGATGTGGAGAATAGGGAATTGCTGGCCATTAAGTTGGCGTTCGAGGAATGGCAGCATTAGTTGGAAGGAGCAATTCATCCTATTACTGTAATTATGGATTACAAGAATCTGGCCTACCTGGAGTGGGGGGGGGGGGTGAGTCTAATGACCCTAGTCTCATTTTATCTGAAGGGGTAGTCATATCCGCTCTTTATCCTGAACTCGAGGCCAAGGTGTTGGAGGCACAGGAGGATGCGCCGGACTCTTGTCCTTCGGGGAAATTGTTTGTTCCCTCCGAATTGAGTCACATGGTGTTCGAGGAACATCACTGTACGGTGCTTGCTGGGCACCCTGGGAGCAGATCAACTGTCGATCTCATCTCTCGCAGATTCTGGTGGCCGGGGTTGCGTAAGTGTGTTGAGGACTGTGTCAGCCTGTGGTACCTGTGCACGTGCTAAGGTGACCTTACGGATCTCTGCTTCCATTGCCCATCCCGTCCAGACCTTGGACCCATTTGTCCATGGATTTTATCACAGATCTACAGAATTCTTTGGGAAAAAACGTGATTCTTGTCGTAGTTGATCGTTTTAGTAAAATGGCACACTTTATTGATTACCTAGTCTACCTAATGCTAAAACTCTTGCACAGGTGTTTGTGGATAACATTGTGAAACTACATGGCATTCCCTCTGATGTGGTGTACAATATAGGGTTTCTGTTTGTTTCCAGATTCTGGAAAGTGTTCTGTACTCGTCTGCGTGTACAATTGTCCTTCTCTTCGGCTTTTCATCCTCAGTTGAACGGACAGACGGAGCGCACTAATCAGAATCTGGAGACTTACTTGAGATGTTTTGTTTCAGAGAATCAGTAAGAGTGGTCTTCATTTTTGTCGTTAGCTGAGTTTGCTATAAATAACAGTAGACAGGAATCCACTGATAGGTCGCCGTTTTTTGGGGCATATGGGTTCCATCCACAGTTTGGTACATGTTCTGGTGCTCAAAATTCCAGCATTCCTGAGGAGGAACGATTTTCCTCTTCTTTGTCTTCTAATTGGCGGTAATCCAAAATAACCTGAAAAATTTGGGCAACAGGTATAAGCGTGCTGCTGACAGGAGACGTATGAGTGGTCCGGACCTGATAGTGGGTGATTCTGTGTGGTTGTCTACAAGAAACATTAAACTTAAGGTGCCTTCTTGGAAGTTGGGCCCAAGATTTATTGGTACTTATAAGATCACTGCCATTGTTAACCCTGTAGCCTTCCGTCTCGAACTTCCTCAGGCATTGAAAATCCATAACGTATTTTATAAGTCGTTGTTAAAGAAATGTGTTGAGCCGTCCTCCTTACCTCCCGCTCCTGTCATGGTGGACGGCAATTTAGAATTTCAGATCAGCAGGATTGTGGACTCCCGAGTTCTCCAGAGATCCCTCCAGTATCTCGTACATTGGAGAGGGTACGGACCAGAGGAGAGAATGTGGGTTCCAGGGACCGATGTTAATGCTAGTCGTCTGGTGAGAGGATTCCACAAAGCTCATCCTGATAAGGTCGGTCCTGGGTGCCCAGAGGTCACCCGTAGAAGTGGGGGGTACTGTCACTTCTGTGAGAGGTCTTAGAAGGTGTGAAAGATTATCTGCACATTAGTGATCTGTCAGCCTCTTTTGGTTTCACTTTGTCTGTGTGTTGCTGGTATGTCCACACCTCCTGTTCAGGTGTGGATCATGTGACCTTTAACCATCCCTATTTAGTCAGACTTTACCCATCAATCCTTGCTCTGGATAGCTTAATTTGGTTTTGGAAGAGCTGGAGTGTGTTTCGTGTTGAAGTCCTGTTCATCCATTATCCTCAGAAGTTAAGTGTTCCCCCGCTTGTTGTGTTTTGTATCCCCCCCCCCCCTGGTTGTTTACAAGGCCTCAGAGAGACGCTGGTTCCTTCACCAGGGACAAAATGGGTTATCTCTGCCCTGACATTACCTTTTGGGCATCTGAGGGTCACCCGGGTTTTCTAGGTTCCTGTGTATGGGCATCTCTACCATCGAGAGGTGCCCATACGGATAGGAGTTAGGGCCAGGAGCAGGGTTTTATAGGTGGTGACCCTTTTCCTTCCCTAGCGGTGAGGCCTACTCTCTTTCCCCTTCCTTCTTGTTGTCTTTTGGTGTCCTCCCCTATTACATCCGTGACAATATAGGCATAGCCAGGCACCTTAAAAAAAAAAAAATAATAATAATATGTAGGGCTGCAACGATTAATCGATGTAATCGATTATATTCGATAACTGGATTCGTTGTCGACGAATCCAGTTATCGAATAATCGCCGATTCGTTGCTATTCGGGCGGGCGGGCGGTCGCTGCATCTTTATTTTACCTTTTTACAATGACGCTCCCGCTCCTGTAACAGCCAGGCAGAGCGGACGGCGGCGTAACGTCACTCACTCACGTGACACGCCTGCTCCGCCTCCTTCATTCATGAAGTGGGCGGAGCAGGCGCGTCACGTGATTGAGTGACGTTACGCCGCCGTCCGCTCTGCCTGGCTGTTGCAGGAGCGGGAGCGTCATTGTAAAAAGGTAAAATAAAGATGCAAGCATCGGGGCCGGGGCTGTTAGGGGGAGGGGGGATCTGTCTATGGCACTGCTATGGGGGGGTCTGTGTCTGTGTATAGCACTGCTATGGGGAGGGGGGAGGATCTGTCTATGGCACTGCTATGGGAGGGGGGTCTGTGCACTGTTATGAGGAAAGGGATCTGTGCACTGTTATGCCCATAACAGTGCACATATCCCCCTCTCCATAACTACGCCGTCCACAGATCCCCCCTCTCCATAACTACGCCGTCCACAGATCCCCCTCTCCATAACTACGCCGTCCACAGATCCCCCATAATAGTGTCGTCCACAGATCCCCCATAATAGTGTCGTCCACAGATCCCCCATAATAGTGTCGTCCACAGATCCCCCATAATAGTGTCGTCCACAGATCCCCCGTAATAGTGTCGTCCACAGATCCCCCGTAATAGTGTCGTCCACAGATCCCCCGTAATAGTGTCGTCCACAGATCCCCCGTAATAGTGTCGTCCACAGATCCCCCGTAATAGTGTCGTCCACAGATCCCCCGTAATAGTGTCGCCACAGATCCCCCATAATAGTGTCGTCCACAGATCCCCCATAATAGTGTCGTCCACAGATCCCCCATAATAGTGTCGTCCACAGATCCCCCATAATAGTGTCGTCCACAATTTGTTTTAATATGGCCTTTGAACATAATTTTTCAAGTAAGATCATATAAACCTCTCTGTTTGGTAATTTTGTCGTTTTTTCCGATTAATCGATTAATCGTAGAAATTAATCGGCAACTAATCGATTATTCAAATAATCGTTAGCTGCAGCCCTAATAATATGAGACTTCGACTGTATAGGTCTCAGTAGAAGTAAAGTACAGTAAAAGTCTCATATTTCAATATTTTTTAAAAATACCGTATTTTTCACCCTATAAGACGCACCTAGGTTTTTGAGGAGGAAATTAAGAAAACAAAAATATTTAACCAAAAGGTGTGCTTTTGGTGGGCTTTGAACTAATGGTAGCCTGTGGATGACACTGTTATGGGGGATCTGTGGCCGACACTGTTATGGGGTCTATGGATGGCACTGCTATGGGGCATCTGTGGATGGCTTGACACTGCTATGGGGTGGGATCTGTGGATGACAGATAAATAGCATCTAATGTTATGTGTCATCCACAGATCCCCCCCCCCATAACAGTGTTCTTGTGTGATGTGATTGACCCCCAATACAGGGGGTGGGGGCTGGCATCTACACTTGTTTTGTAATTGCAGTGGGGCCCAGTGCAGTCATTGTATTCTATTGCACCGGGCACCGCTCACTGTACTAATCGTATCTAATTGCAGGCAATGTTTAACTATAGAATATCTTCAATCCAGCAGCCTGTACTTACATCCATAGCAGGCAGGAGGCAGTAGGCAGGAGACTGGGTGGGCACTGGCAGCGTAACCCACTAGTCACATCCCCGCGCCGCCTGCTTCATTCATAAAGTATGCGGCGCGGGCACATGACTAGTGAGTTATGCTGCCAGTGCCAGCCCACCCGCCCAGTCTCCGGGCCTGCTACGGACATAAGTACAGGCTGCTGGATTGAAGATATTCTATAGTTAAACATTGCCTGCAGTTAGATACGAATAGTACAGTGAGCGGGGCCCAATGCAATTACAAGACTAGATGCCGGCCCCCAGCCCCTCCTACCTCCTTGTGGATACACCTCCGACCGCACTGTGTAGCATGCGGTCAGTGGTGTATCAGTGTAAACTGCAGCATTCCCCACATAAGACGCGATGCCACTTTTCCCCCAAAAATGGGGGCAAAAAGGGCATCTTATAGGGCAAAAAACACGGTAACAGGCTATGCAGCTATTATAGCTGTGTGGTTAAGTGCTTTGCCTCTAATGCTTAAGGTCCTGAGTTTGAATCCCAGCAGAAACTTTTCTGAAATAACGGCTAAATTAGATTTAAATACAGTGGGGTGTCCTCAAGCACTGACTCCATATATGGACATAGCTATATATGGAGTCAGAGCAGGGACTCCTAAGCCGCGGACTCACACTGACGGATTCCCCGTACTGTACAGCGATCTTCTGCATAGAAATAGAGGCTAAATTAGATTAAAATACACTGATTCGAGCATTGCGCTCGAGCACACACGGTGTTCGGCCGAACTCCACGATGTGCCGAGCATAGCAATGCTCGAGCCGAACTCGTGTTCGGCCAAGCATGCTCGCTCAACACTACATGTCAAATGTTTCTCAGGATTTTTAGTGAGGAGTTTACCCTTTGGAATGCAAAGATTGAGACTGGGGCAAATCTGCAACAAAATTTGCAAGTCGATTTTGGAAATGTAGAGAAATCCACACAAAAATCCACGAGGTAAATATGTTTGTAAGGACTCATGAACACGAAACGTATTTTCTTTCCGCTAGCGTTCCGTTTTTTTTTAGGACCGTATGCGGAACCATTGACTGGGTCTGCAAAAACAATGGAAGGTACTCCGTGTGCATTCCGTTTCCGTATTTCCGTTACGCAAAAAGTATTGCATGTCCTATTATTGTCCGCAAATCACGGTCCGAGGCCCCATACAATTCAATGGGTCTGCTGAAAATACAGAACGCACACGGAAAACATCCGTATTTCATCCGTATTTTATGGATCCATATTGTCGAAATGCCTAGCCCATATTGCTCATGTGTTTGGTGAATAATTTACTGTTTCCATTTCCTATCCGCAAAAAACGTATCGCAAACGGAAACCATATGGATATGTTTTGTGTAATAACGGAACGGAAGAGGACTTAAATCAGAGAAAAAAAAACCTCAGATACGGAACAACGGATCCGTGAAAAATGGACCGCAAGACAACAACGGTCGTGTGCATGTGCCCTAAGTCTTTAAGCATCCGTTATGCACATTTGGCATCCGTTTAAGCCATTTCCGTATGAGCTCTGTTATTTTAGATAGAAAAGTATTTTTTTTTCCGTCTAAAACAACAGATCTGAGACAGGAATGGCTAAAAAGGATGCAAAATATGCATAACTGAGCATAACAGAAGAACTGAAAATAAAATGGTGATGTGAACCCAGCCTAAAGCCACACCTGTGTGCAGGTAGCCTAAGTGCCTATTTGGCCAGAAGGTTGTGACTTTGTATAAGTTAATAGCCATCAATTGAGTTTCTCTAAGTAGTCAAAATAAAATCAGGATGCTGAGTAAGTAGCAAAAGACTGGTTAAAATCTTGTCAATGCTGCCATCTAGTGGAGGAAAATATCACAGACAGGAGTGTTGCTTAAATCGTTTCCTGAGGTAATAATATTGCGGCAGGCTTATTATTTCTGTCTACAGCTGAGCTTAAGGTCTCTTGCACATGATCGTATGTTTTTTTCAGTATTTTGAGGTCCGCAAAAAACGGATCCTCAATAAATACAGATGACTTCCGTGTGCATTCAGTTTTTTGCGAAACGGAACATCTGGCCCCTAATAGAACAGTACTATCCTTGTCCGTTATGTGGACAATAATAGGACATGCTCTATCTTTGAACGGAAATACGGAATGCATATGGAGTACATTCCGTTTTTTTTTTTTTGCAGACTCATTGAAATAATTGGTTCCATACACGGAACGCAAAAAACGGAACGTAAATCGAAAAAAATTTTTGTGTGCATGAGGCCTAAACAAGATGCTCCAGCTTTATCCTAGTGGCTCACACTTACCGTATATATTCTCGACCTCCTACTTTGCCGCAATTTTGGTGCAATATGGCAAATGTCAAGACATGCCCCTTTTCTAGACACTTTTCAAAAAGTGTCTAACATACAGTAAAACCAGAATTCTGGCCCCATTATGCTTAGAAAATCTCCCCATTACTTATTATTTGTTAAAAAATATATATATATATTTTCTTATATTTATATTTTATATTGTAAGTTTGTTACCATACAATAAAAATGAACTTGTTCTCAGTCATCCAGTAGTCTAGCAAATGCTATGGTCTTTAAATTTTACATTTTATATTATATTTTATATTTATATATACTAGATTTTTAGATTTCGATTTACTAGATTTTTACCATCTGAACCGCTCTATACTACACCTGAACTAGAGTATCATATATATATATAGCCAAGTTTTGAAAATTTGATTAGGCAACTTTGGCCTCATGCACACGACCGGTTTTTTTTGCGGTCTGCAAAAACGGGTCCCGTAGTTCCGTGATCCGTGTCCGTTTTTTTCTTCCGTGGGTCTTCCTTGATTTTTGGAGGATCCACGGACATGAAGGAAAGTAAAAAAAAAATCGTTTTGGTGTCCGCCTGGCTGTGCGGACCGAAACGGATCCGTCCTGACTTACAATGCAAGTCAATGGGGACAGATCCTTTTGACGTTGACACAATATGCAAAACGGATCCGTCCCCCATTGACTTTCAATGTAAAGTCAGGAGTCCCTATTTTTTGCAATTGCACCATAGTTTTCTCCAATCCGATGGTATATTTTAACTTGAAGCGTCCCCATCACCATGGGAATGCCTCTATGTTAGAATATACCATCGGATTTGAGTTAGATCGTGAAACTCAGATCCGACAGTATATTCTAACACAGAGGTGTTCCATAGTGATGGGGAAGCTTCAAGTCAGAATATCCTACGAACTGTGTACATGACTGCCCCCTGCTGCCTGGCAGCACCCGATCTCTTACAGGGGGCTGTGATCCGCACAATTAACTCTCCGCTGCCACCAATGATGGGGAACGTGATTTTAACTAGGGAGGGGAGAGGTGAGGCGGCACTGGCCACCAATGATGGGGGAATGTGATTTTAACTAGGGGGGGAGAGGTGAGGCCACACTGGCCACCAATGATGGGGGAAGGTGATTTTAACTAGGGGGGGGAGAGGGAGGCCGCACTGGCCACCAATGATGGGGGAAGGTGATTTTAACTAGGGGGGGAGAGGGGGGGAGGCCACCCCAATGAATATAATATTGAAGAGGGAGGGAGGGGGGCCACACTGGCCACCAATGAATGTAATACAGGGGAGCGAGGGGGGTCTTCCTGGCAGCACCTGATCTCTTACAGGGGGCTATAATAGGCGCAATTAACCCCTCAGGTGCGGCACCTGAGGGGTTAATTGTGCAGATCACAGCCCCCTGTAAGAGATCGGGTGCTGCCAGGCAGCAGGGGGCAGTCATGTACACAGTTCTTTTAGTATATTCTAACTTGAAGCGTCCCCATCACTATGGGAACGCCTCTGTGTTAGAATATACTGTCGGATCTGAGTTTTCACGAAAACGATCCGTCTGTGTGAAAGTAGCCTACGGCCACGGGTCACAGACGCGAATGCCAATCTTGTGTGCATCCGTGTTTTTTCACGGACCTATTGACTTAAATGGGTCCGTGAATCATTGTCCGTCAAAAAAATAGGACAGGTCCTATTTTTTTGACGGACAGGAAACACGGATCACGGCCGCTGATGAACAACGGTGCATTTTTTCGAGTTTTCAACTGACCCATTGAAAGTCAATGGGTGCGCAGAAAATCGCGGGGAAAGCGGAACAACGGCCACGGATGCACACAACGGTCATGTGCATGAGGCCTTAGTCAAGAAATTTGATTGGTTACAAATTAATTTGTCACGAATTACCATTAATTTAGGCATACCCAGGTCACTCTGCCTTATAGGGTACGGCCACACAAAGCGGCCATGCTGCAGGCAGGTTGCGGCCATGCTGCAATGAAGAACCATGCAGCCAATTAGCCTGCAGCTGCCTTTCTTTCAATAATGAAGACCACATTGTATAGTGCTTCTTCATTACTAATAGCCACGCGGCACCTTTAATGCCCTTTAAACAGGGGCTGTTGCTGGTATGGGGTTTGGCTGGTTAGGTTGGGGGGGACAATATACATATTATTGCTGTTCTTTCCTGCAATCTCCAGCAGGCTATTAAACAGTAAACACAGAATATTAATCAGCTCTGGTATACTTACTTCTCCAACCCTTAGCGCTCTCCTGAACAGGTTGGAGCCCTTCTTCTGCCATCTGCTTTTCCTCCTTTTCCACCTCATCTAATATTGATAAGAATATCTCATAAGGAACATCTAGCTCCTTCTCTCTCTGCATCTTGCTGACTTTTCTAGGAGATAGAGACTTTGAAGGAGGATTTGGAAGAGGTAAAGCCAGCAAAAGGGGAGGATGGTCATCATTACGACCTGGCCCCACTAAGGAATGCAAACTGGATGGTATTGGTTGGCTCACTGGCAGTGGAATAATAAAAGCTTCCATCTTATTGGTATTGAATTACATATGTTATTTTACGGCTGATGTAGGAATAAGTAAATGTAGGAAATAAAACTCATGCAGAATAAGTCTCCCTGCACTCAAAAATATCAAAATATATAAAACTAGTGACGAGAGTGACCACTGGCATACAATGACATTAATATGTACTAAGTATGAACCATATTTTCAAAGAAGAAGTATTGATTTGGAATATGGGTACTATGGATTTGAAATTTTATAGAAGATGATTATCCCGATCCAGATTGACCATGGTTTCCAAAGGGTGAGGTACTGTCCTTAAAACATGTTCCTGATTCCCAACTAGTGATCTGCTCTAGCCTAGACATTTGTGCAGCAATTTGGCCTCAGGGGTTTGCGTGAGTGTGGGTGGTCTGATGAGTGTAGTAGTACTTGTACGGTTCTAAAGCTCACTTGGTCAGCATGCAATAATGAGAAGGGCGCACTGGTTCTTCCCTTTGGGGCAAACTCTAGTTCTTAAGATCCTCCTGACTGATGATGGTAGAGTTGCCATTATTGTTGATGGTTTTACGGTGCCTGTTGTCGTGACAACCACCTTGCAGTGTATACGCAGTGCATATGCAGTGCAGGAAGCAACGATAAGACAGTTAGTTGTACAGCAGAACGGTTTCTATACAGAAGTATTTAATTTCAATTGCAGTGGACCGGTTGATGTTACACAAAATGCAGGATTCTCAGATGTTACAGATCTCACATCTGCACAGGTAATCATAGGCCAAAAGGTGTTTTTAAAATAGTTGAAGAAATCTTTCTTACTCTGCACTTTGCTAACTGACTTGTATCTTACCATCCAGATGAGGGGTGGAATACTTCACTTTAAGCAATATTTCACAACCAATAAAGGCATTCTTATCCTCAGCAGGCATACACTTCTGCTACATCATTTGTACAGGTTGCTAAATCTATTCGTCCACCTTGGGATGTGGAGATATATGCAGGTGGGACAAATTGTATGAGGTGTGCTGAGGCACCGGAGGCTTCTCCTGAACATGGGTGCTGTGGAGTCCATAAAATCCTTTGTAAGATTTGTCACCTCTACAGGTCTTTCTCTACACCTGCCCTGCATCTGGTCTATTTTAGCTTCACATTTTCTTATGTGCTTCCATATCCCAACCCTTGCTAGGCTAGGCTCCAACCCCAATCTTAGACTCAACTTAGACTGACTGACTAGAATAGACTAACTTTAGAATTGTCTGCTCTCTATTATATAGAGGGTGACACCAGTCCCATCTAATGGTTGCTAAAGTATAGTCTTTGATTGTCATAGAAACATAGACTGTGTCTGCAGATAAGAACCATTTGGCCCATCTAGTCTGCCCAATATACTAAATACTATGGATAGCCCCTGGCCCATCTTATATGAAGGATGGCCTTATGCCTATCCCATACATGCTTAAACTCCTTCACTGTATTTGCAGCTACCACTTCTGCAGGAAGGCTATTCCATGCATCCACTACTCTCTCAGTAAAGTAATACTTCCTGATATTACTTTTAAAACTTTGCCCCTCTAATTTAAAACTATGTCCTCATGTAGCAGTTTTTCTTGTTTTAAATATTCTCTCCTCTTTTACCTTGTTGATTCCCTTTATGCATTTAAACGTTTCTATCATATCCCCTCTGTCTCGTCTTTCTTCCAAGCTATACATGTTAAGGTCCTTTATCTTTCCTGGTAAGTTTTATCCTGCAATCCATGTACCAGTTTAGTAGCTTTTCTCTGAACTCTCTCCAAAGTATCAATATCCTTCTGGATATATGGTCTCCAGTACTGAGCACAATACTCCAAATGAGGTCTCACTAGTGCTCTGTAGAGCGGCATGAGCACCTCCCTCTTTCTACTGGTAATTCCTCTTGCTATACACCCAAGCATTCTGCTAGCATTTCCTGCTGCTCTATGACATTGTCTGCCTACCTTTAAGTCTTATGAAATAATGACCCCTAAATCCCTTTCCTCAGATACTGAGGTTAGGACTGTATCACTGATTTATATTCTGCTCTTGGGTTTTTACATCCCAGGTGCATTATCTTGCACTTATCAACATTAAATTTTAGTTGCCAGATTTTTGACCATTCCTTTAGTTTTCCTAAGTCCTTTCCATTTGGTGTATTCCTCCAGGAACATGAACACTGTTACAAATCTTTGTGTCATCAGCAAAAAGACACACTTTACCATTGAGGCCTTCTGCAATTTTGCTGATAAAGATATTGAACAATATGGGTCCCAGAACAGATCCCTGAGGTACCCCACTGGTAACAAGACCACGTACATACATATGCAGATATTACATCTTAAAGAATGTATACCACTCTGCAGTTTGCAGTATATGGCTATAGATGCTGCATTTGGTGCACTCTATCTAACCTCACATCTCAGCAAGTAACATCTTGTACTATATTCCTCTGATAGGGCATTTTATACCAGTGTGTTAAAGTTATGTAGGCATTGGATTGTATTTTTATGCAGTGGAAAAAAATACATGACAGTTAGATAGGATTTTAGCCATTGTTGATGTCTTAAATAAAAAAAAATTGTACCTTTTCCCAATAGATTCAGTAGTCAGGCTTGCGATAGGCAATGTGTAACTGGAGACCATTGTATATTTTAGAGAGTGATCCCTTAGGTAACTCTGAGAATAAAAAGTAACTTTTGACCATCACATATCACATTTCCTATTCTGTAAGAAGAATATCTGAACTTGAAGTCAGAGGACCTGTCTTTATAATCTATAAGTGTGACCAGGCTGGGTGTGAGTATTTTAGTAAGAATCAACCATGGTAACATAAATGGTTAGATGACCCATTTGTACTGTATATGCATATTGTAGACTTAGTGGCATTAGAGTAGAGGGGCAGCTACAGGATATTTGGCTACTTCAATTGTACTTTTAATAGTCAAGTTGTGTATGGGGTGCTTTTTCGGGAAGGTGTTTAAATAGATGTTAAGACCATCTTCACCTAGGAATTGTCTTGTGAATGTGGGGAGAGTTCTCTTTCCAGTGCAAAGCAAACTACCTATCCAAATGATTAGCCCTGTAGTATGTAAGTATACAAAGAAGAGCATAGCCTCCTTGTAACCTATCTTGCATGAGTTGGGAATAGGAGGTTCACGGATGTGCACTATTAAAATAAACTTTGATCCATAGGCTGAGCACTTTTGTGGCCATTGATAGAATTGCTATGGGGGTCAGATGACAATTTTAAAGTAGGGAAGTGACCAACTAGAGTTCATTTCTCCTAGAGCAGCATTCCAGGTGCACTGTTCCAGCTAATGGTTTCTGAATGTTCGCGATCAACACTATTCGTGAATACGAATATATAGCACTATATTCTAAATATTTGCGAATTCTTGAAGTGGCGATATTCGCAATTAAAATTTGTGATTCGAATATTCACGCTCAACACTACTGGACAGAGGATTTTCCTTTGACCTCTATCATCATTTCTCAAGGTGCATTCAATAAAGTACCTTAAGGCAGTGTTCCTCAACTCATCCTCAGGGGCCACTTACTGGCCATGCCAGATTTGAGAATATCCCAAGTTCCAATGCATTGACACTAATTATATCACCTGCTCAATACTAAAGAAATCCTAAAAACATGACTGGCAGGTGGACCCTGAGGACTGGAGTAGATAAACACTGCCTTAAGGCACATCCATTGTCTCTCCTTTGCTGGAATTCTACATGTAACTGGTGTCGCCAGGGGAATGAGTATAGTGAGTTCACTATCTACCATTGTTTGCACTACAAATAATAATATTTATTTATATAGAGCCACCATATTCCGCAGCGCTTTATAATTTCATAGGGTTCATTTACAAAACAAAAGTAACTGGCTAATATACAACTGAAACACTAGGAGTCAGGGCCCTGCTCGTAAGAGCTTACAATCTAGGAGGAATTGGGCGTGACCCATAGGTAGTTGATTGTGATAAGTAATATTCAAGCCATTATTGAACTGAAAGCAGTGGTGAGGGCCGATCTGCTTGGGTTTGGGACTGTTAGAGGATCGAGTTCAGGCCAGAGGAGTTGGTGGGGGGGACGTTTACTCGGGGAATAGTAATTTATGTAGAGTGATAAGCCTGCCTGAAAATGTGTTTTTAAGGCACGTTTGAAGGTGGGGAAGTTGTGAATTGACCTAATATTCCGGGGCAGAGTATTCCGGAGAGTAAGCGCAGCTCGAGAAAAGTCTTGAAGATGGGAGTGAGATGTACGAATTATGGAGGATGTTAATCTTAGGTCACTAACAGAACACAGAGAACAAGTAGGGTGGTAGACGGAAATGAGAGAGGAGATGTATGAAGGTGCAGCACTATGGAGAGCTTTGTGGGTGAGGGTGAGAAGTTTGAACTGTATTCTGTGGTGGATGGGCAACCAGTGAAGTGACTGGCACAGGCTAGTAGCATCAGTGTAGTGAGTTGCAGCATTTAAGACAGACTGAAAGGGGGAGAGTTTATTGAGAGGGAGATCAATTAGTAATGAGTTGCAGTAGTCAAGGCGAGAATGAATCGGGGCAACAAGAATTTTTGCCGTTTCCACTGTAAGAAAAGAGTGGATTCTGGCAATATTCTTGAGGTACAGATGACAAAAGCGTGCAAGTGATTCAATATGTGGGGAACAAAGGAAAGATCCAACATGGTCCCAAGAAAGCGAGCATGTTGCACAGGAGTTATGATAGTGCTGCAGACTGAAATTTAAATATCAAGGTTAGGTGGGTTAGTAGATGGGGGGAAAGACAAGAAGTTCAGTTTTTGAGAGGTTCAGTTTTAGATACAAAGAGGACAATTACTGGTGTTTTAGAGTAAAGCAGAGGTGATGTCAGGGGATGAAGTGTATAGTTGGATGTCATCAGCATAGAGATGGTAACGAAAGCCAAATCTACTGATAGTCTGTCCGATGGGGGCTGTGTAGAGGGAGAAGAGTAGAGGACCTAATACGGAGTCCTGAGGAACGACAACATCAAAGAAAAAGGAGAAGAAAAAGAGCCAGTGAATGATACATTAAATGAGCAGCCAGAGAGATAGGAAGAGAACCAAGAGAGAACAGTGTCCTAAGGCCAAATGAGTGGAGCATGGTGAGAAGGAGTTTATGGTCTATGGTATTAAACGCTGCAGAGAGATCCAGAAGAATCAGAAGAGAATAATCACTTTTTTTTTTGCTGTCAGGAGATCATTAGACACTTTAGTAAGGGAAGTTTCTGTAGAGTAAATTGCCACTCACACTCATCAAAGACTTCTATTAAATACATTGGTGGCAGAATACCTGTAGAAATCCAGCATTACAATGGTGTCCAATTAAATTGATGAGCTGTCTATTTAATACATGCTAAGTTGAGACCTCCAGATATAAAATGATTCTTTGTAGTGGCTCTCTGCTTGTTAATAGAAAGTACATGAATAAGCTGTAAATGTAACAGATGGGGTATGCCACGGAAATAAAGAGGGTTCCACTGATAGTCCATCAATCCTACCGGCTCCAGGTTGCCCTGCCTCTCATCCTCATGCCATTACTAGTGTTGAGCAAAGCGAAGTATTTGAAGCAGAATTTGGTCCAAAGTTTAAGAAAACTTTGATTCATGGTAACAAATCAGGTTTTCCTAAAATTGCAGCTACACGTGTTACAAAGTAAAAACTAAATGTAGAGGAGACAAGCCTGGGAAGGCAAGATTACCCATAATGCTGTGCAGCCAGCCAATCTTCAGATAGCCATCCCATGCGATGTCACAGCCCTATAAAGCCCTCATCCCACGTGCGGTCTCTGCCATTGTCCTGTGAGCTGAGCACAGGGAGAGATAAGTCAAGCGCAGGGGCAGTGTTGCTGAAAACAATTATTGCTAGGGGCAGTGTTGCTGAAAACAATTATTAGAAGATTAGAGAGGGAGAGTGCAGGAAGACTTATACTGCTTCAATTTTATCTATTTATTCCTTCATTTACTTATTCCTACATGAGCTGTAAACTAAGATATGTATTTCAATACAAATAAGATAGAAGCCTTTATTATTTCAGTGCCAGCATGCCAACCAATAACATCCAGTCTGCACCCCTTAGGGAGGCCAGATGTTAGTGATAACCATCCTCATCTTTTGCTGGATTTACTTCTTCCAAATCATCCTTTAAAGCTTCCATGTCCTAGAAAAGTCAACGGGATGGAGAGAAAGGAGGAGCTGGATGTTCCTGATGACATATTCTCATTGATATTAGATGATGTGGAAAATGAGGAAAAGCAGATGGCAGAAGAAGGGCTCCAACTTGTAGCGCAGGAGAACGCTGGGGTTGGACAAGTGGGTACAGCCCCTGTTTAAAGGTGCATTAAAGGTGCAGCGATTCCATTAACAATGAAGACCAACTATACAGTGCCATATTAAATTAAAAGGCAGCTACGGGGCTAATTCGCCACGTGGTTCTTCACCACACCATGGCCACAACCCGCCGCTCTGTGTGGCCGTACCCTAAGGCAGAGTGGCCTGGGTATACCTGATTTATATTGATTTGTGACTAATTAATTCATAACAAATCAAATTTCTTGTGGAATCTAATTTTTCAGTAACCTTGGGTTGCAATGTGCATGAAGATAAGATCATGGGTCACATTTAAATCTAGTTTCTGCCTATAGACACTGCCTGAATATACAGTAGGTATTTGTTCAGCTACATTTGGCTTGATTCTGACTTTCACTTCTGGAGCTGACCCGGATTTGCCTCTGACATTCCTACTGCATTACCCCTTAGACTTCTGCCTGGCACTTGTGGCTCCTCGGTTCTTACTTTGGTTTGATGTGGACTCCTCTTTTCTCTATGCTCCTGTTTATCCTGCTGCTATCTGTCTGTTTTTGGGCTAATTCTCTGTCTCTGCTACAATGCTACTAACAACCCAAAACTACTTCAAGGTAGGCATAACTTGGGGATTTTCTTGCGGAAAAGTCCATACCTCCTTGTGGGTTGTGGTAGGGTGAAGAGCATATAATCCCTTAGACAATATGCATTGGTTTATCCTGAGTTAGGCCTCTTGCATTGGGGACTGCAATGCACGGGCAACGTCCGTGTGGCGGCCGGGATGGATCGAGACCTATGCAACTTGGTCCGTGATCCGTCCGCACCGCAAAAGTTTTATATTTTTGCAGTGCGGAGGCATGGATAGAAACACCACGGAAGTACTACGTAGTGCTTCCGTGGGGTTCCGATCCATGCTTCTGTTCCGCATCTCCGTGATTGCGGACCCATTCAAGTGAATGGGTACTCATCTGTGATGCAGAGTGCACACGGGCACACAACGTTGGTGTGCAAGAGGCCTTAGTCTGTTTGTGGCTTAGAGGATCCACTACTACACCTCATACCATAATACCAATGCCTCACCTGTCCCCAAACTTCTTCCTTCAGGGAAAATATGAAACGTATACATTGCTCCCCAGGGCAATGACTTTCTCTACAGTAGGTACATTACTGCATGTGTCCACTCCTACTAAATGACAGATGCAGCATTGGGTTTACTAGTCTCAGTTGCTTTGTTTTTCTCAGTTTACAACCAAGTCCAGCTCATCCACTAAAGAGTTTTGCAGACTCTCCAGCAAACGTAAGGTAGTGAAAGCCTCTTCCCTGCATTGTTCTGTTTGGTATAATGATAATGGTTGTTGCCTGCTGCATTTTTAATACCTGTTTTATTACTGATGACTTCTAAAAAACTGACTGTAAAATGAATCAGCATTCCAGTAACATGCTGTCCTTTAATTGCCTTCAAAATATCTTTCATAAACAGGTTGTTGTTTCGCTTGCAGGAATATTGTAGGATTAGCATTTTTCTGCTTTCAGCATTGTCAATGGCAGTGATTGAATTTAACTCTCAAAATGGTCTTCTTGGCTTCATAAGATATCTTTTTACATTCCAGATTTTTATTTAACCCTTTAATGACCAGACATTTATTAGTAATTTAGCACACATTTAACGGTCCAAATTTTTTTTATTTTTAGGACTACCCAAATTTTTTTGGTGGTGTATACAGGGATTTTTATTAATATGTTTTTAGAGGATTTTTTTTCCCATTTTATTTGGCTGATTTATTTCAAACTACAGCCTCCTATTCTTTAACATGCATTCTGACACTAAAATAAATTATTAAATTGGGATCCATATTTTATTTCTAACTTTCATATATAACATCTATAGTTTTGGGTGAACAGGGGGATGGTTTTAGGTGGTGTGACAATTTTTTTTATATTTATTTTTTATTTTTATATTTTTTACTCTTTTTTTATATTCAAATTCTTTTGGTACATAAAATGTCCCCCAAAAGGTCATTAAAGACTTCAGGGGGACACTGACACTTTTCTCTTTTGTATTTTGCATTAAGGAGTCCCAGGAACAGAATAAAATAGCCCCCATTGTACATAGCTGATCAGGGTCTGCTAAGACCCAGCAGCTCTGCTATGCTGGATATACCCCACCTCCAGTGGATGGAGCAGTATAGCCTTTATTCACTGCATAATGTTCACTATGTACCAAGGAACTGAGAAGGCAGAAGTAGTACTAAACCACTTCTGTCTTTGCCACAGGGTCTTGGGCTGTCACTGATAACTGAGGACCCAACCTGCTCCTGCTAGATTCCAGGAGCTTTATTCTCACACAATAAATACATGGCACTCCAGATTAAAGTTAAGCACTAAGTGCCCTATTTGTACACAGTTTGGTCACTATCAGGTTAAAGAAGCAGTTTTCCGTTGAATTGAACTTACCTAAGGGCTCATGCACACGTCTGTTACAGTTCTTGCAGTCAGCAGATTGCGGATACGCAAAACACAGATACTGGCCGAGGGCCTGCAGTCATTAATTTCACTCCTTCACAAATGTCCCATCCTTGTCTGCAAAGGAAAAGTATAGGACATGTTCTATTTGTTTGCTAAAGTCACGGAACGAACATATGGATATGTGCTGTCCACATCTTTTGAGGCCCTATTGAAATAAATGGGTCCGCATCCAATCCACAAAAATGCGGATCAAATGCAGACAAAAAACATAGTCGTGTGCAGGAACCCTAAGGGTTCATTCACACGGCCGTAGGTGGGGCCGTTCCGTGCATTGGGGACCGCAATTTGCAACCTCCGTATGGCCGCAGGGATGAATTCACTTGAATGGGTCCACAAAACCGGAGATGTGGAGCGATGCAGAATGGAAGCACAGAACGGAACCCTACGGAAACATTACGGAGTGCTTCTGTTGGGTTCCGTTCCATACTTCCGTTCCACAAAAAGATAGAACATGTCCTATCTTTTTGCGGAACGGACGAATGCAGACCCATTCAAGCTGGATGCTGGAGGACGTGCCAAAGTTATGTGGTGATGCAGGCCTCTACAGACTGAAATCTACACCAGCTCCCTTGCTGGCATAGATTTAAGCCATTTTCTATGACAAAAATTGGCATAGGAAATAATGAATTAGATGGGCGAATTACTTTGTCACAAAGCACATTACTTTGTATGACAGGAAACGGCGCTGATTGTGGCATCTGATGTTACAATTGTGGGCTTTCAGGGGTTAATCCGGTAAAAAAAAACAACACATTCTCACCTTATCCATTTGCTCTTGGAGAGGCTGTCGTGGCCATTATGATTGAAAACACCACGTCATCACCCTGACAGGTACGATGACGTCATCACTGTTGACATCACCGCGCCAGGGCAGCTCGCTGGTGTGGTGACGTCCCACATTACCCTGTGCGAGATTTTGCACAGTATCTTCAATCAAGATGGCTGTGACAGCCTCTCTATGAGCAAATGAATGAGGTGATTTTTTTGTTTATTTTTTGCCACCATTTCAGGAAAAATAGATTTGTTACCACTAATCATTTTTCCTTAAAAAGTCGGATCATAGTCAATTTGGTTGGCTTCAATTCGCTCAGCATTATTAATCATACCAGAAATGTCAGGGTAAGGCTACAATCATGGGCGTAGGGATCACCATAGCAGCCATAGCAATGGCTATGGGGCACAATACCACTGGGGGTCCGGGCCATGGCTAAGGATTATATTTTTAAAAAAATTATGTGGCGTAGCTACCAGGGTCGCAGGCCCCTCCAGGACAGACAGAGAAAGCGCTATCTGCAGGGCCTGCAGGCTGTGGGCAGCGCGATAGGGCGCGGCCGGAGGCAGAGAGGCATACCTGCAATGAGGAGATGGAGTGGTCCCAGTCTGGGCGGCAGTCCAACTGGCTGGAAGTGGAGGAGGTGGGGCGTACAGCAAAGCTGCGTGCTGCTGGGCCTGGCAGCGCTGCTGGAGTGTGGGCGCGCAGACGTTCAAATGGCTGTGAGGTGAGGGCTGGCTGACTCTGGGACTGGTAAAACTTACTCTGGAGTCCTGGACCATTATATCTGGGGAGGAGGGGGGAGCAGCACCCTGGTGGTCTGGACCAGTACATTTAAGGAGAAGGGGGGAGCAGGACCCTGGAGGTCTGGACCAGTACATTTAAGGAGAAGGGGGGAGCAGGATCCTGGAGGTCTGGTCTGGACCATTATATAGGGGGGGAAAGGACACTAGATGTATGGACCATTATATCTGGGGAGGAGGCGGGAGCAGGACCCTGGAGGTCTGTACCATTATATTTAAGGAGAAGAGGGGAGCAGGATCCTGGAAATCTGGACCATTATATAGAGGGGAACAGGACACTGGAGGTCTGGACTATTCTATTTAGGGGGGAGCAGGACTCTGGAGGTCTGGACCATTATATAGGGAGGAGGGGGGAGCAGGACCCTGGAGGTCTGGACCATTATATATTGGGAGTAGGGGGAAGCAGGATCCTGGAGGTCTGGACCATTATATTTAAGGAGAAGGGGGGATCAGGACCCTGGAGGTCTGGACCATTATATTTAAGAAGGGGGGAGCAGGACCCTGGAGGTCTGGACCATTATATTTAAAGAGAACGGGGGAGCAGGATCCTGGAGGTCTGGACCATTATATAGGGGGGAGCAGGACCCTGGAGGTCTGGACCATTATATTTAGGTAGAAGGGGAAGCAGGACCCTGGAGGTCTGGACCATTATATTTAAGGAGAAGGGGGGATCAGGACCCTGGTGGTCTGGACCATTATATTTAAGAAGGGGGAGCAGGACCCTGGAGGTCTGGACCATTATATTTAAAGAGAACGGGGGAGCAGGATCCTGGAGGTCTGGACCATTATATTTAAGGAGAAGGGGGGATCAGGACCCTGGAGGTCTGGACCATTATATTTAAGAAGGGGGAGCAGGACCCTGGAGGTCTGGACCATTATATTTAAAGAGAACGGGGGAGCAGGATCCTGGAGGTCTGGACCATTATATAGGGAGGAGCAGGACCCTAGAGGTCTGGACCATTATATATTTGGAGTAGGGGGAAGCAGCATCCTGGGGTCTAGACCATTATATATGGGGAGTAGGGGGAAGCAGGATCCTGTAGGTCTGGACCATTATATCTGGGGACTGGCGGTGGAAGATTTAGGGTGGGAGGTCTAGGAGGGGTGTGGGTATGTTTGGGTGGGAGGTCCTGGAAGGGTGTTTGGGTGGGCGATCTGGAAGGGGTGGGGGTCTGAGAGGTATGTGGGGGTGGGAGATCCGGGAGAGGGGGGCCCATAAAAAAATGTTGCTATGGGGCCCAGTCATTTCTAGCTACGCCCCTGGCTACAATAACACGACCATGGTGCTTTGCAGATCCGCAAAACACGGATACCGGCCCATGTGCGTTCTGCAATTTGCCGCCTGCACATGCCGCCGCTGTCATAGAAAATTCCTATTCCTGTCTGCTATTGCAGACAAGAATAGGACATGTTCTATTTTTTTTGTTTTTTGTGGGGCTGTGGAACGGAACTACAGATGCAGACAGCACACGGTGTGCTGTCCACATCTTTTGCGGCTCCATTAAAATTAATGGGTCTGCACCCGTTCCGCAAAATTGAGGAACGGATGCAGACTCATTCATGCGGTCATGTGAATGTAGCCTAATTCAGTGAAGGATAGGTAATGGTAGGTTTACTAGGCTGATTGCACTACTTATTCCTCTCAGTAGGTGGCGATGTCAGAGTGCTATTGGGATACCAGGGAAATGTTTGATGAAAAATGGTTGTGTAGGAGTATCAGCCTCATACAGTATAAAACATGCTTCAGTGTCAGCTCCTCCGATTAAACACTAAGGCCCCCACACGGGCGCGTATTCTGCGTGGGTGCAATGCGTGACGTGAACGCATTGCACCCGCACTGAATCCTGGCCCATTCATTTCAATGGGGCTGTGTACATGAGCGTTGTTTTTCACGCAGCACTTGTGTGTTGTGTGAAAAATCGCAGCATGTTCTATATTCTGCGTTTTTCACGCAACGCAGGCCCCATAGAAATGAATGGGGCTGCGTGAAAATGGCATAGCATTCGCAAGCAAGTGCGGATGCGGTGCGATTTTTACACATGGTTGCTAGGAGATGATGTTAGTAATAATGGATGAGCAACCCCGGACCCCATTGAAGTCAATTCACTGTATTATTTTCCCTTCTAACATGGTTATAAGTGAAAATAATAGCATTCTTAATACAGAATGCTAACTAAAATGTCCATTGAGGGGTTAAAAAAATAAATAAAAATAAACTCACCTCATCCACTTGATCGCGCAGTCGGTATCGTCTTCTTTCTTCCTCTCCTGCAGGACCTGCAAAAGGACCTTCGATGACGTCATCGCGCTCACCACGTGGTGACGTCAGTGCAGGTCCTGCTGCATGAAGATGACGTCATCGAGGGTCCTTTTGCAGGTCCTGCAGGAAGAAGAAAGAAGACGATACCGGCTGTGCGATCAAGTGGATGAGGCGAGTTTTTTTATTTTTTATTTTTAACCCTTCAATGGACATTTTAGTTAGCATTCTGTATTAAGAATGTTAGAAGGAAAAATAATAAAATCAACAGAACACCTAACCCAGACCTAACTTCCGGGTTCTGGTCTGGGTACCACCTTCATTTTTTTATTACGCGCGTGCAAAACGCATTGCACTCGCGCGGAAAAAACGGAACAACGGAACGCAATCACATTCAAAACTGACTGAAATTGCGTGCCTACCGGTGCGGGTTTGCCGCAATGTACCCGCAACGCATCCGGAGAAAATCTGTGAGGCCCGTGTGAAAGAGGCCTAAGGGTTGGTCTACATATCAGTATTACTATTGCCAGAATCCAACAGACTGACAAAAATATCAGTGTGAAGAGTGGCAATCATATGCCTATGCTGCCCTGTCTTAAAGGGAATCCCCCCTTTACAGCAATTGTATAGTATACATATAAAATGTCGACTGACTACATAACAGCCTTTACGCATTGTATACTGACTTTGACATACATAATGCATTTTTTTCTCTATACAGGTCTAATACTACAGAGTGCATTGCATCCTGGGAGCTCAGACTACACAGTTATATCTGTATTATAAATCTTTTCATAACCAGTTGGATGGCGCTGTGATACAGCACCTATAGCGTGTGTAATGCCCTATTCTACTCCGGATGCCTCCTATTTTAGGATTTTTCTGGTTGGATTCTGTATGTGAACTGGATAGTGTCAGACGGTAGGAACACACCCCTTAACCCATTCAAGACTGGACGATATTCCGTTTTTTCTCCCAGCCTTCCCGAAGCCATAACTTTTTATTTTTCCATTTACATAGCCATATGAGGATTTGTTTTTGTGGGACAAGTTGTATTTTCTAATGGCACCATTTACGGTTTCATACAACGTAGTGGGAAGCAGGAAAAAATTCCAAATAGGGTGGAATTATAAAAATAAAAAAAACTATTCTGCCACTGTTTTATGGGTTTTGTTTTTATGACGTTCCCTATGTGGTAAAAATGACCTGATCCCTTCATTCGCTGGGTCAGTACAATTACAACAATACCACATATGTATAGTTTTTCTTGTGTTTTAATAATGGAAAAAGTGAATTTTTTCTTTGCATAGCCTTATTCTGACCCCCATAATTTTATTATTTTTATGTGTATGGAGCTGTGTGAGGGTTTGTTTGCAGGGCAATCTGTACCTTTTATTGATACAATTTTGGGATCTGTGTGACTTTCTGATGACTTTTTATTCATTGTTTTGTGGGAGGCGAAGCAAGCAAAAAACAGCGAAGGGATAAATATTTTTAGCTTTATTATTATGGGCGTTTTTTTTACACACACCAATGCCCATGATGTTTTTTTTTTATTGTTTTTGCATTTTGATTTGGGGGAAAGGGGGGGAGATGATTTTAATAGTTCTTATAGGGAACCATAACAATCAATCATCAGATTGCTTCTCTCATAGATTCCAATGCATTAGCATTGAAGTCTATCAGAAATACACTATAAAGCAGATTTATCAAAATGGTGTAAAGTAGAACTGTCTTAGTTGCCCATAGCAACCAATCAAATTCCACCTTTCATCTTCCAAAGGAGCTGTCAAAATTGGAAGGTGGAACCTAATTGGTTGCTATGGGCAACTAAGCCAGTTCTACTTTACACCAGTTTTATAAATGAACCCCATGTTCCTATGGAGTCCTGCTACAGGCAGACTCTCCATAGGAACTAATGTGCAGCAGTCTCTTGTCACTCAGGAGGACACAGTCTGCAGCACACTGCATCCAGCTCCCATGATCCTCGACACAGCATTTGAGGGGTTTAATGAATGTGTGCGATCGGCGTTAACGTCAGTGTAATGCTGAGTCCGGTTATGTAATTTTTATCTTCATACTCACTTGCATTCCTACGCTGTGCTTCCACAAACCAGCAGTAAAATGCTTTGGCAGGACTCCTCCTTGAGTCCTCTCCATTATGTGTGTGAGCACAGCAGTCCTCTCAATGCATTTTACTGCAAGTCAGTATGAGGATAAAAATTACTTAACTGGAATCAGCATCACTTGCTCTATACGCTACTTACTCTAGTTTGGGAGGTGTTTCGGAGCTCACAGATTCGAAAAGAAATGGTAACACCCCTTTGTCAATTTGCGCATATATTTCCAGTAGGAATTTGCGCATATATTTCCAGTAGGAATAACAGAGGAACAGTGCAGCTCCACAAGCAAATGCTCAAACATTGTTATTCTAAGGAAAATACAATACAATTACTATTCATTAATGGCATCCTGTTAGCAAGATTTCTGTCATTATGTGCCACCTCAAGCACATGTGCAGGGTGCAGTGCAGTGGTTGGGTTTGGGGTGGCCCCAACGCTATGCTGGGTTCCCCGGATACCATCAATGTGTCACCACGTGTTGCTGCTATCCAAAAAGGATGGTAAGGCATGGTGCCCCCCAATGGGAAATAGGTCCAGAGAGTCAGGGTCTGCAGTAAACCAGGGTGCTTCTTTACAAGAGGAACTCAAGTGCAAAACAATACAGGCGAGGCACTGGCCTGGCTTTTCCAATCTCCTCCCTGGCAGAAGAAGGGTTTGATGCTGAGGAATGGCCTGAGATAGCTGTCCCTCTCTCTCTCTCTCTCTCTCTCTCTTTCTCTCTCTCTCAGAAGGCTGGTACCCTGGCCTCGGTAGTCTGGCTGGCTCCTTGGTCGCAGGTCTGGTGACCCATGGTCTTTGGCTCAGTATCCCTATCTAAGCATCTTCTTCTAGCATGAGCAGTGTCGGACTGGGGTGCCTAGGGACCACCAGTGGAAATTATTCTAGGGGCCCACCCTACAGCTACCAAAAATAAATATTACTTGTTAATTTTTCAGGCTCATGCACATGAATATTTGTAGTTTAGCACACAATACAGTGTGCAGAACAGAATGGTATTGTGCACTGCTCTATATCAGATTGTTTCTCATTAAGCAGCTCATTGTAGTTGACAACCTAATCTGTTATGGTCCCTTTACACAGGGCGACAGAGCAGGAGCTTGTTGGGAAGGAAGCGTTCCTTCCCGACAATTGCCTGCTCTTTAACCCTTTAAGGACCTCTGCCATACATGTACGGCGCCATAGCCGCCGAGTTTCTGCTATTTTAAAGAGCAGAGACCGGTGGCACATGTATTCAATCAGCCATAAGGCTGATCGCATACATTTTCCCTTTCAGATGCTGTGGTCAAATGTGACCACGGCATCTGCGTGGTCTGGAAGCGGAAGTCGCGCACTTCGGCTCCGGTAACAGCGTTTCCCGACTGAGATCAGGGAACCTGTTACATTGATCCAATAGGCTGAATCTTCAAGCAGGCTTCTGTGCCTATTAGATGACTATACCAATACAGGCCATTAGGTGGCAGCATTGTATTGGTATAGTGCAAATGAAGTGCTCAATGGTGTCTATATAGACATCAATAAACACAATAGGCAATCTAATGATAGTAAAAAAATAAAAGTTAAAAAAAGTTTTTGCAAATATAAAAAAAAAGTTCTCATCACTCCCTGTAACGGATCACCTGGCACCCCGACTGAGTACCTCCGTTGCTGGATGCTCCTAGCGTTTCCTGAGGTCTCCAAGCACTCTGGCAGACACCACCATCACCGAACCGAAGAAGCAGATAAATCCTCTTCAAGCATATGAATGCTGTAGACAGTGGAATAGGAAACCATACAAATAGGTTTACGCTCCTAGCAGTCAAACTGGAACAGCATACCATGAATCCTCCCCCCCCCCCCCCCCCCAAGAATGAGACGACACTTCACTTTGAGGGTTAAAACAGGAACTGACTGTACTTCAAGTACAGCCTCTTTTATTTACAACCCACAAACATAGTACTGCCCACAGGGTTTTGAAATGCAGCCAATCAGTATATTACAACACATACAATGTAATAAGGGTCCATTCACACGTCCGTTTTTTCTTTCCTGATCTGTTCCGTTTTTTCAGGAACAGATCTGGAACAGATCTGGACCCATTTATTTTCAATGGGTCCTGAAAAAAAACGGACAGCACAATGTCAGATTTTTTTCAGGACCCATTGAAAATGAATGGGTCCAGATCTGGTCCAGATCTGTTCCTGAAAAAACGGAACAGATCAGGAAAGAAACAACGGACGTGTGAATGGACCCTAAGTACAACAACCAATCGTTCACGCCCCTAGGGGACCAGAAGGGAGACTGCGACACAGGACAGATACAACACATCCCCACAATGCATCATGGTTTCCTTCTCTCGGTCCTGGAGACAACCGAAGAGCAATCCAATTATCTCTCAGGACAAAGGGAAATCGCCAATACACATGTGGAGACAACAGGACAGACATCACCATTTAAACACACAATGGGACAATAGAGACACACCCAGCATATTCCTCCCCTCTGTCTAGCCACTCAACTATCTCCCAAGCTGACAAGTTACACTTATTATAAATTGTTACAACTTTGTGAGTTTACATTGTCCATACATATAACTTACATCAATTTAACCAGTATAACTTGGGGACAAACCTATCCAAAATTCACTTGAATAGGTTCAGGGGTTTAAAAGTTAGTATGGGCCATAATCCTGAGGCAAGAGGCTTTTAAACAGGCCTCTCCAAAACCCAGTGGCGAGGTTGGTTTCGCCACACTCCCCTTTCCTTAAAATAAAAATAAAAAACAGCCAATTTGTCATTTTTTGTCACTTCAACTACCCAATAATTTTTTTTCATAAAAAGTGATCAAAAAGTCGCACACACTTCAAATTGGTATCACTGAAAAGAACAGATCGTCCAGCAAAAAATGACCCCTCACACAGCCCCGTACACATAACTCCAAAAAAGTTATAGGGGTCAGAATATGGTTATAAAGAAAA
Source organism: Bufo gargarizans (assembly GCF_014858855.1). Taxonomy (NCBI): domain Eukaryota; kingdom Metazoa; phylum Chordata; class Amphibia; order Anura; family Bufonidae; genus Bufo; species Bufo gargarizans. The sequence goes on from NC_058085.1 coordinate 102,279,218, forward strand.
AATTCCGCAAAGATTTTAATTTTTTTTCAGTATTAAAATGCAAGAAAAATTGTACAAGTGTGGTATTGTTCTAACCATACTGATCTGGAGAATGAAGATAACAGGTCCATTTTACAGCATAGAGTACAGTGTAAAAAAATTAAAATAAAAACCTTTATCAGAATTGCATTTTTTCCCAATTCTACCCCATTTGGAATTTTTCCCTGCTTCCTACTGCATGGTATGCAATCATAAAAAATGCCATTAGAAAGTACAACTTGTCCCGCAAAAAATAGGCCCTCATAAGCATATGTGAATGGAAAAATAAAAAAGTTAGGACTATGGGAAGGCGAGTAGTGAAAAACGAAAACGCAAAAATGGAAAATCCCAGGGTCCTTAAGGGGTTAATTGAGGAGAGCGCTGTATTTACATGCAGTGATCTCCATTGTATGGGGAGCAGTGATCACTACTGTCATTGTTCTTCCCCATACTGACTAGTTGTTTGCTGGCCACAGATTGTGATTACACGGCACAAACTTCTTTCAGTAAATGATCATTTTTATTTGCGCACAAACGATCTAATTACGGTACCCAATGAATGAGCGTTTTGTTCGTTCACCAGGTAATCAGCCTACATGGCATCTACCACAGCCAGTACGCCAAGGAGCTACTAAAGCGAGCAACACAGTAACCTGTTCACAGTGAACTACACTGTGACAATATGTCTATCTTTATTAAATTTTTTACATAATAAAGCATTTTAAAAAAAAAACATGTTTCCATTTCTGAAAGCCATATGTTTTTTTATTTTTCTGCCAATGATCTTGTGTAGGGGCTCATTTTTTGCAGGAAGAGTTGACATTTTTTTGGTGCATATGATTTTTTGATCGTTCAATATTACACTTTTTGGGGGCAAGAGGACCATAAAAAGGCATTTTTTTTAATGGCATTCACCTGATAGGATAGGTCATGTCATTTTTATAGAGCAGGTCGTTATAGATGCAGCGATACCTAATATGTCTATATTTTTTTTATTTCTTTTAATGGATTTTCTCATCTCAGACAATGGGGGCATATTGCTAGGATATACCCCCATTGTCTTATAGGTGCGGGTCACACCTATGCTGGGACCCACACCTATATTGAGCACAAGGCCCTGAAAGTGTCCCATAGAAGTGAATGGCAGCGGTGGCCGGTCATTAACAGTGCGTTCCCATTAACTTATATGCGGAGACCGCTTGGTGGTGGCCACACTGAAGTCCTCCAGCCACTACCTTGTGGGGCTCAGTTACTGATATAGATGGGACCCACATCTATATGACAAGCCATAGACAAGACAATTCCTTTAAGATTTACACAGTGAAAAATATCTTTTTGTGTTACCATTTTCTCAAAGCCATATTTTTTTTTTTTTTATTGGCGATTGTCTTCTGTAGCATGAGGTTTGATTGGTACCATTTCGGAGTACGTCTGATTTTTAGATTGCTTGGCGTTAGACTTTGTTTTGGCACTGTTTTCATTTAGTTTTTTTTATGGCATTCACCTGAGGGGATAGATCGTGTGATATTTTTATAGAGCAGGTCGTTACAGACGCAGCAATACCTAATATATGTCTGTTTTTCTTTTTTTTCTGTTTTTTATAATTTTATAAGACCTTATTATGGGAAAGCAGACTTTTATTTTTACTTGAAACCTAGGTATCCTACTGTATTTTTTTACATTTACGTCTTTGGAGCTGTGTGAGGACTAATTTTTTGTACTATATTAATACCGTATGTTGGAGTGTGTATGACTTTTTTTTAGCAACGTTTATTAAAATTTTGTAGTATGCAATCATAATTGTGATATAAAACTACAGCATGTTGCAGGAAAACTACAACTCCCAGCGGGTCCTGAAGGTTTTGCATCTCACAGGGCATGCTAGGAGTTGTAATTTTCAGAGGGGAATGCAGTAAAATGTGAAATTATATTTTTATTAAACTATAGATTTACCTATATTGCATACTGTTTTGGGGGACTAGTGGCAGCCTGTGATGTCCACCACTGAGTCACAGGCAACTTCTGTTTGATGGGGGACACAGCAGCACCACCAGCACGTCTACACACTCTGGAGCACAGTAAAAGCCCGCCGCTGCGCTCTGCAGACTCTAGAATATGGGCGGGCGGCAGGGCTCTGTGAGGACACAGCGTGCATGCAACGCAGGGAGTGAGAAGGAAGCGCAGGCACCGCACCACATGTATTAAGAGGCGGGTCCTGCTGCCCACTGAAAGATGGCAGCGCCAGACGCCAGCATGACTGCAGGGCAAGTTAAGTGGCAAGATGATCAAATCATCTCGCCACCTTCTGTATGTCTGTGTAGCTCTGATCTTCCTATTGAAGCTTGTCAGAAGAAATCTGGGGCTGCCTGCCACTGCTGATTAATACCTAGCCAGAGGTCGCACAATTTTTTTTCCAGAAGATTAAAAGTACTGCTCTTAACAATTTTGAGGAGTATTTTTAGCTGAGGAGTAAAAATTTTGCGGTAATTCACATATATAATGCATAGGCCTATAATGCATAACGGTATGAGGCTGATATTTCTGCAGGGAAACCATTGCTAGTCTCCCATTCAGAAATAAGCGTAGACAATTTTACATTGACCACTGCTGCCATGCGCCCACCTGACGCTGCCATACACTGTGCCCACCTCATGCTGCCATACACTGCGCCCACCTGACGCTGCCATACACTGCGCCCACCTGATGCTGCAATAAATTGCGCCCACCTGACGCTGTCATACACTGCGCCCACCTGACGCTGCCCTGCACAGCGCCTACCTGATCCTGCCATACACAGCGCCCACCTGACGCTGCCATGCACAGCGCCCGCCTGATGCTGCCATGCACTGCGCCTGCCTGACGCTGCCATACACTGCGCCCCCCTGACTCTGCCATGCACTGCGCCCTCCTGACGCTGCCATACACTGCGCCCACCTGACGCTGCCCTGCACAGCGCTCACCTGACGCTGCTATACACAGCGCCCGCCTGACGCTGCTATACACAGAGCCCGCCTGATGCTACCATGCACTGCGCCCGCCTGACACTGCCATACACTGCGCTCACCTGACTCTGCCATGCACTGCGCCCACCTGATGCTGTCATGCACAGCGCCAACTTGACGCTGCCCTCCACAGCTCCCACCTGACGCTGTCATACACGGGGGCGGCCTGGCGCTGCCATACACAGCACCCGCCTGACGCTGCCGTACACAGCGCCCACCTTAAGGTCCCATACACAGGGCTCGCCTGACCCTGCCATACAAAGGCCTCGCCTGATGCTGCCATACATAGCGCCCCCCTGACACTACTATATACATATTACATACATAGCTTTACCACATGCCCATTAAACAGATTTTACTATATACACATTGAACACACAGCTCTGCTACATGTCCATTACACAGATAGAACTACTTTGTGCACATTACACATAGAAAACTGTAGAATATTCTGGTTACACTGACAAAGCCCTGCTTTATACACACCTTCTATACATAAAGTACCTCTGCATTCTCCACCAGCACAGTCCTGCACGGAGCCTGTGTTCCCCTAACTCCTCCCATACACATGGCTGATCACATGAGAGATGTCTGTGAGGGGCAGGGCTTCTCGGAAGAGGGGCAGGGCTTCAACTAGGTAGGGGCCCACCGCTTTTTCCCTCCAAAACATGCTCTTCTTTAAACCTTATAAAAATTACTAGCTTCTCATTATTAGCTAAAAAGTCCCAAAGGTCTCTCAGTATTCATTAACCCTTTCCACAGTGCTGTGCAAATGAGCAGGATATACACTGCCTGTCCAAAAAGAAAAGTCGCCACCTGGATTTAACTAAGCAAATAGTTATGAGCCTCCTATTGGATAATCACTGCATGGGCGATTATCTTTCAGCTGGCAATAAGTTATTTAACCCCAACTGGTGCAATAAGTTGCTTCTCATTTATTAAACAACCATGTCGAAAAACACATCTCGTGGTCGTGGAAACGATGTTAGTCTGTTTGAGAAGGGTCAAATCATTGGCATGCATCAAGCAGAGAAAACATCTAAGGATATTGCAGAAACTACTAAAATTAGGTTAAGAAATGCCCAACGTATTATTAAAAACTGGAAGGATAGTGGGGACCCATCGTATTCCAGGAAGAAATGTGGCAGGGAAAAAACCTGCATGATCGTGATCGGCGATCACTTAAACGTTTGGTGAAATCAAATCGAAGAAAAACAAAAGTAGAACTCAGAGCTATGTTTAATAGTGAAAGAGCATTTCCACACGCACAATGCGAAGGGAACTCAAGGGATTGGGACTGAATAGCTGTGTAGCCATAAGAAAACCACTAATCAGTGAGGCAAACCAGAAAAAAAGGCTTCAATTTGCTAGGGAGCATAAAGATTGGACTCTGGAGCAATGGAAGAAGGTCATGTGGTCTGATGAGTCCAGATTTACCCTGTTCCAGAGTGATGGGCGCATCGTGGTAAGAAGAGAGACAGATGAAGTTACAGTAGGCACTAGGCAGAATCATGCCTAGTGCCTACTGTACAAGCCTGTGGGGGCAGTGCTATGATCTGGGGTATCTGCAGTTGGTTAGGTCTAGGTTCAGCAACAGTATGTGCTCCAAGAATGAGGTCAGCTGACTTCCTGAACATACTGAATGACCAGGTTATTCCATCAATGGATTTTTTCTTCCCTGATAGCGGGGGCATATTCCAAGATGACAATGCCAGGATTCATTGGGCTCAAATTGTGAAAGAGTGGCTCAGGGAGCATGAGACATCATTTTCACACACGGATTGGCCACCACAGAGTCCAGACCTTAACCCCATTGAGAATCTTTGGGATGTGCGTAGCAGTCAGACTCTGCCATCATCTCATCAATGCAAGATCTTGGTGAAAAATGAATGCAACAATGGATGGAAATAAATCTTGTGAAATTGCAGAAGCTTATCGAAACAATGCCACAGCAAATGCATGCCCTAATCAAAGCTAAAGGCTTTTATTGGTGGCGACTTTTTTTTTTGGACAGGCAGTGTATATCACAATATACAATATATATATAATGCAGTTACACAGTATTAAACAGTATACGTCAGTGCAAGTTAACCCTTTAAAGTAAAATACAGTGTAAAGTGAGGAATTGATGACTTTGCATAGGGGAAACAGGGGCAAAGGTCCACAAATGTCCAGACTTCAAAGTATCTCAGCTCCAGGGCACTACAACAAATGCAGGAAAGTCCAGTACATTGCAATTCAATGCGCATGTGCCAGACATTGCTTAGTGTTGATCGTGAATATTCTAATCGCAAGTTTTTATCGCGAATAACAGCATTTCGAGAATTTGCGAAGATGTAGAATATAGTGCTATATACAGTTGCAATAAAAAGTATGCGAACCCTTTGGAATGATATGGATTTCTGCACAAATTGGTCATAAAATGTGATCTGATCTTCATCTAAGTCACAACAATAGACAATCACAGTCTGCTTAAACTAAAAACACACAAATAATTAAATGTTACCATGTTTTTATTGAACACACCATGTAAACATTCACAGTGTGTGAAAAAGTATGTGAACCCTTGGATTTAATAACTGGTTGAACCTCCTGCAATAACTTCAACCAAACGTTTCCTGTAGTTGCAGATCAGACGTGCACAACGGTCAGGAGTAATTCTTGACCATTCCTCTTTACAGAACTGTTTCAGTTCAGCAATATTCTTGGGATGTCTGGTGTGAATCAGCTTTCTTGAGGTCATGCCACAGAATCTCAAATCGGGTTGAGGTCAGGACTCTGACTGGGCCACTCCAGAAGGCGTATTTTCTTCTGTTTAAGCCATTCTGTTGTTGATTTACTTCTATGCTTTGGGTCGTTGTCCTGTTGCAACACCCATCTTCTGTTGAGCTTCAGCTGGTGGACAGATGGCCTTAAGTTCTCCTGCAAAATGTCTTGATAAACTTGGGAATTCATTTTTCCTTCGATGATAGCAATCCTTCCAGGCCCTAACGCAGCAAAGCAGCCCCAAACCATGATGCCCCCACTACCATACTTCATAGTTGGGATGAGGTTTTGATGTTGGTGTGCTGTGCCTCTTTTTCTACACACATAGTGTTGTGTGTTTCTTCCAAAGAACTCAACTTTGGTTTCATCTGTCCACAGAATATTTTGCCAGTACTGCTGTGGAACATCCAGGTTCTCTTGTGCAAACTGTATACATGCAGCAATGTTTTTTTTTTTTTTTGCAGCAGTGGCTTCCTCTGTGGTATCCTACCATGAAATCCATTCTTCTTTAGTGTTTTACATATCATAGATTCGCTCACAGGGATGTTAGCATATGCCAGAGACTTCTGTAAGTCTTTAGCTGACACTCTAGGATTCTTCTTCACCTCATTGAGCAGTCTACGCTGTGCTCTTGCAGTAATCTTTACAGGACGGACACTCGTAGGGAGAGTAGCAGCAGTGCTGAACTTTCTCCATTTATAGACAATTTGTCTTACCGTGGACTGATGAACAGCAGGACTTTTGGAGATACCTTTATAACCCTTTCCAGCTTAATGCAAGTCAACAATTCTTAATCGTAGGTCTTCTGAGAGCTCTTTTGTGCAATACATCATCCACATCAGGCAATGCTTCTTGTGAAAAGCAAACCCAGAACTGCTGTGTGTTTTTTTTATAGGGCAGGGCAGCTGTTACCAACACCTCCAATCTCATCTCATTGATTGGACTTCCAGTTGGCTGTACACCTCACTCCAATTAGCTCTTGGAGATGTCATTAGTCTAGAGGATCATATACTTTTTCCACCTGCACTGTGAATGTTTACATGGTGTGTTCAATAAAAACATGGTAACATTTAATTATTTGTGTGTTTATTAGTTTAAGCAGACTGTGATTGTCCATTGTTGTGACTTAGATGAAGATCAGATCACATTTTATGACCAATTTATGCAGAAATCCATATCATTCCAAAGGGTTCACATACTTTTTCTTGCAACTGTATTCATAATCGCGAATATTCTAGATTTTTTTTTATCAGTAACCTCCCTTCTTGCTTGTGGGCCAATGAGAAGACTGCAATACCTTTGTCAGAGATTAGCGACATCTCTAGCAACCAATAGGAAAGTTGCCTACCCCTTACTTTATAAGAACCTCCCCAGCAGCCATTTCCTGCTTTTTTTTTTTTGCAGTTCTGAGAGAGAGAGCAGTGACATTGCTGTGCTCTGTGCTTTTTATCTGGATCCTATTCCTTATCCAATTAAATTAGTTAGCTTACATATTTAAGACAGATAGTTAGTGGGAGATAGTCAGTGTAGGTTAGATTGTGATATAGTGTAGGGTGTTACGTAGTGTGATAGGAATTACTGTTTCTCTGCTGTCCATACATACTGTACATGCTACAGACATTGTGCTGTGATGTCACAACAATGCACCAATCAGTAATATCTACTCAGACCTGATAAAATGTGAAGTTGCATGTATTGCACAAAATATATGCGCATCATTAGTGCCGATTTGCTCAAAAAATAATGACAAGATCACTAAAATTCTCTAAATTATTGCGAATATTATGCAGAAAATTCACAAAACAAATATTGCCTATGCCGCTCATCACTAGTGATGATATACCTGGTATGTTACCTGGGAGTGACCAGCGTGATTTCTCAGTGGATCTGCATGAGTAAGGGGGCGTGACCCCCAAAACGTCGCACTTGAATGTGGTTTAACTCGGCGAACTCTGAACAAGTGGGCCTGAGAGCCATGCAACACTTTTCAATTGTGAAAAATAAAGTAAAGAAAGGACCAAGAGGTCTTCTGAAGCGTGAGTAGTATCCTTCTCATCTAACAACAAATGTTCAAAATGTTATATGGCTGAATTGCATATGAAGTCTCAGTGGATCTGCCCCCATGACATATCACAGGCACAGGATTACAGAATTCAAAAGGTATTTTCTGTATGATGCCAAACCTGCAGGCAAGTAGAAGAACTTCATTGGGAACCTGTTACTGTCCTGGAAAACAGGTATGTGGCAGTTTGGAGGCCTAAACTGTTCTGATAAATTCCCTTTAAAGGGGTTGTCTCATCATGGACAATGGGGGCATATCGCTAGGATATGCCCCATGGTCTTATAGGTGCAGGTCCCACCACTGGGACCCGCACCTATATCAAAAATTGAGCCCCACAAGTGAAGAAGGGTGGACTGCGCATGCGCAGCTGTCCCCTATTCATTTTCTATGGGGCCGGCGAAAATAGCAGAGCCCTGGCTCAGCTATTTCCATAGGCCACATAGAAATTTATGGGAGCGGGGGCCGCACATGCGCGGAACGCTCCCAGTCACTTCTATGGGGAGCCGGCTTGCGTGTGGCCGGACTGGAGTCCTCCAGCCACCACCTTGAAGGGCTCCGTTCTCGATATAGGTGAGGGACCCGCACCTATAAGACAATTGGGGCATATCCTAGTGATATACCCCCATTGTCCATGATGAGACAAACTCGTTAATACATGGTCTTCAGTACATGTAACAAGTAAAATAGGTACAGTGAGGAACAGAAGTATTTGAAGACCCTGCGATTTTGCAAGTTCTCACCCTTAGAAATTATGGAGGGGTCTGAAAATGTAGGTGCATTTCCATTCTGAGATACAGAATATAAATAAATTAATCATTAAATAACATTGTATGATTTTTAAAGAATTTATTTGTCTTACACTACTGAACATAAGTATTTGAACACCTGAGAAACAGCAATAATTCTGGCTCTCAAAGACCTGTTACTGTGCCTTTAAAAAGTCCACCTCTACTCCACTCATTAATCTAACTTAGTAGCACCTGCCTGAGCTCTTTAAAGACACCTGTCCACCCCACAGTCAGACGCCAACTACTACCATGGGCAAGACCAAAGAGCTGTCAAAAGACACCAGAGAGAGAATTGTGGAACTCCACACGGCTTGAAAGGGCTTCAGGGCAATTGCCAAGCAGCTTGGTGAAAATAGATCCACTGTTGGAGCAATTGTTAGAAAATGTAAGAGGCTAAAGACAACTGTCAGTCTCCCTCGGACTGGGGCTCCATGTAACATCTCACCTCGTGGGTTATCACTGATGATAAAAAAAAGGGAGGAATCAGCGCAGAACTACAAGGGAGGAGCTGGTCAATGACATGAAGAGAGCTGGGACCACAGTTTTTAAAGGTCACTGTCGGTAGTTTTTAAAGGTCACCACGCCGTCATGGTTTCAAATCATACATTGCACAGAAGGTTCTCCTGCTCAAGTCATCACATGTCCAGGCCCGTCTGAAGTTTGCCAATGACCATCTGGAGATGATCCAGAGGAGGTACGGGAGAAAGTCATGTGGTCAGAGTAGAACTTTTTTGGTCTGAGCTTCACTCATCGTGTTTGGAGGAAAAAGAAGGATGAGTTGCATCCAAAGAACACCATCCCTACTGTGAAGCATGGGGGTGGTAAAATCATGCTTTGGGGGTGCATTTCTGCGAAGGGGACAGGACGACTGCACTGTATTAAGGAGAGGATGAATGGGGCCATTTATTGTGAGATTTTGATCAACAACCTTCTTCCCTCAGTCAGAGCATTGAAGATGGGTCATGGCTGGGTCTTCCAACATGACAAAGACCCAAAGCACACAGCCAGGATAACCAAGGAGTGGCTCCGTAAGAAGCATATCAAGGTTCTGGAGTGGCCTAGCCAGTCTCCAGACTTAAATCTATCTTTGGAGGGAGCTGAAACTTCGTGTTGCTCAGCGACAGCCCCGAAACCTGACAGATCTAGATGAGATCTGTGTGGAGGAGTGGGCCAAAATCTCTGTTGCAGTGTGTGCAAACCTGGTCAAGAGCTACAGGAAACTTTTGACCTCTAATTGCAAACAAAGGCTTCTGTACCAAATATTAACACTGATTTTCTCAGGTGTTCAAATACTTATGTTCAGCAGTGCAAGGCAAATACATTCTTTAAAAATCATACAATGTGATTTCCATTTTTATTTTATTTATTTTTTTATTCTGTCTCTCAGAGTGGGAATGCACCTACAATGTAAATTTCAGACCCCTCAATTATTTCTAAGTTAGAGGACTTGCAAAATCACAAGGTGTTCAAATACTTCTGTTCCTCACTGTGAATGTGGGCTCAGGAGTAGAGATGAGCGAACTTCTGTTTTAAGTTCGGCGTCTAAAGTTCGGGGGCGGGTTAGCGGAGAATCCCGATCTGGAACCGGATATGGATTCCGACTTCCGTTGTGGTCCGTGGTAGCGGAATCAATAATCGGCCATTATTGATTCCGCTACCACGGACCACAACGGAAGTCGGAATCCATATCCGGTTCCAGATCGGGATTCTCCGCTAACCCGCCCCCGAACTTTAGACGCCGAACTTAAAACAGAAGTTCGCTCATCTCTACTCAGGAGGAATTAAAAAGAGTAACTAAACTTTTAATTAAGTTTTAGGTAAAGTGTCCTAAATGCCCTAATAATACTTTTTCTAATATAATTTATTAATGGATTTTACATTTTTAATAGTTTTTACTCCCTAAAGTGCATCTTTCCCTGTGCGCTTTAAATTCACTTTTCTGCAGCCGCTGACTTCTCAGCGGGGTACGGAGTACGGAGTTTACACTTTATGAATGGGGCCACAGAGCATGTTCCTGTCTGTGCCCCGCCCCCTCCCAAGGTTTACTACATCCTGGCATAGCATATGTGGGGCACTTTCACAAAAGTATCTGAATATAGACATGTAAAGGTCCAAAGGGCTGAACATTATATTTTATACAAATAATGATATTATATACAATTGTGTATATATTGTATAAAGGGAAACCAAACAAAGGAAGCTGAAAGCAAAAAGCCACAGATGTGTAGCTGTGTAGAGGTAGTAGTAGCAGCAACAGCAACATAGTATGGAAGATGGTGGACAAATTGGTATATAAATGTATAACATTTCTGTCTGCGAATTATGAATTATAACTGGGCGGATACATGGTAATATAAAATTAAGTACTATAGCTTTAAAGATTGCTGTGGCAGTATAGCACTCACTGCAGGTTTATCTCTCTCCCTCTCTCTCTCTCTCTCTCTCCATCACCCTCTATTATATTTTATTACATCAGTTTAAAAGCCCAGAATATATGGATTCCTTGCAGTGGCGGATTACAATAGGGACGTTCAGGTCGGCAGCCCCGGGTCCAGCACCGCTGGGGGGCCCAGAGCCGACCGAAACGCCCACATACTGTGGTAGGGCACGGGAGCGCATAACTCCCTGTCCCGTCGCCGATCATTGCCATAGGCTTCAGGCCTAGTAGGCCTAAGGCCTATGCGGTAGTGAGATCCCGGCGCAGGCGGGCGTGATGATGACGTCATCACGCATCTGTGCCGGGACGCAGCACTGTGACATGTGCACGCCTGCCTCATCCCACCTTCCTCTGCGAGCAAGCACCTGGCCCTGGACATATGTAAGTATTTAGCTTTTCATTTTTTTTTCATTTTTTATTTCATGTGCCTACTTTGGGGGACATGTGGGGGAGGACACAGGAGGACATATTAGTGAAGAGACATCGAGTACATCCGGGGGGATGTGGGGGCTGTGTGTGGCCAAATTATTATGGGAGGGACTACTATGTGGGGGGAAATTACTATATGGGTCAGTGTGGGGGAAATTTACTATGTGGGGGCAGTATGGGGGAAACTATTGTGTGGGGGCAGTATGGGGGAAACTATTGTGTGGGGGCAGTGTGGGGGAAACTATTGTGTGGGGGCAGTGTGGGGGAAATTGCTATGTGGGGACAGTGTAGGGGAAATTACTATGTGGGGGAGGTGGGGGAAATTGCTATGTGGGGACAGTGTGGGGAAATTGCTATGTGGGGACAGTGTGAGGAAATTGCTTTGTGGGGACAGTGTGGGGAAATTGCTACGTGGGGACTGTGTGGGGTAATTGCTACGTGGGGACAGTGTGGGGAAATTTCTATGTGGGGACAGTGTGGGGGAATTGCTACATGGGGACAGTGTGGGGGAATTGCTACGTGGGGACAGTGTGGGGGAATTGCTACGTGGGGACAGTGTGGGGAAATTGCTATGTGGGGACAGTGTGGGGAAATTGCTATGCAGGGAAATTGCTATGTGGGGACAGTGTGGGGGAAATTGCTATGTGGGGGGAAATTACTATATTGGGCAGTGTGGGGGAAATTACTATGTGGGGGCAGTGTGGGGGAAATTACTATGTGGGGGCGGTGTAGGGGGAAGTACTATGTAGGTAAAATTACTGTGTGGGGGCAAACTACTATAGAGGGGCAGTTTTGGGGAAATTACTGTGTGGGGGCAAATTACTATGGGGGGATTACTATGTGGGGGCAGTGTGGTGCAAATTACTATATGGGGACACTATACAGGGATTATTGCCTGGAGCACAATATAGGGTGTTATTATTTACTGGGGGCACTCTAGGGGACATTATAGCTGCTACGGACACTATAGGAACATTTCGGGTAATTTATCAAAATGGTGTAAAGTAGAACTGGCTTAGTTGCCCATAGCAGCCAATCAGGTTCCACCATTCATTTTTGACAGCTCTTTTGGAAATCCAGTTCTACTTTACACCAGTTTGATAAATGACTCCAATTATGTCTACTAGGGTCACTATTTTTTCAGCAGTATAGTACCTGGGGCATTGGGGACACAATGGGCACAGTATTGGGGGTGGCAGCAGGATTACATGTCTGTATTACAAACTGTATGAGTGGTATCTGATTTAAAAAATATCGGAGGTTGCCATCTAGTGGTGTCAGTATAGAGGGTATCAGGGTAGCAGTAGTATAAAGTGCCTGGTGTCTGACATGACCCAAATGCCTTTCTGTCAGTAGTACTATAAATAGCACATGATAGGTTGGTGTATAGATTTTGCATTGGTGCCCAGTATGATGGTTAAAGTAGTAAGCTCCATACCAACAGCTGGGTGTTATCAAGGGCCATATACTAAGAGGTATGATATATTAAATTGTGGTGTAAGAAAAGAGTTGCACAAGGTGAAATAAATCTGTTCTGTATATACCAATTAGCTTAGGGTACTTAAGAGCCACGACAGGTATTTCCAAGAGACTTCCGAGATGGTCCAGCTGTGACAAATTGGTATTAGAAGGATTAATTATGTTCCGCCACACTGGTAATTCAGTCAGATAAAAAAAAAAGGAAGTGCTGAGCTTTTGTGGTCACCGTTGCTGAGGAGATGACTTCCTGTCAGTGCTTATGTTTAGCGTGTCGTAATATTAAGTCGCCTTAGAGGAACATCTTGTATGAAACAATGGGTTTTAATGACAACTAAGGATGTGATTGCTCTTTTTAAATGAGATTGATGTTAAGTTTAGGCAAGAAATCAGGTGCCCAGATGCACCTCTACAAAACACATATCACTATTAATACTATTAATATAGGCTCAAATCTGTGTTAGTGGCTCCGCTAGTCACCTCCTTTGCAGATAACTCTGGCCCTGGACCCTTTAACTCCTTAGATGCTGCAATCAATGCTGACTGTGCATCTAAATGGTTTACAGAGGAAGGGGTTTCTCTGTACCTCATCGGCCCATCGCGGTGATAGTTCCTACGGCGGCTGGAGGACTTAGAAAGGCTTCTTGGTCTGCCATGTACAGAAATCTAATAGTCCCACTAATAAGCAGACTGTCAGTGTAAAGGCTCATGCACAGGATCGTGTACCGGTCAGGCCCGTGTTGTGGACCGCAAATTGCTGTCTGCAATGCACAGGCACCAACTGTGTGTCCACCGCCTACGGATACGGACCCATTCACTTGGATGGTGTCCACGCATCGCAAAAAAAGTAGTGCCCTTTTATTTCTTTATCTTGCTAAAGTCTCTCTCGATAGAATCTATGGCAGGCAATAGTACTCTGGCAATGTCGTACTCTGGCAAAGGTGGCTGTAGTGTCCACTGCAGGATACAGGGCTTTGAAGGAATGTCTGGCAGGGATATGCCCAAGCGTTAAAGGAGTCTTAACAGTGTCCCTCCACTGCAGTTAGGTCTGAATGTCTGTAGTAGCAGATTACCTTACTGACTCCAAGTTCTCCTTTCTCTCTCCTTTCTTTTTCTGACTTTCTCTTTCTGTAGATCTTGCAGAGATCTGTAGCTCTCTGTTGCTCTCTTGGGCCTGAAAAGAGGAAGAACATGGACTTCTTCCTCTCTGAACCCTCCCTAGAGCTCTCTAGAGCTAGGGATGGAGCAGGCCACTTAGCAACCCCTGCAAATGGCTGAGCCAGGATTAGTGAACTCTGTCACTACCATACAGAGCTAATCAGAGCTATGCTGGAAGTATACAAGGGATTACAATAGATAACATAACAATATATAACAAAACATTAAAGAACAATTTTACAGTATATGCAGATACCCCTTGCACTGGGGTATTGGAGGTGTAGTGATGGGAAGGGCACATTTTTTCTTCCCTTTGGGGCACTCCCTGACTTTGGGGCTTCTAGGTGGTGTTACGTGGGCTGCCTTTGGTATAGATGGTTTTGGAGGTGCAAGGCAGGAGATCTTGAGTAAGGCTGTTTTTCAGTCGAAGTGCGTCAGAAAGTCACTGTGAAGATTTTTTTCAAATTTTTATATTGGAATAATGCATCAGATTTCATTTAGTACATTTCTTCCTATTCATGGATTTCCTGGATGTGGACACACCATGGATTTATGCTGTGTACTGTTGGAATAGCTCATACGGGAGTTTTCCCTACTACAAAGGAGGAGAGCAAGATGATAGGCACTGTCGATGGATGGTGGAGTCAATGACCAGGCTGGTTAAGTTGAAATACATACAGTCTCTCTTGATGGGAGAAGTAGTACATATAAAAGCAGTAGGCACAGTTCTGAGGTATATTATAGAGTAGAACAATAGGTGTGTATAGGCAGTAGCAATGAGGGTAGTAATCCTCCCCTATACTTTTTCTAGATACATAGTACATTTTGCAATCTTCCAAAATAACCACATTTGTGCAATTCCGTTCTCATTAACTCTTTCTGCAACATCCAGGCTGTAGGGTGCAGATCTCAGTTCCAGGTAGCCCATCCGTCTCCAAAGAGTGATGGGCACTGACGCAATATACTTTTTCTACAAGCAGTAAAGTCTGTTGCCATAAACGAGTGATTACCTTACTGTCTTTCCAGCACGGCCTTGAAATGGTTGATCTCTCCCTGTTCTCTGAATAGTCTTTAAGTTCAGTTGCTTTCCTGGCAGGTTTCAATCTCAGGTCCCCTGAACTAGGTCTAGCTCTCAGCAACTTACACAAACACATGCTTCCTCTAGGCCTGATGAACAAAACTGACTAACTAGGGGGTGGGCAAAGTTAACTATTTGATGTCTACACACAACCATTCGGGATTTACAAGGAGCAAGAAAAAGAGAATATGTTCACCATATAAGTGCTTTGGCAGTATATCGCATCATTAATAGTGATGATCGAGCACCAAAGTATTCGGTTAGTCGACCCGAACACATTGCTATATTCATGTGCTCGGCCGAGCACCCGAGTATAATGGAAATCAATGGGAGACAACTAGGCACCCCCTGCTCTGAAGAGGGGAAGGTGCGTGGTCCATTGGAAAAGGTCAGAAAGTGACAGAGACACCACCTAAATGTATCGGGAACACCATGGGGACGATGTCTGGATGCATCTTGGACTCCCAGGTCGCTGTTCGGAACCATGTTGTCCGAGTTGTAAGCCACTTTTACAGACTGACAAAAATACGCACAAAACCCCCCCCAAAAAAATCTATTTTACAGGAAAAATTGTTAGGAAACATTCTTTCCTGTATATTCAATTGTATATAAAGTGCAAGTGGGGCAATAAAATTACACGCAAGAGGCACTCCGAAACAACCTGTATATCACATAAAGGAGGGCCTCATTCACATTGTGGTACAATTGTTCAGGTAGTGGGACTCCTACACTCATAAAGCCTATGCACTAAGTGAAAAGGCTGCCAAAAATTACAAGGAACTGGCACTCCAATACACCCTTTATTACACATAAAGGAGGGCATCATACACACCCTTGAAAAATTATGATTGATGGCCTGCTGGTGACCCTCAAAAATATTTGGAGAAAGGGCCTGCTGAACTGACCGTATAAAACATTAGGGGCGAGGGTCTGCTGCTGCATTGGTGACTCTAGATAACCTCTGGGCGATTGCATGTCCCTGTGACGGCGACGATCCATTCGGATGTCTGCCCTATCAACTTTCGATTTTCTTTTCTGCGCCTACCATGGTGATCACGGGTAATGGGAAATCAGGGTTCGATGCCGGAGAGGGAGCTTGAGAAAGGGATACCACATCTAAGGGAGGTCAAAGGCCGAAATCTGATTGGGTGGAGAGGGTGGGTCAAGTTACTAAAGCAGAAAAATCGAACGAAGGCAGGAGGCACACGGCAATTACCCACTCCCGACTCGGGGAGGTAGTGACAATAAAAAACAATACAGGACTCTTAAGATGTCATGTTATTGGAATGAGTAATATAAAATTACAGGGAATGTCACTGCAGTATTTTGGATGAGGAAACATACAGGAGAGGCCCTGCTGCCTCTTTGTTGACACTAGATCATTTCTGCCTGATCGCACGTCCCCGTGAGGTCCACGATCCATTTGGATATCTTTCCTATCAACTTTCGATGTTCTTTTATGCGCCTACCATGGTGACCCAACTTGATTTTGATGGCTGCATTAATCTGCAGGTGACCGTTCTACAGCTCTACAGATTTGTTTCTATCTGTATCTTTCTAAGCAGTCTGTGGCCTTAGTCTTTTATCCAGACTCAGTCGGTGTGCCACTTATGTGGCCTCCTCATGCGGCCATCTCCACATCATGTCACCTAAGGTTTTGGAATCGGTAAACCCAACTTGCTTTTATGGGCTGCATCAGTGGCATAGCTAGAATTGACAAGGCCCCACAGCAAATTTTTGAATGGGACTCCATCCCACAGTAATTTTTTAGCGACCCCTTCCTTTCATGCCGTCCCCATTCCTGTGGCTAGTAAAGATCGCTCTCTCAGACCAGGGCCGGCAGATATTTCATCAGTTTTATACACAGTCTATACTGTCACTGTATATAATTTCATTGTGTAATACTGTTGAGGGGGTCTTGACCAAATCCTTTAGTCCTCCTCCTCCTGAATGGGCCCCTTCTGGGTCAGGGCCCCAAAGCTGCAGCTTCCCCTGCTTCCCCTATAGCTATGGCCCTGGTCTACATTAATCTTCAGGTGACCGTGATACAGCTCCACAGATTATTTCCATCTGCATCTTTCTAAACAATCTGTGGCCTTAGTCTTTTATCCAGACTCAGTCATTGTGCCACTTATGTGGCCTCCTCATGCTGCCATCTCCACACCATGTCACCTTGCCACTCATTTTTATCACCATGCTGCTGCTGATGCCGCTTAAAAGGGCTTAAAGTGCTCACCAGGCCCACAATCTATAATCGATTTTATCGTAAAAACACTCTTTCCTGTATATTTACTTGTCTATAAAGTGCAAGTGCTGCCAAAAATTACAAGGAAGAGGCACTCCGATACAACCTGTATATCACATAAAGGAGGGCCTCATTCACATTGAGTTGCGGGCCTGCAGGTGAGCTGACCCTGTAAAAATTTTTGGGTTTGGGCCTGCAGGTGAGCTGACCAAGGAAAAGATTTTAGGTGCGGGCCTGCTGGTGAGCTGACCCTCTAAAACATTATATGCTAGGGCCTGCTGCTGAGCTGACCCTGTAAAACATTATATGCGAGGGCCTGCTGCTGACCTGACCCTCTAAAACATTAGGGGCGAGGGCCAGCTGCTGAACTGATGCTCTAAAACATTAGGGACGAGGGCCTAATGCTGAGCTGACCCTCTAAAACATTAGGGGCGAGGGCCTGCTGGTGAGCTAACCCTATAAAAAAGTGTTGGAATATTTTCGAGCAATTTTCCAACAAGGATCCTTTGGTATGGCACCATATTGCTCGTCCTCTCCACCAGAGGAATGAGAGATGAGAAGTTCTCTATGTAGCGGGGGTCGAGAAGGGTGAACACCCAGTAATCCGTTTTATCTAAAATGCGTATAACGCGAGGGTCGCTGGAAATGCAGCCTAACATGAAGTCAGCCATGTGTGCCAGAGTACCAACAGGCAAGACGTCGATGTCGACTTCAGGATGACACCCCATCTCCTCATCCTCCTCCTCTTCTGCCCATCCACGCTGAACAGATTTAAAGTTCCATGTGTACTACCCTCTGTAGCAGAGGCAACTGTCTCCAGCTCCTCTTCCTCTTCATGGTCCAATTCGCGCTGAGAAGACGAACTGAGGGTGGGGTGGCTATCACCCTGTGTAATGTCCTCCCCCATTTCCTCGCCTGCCGCATTCAGAGCATCGTCCTTAATTGTGAGCAGCGATCGTTTGGGTAGACACAGCAGTGGGATGGTTACGCTGATAATAGCATTATCGCCACTAACCATCTGTGTGGATTCATCAAAGTTTTTCAAAACCTCACATCAATGCCCACTTTTTGCTTGTGAATAGTGACAGTTGACTCGAAAGGTGATGACCATGTTGCAGCTGGTATTCCACAAGAGCACACCAAATGCTTTAAATAACTTCTTTATTAAGTTCAACTTTTCTTCATTTATAACACTGCCGCCTCTGCAGCAGATAGTCCATGTACATAACACGTGTTGAAAAGATATCACATAATGGTGGTACGCATAAGATGGTGGTTTAACTGTTCAATCTTGTCATTCAACATACAATCGTGGATATATTTCTCTCTTGAGTATCTGTCCCCTCACTTTAAGTTATTTAAGTACTTTATGATTTCTCTGAGAAGTATATATGAGGTCTAATAGTTCACTTGCAGTATCAGTTAGCAGTGACTATTTGCAGATTGGTTCAGTATGATCTGGTATGGTTGTATGCAATTTGTATGGTTGCAATTGTAGTTTGATTTGGTGGAACTGTAAGTAAACACATATATATCTAATTCAGTATACAATTCTAAACACAATACTAATAATATGAACATTATATGACTGTTCTAAATACCTATTTTTGGCCTCTTGTTCCCATAAAACTCAGCTCTCGGTTGAGTGAATGTCTCTTCAGCTCTTGTCTCTGGTGAATAATGATTCTAGCAGCAGGAGCTGGGGGAATTCCCAGACAGGCTGGCTGTGATTGGTGAAAACTCTTGCTGTATGAGAAGCTGGCTGAGATTGGTCTAAACTTCTGCCCAGTAACAACAGATTAGACTATGCTTTCTGCTGTGTCACTGAGTTTAACTTAAATTACAAAATGAATCTTAAAGGGCTTCTGTCACCCCATTAAACCGTTTTTTTTTTTTTTCTTTACTAATAATCCCTACACTGCGATCTCATCATACATAAGCTAATTAATGATTTTCGTTCAGTAGAATTTGTTAAAAATCGATTTTTGAAATATGTAAATTACCTTGCTACCAGCAAGTAGGGCGGCTACTTGCTGGTAGCAGCCGCATCCTCCGATGGTAATTACGCCCCTCTGCTTGTTGATTGACAGGGCCAGCGGACGGGATCTTTCTATGCTGGCCCTGCCTGTTTTGATTCAATATCTGGCGCCTGCGCCGCGGCCGTACCTCTCTTCAATCTGCGCAGGCACACTGAGAGGCAGCCACTCGCTCGGCCGCTCGCTCCTCAATGCGCCTGCGCCGGGTGTAGATGTGACGTCATCGGCGCAGGCGCATTGAGGATGGAGCGGCCGCCTCTCAGTGCGCCTGCGCAGATTGAAGAGAGGTACGGCTGCGGCGCAGGTGCCAGATATTGAATCAAAACAGGCAGGGCCAGCAGAGAAAGATCCCGTCCGCTGGCCCTGTCAATCAACAAGCAGAGGGGGCGTCATTACCATCGGAGGATGCGGCTGCTACCAGCAAGTAGCCGCCCTACTTGCTGGTAGCAAGGTAATTTACATATTTCAAAAATCGATTTTTAACAAATTTTACTGAACGAAAATCATTGATTAGCTTATGTATGATGAGATCGCAGTGTAGGGATTATTAGTAAAGAAAAAAGAAAAAACGGTTTAATGGGGTGACAGAAGCCCTTTAAAGGCATATTATCTTTTTCTGCTTTTGTGAACACAAAATATAACAGTTAAATGACATCCAAAACATGATGTCACAGTAAATAACTCAGTTTTTGTCTTTAACACATAAACATAGGAACTGTAATAAGGCTATTAGCAGGTTTAGCTGTATACACATATAAGCTATACTAGCTGGCCAGCTACAGGCCAAATGTAATAGTGGCGCTGGAAAGAGCTGCACGGAATATCCGAGTGTGGGATCACTCGTTTGGCAAGCCTCTCCATGGTGAGAGAAGGATGATCAGAGAGAGGATTTGGTTGACCAGACTCTTGGCTACAGATACTGGACTTGGTGGAAGAGAGGGTGGTACTTAATCGACTGGAAGCATTATGTTCAGCAATCCAACCGACCAACTGTTTGCACTGGTCCGTCTTGGACTTTTGGCTAAGCAGCCAAAGAACGTGCAGGTAAGTACTGACATCACTGTAATGCCAGTAACCATGTTGGCTGCTGGCATTACAGTGATTGGCTGGCCGAAACGGATCATAGCGTGCTATATAGCACCCGATGATGCGGGCTCGGCTCATTGCGAGTCAGGGAGAGCTGCGCTTAGGAGGGGACAGATAGTGTAGGAAGTTTGTGATCGTATTTTATTCAAGTGAATAACTTTTCAAAGAACCAAAAGTCCTTTTAAGGACTATTGTGTGTGGTTGGCAGCAATTTATTTTAGCAAACTAGTACTCAATTATTTTTTTTTTATACTTTGCAAAATAGTGAATCTTTTTCTATATAGAGGGTGACTTGTGACATCTGTGCAATACCTTCTGTGTGTCAGGGGCTGAGATAGGAAGAATAATAGTGAAAAACAATAGGTTTTTTCCCCTAATCTATCCACATTTTTGCTTTAAACAGTGTCATCCGTGAGTTGTCAGATCTACGATGCAATACCTTGTGTGGTTGTCAGGGCCAGATATAGGGAAAAAATTAGAATAGAGAAAACACTATTTTTTTTCCCCATAATCTATCCACATTTTTGCTGTCAACGATGTAATCAGTGATCTGTGCTTCAATACATTTTGTAGTTGTAAGGGCCAGATATAGTGAAAAATATAAATATAAACTACAGTGTCTGTACCGCAGATTCCAATAATCTGGGCCTAAAATAGTGTCCATATTCTGTGTGTTTCTGTGACATATACTGTCCTGCATAAGAAAACTGTTTCTTTAGCAGACTGTAAAACAATCTGCGCCACATCTAGTGACAAAATAATTAAAATGAAGAAGGCGAGCACTAAGGGACGGGGAAGTGGGCGTGATGCTGATGGTGCACACAGAGGACGTGGCCCTGGGTGCAATGAAACTGTGCCTGCTGCCAGTGCACCAGAAAAAAAATTACATCCACTGTACCCAGCTTCATGTCCAACTTAGCTGAGCGGCGCAGGACAACATTGTCCAAGTCGGACCAGTGCGAACAGTTGGTCAGTTGGATTGCTGAAGATAATGCTTCCAGTGAGTTAAGCACCACCCTCTCTTCCACCAAGTCCAGTCTCTGTAGCCAAGAGTCTGGTCAACTGAATAATGATATTCCTTCCTCCCACCATGTAGAGGCTTGCCAAACGAGTGATCCCACACTCGGATATTCTGAGAAGCTCTATCCAGTGCCACTATTACATTTTGCCCTCGCGCCCAGCACGCTTGAAGAGGGACCTGAGATATTGTGCCCTGATTCCCAACCTCTTGAGCCTTCACAGTCTCAAGAAGATGACGGTGGTGAATGGCAATCATTCGTTCACGAGGTGGATGATGATGAGACACAGTTACCAATCACTGAGGTTGTGGTTAGGTCAAGTCAGGAGGATGAGCAGAGTGAGGAAGTGGAAGAGGAGGTGGTTGACAATGAGGTCACTAACCCAACATGGGAAGGTGAAAAGCGAGGACAGCAGTACAGATGGGGAGGGATCCGTAGCACCGCAGCAGGCTGGAAGACGCAGTGGGGTTGCAAAAGGGGGAAGTCGGACCACACCAAACAGGCCCGCAACCATTACACCGAGCACCCCCATGCGTAAATCTACCTTGCCAAGGGGTAGGTGTTCCACAGTATTGCGCTTTTTTTAGGAAAGTGCAGACGAGAAAAAAGTGGTAGTTTGCAACCTGTGCCGTACCAAAATGAGCCGGGGCGTGAACACTAACAACCTCACCACTACCAGCATGATCCGCCACATGGCACCCAAGCCGCCTAACAAGTGGGACGAACGACTGGGTCCACAATCTGGGTATGCGGGTCACACCACTGCCTCCTCTTCCCCTGTGTTAAGCACTGCTGGCCAATCACCTGTCGAAGTCGCAAGCCCGGATGCCCCTCGCCCTGCACCTGGACTTTCGCATGAACCATCAGCAACAACATCCACTTCCCTGTCCCAGCACAGCGTCCAAATGTCCATAACACAGTCATTTGAATGCAAGCACAAATACCCACCCACTCACAGGCAATAACACTAAATGCGCAACTTTCAAAATTACTAGCCCTTGAAATGTTGCCATTTAGGTTTGTGGACACTGAGGCCTTACGCAGCCTGATGTCGGCAGCCGTCTCTCGGTACGCAGTCCCCAGCCGCCACAATTTTTCTCACGGTGTGCCGTGCCTGTCTTACACCAGCATGTGTCCCAGAATATCACCAATGCCCTGACCAATGCAGTTACTGGTAATGTCCACTTAACCACAGAAACATGGACAAGACGCTACATTTCGATGACCACACACTGGGTGAATGTTGTGGAGGCCGGGAGTGAGTCGTACCCTGGGATGGCACAGGTGCTACCCACGCCCAGGATTGCGGGCCCTACATCCATCAGGGTCTCCGCCAGCAGCTATATTACTGGCTCCAACCCCCAATTCTCCTCCCCCCACCGCCTCCTTCTCTATTTCCACCTCCAGCAGCAGCCAGCTATCAGTCGCTAGCTGGAAGCAGTGTAGCACTGCTGTGGGTAAGCGTCAACAGGCCGTGCTGAAGTTGATCTGTTTAGGGGACAAACAGCACACCGCCACAGAGCTGTGGCATGGTATAAGGGACTAAACCAAGCTCTGGCTCTCGCTACTCAACCTACAACCAGGCATAGTTGTGCCTGACAATGTAACTTGGTGGCGGCTATGAAGCTCGGCAACCTGATACACATCCCATGCCTAGCCCACATCTTAAACTTAGTTTTCAGTGTTGCTTTTCAAAACCTACCCCAATTTGCCAGAGCTACTAGTGAAAGCGCGCCGCGTGTGTGCCCATTTCCGCAAGTCGTCCACAGCTTCACCCAGTCAGTCAACACTGCACCAGGGCTTGCGGCTTTCAGCTCACCGACTGTTGCATGCGCTGGAACTGTACGTTCCACATGTTGGCCAGGATTGTGAGCAGCAGAGGGCAGTTGTGGAATACCAGCTGCAACATGGTTGTCGCCTTTCGAGTCAACTGCCACTATTTACAAGCAAGGAGTGGGCATTGATGTCAGAACTCTTTGAGATTTTAAAAAACTTTGATGAATCCACACAGATGGTTAGTGGCAATAACGCTATTATCAGCGTAACCATCCCACTGCTGTGTTTTTTCAAATGATCGCGGCTCACAATTAAGGATGACGCTCTGAATGTGGCAGACGAGGAAATGGGTGTGGACATTACACAGGGTGATAGCCAGCCCACCCTCAGTTCGTCTTCTCAGCGTGAATTGGACTATGAAGAGGAGGAGGAGAAGGAGGAGCTGGAGACAGTTGCCTCTGCTACAGAGGGTAGTACCCATGGAACTTTAATTCCATTTGTTCAGCATGGATGGGCAGAAGAGGAGGAGGAGGATGAGGAGATGGAAAGTCATCCTGATGTCAACATCGACGTCTTGCCTGTTGGTACTCTGGCACACATGGCTGACTTCATGTTAGGCTGCCTTTCCAGCGACCTTCGCGTTATACGCATTTTAGATAACACGGATTACTGGGTGTTCACCCTTCTCGACCCCTGCTAAATAGAGAACTTCATCTGGTGGCGAGGATGAGCAATATGGTGCAATACCAGAAGATTCTTGTTGGAAAATTGCTCCAAAATTTTCCATCTGACAACGCTGGCAGCAGAGTCCGTACTTCCTTAGGCAACCGAGGAAGGGAGACAAGGGGAACACATAGCATATCCAACAAATGCAGGGAAACACTCTCCAAGGCATGGGACACTTTCATGACACCCCGCCAGAAATCTCACCCTGAAGCGCGGCCTAGTGGTACAAGGAGGGAAAAGTTTTGGAAGATGGTAAAGGAATACATAGCAGACCGTGTCAGCGTCCTAAATGATCCCTCAGACCCTTGCAATTACTGGGTGTCCAAGCTGGACACATGGCACAAACTTGTGCTCTACGCCTTGGAGGTGCTGGTCTGCCCAGCCGCCAGCGTTTTGTCTGAGCGTGTATTTAGTGCTGCTGGTGGCATTATAACAGATAAGCATATCCGCTTGTCCACTGGCAATGCTGACAGGTTGACTAAGCTAATGATGAACATAAAGGCAATTTCAATCATTTATAATGTACTCAATCTACTATAGTGTATTCCAATGCACCTTTTCCACCACAAAAAAAAAAAGAGTATATGGTTGAATTTTGTTTTCTTGTCCTCCTACTCCTCATCCAGATTGTCTATATTCCCTCCACTCTAATTTTTTTTATAGGGTCAGCTCACCAGCAGGCCCTCGCCCCTAATGTTTTGGAGCATCAATTCAGCAGCAGGCCTTCGCCCCTAATGTTTTAGAGGGTCAGCTCAGCAGCAGGCCCTCGCATATAATGTTTTAGAGGGTCAGTTCAGCAGCAGGCCCCCTCCTCTAATGTTTTAAAGGGTCAGTTCAGCAGCAGGCCCTCGCCCCCAATGTTTTAGAGGGTCAGCTCAGCAGCAGGCCCTCGCATATAATGTTTTAGAGGGTCAGCTCACCAGCAGGCCCGCACCTAAAATCTTTTACAGGGTCAGCTCACCTACAGGCCCAAACCTAAAATCTTTTATGGTGTCAGCTCACCTGAAGGCCCGCAACTCAATGTGAATGAGGCCCTCCTTTATGTGCTATATAGGTTGTATCGGAGTGCCTGCCGCCAGCGTTTTGTCTGAGCGTGTATTTAGTGCTGCTGGTGGCATTATAACAGATAAGCATATCCGCTTGTCCACTGGCAATGCTGACAGGTTGACTAAGCTAATGATGAACATAAAGGCAATTTCAATCATTTATAATGTACTCAATCTACTATAGTGTATTCCAATGCACCTTTTCCACCACAAAAAAAAAAAGAGTATATGGTTGAATTTTGTTTTCTTGTCCTCCTACTCCTCATCCAGATTGTCTATATTCCCTCCACTCTAATTTTTTTAATAGGGTCAGCTCAACTGCAGGTCCCCGCCCCTAATGTTTTAGAGGGTCAACAGCAGCAGGCCCTCGCATATAATGTTTTAGAGCCTCAGTTCAGCAGCAGGCCCTCGCACCTAATGTTTTGGAGGGTCAGCTCAGCAGTAGGCCCGCACCTAAAATCTTTTACATGTCAGCTCACCTGCAGGCCCGCAACTCAATGTGAATGAGGCCCTCCTTTATGTGATATACAGGTTGTATCGAAATGCCACTTCATTGTCATTTTTGGCAGGACTTGCACTTTATATACAAGTAAATATACAGGAAAGAATGTTTATAATCAATTTTTTCCATAAAATCGATTTTTTTACTTTGCTTTTGTGCATAAAACCTTAATTAGATTGTGGGCTTGGTGATCAGTCTAAGGCCTTTTAAGCAGCATCAGCATGATGATAAAAATGAGTGGCAAGGTGATATGGTGTGGAGATGGCAGTATGAGGAGGCAACATAAGTGGCACAATGACTGAGTCTGGCTAAAAGACTGAGGCCACAAATCTTTTAAAAAATGCAGCGGGAAACAATCCCTGGAGCTGTATCACCGTCACCTGCAGATTAATGCAGACCAGGGGCGTAGCTATAGGGGAAGCAGGGGAAGCTGCAGCTTTGGGGCCCTGACCCAGAAGGGGCCCATCCAGGAGGAAGAGGACTAAAGGATTTGGTCAGGGCCCCCTCAACAGTATTACACAATGAAATTATATACAGTGACAGTATAGACAGTGTATAAAACTGATGGAACAGCTGCCGGCCCGGGTCTGAGAGAGCGATCTTTACTAGTCACAGGAATGGGGGCGGCATGAAAGGAAGGGGGTCTCTAAAAAATTACTGTGGGATGCAGCCCCATTCAAAAATTTGCTGTGGGGCCCTGTCAATTCTAGCTACGCCACTGATGCAGCCCACGAAAGCAAGTTGGGTTTATCGATTCCAAAACCTTAATTTAATTGTGGGCCTGGTGATCAGTTTAAGGCCCTTTAAGCAGCATCAACAGCAGCATGGTGATAAAAACTTGTGGCAAGGTGACATGGTGTGGAGATGGCAGCATGAGGAGGCCACATAGTGGCACAATGACTGAGTCTGGATAAAAGACTAAGGCCACAGACTGCTTAGACTGCTGGTACTAAAATGGGGATAGGGCGAGGGGGGGGGAAGGGGAGAGGAACCCCTCCGGGCCCCTTCAAACTCACAAAAAAGACTCCAACAACTTAGTTATTTTTCCAACCAATCCTTTACTGGGTGATGATCGGCCACAGCTAATTTTTTCCTTTAACAAAACGGTATCAAAAACACCACCTCCTCCACGAACCATTCATCCGATGCAGTATACCACCCTGGCTCCCCCAGGGTGTACGTACGCCAATAACTCTTCACCATGAACTTTCCTTTTCAAATGCCGCCAGCTGTGACTTCAATTTCCACCTTTCTCCGAACCTCAAAAGAGAAACATAATGAACCGAACTGGTCTTGAAACCACATATCACCATTTCTCTCTCTTTTCCATTTTTCTTTTTTATCTCCTTTTTCTTTTTATATAAATGTATACAAATAAACCTGGTATCAAAGTAACCTGAAACCTAAAGGGCGGACGGGCAACTCGACTTACCCTGTCAAGAGGAAGTCCCTAACACTGACCTCCCCTATATATGCCCACCCATACTCCTCCCACCGGCTCTCCCCTTCCTTCCTTACTCCACCTACTACTTCTTTTAACCCCTTCTAAACTCCCTCCTAACCACTAGCAGGGGCCTATTCTTCAACCCCCTAAACCAGGAAAAAGGGGGGGGGCACCAACAGTCCCTCATCACCCTCCTTACCCTGTCGGGTGCTCTCTAGAAAGATGCAGATGGAAACAATCTGTAGAGCTGTATCACCATCACCTGCAGATTAATGCAGCAATCAGATTCAAATTGGGTTTGTCGGTTCCACCTCAGCTCACCAGCAGGCCCGCACCTAAAATGTTTTACTGGTTCAGTTCACATGCAGGCCTGCGACTTAAATCTTTTACAGGGTCAGCTCACATGCAGACCTGCAACTCATGCTGCCTTGCTTTAAAGTAGTAGCTGTAGCAATTTATCAGGCTCCCTCTCCGAAATCGAACTATTATTCCCCGTTATCGGTGATCACCATGGTAGGCGCATAAAAGAACATCGAAAGTTGATAGGGAAGATATCCAAATGGATTGTGGACGTCACGGGGACGTGCGATCAGGCAGAAGTTATCTAGAGTCAACAAAGCGGCAGCAGGGCCTCTCCTGTATAACGTTTCCTCATCCAAAACACCGCAGTCACATTCCCTGTAATTTTGTATTACTCATTCCAATAACAGGGCATCTTAAGAATCCTGTATTGTTATTTATTGTCACTACCTCCCGAAGGCCTGCTGCCTTCCTTGGATGTTTCTGCTTTAATAACTTGACCCACCCTCTCCACCCAATCAGATTTGAGCCATTGACCTCCCTTGAATGTGGTGTCCATTTCTCAAGCTCCCTATCCAGCATCAAACCCTGATTGCCCATTACCCATGATCACCATGGTAGGCGCATAAAAGAACATCAAAAGTTAATAGGGCAGACATCCAAATGGATCGTCGCCATCAGGGGACGTGCAATCACCCAGAGGTTATCTAGAGTCACCAATACGGCAGCAGGCCCTCGCCCCTAATGTTTTATATGGTCAGTTCAGCAGGCCCTTTCTCCAAATTTTTTTGAGGGTCACCAGCAGGCCATCAATCATAATTTTTCAGGGGTGTGTATGATGCCCTCCGTTATGTGTAACAAAGGGTGTTTTGGAGTGCCAGTTCATTGTAATTTTTGGCAGCCCTTTCACTTAGTGCATAGGCTTTATAGTGTAGGAGTCCCACTACCTGAACAATTGTACCACAATGTGAATGAGGCCCTCCTTTATGTGATATACAGGCTGTTTCGGAGTGCCTCTTGTGTGTAATTTTATTGCCCCACTTGCACTTTATATACAATTGAATATACAGGAAAGAATGTTTCCTAACAATTTTTCCTGTAAAATTGATTTTTTTGTGGGGGTTTGTGCATATTTTTGTCAGTCTGTAAAAGTGGCGTACAACTCGGACAACATGGTTCCCAGCAGCGACCTGGGAGTCCAAGATGCATCCAGACATCGTCCCCATGGTGTTCCCGATACATTTAGGTGGTGTTTCTGTCACTTTCTGACCTTTTCCAATGGACCACGCACCTTCCCCTCTTCAGAGCAGGGGGTGCCTGGTTGTCTCCCATTGACTTCCATTATACTCGGGTGCTCGGCCGAGCACATGAATATAGCAATGTGTTCGGCCCGAACACCCAAATACTTTGGTGCTCGATCATCAATAGTCCTATCCTAAGCGCAGCTCTCCCTGACTCGCAATGAGCCGAACCTGCGTCATTGGGTGCTATATAACACCCGATGACGTGTTCCGGCCAGCCAATCACTGTAATGCCAGCAGCCAACATGGCTACTGGCATTACAGGGATGGCAGTGCTTAGCAGCCGCGAAACGTGCAGGGAGGAGACTCGAGCATGGCGCTCAAGCACATGTGGTACTCGGCCGAGAACCGCCATGTGCCAAGCATAGTGTTGCTCGAGCCGAATAAGTTTTCGGCCGAGCATGCTCGCTCATCACTAATCATTAACTTTTTAGCAGTGATTCACTACAAAATTAACTAAAAGGGACACTGACAGGCCCAATAAGCATATTTAGGTATATATACTGTATATATATGACAGTACAGGTCTTCTAAAGTGTATTAAAATCATATAAGTATACCCCCTATCCACCTTATAAATACAGTAAACTGAAGTTTTATAACCTGGTAGAATCGTCTTCATTCTGCCTAAGGGGCGGCGTTTCATCTCCACTTGCGCCCAGCCAGCCTCGCCCCAACGGCCGTTTTGAAGCGCCGCCCAGCTCATCAATATTCACTTCGCTGGGCGGCTACTACTGTCCCTGACTTCACAAGATCCGGCGCATGCCCAATACAATCCTATGGGCATCGGCCTCCCTCTCATCTTCAGCGCATGTGTTCTATTTCTTATTCGTTGTATTCCCCCACCTTTTGGTATTAGGCCTGAGGGAGTCTCCTGTTCCTTAAGCTGGGAAGAAACAGGTTATCTCTTGTCCTGACACTATTTTCATGGCCCTTTAGGGTCAAGATAGGGCCCTAGGTTCCAGAGTATGAACATTCCTACCATCAAGGTCTGTTCATACTTATAGTAGTCAGAGCTCTGGTTAGGGATTCACTAGGTGGTGAGAATTTTCCCTTTTCCCTAGTTTCCAGGACTAGTACCTTTTCCCTTCCCTCTTGTGGTCGGTGTGGAGTTATCTATCCACACTGTTCCGTGACAGATTAAAACAGCACCATTTTCTCTCCGCTATGTGAATGGAAAAGTCCTTCACAACAATATAACATCTATTCTAATAACACAGCGGGAATGTGCAGAGGACCTACAGGTGGATGACATTCTTCACATGTAAATTATTATAAATCTTTAAATGATCCAATCTCTGCTCCATGCGTCCGGATAAAAGCAAGGAACAGAAATAGAGCAAAACAGGTGGTAAGATAGTGTATCGCTACGTCAGCCTGGATCTGTAAACAAGCCTTAGGAAATAATAGACATCAGCATGAACATAATGAACAGGAAGTGCAAAATACAAACAGAAAGTGCAAATACCAACCAAGGAATAGGGAGTATGGAAACAGGTCATGAAGAGAGGAACCAAGACATTTTTAAAGGGAGTCAGCAGTTTTGCATGGCCAACTCTTCCAACAGACTCCCTTTAAAAATATTAGAGACAGTTGAAAAACAGGGAAACACCTTTATTGATACATTTTTAGGGGCATTACCATAAAAAGGAACACCCACAAGTGCCTGATCCCTCAGGCTGAAATGCCTTCTGGAGTGAGATGCTTTAAATCTCCTCCCCTCTGCTTTGAATGATGGCTGTATTGTCCAGCCAGGAGATTGCTACAGCCGTCACTTTGAGGGGTGGGGTGCAGACCTCTGTTCGGGACACTTACGGGGATTCTTTTTCACAGTCCTATTAATAATAAATGCACCAGTAAAGGTATGTTTTCCCCAACTCTTCATGGCCCATACCTAGCTCTGTCAGCAGTTTTGCAGGATCAAAACTGCTGACAGGTTCTCTCGAAGCAATTGTAGACTGGATATGAACTAAGTAGGTGTAAGCATTCTAGAGGGATTATTGTACACTAGCAAAAGGACCTGGCTTTGCATGGGTATATTTCATCTATTTCATTTAATGTTTGTGTGTGTCGTTAAAAGATATCGACAGTATCCACTATAACAGTGACATCTACAATACCACGCCCCCTTAACAGTGACCTCCACAGCCCCCCCACACCTTAACACTGACCCACCCAAAGTGCCCCATCTCATTAAAATGGGACCTCCACAGCAGCCCACCCCCTGAACATTGACCTTCACAGCAGCCCGCCCCCTTAACAGTGACCTCTACAGCACCCCCTCCTTAACACTTACCATAGGTTACAGTCTTAACTGACCTCCACCATTCCCGGCCCCCTTAACAGAGACCTCCACAGCAACTGGCTCTTTAATTCCTTACAGACCGGGCTCATTTTTACCTTAAGGACCAGGCCATTTTTTGCAAATCTGACC
The DNA here is from genome assembly GCF_014858855.1 of Bufo gargarizans. Lineage (NCBI taxonomy): Eukaryota > Metazoa > Chordata > Amphibia > Anura > Bufonidae > Bufo > Bufo gargarizans. The sequence goes on from NC_058085.1 coordinate 102,310,347, forward strand.
ACTGTCACTTTAAGTGGTGATAACTTTAAAACGCTTTGACTTATCCAGGACATTCCCCATATGTCTACTTCATGTCTGGATCATTTTGGGAATGAATATTTTTATTTTATTTTTTTGGGGGGGGGGGGGTGTTACAAGGCTTAAGGCCCCTTTCACACGGGCGAGATTTCCGTGCGGGTGCGATGCGTGAGTTGAACGCATTGCACCCGCACTGAATCCTGACCCATTCATTTCTATGGGGCTGTGCACATGAGCGGTGATTTTCACGCAACACTTATGCGTTGCGTGAAAATCGCAGCATGTTCTATATTCTGCGTTTTTCACGTAACGCAGGTCCCATAGAAATGAATGGGGTTGCGTGAAAATCGCAAGCATCCGCAAGCAAGTGCGGATGCGGTGCGATTTCCACGCATGGGTTCTAGGTGACAGTCTATTCACTGTATTATTTTCCCTTATAACATGGTTATAAGGGAAAATAATAGCATTCTGAATACAGAATGCATAGTATAATAGTGCTGGGAGGGTTAAATAAAAAAAAAAAGTTAACTCACCTTATCCCCATGATCGCCTAGTTCCCGGTCGGTCTCTTCTTTAGCTGTGACTAAAGGACCTGTGGTGATGTCAGATCACATGCTCCATCACCATGGTGATGGACCATGTGATTGGAGCATGTGATCTGACATCACCAAAGGTCATTCAGCCCAAGCCCACAGCTAAAGAACAGACCGACCGGGAACTACACGATCATGGGGATAAGGTGAGTTAACGTTTTTATTATTTTTTTAACCCTTCCAGCGCTATTATACTAAGCATTCTGTATTCAGAATGCTATTATTTTCCCTTATAACCATGTTATAAGGGAAAATAATAGAATCTACAGAACATCAATCCCAAGCCCGAACTTCTTTGAAGAAGTTCGGGTTTGGGTACCAAACATGCGCGATTTTTCTCACGCGAGTGCAAAACGCATGACAATGTTTTGCACTCGCGCGGAAAAATCGCGGGTGTTTCCGCAACGCACCCGCACATTTTTCCGCAACGCCCGTGTGAAACCAGCCTAAAAGTTTAGAAGCAAATTTTGAAATCTTTCCGAAATTTTCAAAAACCCACTTTTTAAGGACCAGTTCAGGTCTGAAGTCACTTTGTGAGGCTTACATAATAGAAACCACCCTATTCTAGAAACTACACCCCTCAAGGTATTCAAAACTGATTTTACAAACGTTGTTAACCCTTTAGTTGTTCCACAAGAGTTATTGGCAAATGGAGATGAAATTTAAGAATTATAATTTTTGGGCTAATTTTCCATTTTAATCAATTTTTACCAGTAACAAAGCAAGGGTTAACAGCCAAACAAAACTCAATATTTATTGCCCCAATTCTGTAGTTTTCAGAAACACTCCATATGTGGCCATAAACTACTGTACGGGCACATGGTAGGGCGTAGGGGGAAAGGTGCGCAGTGTGGTTTTTGGAAGGCAGATTTTGCTGGACTGGTTTATTTACACCATGTCCCATTTGAAGCCCCCCTGATGCACACCTAGAGTAAAAACTCCATAAAAAAGTGACCCCATCTAAGAAACTACACCCCTCAAGGTATTCAAAACAGATTTTACAAACGTTGTTAGGTCATGGGGTATTTTTATAGAGCAGATTCTTACAGACGCGACGATACCTAATATGTTTTACAAAATAATATTTTTGAGAAAAATTTTTCTTTTTTTTGTTTTAGTGTCTGAAGTCTGAGAACCATAGTTTTTTTCCGATTGTCAGTGGCTAAATTGGGGGAGGGGAATATAAATGTAGTACTCCCTGAAGCAACCAATAATGCAGAGGCCCGGATGATCGGGGTACGTGTCACACTGAGTGGTGTCCTTCCGTATCCCCCCCCCCCCCCCGTGACACACTCTGCACCTTTTTTGGGTCCGTCCCTTCTTTCCAGTATGGGGGACCACACCTGGACGATCCAGGCGCCTCCAGTTCCCAAGGTACTCCGGCCTGCTCTTTCCCGGTCAGAAAAGATCAGGTCCTTGAGGACTGCCTCATAGAACTAAAGTAATTTCCCTGTGTTCCCAGTGCTCCAGGACAGCACAAAAGAGTTGTACAAGGCAACCTGTACCAAGTAGACCGCAACTTTTTTGTACCATGCCTGGGTTTTGCGCATGGTATTATATGGCTTGAGGACTTGATCAGAGAGATTAACTCCTCCCCTATACCGATTGTAGTCGATGATACAATCGGGCTTGAGGACCGTTGCCGCGGTGCCTTGCACAGGGACAGGGTTATTGTGAATTGTGGACAGTACAAGGACATCCCTCTTGTACTTATATCTGACCAGCTATCACGACCGGCGTGCCGATCACATACGTGACGCAAAGGGAGGGAAAAGGAAGGCCCTGTCCAAGGGAGAGGGAAAGATGGTGACCCCTAACTCACCTTGAGGCTGGCACCTGACTTCCCTGACATCCCTAGACAGGTTTTTCACCCGTACGCCGATCACGTTCCTAAACCCTGGATTTCCTTAAGATGAGCCCTACGTAGTGAATAGGGTGGTGGGAACACTAGTCCGCACCACTAACACTAAAGGGAAACACTAGGGAGAAGACAGACAATACTGACAAAACATATAGTCCCAGGTGGGCGACAACAAACAACCAACAGGGATCCGGAGGATAATGCTCTGGTACGACAACCAGGGATAACAGCAACTCAGCTCCAGTGGGTCAGTATAGAAGTCCAGGCAGGAAGCTCTATATCTGGCAACCAGAGAAGTGGTAGAGGGGAATATAGGGAGGTTAGGAGTGCTGGACAAGAAACAGCTGAGGAGAAGAAGCTACGGATCCCTGAGTGAGACAAAAAGGATTGCAAGGCAAACCCAGAAAGCTACCATTAAGTAACAGCACTATCTTTAGACATAGAGCGCGCAGCCACCCGCTGTGACTTCCTGACCCTGGGTATAACGGAGTCAGACGTGGCTCTTGACACCCTCGTGACACCAGCAACAGGTTTTCACTGGTAAGGGCACGGGTCTCACCCCTGGGGATTGGTACCTGGAGGGGGTGGGTAGGGAGGCCACGTTGATTTTTCCGCACGGTCCCACAAGCGGACGTGGATCTGGCGGCAAGGGACTGGAACAAGGGGATACTAGTATAAAAGTTATTTACGTACAGGTGGTAACCTTTATCTAGCAGTGGGTGCATAAGGACCCACACAAGTTTCCCGCTAACACCCAGTGTGGGGGTACATTCTGGGGGTTCAATACGGGAATCTCGCCCCTCGTACACAAAAAACTTGTAAGTGTACCCTGAAGTACTCTCACAAAGTTTGTACAGCTTCACGGCATACCTCGCCCGCTTAGAGGGAGCACACTGGCGGAAAATAAGTCTCCCCTTGAAAGCAATGAGAGACCCATCAACCGCGACCTCCCTTTCAGGTACATAGGCCTCCAAAAGTGACCGATGACCGGCCTGATTTTGTACAGGCGGTAATAGGCAGGATCACCCTGGGGGGGGGGGGGGCATGCTGCATTATCTGCATAATGCAAGCATTTCCGGATGGCCTCAAACCGGGATCATGTCATGGCTGTACTGTAAAGTGGGGTCTGGTAGAGGATGTCCCCACTCCAGTAATGCCTGACACTAGGTTTTTTGACTAGGCCCATGTGCAGCACCAGGCCCCAAACCTCATCTCGGCTGCACTGACCGGAGTCCAGCCACCGGCCCCAGCCAAAAAGGAGCCCGGGTGTTGAGCAACGAACTGTTGGGCGTACAGGTTCGTTTCCTCCACCATCAGATTTATAAAGTGGTCACTTAAAAAAGACTAAAGTAGTCGTATTCAGTGAAGCCCACTGTGGGAATCTGGTTGGCCTACAAAATCAGGAATCGCGGGCTCAAAATGCTCTGGGGTACACCATGCAAGTTCACCGGTAAGGGGCTCCGGTGGACTTAACTGGTGGGCCGGAAAACTAGTACAAGCCCCAGAGCTGCTCGTACTAGTGTGGGCCACAGGGTCCTTAGCATGCCGGTCCCCTTGCTCCACTTGGGGGCGTCTCCGCCGCCTTGGGAGCTCATCATCATCGCTAGATGATGAGGAGGATGTGGATGACAAAAGGAAAGTGGGGTCATCCTTGTCCTCACTTGGGCTCTCGGAAACACTTTATTTGGTGTGCATGTGTGTGGGGGCACGGGTGTTCGCGGACTTACCCTAAACCTAACAGACAAAAAAAAAAGGTCAAAAAATTTTAAAAATTTAAAAATTCAAACTCGCTGATCAACCTTCTGAAGTTGATCAGCGGTGCAGTGTGCGATATGCTAACAGTGGCCGGACGCTAAGAGTGCCGGCCACAGTCAGCGTACGCAAAAAAAAAACTGCTTGCGCCCCAAAAAAAGTTGTGGGGGTGGGCAGGTGGCAAGCTGCAGCACCCCTGGGGGGGTCTAGGGTCACATAGCTGTGCTGTGGACCCCAGACACCCGATTAAGGGCTCATGCACACGACCGTTGTTTTATTCCATGTCATTTTCGTGATTTTCTGCGGAACCATTGACTTTCAATGGGTCCATTGAAAACTCGGCTTATGCACTGTTTGTCATCCGCGTCCGTGATCCTTGGTTCTAGTCCGTCAAAATAACCTGTCCTATTGTTTTCACGGAAAACGGTTTGCGGACCCATTCAAGTCAATGGGACCGCGAAAAAACGCGGAGGCACACAAGATAGTCATCCGCGTCTGCGCGTCCGTTTTTTTTCCTATCATTTGCATGGCAAACTTGACTTAGACTTTTTTTTACTTTTCTTCATGTCTGGTGATCCTCAAAAAATAAAGGAAGACACACGGAAACGGAAACGGATCACGGAACAACGGAACCCCATTTTGCGGAACGGAACACAACAACGGTCGTGTGCATGAGACCTTAGGGTGATGCAACCCAAAACTTTTTTTCACCATCACCTCTCAGGATCACAGGATGGTAATTGGTGTTGTATTATCACACCACCGATCACCATCCTGTTCCGGGTTATCGGGTCCCCAGAGACCCAAATAACCCGGAAACGCAGCAAACCGCAGGTGGTCTGAATTGAATTGAATTTTTGCGATCGCCGACACTGGGGGGGGGGGGGGTTGTCCCAGGGTGCCTGCTCAATGGCGTGGCGGTGATCGGAACTACACATGACGTACCGGTACGTCATGTGTCCTTAAGTACCGGGACATCATGCCGTATCGGTACGTCATGTGTCCCCAACAGGTTAACAGTGACTGCCACTACCTACCCCTACTGGGTTCATCGCATGCGTCACTGGTTATATGTATGTGCCGTTTTAGTGTTTGCCTTTGTTCTACTGATCCGAGGTTTGTTGCTTGTAACATGTGTGCTTAATATTTTCTGTGTTAATCAGAGACAAAAGATAGACAAATTGTCACTTCTGTATGTTTATTATCTTGTTCAACTACTTTAATAAACAGACAATTATAAAAAATAAAAAAAACTGTGACTGCCACAGTACCCCGCTCCCTTAATGATGACCTCCACTCTACTCTGCTCCCTTAAAAGTGACCTCATAGTACCCCGCTTCCTTAACAGTGTCCTCACAGTACCCTGCTGCCCCTTTAATAGTGGTCTCCAAAGTCCCCTTCTCCTTTAACAGTGACCTCCACAGATTCCACCCCTTTAACAGTGACCTCCACAGCGGCCTGCCCCCTAAACAGTAACAGCCACAGTGCCCTCCCCTTTAACAGTGACCTCCTCAGCATCCGCTCCTTTATTAGTGACCTCCACAGTACCCCGTCTCATTACAGTGATTTCCACAATAACCCGCCCCCTTAAAGAAGACATTTCATGGTTTTTATTTATTCTAAATACCTTTACTTGCGGGGTATCCCACACTGATGCTGCCACCCCGCCAGTTTTTTAAAAATACCGCTCATACATCCCCAGGGCCGTCTTTAATATTGATTGGACCCTGGGCAAAAATTTACTTGGGCCCCCTGGATCCCGCCTTCCCACACCTTAGCAGGCAATCACGCCCTCCACCACAACACACACACACACAAAAAATCCACACATCTGGTATTGTACAGTGAATGACTGTAAATACTTCCAGTTCTGAAGACTCCACCCACATTATACAGGCCCCCCACAGTATACAGACCCCCCGCAGTATACAGGCCCACCACAGTATACAGCCCCCCCACAGTATATAGCCCCCCCCACAGTATACAGGCCCACCACAGTATACAGGCCCACCACAGTATACAGCCCCCCCACAGTATACAGCCCCCCACACTATACAGGCCCCCCACACTATACAGGCCCCCCACACTATACAGGCCCCCCACACTATACAGCCCCCCTCCACAGTATACAGGCCCCCCCACAGTATACAGGCCCCCCCACAGTATACAGGCCCCTCCCACAGTATACAGTCCCACACAGTATACAGTCCCACACAGTATACAGGCCCCCACAGTATACAGGCCCCCACAGTATACAGACCTCCACACAGTATACAGGCCTCCACACAGTATACAAGCCCCACACAGTATACAGGCCCCACACAGTATACAGGCGCCCCACAGTATACAGCACCCCACTATACAGTAGTTTACAGTATATTAGCATAACAGCCCCTGTCACCTTTTTCTGATGTAATCTTCACCAAAAAAGCTCCAAACTTCTACTGCAACACTCCTGTTAGGACCTGTGATGACCTCATAGCCATGTGACCAGTAATATTGCTAGGTTACTGGTCACATGGTGATGATGTCATCTAAGGTCCTAGATCACATTCACAGCTCTAACAGTACGATGCCTGGACTCAGCACCCCCTGTGTAGCTGACAGCCTGACACCCGGGGCAGTGGCTAGCAGGGCTCAAGAGGCAGCTGCCTTGGGCCCCCCAGGAGCAACTGGGCCCTGGGCAGCTGCCCCTTGATAAAGACGGCCCTGTACATCCCGCTGTGCCCCCCATACTGAGCGGGAAAACGCTCAGTATGTTAATACTGAGTATCGGTACAGGGAGGAGGAGACGCCAGGGTTTCTCAATGGGCGTCTCCTTCTCCATGGCTGTGCCTCGATCCAATCACAGTGGAGAGCGTCACAGCCAGGGAGAAGGTGTTTTTTTTTTCTCCCTGCCGTATAGCGATTGTGCTTTGTATTGTATTGCAGCTCAATCCAATTCACTTTAATAGGACTAAGCTGATAAAAGGTCATGTGACTGATAGACATTAATTTTATTCATGTTACTCATTTATATAGCGCTGACATATTCTGCAACACTTTATAGACATTGTCATCACTTGCTGTTCCCAGTGGGGCTCACATTCTAAATTCCCTATCAGTATGTCTTTGTAGGGTGAGAGGAAACCAGAGAACCCAGAGGAAACTCCAGTCTAGGACCTCAGCGTTGCAATGCACCAGTTCTAACCACTGAGCCACTGTGCTACCCATGACATCACAGCTGAGGAAGAGACTACAGCACTTTCCAAAGCGTTACTGTCACGAGGGTGTCAAGAGCCACGTCTGACTCCGTTATACCCGGGGTCAGGAAGTCGCAGCGGGTGGCTGCGCGCTCTATGTCTAAGGATCACGTTGTTTCTTAGTGATTGTTTTTTGTGTTTGCCTTGCAATCCTTTTTGTCTCACTCAGGGATCCGTAGCTTCTCCTCCTCAGCTGTTTCTTGTCTGCCACTCCCAACCTCCTTATATTCTCCTCTCACACTTCTCTAGTTGCCAGTTATAGAGCTTCCTGCCTGTACTTCTATACTGACCCACTGGAGCTGTGAATCCTGGTTGTTGTTCCAGAGTGCTACCCTCCGGGTCCCTGTTGGGCTTTTTGTTGTCTCCTGTTGTCGCCCACCTGGGATTATATGTTGAGTCTGTATTGTCTGTCCTCCCTTTTTTCCTTTAGAGCTAGTGGTGCGGACTAGTGTTCCCACCGCCCTGTTCACTATCTAGGGCTCATCTTAGGGAAAGCCAGGGTTTTAGGCACGTGATCGGCGTACGGGTGAGGAACCCGTCTAGGGACGTCAGGGAAGCCAGGTGCCAGCCGCAAGGTGAGTCAGGGGTCACCACCTTCCCTCTCACTTGGGCAGGGCCTTCCTCTTTCCCTCCCTCTGTGTCACGTATGTGATAGTCACGCCGATCGTGATATTATAACTGGCCCTTATTTTTTTGGGAGAAAAAAAATAAAAAATTCTCTCTACTTAGAATCCAATATGGATCCTATTGCTGCTTTGGCAAAACAGCTTCAAGGCCTGTCTTTGGAGGTGGCAGGATTGAAGGCGTCTGTCCTCCAACAACAGCAGCAAATGCAGCAGACCGCAAGCCCAGCAGTTGCTATGGGTAACCAGGTTGTTACAGAACCCAAGGTTGTTCTTCCTGACAGATTTTCTGGGGGAAGGGACAAATTTGTGACGTTCCGTGAGGCCTGCAAATTATATTTTAAGCTGCGCCCTTACTCCTCAGGTAATGAAGAACAGCGGGTGGGGATTGTCATTTCCCTGCTTCAGGGGGACCCGCAATCCTGGGCGTTCTCGTTACCCCCTGGTTCCCAGGCTCTCCGGTCAGTGGAGGGATTTTTTGGGGCTTTGGGTCTCATATATGATGACCCTGACCGAGTCGCCCTGGCTGAGTCGAAGTTACGGAGACTCCTACAGGGAGATCGGCCAGCAGAGGAATATTGCTCAGAGTTCCGTAGGTGGGCTACGGATACTCAGTGGAACGACCCGGCTCTCAGGAGTCAGTTCTGCTCTGGGTTATCTGAAAGGGTTAAGGATGCGCTGGCGCTGTATGAGACCCCCCTTTCCCTTGATGCTGTTATGTCCCTCTCTATCAGAATAGATAGACGTCTTAGGGAAAGATCGAAAATTCCTGAGCAATTGGTAACCTCTCCCAAGCAACAGTTAGTCTGTACTGACTTAGATGAGCCTATGTAGCCAGGAGGAACTTCTCGTCAGGTCCGTCCTCCTGAGGTTCGCCGTAGGTGGGGGGCTTGTTTTTTCTGTGGGGGGAGGGGTCATTTCATTAGTGTCTGTCCCTCCTTTCTCAAAAACAAAAGACCGTCGGAAAACTACTAACCCCAGGCTGTGCGGAGGATGTCAGCCGGGGGGTATACGTTTCCTCCATACAAACATCTCAATTTGTGTTGCCAGCGGTTATTGTTTTTGGTGTTAAGACGGAGTCTATTTCTTTTTTTCTAGACAGTGGAGCAGGGGTAAATTTGATAGATGCCCATTTTGCCCGCACTATGGGTTTGTCTCTCTGTACGCTGCAGAGACCTATTCCCATATTCGCTATTGATTCTGCTCCTCTGTCTCAGAGAAACCTCACTCACATTGTCCATAACTTACACCTTCGGGTAGGGGACCACCATAATGAGTGTCTTTCATGTTACGTTCTGGAGGGCCCTCCCTCTCCTGTGGTATTGGGTCTTCCCTGGTTGGTAGCGCACAATCCAGTGGTGGATTGGCAGGCCAGGGAGATATTGGAGTGGAGTGAGCATTGCAGAGAGAATTGCTTAAATAACAATTGCTTAATCGCCTCCATAGCTTCCCTACCTACATTTATTTCGGACTTTGAGGACGTTTTTTCTGAAAAGGGTTGTCAGAAGCTACCACCTCATCGTCCTTATGATTGCTCGGTTAACCTGATTCCCGGTGCAAAATTACCCAAGTCCAGGTTGTATAATCTTTCGGGTCCCGAGAGACAAGCCATGAAAGATTATATCTCCGAGAGTCTGGCTAAGGGACACATCAGACCCTCTTCTTCACCCGTGGCTGCAGGGTTTTTCTTTGTTAAAAAGAAAGATGGGGGCCTGCGTCCTTGCCTAGATTTCCGTGAGCTAAACCGGATAACCATCCGAGACCCATACCCTCTTCCTCTCATTCCTGACCTTTTTAATCAGATTGCGGGTGCTAGGTGGTTCTCCAAACTTGATCTTAGGGGAGCCTACAATCTGATTCGTATCAAGGAAGGGGATGAGTGGAAGACAGCTTTTAACATCCCTGAGGGGCATTATGAAAATTTAGTCATGCCTTTCGGTCTGACCAATGCCCCTGCTGTCTTCCAACATTTCGTTAATGATATTTTTAGTCATCTCATCGGCAGGTTTGTAGTCATATACCTAGATGATATCTTAATTTATTCGGCGGATCTGAAAACACATGAAGTACATGTCAGGCAAGTACTGCAGGTCCTATGGACGAATAAATTATATGCGAAAATTGAAAAATGTGTCTTCGCCGTTCAGGAAATACAGTTCCTGGGATATCTATTATCTGCTTCAGGTTTCCGTATGGATCCTAGGAAGGTCCAGGCAATTTTAGATTGGGATCTTCCTGAGAACCTTAAAGCTCTACAACGGTTTTTGGGTTTCGCAAATTTCTATAGAAAGTTCATTAAAAATTATTCAGTGATCGTTAAACCCCTTACTGACATGACTAGGAAGGGGACTGATTTTTCTAAATGGTCTGACGCCGCTAAAATTGCATTTTCCTCTCTAAAAGAGAAATTTACCTCGGCACCTGTTCTAATTCAACCTGATGTCTCCCAGCCTTTTATTGTTGAAGTAGATGCGTCAGAGGTGGGAGTGGGGGCTGTATTGTCTCAGGGTCCGTCTCCTGGCAAATGGCGTCCTTGCGCTTTCTTTTCCAAAAAGTTATCTACTGCAGAAAAGAACTATGATATTGGAAATAGGGAACTGTTGGCGATTAAACTGGCGTTTGAAGAGTGGCGTCACTTCTTAGAGGGAGCAATCCACCCCGTCACGGTGATTACGGATCACAAAACCCTTCTGTACCTAGAATCGGCTAAGCGTCTCACCCCTAGACAAGCTAGGTGGTCGCTATTCTTTACCAGATTTAACTTTGTAATCACCTATCGTCCTGGGGCAAAAATACCAAGGCAGACGCATTATCTCGTAGTTTCCCTGGAGGGGGTAATGTTAGTGATCCGGTACCTATTTTACAAAGAGGAGTGGTTGTCTCTGCTGTACACTCTGTTCTAGAGGGAAAGGTGTTAGAGGCCCAGGGGGACGCCCCGGCCTCTTGCCCCTCAGAGAAATTGTTTGTACCGTTAAACCTGCGTCTTGAATTATTAAAGGAACATCATAATTCGGCACTTGCTGGGCACCCGGGTAGTAAAGCAACCTTGGAGCTATTGTCTCGTCGTTTTTGGTGGCCAAGGTTGCGTCAGGATGTAATGGATTTCGTGTCTACTTGTTCTACTTGTGCACGCGCGAAAGTCTCTCATACACGTCCAGCAGGATCTTTATTGCCTCTTTTCATCCCCAATAGGCCATGGACACATCTGTCAATGGATTTCATCACTGACTTACCGTTGTCTGCGGGTAAAACAGTTATCTTGGTAGTAGTAGACAGGTTTAGCAAAATGGTACACTTTATTGCGCTACCCGCACTTCCTAATGCTAAGACTATTGCTCAGGTGTTTATCAGTGAAATCGTGAAGCTTCACGGGGTCCCTTCCGATGTGGTTTCGGATCGGGGAACCCAGTTTATTTCTAAGTTTTGGAAAGCTTTTTGTTCCTGTTTGGGGGTACACTTGTCCTTTTCCTCAGCTTTCCATCCTCAGTCGAATGGACAGACTGAGCGTACCAACCAAAACCTAGAAACATATTTAAGGTGTTTTGTGTCTGAAAACCAAGAGGTGTGGTCATCATATTTACCGTTAGCCGAGTTTGCCATAAATAATCGCTGTCAGGAATCAACTGGCAAGTCACCATTTCTTGGTGCATACGGTTTTCATCCCCAATTTTGTACTTTCAAAGAGGGGGGGTCTTCTGGGGTTCCCAAAGAGGAACGGTTTTCTTCATCTCTTTCATCGGTATGGCAGAAGGTGCAAGCTAACTTGAAAAATATGAGTGGTAAATATAAATGCATGGCCGATAAGAAACGGTCGCCAGGTCCGGACCTAGGAGTGAATGACTGTGTGGTTGTCTACTAGGAATATTAAGTTGAAGGTTCCCTCTTGGAAACTGGGCCCTAGGTTCATTGGTCCTTATAAAATAGTAGCCGTCATTAACCCTGTGGCTTTTCGCCTGGAGCTACCTCAGACTTTTAAGATCCATAACGTCTTCCATAAGTCGTTACTCAAGAAGTATGTTCCACCTCTAGAACCATCACCGCTGCCACCTCCTCCTGTTATTGTGGATGGTAATCTGGAGTTTCAAATATCCAGAATTGTTGATTCTCGTCGGGTCCGCCGCTCTCTTCAGTATCTGGTGCATTGGAGGGGTTACGGTCCCGAGGAAAGAATGTGGGTTCCAGCGTCAGAGGTAAACGCCAACAGGTTAATTCAGGCTTTCCATGCCTCTCATCCTGAGAGACCTGGTCCTGAGTGTCCGGAGGCCCCTCGTGAAAGGGGGGGTACTGTCACGAGTGTGTCAAGAGCCACGTCTGACTCCGTTATACCCGGGGTCAGGAAGTCGCAGCGGGTGGCTGCGCGCTCTATGTCTAAGGATCACGTTGTTTCTTAGTGATTGTTTTTTGTGTTTGCCTTGCAATCCTTTTTGTCTCACTCAGGGATCCGTAGCTTCTCCTCCTCAGCTGTTTCTTGTCTGCCACTCCCAACCTCCTTATATTCTCCTCTCACACTTCTCTAGTTGCCAGTTATAGAGCTTCCTGCCTGGACTTCTATACTGACCCACTGGAGCTGTGAATCCTGGTTGTTGTTCCAGAGTGCTACCCTCCAGGTCCCTGTTGGGCTTTTTGTTGTCGCCCACCTGGGATTATATGTTGAGTCTGTATTGTCTGTCCTCCCCTTGGTGTTTTCCTTTAGAGCTAGTGGTGCAGACTAGTGTTCCCACCGCCCTGTTCACTATCTAGGGCTCATCTTAGGGAAAGCCAGGGTTTTAGGCACGTGATCGGTGTACGGGTGAGGAACCCGTCTAGGGACGTCAGGGCAGCCAGGTGCCAGCCGCAAGGTGAGTCAGGGGTCACCACCTTCCCTCTCACTTGGGCAGGGCCTTCCTCTTTCCCTCCCTCTGTGTCACGTATGTGATAGTCACGCCGATCGTGATAGTTACAGCTTTCTCCACCAGCTGATCCACTGGGGTGATAGGGGTCAGACCCCCACCAATCTGATATTGATGACCTACATCTGCATCAGGCAGAAATATGAAGGAAGGGTCCTTTGTCTTTAATAGAGACAGAGCATTGAGGGACATTTCCGTTCGCAGCCAGTTGTCTTACACAGGGCAGTTTCTTGGACCGGGCGGGCCGGGCGGCTGCCCGGGGCACTGTCAGAAGCGGGGCGCCGGCAGGGCACAGCAGGAGATGAGCACTGCGCTTCCATTGTGAAAGCGCTCACTCATCTCCTCAGGGCGGTGATACAAATGTCTGTAATGCGGCAGGGCAGGGAGAGGTGTGTCCCCTCCCTGTTCCTCTGATAGGCTGCCAGAGGCCTGAGCCAGCGAGGGACACAGGCCGGAAGAGGCTGCATCGCATCCTGGAGGAGGTAAGTATTTAAAAATAAGTTTTTTACTTTTTTTTTATATAAATATATATGTAAAAATTACAATACTGGCACATAAGGGGGGCTGCTGGAGCCTAGCACAGACATAAGGGGGGCTGCTGGCACAGACATAAGGGGGGCTGCTGGCATAGACATAAGGGGGGCTGCTGGCACAGACATAAGGGGGGCTGCTGGCACAGACATAAGGGGGGCTGCTGGCACAGACATAAGGGGGGCTGCTGGCACAGACATAAGGGGGACTGCTGGCACAGACATAAGGGGGGCTACTTGCACATAAGGGGGGACTACTTGCACATAAGGGGGGCTACTGGCACAGACATAAGGGGGCTACTGGCACAGACATAAGGGGGCTACTGGCACAGACATAAGGGGGGCTACTGGCATATAAGGGGGCTGCTGGCATATAAGGGGGCTTCTGGCACATAAGGGGGGCTACTGGCACATAAGGGGGGCTACTGGCACATAAGGGATAAGTGGGGCTACTGGCGCATAAGGGGGGCTACTGGCACATGATAGGAGGTTACTGGCACATAAGAGGGGCTACTGGCAAATGATAGGGGGGCTACTGGCAAATGATAGGGGGGCTACTGGCACATGATAGGGGGCTACTGGCACATGATAGGGGGCACTCTGGCTACTGGCACATGATTGGGGGGCATCTATGGGGTCTTTTATTACTGGCACATAATTGGGGCACATCTTACTGGCGCATAATTGGGGAAATAGAGGTGGTGCGGAGAGGAAGAAAAAACTACAGACGAAATATAAACTAAAATACCCCAAGAAAACGATCCATTCCAATTCACACAGACAGTAAGTGGGAGGATCCATAGACTCCAGCCAAAATACATGTGTAAACCAGTTGGCTACCTATAAATACCCCACTAAAAACAACCCATCCCAAGGACTCCAGACTGGTCTTAAAATTTGTTCAAGCACTCCTGAAGGTACAGATCAATTTAATCATTTAGGTTTTTTTTATATATATTTTATGTGCATTTCCTTTATATGAATTTTTACCATTTATTCACATTTATATTTTTGGTGCACAGTATATATGTTTTTACATTCTTGTACACATGCATATCTATCTTTCATTAGTGTTTTATCGGACTTTCACTATATTTAATTTATATTTACTTTATTTACTTTATTGATTTTATTTGCTTATATATTACCAGTAAGCTCGATATATTATATACTATATTTTATACATATACTTCTATGATCCATTCCTTGCGCCGAATGAAGAATTTGGGGCAAAAGTATTCTTTGACACTGGTGTGGACATGTAAATATGTGTATGTGTATGTGTATATATATATATATATATATATATATATATATATATATATTGTAAGGGATCGCCTCTTATTTGGGGGTCATTCTCACAGATACGACTTTAGGACACCAGGTTTCAGGTCCAAACCGTGCATTTATTGTGCACCTCCAAACAACACAGGTTATCATGAAGTCGCAGCTTCACCTAACACATGTGACATCCACATAAAATAATAAACACTTGCCCGGCTAGGCTCTAACTAACACAGAGTTTCCTGACTCACCTAAGTCCCTGTTCACACCCTGTGAACACACGCGGCTTTCTCAGCCAATGTCCCACAGCCTCCTGGCTGTACAGAGCACAGTACGCCCACTGCCTCCAGTCCAGTGTCTCAGCACACGTGGGGAATAGTGGTCTGTCAGCCCTCCTGGCTTGGACCACACAGAGCCTCCAGGCCTCTGTCCACAGGCAACACACTCCCCCTTTTCTGACACTCTGGGAGGTGCTTTGTGCCAGGCTGATTACCTCCAGCTTCTCTCACCTGTGGTGGAACAGGGGTGTGGACCGAACTATCCACCCCTTCCTTGCCTCTAACCTGAGTGAGACCTGTCACTGTCTCACATATCCCCCCCCTTTGTTCAAGCCCGTGAGGGTGAACACCTGCATAACCACGGGAGGCTGGTGAGAGGGTATTGACCTGGCCTGGACGTGGGGAACAGCCACCCACCCTGCTCTTTGGCTGCTCCCAATAAGAACCGGCCCAGATTGGCTTTACAGCCACACTAAGTAACCCAGTGTCAGCGAGCACTAGCTGCCGCTGACACAGAAAATTACCGGTTCTTATTTCCCCGAGGCCAGGAACCTCGGTGACACGTACCTTCCCTTTGTTCTGCCAGACCCACGCCATCAGAGCTTGGTTTATCACCAAAACCAACATCTTGCCTAACCGAAACTGCCTAAAGGCCTCATGTGCCCATCTCATGGGCAGATACTCTTTTCTTACTCTTTCCCGAGTGATGATGCGCTGTCGTATATTTTGATCTCTCTCTCTTTTTAGATCCTCTGGCTCCTGTACATGCGCCTCACGTCCTTTCTGGGACTGCTGCAGCTCTTGTCTGAACTGTTCCCAGTCATGGTCATATCCCGAGACTTTCTCCTTTGCTTTGCAGGGCTCCTTCAGCAGAGCATGCTTGCCCCTACTCGCTTCTTTTAAGTGCATCTGGGTCACTTCTTTCTTTCCAACAGTAGTTACCCCAGTAACTATGGCAGTTTTAGAGACTTCTGCTTCTTTAGCGGCTTTTTCCACTTCGGCCGCGGCTCCCTTTGGCTTAACTTTGGTCTCTGTAGAACCTGGGGACTTCATGTCAACCAACATATCGGCCTTAACTTTTTCAGTCTTTGTCTTCTTGAAGTCTCCAGTCTCTTTGACCGCCTTCTCATCCTTCTTGGACATGGCACCATACACTTGCCCTGTTAACCCCTCCCCCTCTTTCTCATTGAGGCAGGAGGCACCAGGGTCTTCAGCAGACTCCTCGTCTTCTTTTATTTTCTCCAGAGGCTCACCCAGGACCCTGTTCTCATTTTGTGCAGGAGTCAGGAGATACAGGCCATTGTAATAGCCCGGATCCGAAAAAACTGATCGTTCACCTCCTTGTACTTCTTCCCCAGCAGCCTGCTGGCTATTTGGAAGGCCTTGTATGCAGAGGGGACATCTTCCAGGCCTAGGCTACACGCTACCACGGGTCTGTGGTCTTCGGCATCCATATCAGCCCCATTAACTGGTTTAGCAGAAGCATCTTCCATCTTCTCTGCCACAGCCAGCACCACAGTGCCACCCTCTCCAGTCCCATTTTTAACAGGCTCTGGCTTCTTGACGTCTTCCAGAGAACTCTCCTCTTCAGGTTTCTCACCTTCTACCTGCTGCTCGAGAGCACACTTAGATTTCTCCAACTCATCTTTTAAGCTCATGAGATTTTCAGTCTCTGCTCTGAGTTGCTTGTTCAGCCTCTCCAATTCAGCATGCTCCTCAAGCGCTTCTTCCAGGGCTTTAGCCAAGGAGAGGGCCTTGGTCTCCTTTTCCCAAGCATCAGACTCTGTTTGGTCACTTTTTTCACCATATCGAGCAGAGATGCATTTCTCTTCAGCTAGGAGCCAGTCACACTTCTCCTGTTTCTTCGCTGGATTGAACATAACTTGCTTCTGGTGGTCCAGGTCCACCATTAGATCATCCAATCCTCGCTGAAGTTTGTTCTTTGTTTACTCCACCTTTTTGTAAGTCACACCCTGTTTCTCCAGGCGCTGAACCACCAACTCCATGTTTTTCAGCAGTTTCTTTTCAGCTTTTTGCACAAGCTTGTGGGAAGTGCCCCGCTTTTTGGCCTCCGGTTCCAGCTGCTCCTTGCTCGGCTCTGCTGCAGCAGATGTAGGAGTATCACCATTCTCTTTCTTTGCCCTTTCTGAAATTTTCTTCAGTTGCTCTGTGAAGACAGCTAGTCCCGTCTCTAACGTTTCTAGGCAGCGTGAGGAGAGAGAGAGATCATCTTCCTGTTTGCAGCTGTACTGTCGTGTCAGGTCATCTACAACTGTCTGGATATGGGCTTCAGGACCTAGGCTGATGTCACCCGACTTAATTCCCATCTCGTCAGATATAACTGTCTGGTCGCTACTAGTAACCACCTTTGTTTCGCAGGACCTTGACATGGTAGCTTCACTCTCTGAGTCGGTCACAGCACATACGTCACCTATACCGCTCGTGTCATTGTTAATTCTGACCTCTAGGGGCACCGATGAGCTAATCCCCACCTGGGACACTTCCTTAGTAACCGAACAACATTGTGGAGACTGCATTTCCACCTCTGGTACACCCTCTAACCCGATTATATTTTCCTGCACCTTCAATCACTGAGCTGGAGCTGGGCTTTGCTCCACACTACTTATATGCATGTCTTCAAACCTTTTGATTACGTCATATCGCGCTTCATGAAACATAGCAGATGCAGAAAATAAAGTTTCATCATCATTTACAATTTTACCACCAGGGGGCGCTTCTCCCCTGACCACAACCTGCAACGGAAAAGTTATATCACTGTCACCACATATTTCATATGACATCATATTTTCCTTATGCATTTCCGCACTTTTGTCACCATCACCTTGCACTTGACTAGCACCATTGTTTCCAATGGTCAATATTCTTTCCCCATGCAGGTCAAAGTGCAGCTCCCTTAGATCCTCACTTAAAGGGACAGGTACAGGTTCTGCAGGAGTTTCGTCACTATCTGCAGAAGTGTCTACCTTACCCCACAGCAACAAACCGATATCACGGCCCAACACTCCCTCATGCATGAGCGTATCTGTAACATCAAGTTCATCAGTCTCTGTTCTCATTGGAGTCTCACGCTCAGTGAAAATCAGTGGATAGTCCTTATCCGCACGACTGTCCAGCACCTTTATTATTTTACCAGTCTCAGGTTTCAATATTGTGCTACCTCTTACCCGGGCTAGCATGGGATCCCGGATCCTTGTCATCCCAAAACTAGCTTTGGTCATGGGCAACTGAGGAAACACAGAAATCTTCTCCCCTGCGGGTTTCTGCGAGGGAGCCATCACAGCAGGCTTATCCGCCTGTTCAGACACAGTTTTTTCTCTGTGTGACTTATTACTCACTGTCACTGGGTCTGCCACATAGTTAATAACAGGAACAGTCTTACCCTTTGTAATCAACCAGTCTGGTAAAGCAGTGACATCCTCTCCTGCGGACTCATCAAGGTTGTGGTTGCTCCTAGCAACAGCTTTACCGCACCTCCGCACTTCCTCTATAGGACTCCGGACACAGTCGCAGGGAAGATATGCACTCCTGAGAACCACACCGCTCTCCACCTCTTTGTCTTCCCGACGGTTGCCCTTGGCAACGGCATATCTTTGCTTTTGCCCTAATAGTCCCGGCATACCACCAACCTCTTGGAACTTTGTACAGGGTCCATACAGTGTTGAGAACCCATTTCTCAAGGCCAGCTGCAACTGCGCCTCCAAAGCCTCTCGCTCTGCATCAAATTTCGCCAATTCATTTTTAGTGTATCCAATTGCTATGGCCATGTCTTCTGCCTGCTGTATGCGCCAGCGCTGCCGGACGTACTCTTCCCCGAGACCCATGGTAGCAGGAAAAGCTTTCAGCCACAAGTCCACTTTTGCTGGGCTACTGGCCCTTTAATTCACTGCAGTTTTACTTGCACCACAGCAAAGTAGTCCACACTCTTATGAGCAGCACCTGCTCCACTGGACAAAAAAAAAGCTTCCGTTCCTTTAACGCCACACACGGAAAAAAACTTCTTTTAGCAGCACCTGCAGTCACAGCGTTGCCCCTAGCAACCGACCGTTGCCCTTCTCTCATGGACAACTGCCCGCATCCGACACCAATTGTAAGGGATCGCCTCTTATTTGGGGGTCATTCTCACAGATACGACTTTAGGACACCAGGTTTCAGGTCCAAACCGTGCATTTATTGTGCACCTCCAACCAACACAGGTTATCATGAAGTCGCAGCTTCACCTAACACATGTGACATCCACATAAAATAATAAACACTTGCCCGGCTAGGCTCTAACTAACACAGAGTTTCCTGACTCACCTAAGTCCCTGTTCACACCCTGTGAACACACGCGGCTTTCTCAGCCAATGTCCCACAGCCTCCTGGCTGTACAGAGCACAGTACGCCCACTGCCTCTAGTCCAGTGTCTCAGCACACATGGGGAATAGTGGTCTCTCAGCCCTCCTGGCTTGGACCACACAGAGCCTCCAGGCCTCTGTCCACAGGCAACACACTCCCCCCTGGCTGACACCCTGGGAGGTGCTTTGTGCCAGGCTGATTACCTCCAGCTTCTCTCACCTGTGGTGGAACAGGGGTGTGGACCGAACTATCCACCACTTCCTTGCCTCTAACCTGAGTGAGACCTGTCACTGTCTCACAATATATAGACATATGATTTTGTATATTTACGCTACATTTTCTGTATTTATCTATTTATTTAGCATCTGTGTCTTTTTCTCTGTTGTAACTAAATTCCTTTATTTCTCCTGAAGAAGAGGGCTTCAGACCACGTATTATTAAAATGATTCACCAGAAGCCACTTGTGTAGGTGGCGTTCAATTATTTATCTTTCTACAAGCGATCCTGGCCGGGGGGAAAGTAGTCCCAGGAGTCTTGAGTTTATCCTGGTGACTGCCCCGGGTGCGAAGGGCTCCTCCTTTTTCTTCCTCTCCGCACCACCTCTATTTCTCCACAGTGGGTAAGGGTAATCCTTGACCCACCGAAACACTTGTGCGGCCTGTCCTGATCCATAGCTGTAGACGAGCATAACTCCTATATACACACACACATATATATATATATATATATATATATATATATTGCTTTTCATAGAACTCACCTCCACCCCTTGGTGCCTCTGTTAGCCTCTACTTCAGGTACTTTTTTCGTGTTACCTGGTCCGCCCTTAGGACCAGAGAGCTCTAATTGTACCATAATCCTCTCTTTTTTATATTCCTACATTTACATAATTGGGGGGCATCTATTGGGGCCCTTATTACTGGCACATTATTGGGTGGCACTATAGGGGCATCTACAGAGGCTAAAAAGAAGGGGTATTTTATATGGGGGGCTCTTTATAGGGGCATTTTATACTAGGACACATTATAGTGGGTACTATGGGGAGGGGGGAGAGGAGCACTATGGGGTCATCTACGAGGGCACTGAGAAGGGGTATTTTATATTGGCATATTATGGGAACATTAGCTCAACTGGGGGCATTACAAGGGGGTATGTTTTGCACATTATAAGGAGAATTATTTCTACTGGGGGGGTATTATGGTGGGCTTTATTACTCCCCCATTGTATGACCCCCCTAGTAGCAGAACCCAGCCTCTCCCTGCTCTGCTATCCCTCTGCCCCTTCTTCAAATCCTTATTATGAAATCTTTCTCATTAGGATAAAGCACAACATCAGCTCCGCCGAGCCCCCGGCCAAAGTGTTGAAGTGGTGTCCGAGATCCCCAAGGGCCAAGCCAAGTAATTGTAAGTTTTCATGTGGAGTATGTTTATGTTATACACATATAGCTTACACTGTGCCACACAATATACAGTATACCGCTACACTGTGCCACACAATATACAGTATACCTCTACACTGTGCCACATAATATACAGTATACCGCTACACTGTGCCATACAATATACAGTATACCGCTACACTGTGCCCTACACTATACAGTATACCTCTACACTGTGTAGGGGTTATACTGTTTATTGTACAGCATGGCACAGAGGTTATATTGTCCGGCATGGTGTAACCTCCATACATTTTATGTACAGTATACAGTAATCCGCCTTGCCATCTATGCTTTCAATCTGGTTTTATATGTTACTTGTTTTTTGTACATTTACTTGCATGTATTAGTTGAGACCTGCTGTGATTGGGTTTTAGTTAGTTATTAAATGCTAACATGACCGTTTTTGGGTTTTGCACATTATTGATGATTGTATTTCATGACTACTCTTCTAAGGGTATTGCCTTCCTTTATACTGCAGTTCTCCTGTACCACTCTGCCTGCCACTTTTAGCAGTTTAAGCAGTAATTTATTATTTTCTTTTGCTCTCAATAAATCTTGTGTTAAAGGGAACCTGTCATCGGGATTTTGTGTATAGAGCTGAGGACATGGGTTGCTAGATGGCCGCTAGCACATCCACAATACCCAGTCCCCAAAGCTCTGTGTGCTTTTATTGTGTAAAATAAAACTATTTGATACATATGCAAATTAACCTGAGATGAGTCCTGTATGGGAGATGAGCCAGGGACAGGACTCATCTCAGGTTAATTTGCATAAGTATCAAATCGGTTTTTATACACAATAAAAGCACACAGAGCTATGGGGACTGGATATTGCGGATGTGCTAGCGGCCATCTAGCAACCCATGTCCTCAGCTCTATACACAAAATCCCGGTGATAGGTTCCCTTTAAGCATAAAAAAAAATATATATATATATATATATATGGTGAGACAGTTGCAAATACTCTTCTGATATGATTTCATCAAGCAGTTTTGACGGGGGGGGGAGGGGTTTGACACTCGCCCTGAGATAAATTTTACCTAGAAACTGCACTGGTCTTACATGCAGACACAGGATTGTGAGAAGTTAGGGGAAAATGGCTGAGTTTTTGAGGAACATATAAGAGAATCAGATTCCTATAGTCAGTTTCTCAGTGTAGGTCAAGCAATACAAAGTAGAGGTATGATTGGCTCCCAGGGGTATCCCCTACACGTTTGGTCTGCACTAGTTTTTATGCATGAGGTCCATAAAGCTGTGCCGTGATTTTACAGACTTATATAATCAGTTCCAAAACCCCTATAGGAAAGTTGACTTATGCAGCTGGATACAAGGCTTCTATTCACAGCTTCAAAGTGTTTCTGACACATAGTTTTTCAGTCATAAAACAGTTTGTTAATTTGAAATCCTGGAACATTTGCCGTCTGATTGTTCTGGGCAACTCTGTAATACGTGGAGGACGTATCCGAAAAATGTTGGCGTCTTTATGATTTTAATTTTTTTTTATATCGTTACTTGAAGCCAATGAATGTTGGTGAATTATAAATGTAACTAGAAAAGGTACAATTTCTGGGGAAATTGTGTGATGTGTTCTTGCCTCCACCAGTAGCTTACAACTGGAGTGGGCGGAGTAACTGGGTGGAGTGTAGACTCCGCCCACTTTTATAAATTTTGACCTTTGTCTCACACTGACCCACCCTGCCGAGTTTGGGTGCTGTGAGAATGACAGCTGTTTAAAGGTTTCTTATTGAAGTCAATAGGGAAAATCTGATTGGTTGTTTGTGGCTCCGCCCACTTTTTAGCATCCCCAAAATGAGATATACATTGGCACAGTCCTCCAGTGACCAACTGTGCCAAGTTTCGGGAACCCTGCCATTAACAGTCTAAGAGCAGCGGCAGTTTGAATTGTTCCCATTTAAACAAATGGCTGAAATTTGATTGGCCGATGTAGACTCCGCCCACTTTAAAACATTTGAATTCTAGTCACCTATTAACCGAATATATTAAGTTTAACAACCCTGCCATTAACAATGTTGAAATGGCAGCAATTTAAAATGTTCTCATTGAAGACAATAGGGAAAATCTGATTGGTTGTTTGTAGCTCCGCCCACTTTTTAATGTCCCCAAAATGTGACAGAAATTTTCAGGTTGACCCCATGACTAAGTGACCCAAGTTTGGTGACTTTAGTTTCAAATCTGTGCGACTGGGAGCGATTTGAAAATTTTCCCTGTCAAAGTCAATGGGAAAAACGTGGATTTTGGGGGCCCTGTCCCAGGGGCCCGGAGGGTGGGATCGGGTAACAAAGCACAAGCAAGGTACTCGGGTGGGTGCCGACCAAGTCTGCAAAGTTTGTAGTTTTGTACTCCTAAAAATGTGGGAGGAGTAGCAATTTGAAAGTCTCATTATAGTCAATGGGGAAATTTTGATTGGTTCTGTGTGGCCCCGCCCACTTTTTGGGGTCCCCGAAATGTGCCCAAAATTTTCGGGTTGACTCCATGACTAAGTGACCCAAGTTTGGTGACTTTAGCATCAAATCCTGGCGAGTGGGAGCGATTTGAAAATTTACCCTGTCAAAGTCTATGGGAAAAAAGGGGGCTTCCGGGGCCCGCCACGGGGGCCCCGGGGGTGGGATCGCTCCACAAAGTAATAGCAATCCGATCGGGAACAATCTGCACGTTTTGGTAAATTTTTGTCTATGTAGTGTAAAAACTGTGGGAGGAGTTAGGGTGGCAAATTTGGCTATAATAAGAATAAGAAGAACTAGAAAAGGTACAATTTCTGGGGAAATTGTGTGATGTGTTCTTGCCTCCACCAGTAGCTTACAACTGGAGTGGGCGGAGTAACTGGGTGGAGTGTAGACTCCGCCCACTTTTATAAATTTTGACCTTTGTCTCACACTGACCCACCCTGCCGAGTTTGGGTGCTGTGAGAATGACAGCTGTTTAAAGGTTTCTTATTGAAGTCAATAGGGAAAATCTGATTGGTTGTTTGTGGCTCCGCCCACTTTTTAGCATCCCCAAAATGAGATATACATTGGCACAGTCCTCCAGTGACCAACTGTGCCAAGTTTCGGGAACCCTGCCATTAACAGTCTAAGAGCAGCGGCAGTTTGAATTTTTCCCATTTAAACAAATGGCTGAAATTTGATTGGCCGTTGTAGACCCCGCCCACTTTTTAATTTTTTTTGACCCCAGTCACCCAATGACCTACGGTGCCTAGTTTGGGTATTCTGGCTTAAATACTGTGAGAATGACAGCAATTTAAAAGTTTCTCATTGAAGTCAATAGGGAAAATCTGATTGGTGGTTTGTAGCTCCGCCCACTTTTTAATGTCCCCCAAAATGTGACAGAAATTTTCAGGTTGACCCCATGACTAAGTGACCCAAGTTTGGTGACTTTAGTTTAAAATCTGTGCGACTGGGAGAGATTTGAAAATTGTCCCTGTCAAAGTCAATGGGAAAAACGTGGATTTTGGGGGCCCTGTCCCAGGGGCCCGGAGGGTGGGATCGGGTAACAAAGCAAAAGCAAGGTACTTGGGTGGGTGCCGACCAAGTCTGCAAAGTTTGGAATTTGTACTCCTAAAAATGTGGGAGAAGTAGCAATTTGAACGTCTCATTGTAGTCAATGGGGAGAATTTGATTGGTTCTGTGTGGCCCCGCCCACATTTTCGGGTCTCCGAAATGTGCTAACAAATTGCGCGTTGACCCCATGACTAAGTGACCCAAGTTTGGTGACTTTAGTTTAAAATCTGTGCGACTGGGAGCGATTTGAAAATTGTCCCTGTCAAAGTCAATGGGAAAAACATGGATTTTGGGGGCCCTGTCCCAGGGGCCCGGAGGGTGGGATCGGGTAACAAAGCAAAAGCAAGGTACTCGGGTGGGTGCCGACCAAGTCTGCAAAGTCTGGAATTTGTACTCCTAAAAATGTGGGAGGAGTAGCAATTTGAAGTTCTCATTAAAGTCAATGGGGAGATTTTGATTGGTTCTGTATGGCCCCGCCCACTTTTTGGGGTCCCCGAAATGTGCCCAAAATTTTCGGGTTGACTCCATGACTAAGTGACCCAAGTTTGGTGACTTTAGCGTCAAAGCCTGGCGAGTGGGAGCGATTTGAAAATTTACCCTGTCAAAGTCTATGGGAAAAAAGGGGGCTTCCGGGGCCCGCCACGGGGGCCCCGGGGGTGGGATCGCTCCACAAAGTAATAGCAATCCGATCGGGTACAATCTGCACGTTTTGGTAAATTTTTGTCTATGTAGTGTAAAAACTGTGGGAGGAGTTAGGGTGGCAAATTTGGCTATAATAATAATAATAATAACTAGAAAAGGTACAATTTCTGGGGAAATTGTGTGATGTGTTCTTGCCTCCACCAGTAGCTTACAACTGGAGTGGGCGGAGTAACTGGGTGGATTGTAGACTCCGCCCACTTTTATAAATTTTGACCTTTGTCTCACACTGACCCACCCTGCCGAGTTTGGGTGCTGTGGCTTAAATACTGTGAGAATGTCAGCTGTTTAAATGTTTCTTATTGAAGTCAATAGGGAAAATCTGATTGGTTGTTTGTGGCTCCGCCCACTTTTTAGCGTCCCCAAAATGAGATATACATTGGCACAGTCCTCCAGTGACCAACTGTGCCAAGTTTCAGAACCCTGCCATTAACAGTCTAAGAGCAGCGGCAGTTTGAATTTTTCCCATTTAAACAAATGGCTGAAATTTGATTGGCCGTTGTAGACTCCGCCCACTTTTTTTGTAAATTTTTGAATCCAGTCACCCAATGACCTACGGTGCCAAGTTTGGGTATTCTGGCTTAAATACTGTGAGAATGACAGCAATTTAAAGGTTTCTCATTGAAGTCAATAGGGAAAATCTGATTTGTTGTTGTTGGCTCCGCCCACTTTTTAAATTTTTGAATCCAAAGTAATCTATCACCTGATTTCAGAGATTTGAAGCCCCTGACATCAATCATGGCAGCATTTTTCAATTTTCAGAATTATTTTTTTTTCCATATTGAAATCAATGAAAGAAATCTGATTGGTTGTTTTTGGCCCCGCCCACTTTTCAAAATTTTAATCCTAAATTGTCCAACTGTACCAAGTTTGGGGAGCCTGCCATTAACAGTCTAAGAGAAGCGGCAGTTTGAATTTTTCCCATTTAAACAAATGGCTGAAATTTGATTGGCCGTTGTAGACCCCGCCCACTTTTTAAAAAATGTTGACCCCAGTCACCCAATGACCTATGGTGCCAAGTTTGGGTATTCTGTCTTAAATACTGTGAGAATGACAGCAATTTAAAGGTTTCTCATTGAAGTCAATAGGGAAAATCTGATTTGTTGTTGTTGGCTCCGCCCACTTTTTTAATTTTTGAATCCAAAGTAATCTATCACCTGATTTCAGAGATTTGAAGCCCCTGACATCAATCATGGCAGCATTTTTCAATTTTCTTAAAATTTTTTTTTCCATATTGAAATCTATGAAAGAAATCTGATTGGTTGTTTTTGGCCCCGCCCACTTTTCAAAATTTTAATCCTAATCCTAAATTGTCCAACTGTACCAAGTTTCAGAACCCTGCCATTAACAGTCTAAGAGCAGCGGCAGTTTGAAGTTTTCCCATTTAAACAAATGGCTGAAATTTGATTGGCCGTTGTAGACTCCGCCCACTTTTTCATAATTTTTTGAATCCAGTCACCCAATGACCTACGGTGCCAAGTTTGGGTATTCTGGCTTAAATACTGTGAGAATGACAGCAATTTAAAATTTTCTCATTGAAGACAATAGGGAAAATCTGATTGGTTGTTTGTAGCTCCGCCCACTTTTTAATGTCCCCAAAATGTGACAGAAACTTTCAGGTTGACCCCATGACTAAGTGACCCAAGTTTGGTGAGTTTCACTCCGAAGCTGTACGAGTGACAAACGTTTGCATTTTTCCAATAAAACTCTATGGGAGAAAAAAAGAGGTTTTCGGGGGCCCGCCCCAGGGGCCCGGAGGGTGGGATCGGTTAACAAAGCACAAGCAAGATCCTCGGGTATGTGCCGACCAAGGGTGCAAAGTTCGGTATTTATACTCCTAAATCTGTGGGAGGAGTAGCAATTTGAACGTCTCATTGTAGTCAATGGGGAAAATTTGATTGGTTCTGTGTGGCCCCGCCCACTTTTTCGGGTCTCCGAAATGTTCTAACAAATTGCGCGTTGACCCCATGACTAAGTGACCCAAGTTTGGAGACTTTAGTTTCAAATCTGTGCGACTGGGAGCGATTTGAAAATTTTCCCTGTCAAAGTCAATGGGAAAAACATGGATTTTGGGGGCCCTGTCCCAGGGGCCCGGAGGGTGGGATCGGGTAACAAAGCACAAGCAAGGTACTCGGGTGGGTGCCGACCAAGTCTGCAAAGTTTGTAGTTTTGTACTCCTAAAAATGTGGGAGGAGTAGCAATTTGAAAGTCTCATTATAGTCAATGGGGAAATTTTGATTGGTTCTGTGTGGCCCCGCCCACTTTTTGGGGTCCCCGAAATGTGCCCAAAATTTTCCGGTTGACTCTATGACTAAGTGACCCAAGTTTGGTGACTTTAGCGTCAAAGCCTGGCGAGTGGGAGCGATTTGAAAATTTACCCTGTCAAAGTCTATGGGAAAAAAGGGGGCTTCCGGGGCCCGCCACGGGGGCCCCGGGGGTGGGATCGCTCCACAAAGTAATAGCAATCCGATCGGGTACAATCTGCACGTTTTGGTAAATTTTTGTCTATGTAGTGTAAAAACTGTGGGAGGAGTTAGGGTGGCAAATTTGGCTATAATAAGAATAAGAAGAATAATAATATATATGTGAGATAACAGTATGTGGTCTTGCTATGCAAGAACACATAATAATAATAATAATAATAATAATATATATGTGAGATAATAGTATGTGGTCTTGCTATGCAAGAACACATAATAATAAGAATAATAATATATATGTGAGATAACATTATGTGGTCTTGCTATGCAAGAACACATAATAAAACTGTACTTCAATAGTCATGCTTCTTATGTAACTTACCAACTCGAGCTGGAAAAAACTGTACTGTAGTATGCAAAAGTTCGAGCTGGAAAAAACTGTACTGTAGTATGCAAAAGTTTGGGCACCCCTGGTCAAAATTGCTTTTACTGTGCACAGTTAAGCGAGTCGAAGATGAAATGATCTCCAAAATGCATAAAGTTAAAGGGAACCTGTCAGAGGCAAAACCCATCCCAAACCGCCAGCAGTACCTTCAAGTAGCCGGCAGTGAGTTTCGAATGATGATTTTCTTACTGCATTCTGATGAGGCAAAAGTATGAAAAATGATCTTTTATCCTCTGTCCGCGCTATTTTCCAGTCAGGCTTAAAGTCAAGGGGGCAGCGGCCTCTTTGTTTCAAGTCATGGTAAACGCGCCCCCTTCCCTGCCCCTTTGCTGTTCCGCAAAGCCAGAGATGCTGCTCATAGAATTGCAATGAAAGGCGAATCTGAACCCCCTCTTGACGACAAAGACCTTCAGGAAGATTTAGCAGACTCTGGAGTGTGGTACTGTTTTATAGAGTTATTTTCCCCCAGATATCAATACCTATGGAATTGTATAATAGGGCCACCAGTGATATGTCTTTTTCATGAAATGTGAGGATTAAGAAGGTACAAAAAGGTCTCTTAGAAGTCTCAGAGGTTGTATGGAGCCATTGTATTGAAAAATCGTATTGAAGCCACTAATTGAAGATGCTTAAATGAAATTCACTTATACTTCCTTTTATCTGTCCCGACTCCCTACATCTTGCTTATATGTAGGAGATAGTGGAGAAAGGTGGGTGTATGGCTGCTGAACCAGACTACACAGAGTTTGTCTGTTGGCTGTTGCCATGTAGACAAATAGATCTACAGGAGCTGTAGACACACCAAACAACATGGCATTTTTAATTCAGACCAATTGCCAAGTTGTTTCATTTATTTTTATTTTTTAGATACATTGAAGCAATGATGAAAAATAAACTAGTTGCAGACATAGCCTACAAGTTACCAGCCAGAGCCAGGTGATTCTTTTTTGTAAGTGCCATATTGTCACCCATGGTTTGCTGTAGTACATGTTGCACAACTCTAGTTATGTTTGGAAAGCGAATACTCATTTTAACATGATAATGGGGACAGTTATTGCTAAATTCCCTTCTCTATTTTGTTGCCTCTCCCACAATTTTGGCAACTTGCTGCAGATCTTATTGTTATCATCTGTTTGTCTTAGCTTCTTATTTTCTTATTTATATTTGGATAACCTTTTTTGAGAAGCACATCATTCTAAAAGCGGTGTAGGCATTTCCTACTTCTGCCAAAGCAGTGCTGTTTCTGGCATAGTGTGGACTGCAGCCTAGGAGAAATATTGTAGAGGAGCATTGTGTGTCACTACAACCTCGCAACCTCGCTTCATGCAAGTGTCTATAAAATAAGATTCTTGTTTAGGAAAGACTCACGCAGCACATATGGGACTTATTATGGACTTTCACAATCCGTTGCACCTGGAGTATAAATTAAAGGTTTTTTTCCAACTATAGGAAGTGATGTCACATTGCTTGGATATACCCTACCATCGGTAGCAGTCCAACTAATGGAACTGCCACTAATCCTCAGATTGAAGGGGCCACAGTGCTAGATAAAGGGATTTTCAAGGTTCAGAATACTGAAGGACTACCCTCAAGATAGGACATCAGTACCAAATTGGTGGGGTTTCAACTGTAGCGGAGAGTCAAACCCCCACTAATCTACTATAAAGGATAGGCCATCACTATTCTGAGCACAGAAAGCCCTTTGTTTTAACCCCTTCCTGCTCAGTTCCTTACGTCTCACTAGAAAAAGAGATTTGACACAGTGCTTTCTCTTACCCCATCACCCCATGATGCAATCACAGGGAGCCAAGGGGTTGTTATTGCAGCCAGGGGCCTAACAATCGCCCCCAGACATTACATTTATGGAAGTCTATTAGGTCCTGTCTTTGGCAGGACCGAATAGGCATCCTCAGTTATTACAGTATTATAATTGTGTGTTTTTTATTTTAAAAAAAGTGTACTTTTTCACGCAGTCACCCAAAAAAAAAAGGAAAGTTATACAGTACATTAGATGCCCAACAAAAAACAAACAAAAAACAAAGCCTCATTTGATATGGCTATGTCAATGTAAAATAAAAAAATTCTGCCTTTTAAAATGCGGAAATGATTAAATAAAAGAAAAATTGCTGCTTCCTGAAGTCCAACATAAGCAATATCCTGAATGGATTATTCCCATTCCCGTCTTTACTGTGGTTATTCCCATCTCAGCCATTAAAGGCCAAGATAAAAAAGTTCAAAGCTTGTTTTAAATCTGCCCCCCAACCATTGGCACCTGCGGACAAATCAAGACTCACCCTGTCCCCACCACTTGGTTGTGACTCCTTGCCCGTCTTCACTGGATTTTGAGTCCTTGCACAGACAGGGTCCAGTCAGTGGCGGATCCAGAGTCTGGTCTCAGGAGGGGCACTTCCCTGGGAAATAGGAGATTATGGGCCCCTGTGTCCCCGCCCACCCTCAAGCCACACCCACACACAGCCCCACCCACATATTGCGCCCATACCTCTTACATCCAGTGACGTCTCCTTTGATGTAGATGTTCTCTTTCTTCATCTTCTCCATTCAGACCAGACCGCCATGATGATTTCTTTCAGCCATCTCTCATCTCTGCAGAGTTTGACAGACAGACAGACATCTTAGTTTCCTACCTTTCCTCCCACCTTCTCAACATCCCATTATGCACCCCCAATACTGAGACGCTGTGCCCCCTAAAACTATAGTGTAGAAACAGATAAACCCCCTGAAAATACTAGTTACACGCAGATAGCGCCCCCTTCAATAATTATTAAAACAATGCCCTAAAAAATAACTGCACCCAGCAAATAGAGCCCCTGACACTAATAGTGTAACCATAATGTCCCCCAAAAATAACAGTGCTAAGCTGATAATGTGCCAGGGTACCCCCACAGTAATAGTGCTCCCCAAAATCCCCAAAATAGTAATAATTCTGTGCCAGAGTGCACTTAATAGCAATAGTGCTCCTACAGTGCCCCCAACAGTAATTGTGTCCCAGAAGTAATAATGCTCCCATAGTCCCCCAGTTGTAATAAATGCTCAGTTGTGTGGCAGTAAAAAAAAAAAAAAACCAGCTCCTCTTAGTTCCTCTAGTCAATGTCCCCAGAATGCCCTCATGTGTTCCAATGACCCGTATTGTGTGCCACTACAAAAAACACTTAGTGACCCCAGTTGAGCTAAGGTGCCCATAGTGCCCCTATAATTTGTGCCAGTATAAAATACTCCTATATAGTGCCCCAGAAGATGCCCCCATAGTGCTCCTCCCCCGTCCCCATAGTGCCCTTCATAATGTGGCAGTATAAAATGCCCCTATAGACTGCCCCACATAGATGCCCCCATAATGCTTCTCTCCCCCCTTCCCCATAGTGGCACCAAAATGGGTGCCAGTATTAAACACCCCTATATAATGCCCCCATAGTGCTTTTTCCCCTACTTCTCCATAGTGCCCCCCTATAATGTGCCAGTATATAGGGCCCATCATTAAATGCCCCCATAGTGCTTTTTCCCCTACTTCTCCATAGTGCTCCCCCCATAATGTGCCAGTATATAGGGCCCCACCCCCCTTCTTGCTATACTGTACTAAAAATAATTAAAACAATAAACACTTATACTTACCTCCATGACGCAGCGATGCGATGCAGGCCTCTTCTGGCCTGTGTCCCGCTCAGGCGGCGTGATGATAGGCTGCAGGCCTAGTGCCTGTAGCCTATTAGACGAACGGGCAAGGGAGACGCCTCTCCCCTGCACCTCCGCATCATTGATCTGTACCACTGTCCTGAGGACGGCGATACAGATGAATATGGAGATGAGCGCTTCCACAATGGAAGCGCTCATCTCTCCCTGCCGCTGCCACCGCCGCCGGGCCCGGAATGTTTCACTACATTCTCGGGGGGGCAATTACCCCGTTGCCCCCCCCCCTGGATCTGTTAATGGGTCCAGTGCGCTACTGCTGCTAACAACTGGCCTCAGTAGTGATGTGTCCTCAAGCAGCATGACACTGCTGGGTCACGTGTTGCTTAGGGACACGTTACCGCTGGGCGCCGATAAGAATGGATTTCTCCAAATGCCCCACTGGTGGGAGGAGGCAGATTTAAAAAAACTAAAAACGGACAACCCCTTTAATCAGTTTACATCCCCATAGCGTTAAGAGATGGTCAATTTCTGAACATCATTTTAGCGTCTATTCACAAAGCATGTTTGGTTATATGTACCAGGAAAATCGTACTAATCAACTAGGTATGCTGACAAATACTATCCAGACATTTCTACAAAGCCAGTCTCTTGGCATATGTCAGGCCCATTGGAGTCTATCAAAACTTTTGGCATATATACCATGAGCAGTTCATGGCTCATACAAAAAGCCTTATACTTCAGTTGACGTATTGAATTAAAACGTTTAGTAGCTGTATAAATACATAATGTCTCCTGTACAAGTGCTAGGATACAGAGCTGCATTCATAATTCTGGTGGTTGCTATTGGAAACAGTCGACAAGCCCATTGACAAACACACCGAACTGCTAGGATGAGCTCCTGTAATGCAGTGGGACAATTTTCCTACACAGTCTATGAAGAAGAAGCACAATCGTTTTTTTTTTTTATATCACCTACTTCTGAATTGAACCCAAAAATGCTATGGTAGGTCCTGTTTATTCCATGTCCAACTTACAGTGGCATGCAAAAGTTTGGACACCCCTGGCTATTGGGTGGTGAGATCCTGTACAGGACTCCACTCTCCACAGAACCCACAATAGCCAAAGAGATGGGGAGTTGGCTCAAGGCTAATGGAAGGAGGGTGGAAGAGGACACAAACACCAGGCCCTTTTGCCGTGGGTAGTAAAATCTGGCACTACAATGGGGGGCTCTTAGAGCTTTGCTATGCAGACTCTCACTTCTATGTCAGCCACTGCTTCATAAATGGGAGGTTGCTGAAATCAGACTCCAAACAGTAAAACATTGAGCATAGGCCATCAAGGTTTTTGTCCCAGGCGACCCCTTTAACTACTACTGTATTATATGCTGTTTAATATTACAATTTCTTAAAAACCACATGATGTGACTGTAATATGGAAAATTTTGCAGATACTTTTTTACATCCTGGTATAACTATTATGAGTAGGTTTATGCAATAGTTTATTATGGGCCACTCTAGATTATCTCTAAGTGAATATTTTGGTATAAAATAACTAAACCAAACTCATATAAAACAACAGATACTTCATATTTTAAGCCTTTTTTGCTATTTGAATATTCTTTCTGGCTTAACACTATTCAATCCATAATCTGTACTGTGGCCTTTTGACAGCTTGGCAGAATGTAATCTGAGTTTTTATAAGGTTATGTCATTTTCCTTCTATGAGCTTTTCAAGAAGTTCAGATGCAGATTTATTATAGCCTTACAGTAATTTTCCTAAATCTATAAAATTGTAGGTTGAATTCATTTATGCGTGAACTTTTTCCTGTTCCAGACTTATGAACTCTTCTTGATTCAAGTTACACTGTCTCACTATTTCATATCATACATATTTCATGTCCTATACTGCTTTTAGGAATTGCTACCGTATGTTCCTGACAATTTCCATACAGTGTTTTCTGAAAATATTCACCCCCTTGGTGTTTTATATATTTTTTTTTTACATTACAATCCTGAATTAAAATGTTTTTTTTTGGTGGGTTCTACTATTTGGCTTACACAATATGCCTACAACTTTAACCCTTTCAGTATACGTCCTATTTTTATCTTTTCATTTTCATTTTTTTCTTCCTTTCTTTTCAAGAGCTATCATTTCTTTTCTGTTCACATGGGGCTTGTTTTTTTGTGAGACAAGTTTTCTTTTTTTATGGCATCATTTATTTTACCATAATTTACATTGGAAAATGGGAAAACAATTCTTTGTGAGGTGAAATTGGAAAAAAATAACAATTCCAACAATGTTTATTCGGCTTTGTTTACTGTACTCTAAAAATGACATGACAACAACCTTATTCTTCGGGTCAATATGATTACGGCATTATTAAATTTTTATAGTGTTTACCATATTTTAATATATGGTAAGGGTAAACAAAAATAACAGCCTTTTAAAAATCTTTTCTTTGCATTGCATATTCTGACATCCATAACTTTTTTTCATTTCTGTCTACAGAGCTAAGTGAGGGCATGTTTTATGCAGGGGTTAGCTATAGTTTTTATTGGTACCTTTTAATATTTTTGTGTTTTTTAAAGTTTAAAAAAACGTTTTTTATACTATTTATTGTAGTGTTTAGTCCCCTTAGGAGACATGTATATGCAATCTTCTGATTACTTGTAAAATAGAATTTAACAGAATACTATTGCAGTCTATGGGCTTTTTACAGGCTGCCTGACAGGCTGTGCCTTGGGCAATGCTTGGCAGGCAGCTCACGATGACAGCACTGGGAGCCTTCACAAGGCCCCAGGCTGTTATGGCAACCGTTCAGAGCCCGGCGATTTCGCCCTGGGGGCTCCATTCAGGGACCTTTAGGGGAACATATTCCACAAAGCAAGTGAATTCTGAAGTTAAAAAGGTTATGCCATGAATGATGTGAATACAGTACATGACAATCTATTTCTAACAAAGCTATGGGGAGATCACATAGAACCAGAGATCTCCCCCTGTATTGCTCCAGTTGCTCTGCTAGATTCTCTTCAGACTGGCAGGGGTGTGACCTTTCCTGGGGGTGGTTTCTCTCTGCTGTTCTGCTTTTTCTCTTTAAGGCTCCATTCACACGTCCGTGGTGTGTTGCGGACCCGCAAAATGTGGATCCACAACACACCCGCCCGGCACCCCTATAGAAATGCCTATTCTTGTCCGCAGCTGCGGACAAGAATAGGACATGTTCTATCTTTTGCGGAGCTGCGGACCCGAAGATCGGGGTCGCCCTCCGCAATTGCGGATGCAGACAGCACACTGTGTGCTGTCCGCATTCATTCCGTCCTCATAGAGAATGAATTGGTCCGCACCCGTTCCGCAAAATTGCGGAACGGATGCGGACCCATTTTGCGGAGTCTGAATGGAGCCTTACTGCCAGAGCTTCTAACAGAAGATATGGCTGGTGGCAGTTGAAAATTTTAACTGAGCACAAGCGACCACCTCAGTGAGGTGGACAGAGAAATAAGGAAAAGAAAAACAGAAGATGGTTTTATACAGATACATTTTATTGGATAACTCAGTGGCTTGACCGGCGTATTGTCGAGTCGCTTACCTCTTAAACTCCACTCCCCCTCCCAATAATGACAGACTCAGCAAGTGGATTATATGGCCACAGCAGCCTTTTATTAATAACATAAATACAAATAAATATCATAAATGCATAACTTAACCCTTGGCCTTCCCACCTGAAGGCCCCGCCCTAAAACCTTACCAAGAACCTATGAATGCCAACACGGGGAGGGTCCTTGGAGCCCCATAAATGACGGATAACTGGCCTCGCCCTCAGTTCAATTACCTCTAGCCGATAAACGCCAGCTCAGAGGCAGGAACCGGTAACCAAGGGCAACCAACTTGGGCCGCTACCCGCCATATCACACCTTAAACCAGTACCTGGGGAGGCCAGAGCCTCCTTTGGCTCCCTCCCCACCACGCCAGAGCCACCATAACCACCAACTCCAAGGACCCCCCACCGCCCCAGGCCGCTATGACAAAGCTTACCCTCCAATCACTGCCGGACCATCCGTAATCCACTCGCAACCCCCCGGCCTAACCCCAACACTAAGCGACACTCTAGGACCCCAACCTAACCCAGGCAAACAGCAGCCAAAATAACAACAAAAAAGGGGTGGGTGGGCGGGGGCTGCTGCTGCCACACTGCCATCCTCACAAAATGGCCCCTTTTCCCGCCCCTGCTAACCCTTTTAACCCCTTAGCCACACCTCCATCCCTTCCGTCACTATCCTTCCTCCTTAACCCTTTGTAACCCTGAAGCCTCTCCATCCAAGCCCCAGTCATACCAGGCCTCCATCCAGCCTTGCAGCCCTGATTCCGGCCTGCACTATACTAAACTATTTATTATATGCAGTTATAAAAGTATTTAGATCCAGGTGCTTTTTAAAAATAAAAAATAAAAATATTTTTCATGGCACAACCCCTTTAATTGTTTGGACCATACCTTATTAAGAGGTTTCATAGCAAAGTGGTAAATACATATGCACTCACAACTTTTGAGTTTTTATAGATTTTTTTTTAAAACTAGGTAATTTTTTTCATTGCACTGCAACAATTTGGATAATTGTGTGAAGTCCCTTTCATAAATTCTAAACTAAGATGTATTTTATTTCCAGGAAAATCCAATAAAAATATCAAAAGGTAGAATTTTTAGCAAAGCACTTTACCTCCTAGTAAGCACTGTGCTTATATTATATATTGCATAATTAATGCAATATGCCATAATGGTGTCCCATGATCTCAGAATTAATGTGATATAATGTTATAATAGTGTCCTAAAATGTCATAATTAATTAACTGTAATGCTAAATTGGTGTTCTATGATGTCATAATTAATTCATTGTGATGTCACAATATTGTGATTTCATAATAACTTCTAATGTTGTCATAATGATGTCCTATGTTGTAGTAACATAATAATAAATGCATTGTGATGTCGCATTTGTGTTTTGTGATTTCGTAATCATTTATTATGTCATAATTTATGAACTGAGATGTCATAACAGTGTCAACAGTGTCTTATGATGTTATAATTAATTCATTATGATGTTGTAGTGGTGCCTAGTGATGTCATAATTAATGCATTATGGTGTCATAAAGGTTTATTATTATGCAATAATTAATGCATTATCTTAATGGTCTCCTATGAGGTCATAATTAACACATTTTGACATAAAAAAGGTGTCTTATGATATAGCTTAATGTATTATGATGCCATAATGTTGTCTTATGATATGATATTGGTGTATATCATGTTATGGCATCATAATAATGGCTTATGATGTTATAATTAATACATAGTGATGTCATATTGATATCCTATCATGTATAGGAGAAAGAAAGCAGATAGTTTATAACCCTAATAAATGCAGGTTAAGTGGGGTGATACCTGCTCACTGAAAAAGGTTGTGCTGATTACACGCAATTCTGGATGAGTGCTTATCAATAAGTGTACAGCAGTGGCTCCTTCCTGCTCAGGAATATGTAGATATAAGATTAAAAAAAATCAAAAAAAATCACAGTGAACTACTTTAAGGGTACTTTCACACTTGCGTTGTTGGATTTCGGCAGGCAGTTCCGTCGCCGGAACTGCCTGCCGTATCCGGAAACCTGTATGCAAACGGATAGCATTTGTAGACGGATCCGGATGCAGATCCGT
Organism: Bufo gargarizans; assembly: GCF_014858855.1. Taxonomy (NCBI): domain Eukaryota; kingdom Metazoa; phylum Chordata; class Amphibia; order Anura; family Bufonidae; genus Bufo; species Bufo gargarizans. The sequence continues at coordinate 102,347,641 of NC_058085.1, forward strand.
CTCACAAATGCATTACAATACTGGATCTGGTGTCATCCGGAAAAAAAGGATTCAGTATTAATTTTTTTCACATTTTTAAAGCTCTGCCCATGCGCACACTGGAAAACCGGTGCCGGATCTGGCATTAATGCATTTCAATGAAAAAAAATAATGCCGTATTCGGAATTCTGGCAAGTGTTCCGGAATTTCGGACAGAGAAAATACAGTAGCATGCTGCAGTATTTTCTTCGGCCAAATACCATAAGAGTGACTGAGCTGAAGACATCCTGACGCATACTGAACGGATTGCTCTACATTCAGAATGCATTAGGATATAACTGATCATTTTTTTTCCGGTATTGAGCCCCTAAGACGGAACTCAATACCGGAAAACTTTAACGCTAGTGTGAAAGTACCCATATAAACAGAGAGCCGGTACATAAAATGTGTCACGGTGTACTCCCTCAGCATGTTACTCCCAGGGGAACAGTGCAGTGAAAAGGTGGTTTGATGAATCAGGTTAGTAGTGAAGGTACAAAAGTCTCTCTTTACTTGGTGCAAAATCTAACTTGTGGCACATCCAACAGTAATAAGTAAAAAGTGCAGTTTCTGGCACCAGATAAGGAGGTAAGGTGGCAGTTTGGATGGCAATTTAATACCACTTGCAGGCACTTGTGAATATAGGTGTGATACAAGATTGATCTTTGTCTGGCCTGCTGGTTGTTTGGGTAGGTGACAGGGGCGGACTGACCAATCGGGCACTCGGGCATGGACCACGGCCACTAGGGGGCCCTGTCAGGGCCATCTTCTGCACTCACATGTAATGGAGCGCTCTGACGGGGCCCTGCATGAAGTACAGGGACCATGCCGGGCCCTGTTCTTCTGAGCGCTCCCCCTGCTGGCCACACATCACGCTGCTGGCTGTGGGAGGAGCGCTGAAGGCACGGGAATCAGCCTCCAGCAGAGCGATGTGAGTGTGGGAGCGCGTCATCAGGAAAAAAGGTAAGTATGTTTTGTTTTTTTGTTATAAAGCTGCAGACTGGGGGCAACAACTACTGTGAGGCGGCTGTGGGCATAACTAATTTGAGGGGGACATATCTGGCATAACTACTATGAGGGGGCATGTATCTGGCATAACTACCGTTAGGGGGCACATATCTGGGCATAACTACTGTGGGGGGCACATAATCTGGCATAAACATTGTGAGGGGGCACATATCTGGGCATATCTACTGTGAGAGGCACATAATCTAGCATAACTACTGTGAAGAGGCACATAATTTGGCAGAACTACTGTGAGTGGGCACATAATCTGGCATAACTACTGTGAGGAGGCACATAATCTGGCATAACTACTGCGAGGGGCACATAATCTGGCATAACTACTGTGAGGAGGCACATAATCTGGCATAACTACCGTGAGGAGGCACATAATCTGGCATAACCACTGTGAGGGGGCACATATCTGGGCATATCTACTGCGAGAGACACATAATCTGGACATAACTACTGTGAAGAGGCACATAATTTGGCAGAACTACTGTGAGTGGGCACATAATCTGGCATAACTACTGTGGGGAGGCACATAATCTGACATAACTATTGTAAGGGGGCACATATCTGGCATAACTACTGAGAGGAAGGCACATATCGGGGCATAACTACTGTGAGGGGGCACATAATCTGGCATAACCACTGTGAGGGGGCACATATCTGGGCATATCTACTGCGAGAGGCACATAATCTAGCATAACTACTGCGAAGAGGCGCATAATTTGGCAGAACTACTGTGATTGGGCACATAATCTGGCATAGCTACTGTGAGGAGGCACATAATCTGACATAACTATTGTGAGGGGCACAAATTCTGGCATAACTACTGTGAGGAGACACATGATCTGGCATAACTACAGTTAGGGGGCACATATCTGGCATAACTACTGTGAGGAGGCACAAATTCTGGCATAACTACTGTGAGGAGGCACATAATATGACATAACTACTGTGAGTGAGCACATAATCTGGCATAACTACTGTGAGGGGGCACATAATCTGACATAACTACTGTGAGGGGCACATAATCTGGCATAACTACTGTAAGGGGCACATAATCTGTCATAACTACTGTGAGGAGGCACATAATCTGGCATTACTACCGTTAGGGGGCACATATCTGGGCATATCTACTGTGAGGGGCACATAATCTGGGGACTGAGGCATAATGGGAGCTGACTGAGAGGTATAATGGGGACTGAGAGGCATAATGGGGCTGAGAGGTGCATAATGGGGGTTGAGAGTGTTGCGGCAGGCCAAAGGTCAGCCACGTGATGATCGTTGCCTCGTGTTCAGGTGAATGACGTAGACGGAGGAAAATGACAGAAGTCTGAGTATAGTTCAAAACCTTGTCAGGACCCTAAAGTGAAAGTGTCCTGCACCCTTTATTTATACACAGTTCACAGGGTGTAACCCCTCAAAGTAAAACATGATTGGTTTACAGACATTTCAATAATGGGTTTTGAATCCATCTATTGATTGGTTAGTTATTTTTCAAGTTTCACTTTACAAAAATGTGTTAACTAATGTATTTAGAATTTTAAGCAAAAGAGGCAAAATTACAAGGAGTAGTACAAATGTTATCTTATCTTAACACACACAGTTCACTTCTATAGTTTTCTTTTCAAATGTCAGCAAATTATATCACGTATACAGATAAAATGAAAATCACTTTTATATCCACAGTAAAAGCTGGATAATTTCCTTAACAAGAGGCATAATGGGGGCCAATGAGAGGCATAAGGGCTGATAATGGGGGCTGATGAGAGGCATGGGGCTCTCATCTGAGGTCTGATTGGGGGTAATTTACATTGGCGTCTGAGCCAAGGTCTGATTTAAAGTATTATTGGGGTCTTATTTACATTGGGGGTCTGATTGGGGCTGTCAGCTAAAGTCTGATTACCATTGGTGGTCTGACCTGAGGTGTAATGAAAAATTTTTTTTTTTCTTATTGTCCCCCTCTAAAACCTAGGTGCCTCTTATAGGTCTCCTGAACTGCAGAGTGGTGCCCACTTCCAGCCCTGAGCCCAGCTGCCCCCTGCCCAGAGCACTGATCCTGAGCCTCCTGAAGTCTTCAGAACTGTAAGTATTTACAGTAATTCACTGTAAGCTATATTATATATATATTACTTGTTTTATGTGAGTAAGGGTGCTGGGTGGTTGGAGAGGGGGGGGTGGTAAAGAGAAATTCTGTACCAAGTGTAGGTTATGTGGGTGGCGCAATATGTGTGTGGGGCTGTGTGTGGGTGTGACTTGAGGGTGGTCGGGACACAGGGGCCTTATAATCTCCTTTTGCCCGGGGGCCCCATGAGTTGTCAGTCCGCCACTGGTAGGTGATGGTGTCTGAGCTGGAATCCTTCACCTTGTAGCAGTGTCTATAAAGCATATTTCGCCGATCATGCTGTTGTCTTGTCATACTGATGCTTTCTTGAAGAGGTTTTCTTGAGTTTCTTGATCTCTCTTTGTTGGTCTCACAGGAGAACTGGGTCTGGTCCCTAATTATCCCTCTGGAGTGTTGGTCTCACAGGGGAATTAGATATGGTTCCTAGGAGTAGTAGCATTGCATGTGCTTCCTCACTCCCCCACTATCTGAACAGGAACATCCTCTCCTGGCCCACTCCCACCAAGAAGGGAGGAACAGCGTGGTTAGCCCTGTTCCTGCCAACCATACCTTCCCTAGCTGAAATGAATGGACAAAACATTAAGATACATAACAATACATATAAAACATACACTCCTCACAAAAAGTTAGGAATATTTGGCTTGTGATTGAAATTTCAGGATGGACTTAAAATGCTCTCTAACCTTTACATATGAACTTAATGTGACATTCTCTAAACTTTTGAATGCACATGTCCAACTGTTCAATGTTTGAGTACTTTTTGCACAACTTGCTGTTCTTTAACAAGGAGCTTAACGACAGGTGTTTGATCCATGAATCGCCCAATAAATTTCCTATTTCAATTACAATTGTTATTTAAACAGTCCTCCTCATCATGCTATTCACATTTGGACATCATGAGACCAAGACAACACCTAACAATTGATCAACAGTACCTTGCCATTGCGAGGCTTCAAGCAGGATGTTCTCAGACGGAAGCTTAGAGTGTCATCAACAGGTTGCAACAGAGGTACAGAGAGACTGGAAGAGTCACAGAAAGGCATAGAAGTGGACTTCCTTTAGTTGCATCCCACACTAATGACCACTTCATTGTGAACAATGCCCTTCAGAACCGGATGATGAATGCCACACAACTCCAGGCATATTTAAGGGAGATGAGAGGCACCCAAGTGTCATATCAGACCATTTGAAACCATTACATCAGTGTGATCTGCAGGCTAGATGACCTGAAAGGGTACCTGACCACACCACCAGGCACAGGTGTCATCGTCTTGCATGGGCAAGGAAGCATCTGCAGCATACGGGTAGGCTACCCGACACTGCTAGATTTGAGTGTGTAGTTCCCTTTAAGCCAGTCAGGCCGGTTACCGGCAATCCTTATCACAGCCAGCAGAGGGAGCCCCCAGTTCAGTATAAATAGGCTAGGGCCTAGCTCAGGAAGTGAGAAGTTTCCAGACTCAGTGCAGAGAGGATTCCCTCCTGAGTCCATGCATAGAAGTCAGAAGGGCATAGCTAATCAGCCTGAAGACACAGAATACCACAGAAGCCGATCAGATAAAGCAAGAGGTACTCAAGATAACAGAGGAGGTACTAGATAAGGACAGCTTCAAGGGTACGCCAGATAAAGGGCATTAGACCTTGGAGAGAAAGTCACATGTAGCAGGACCAGTCAGGAATAGTGAGCAAGCCGCCTGTACTGCATCTCCTGTAATCAACACTCTGTATAATGCCTTGCTAAGACCGGCCATTCTGTACTTTCAAGAACCAGCTGTATTCACTGATATTCAGTAAATGTTCCAGTTTTTGTTGGCTATCCTATGCTTGCTTCATTCTTCTACAATACCATACACGGCGTGTCACCGTTTAATTGACACTGGCGTCACGAACTGTTAAATACCTGCCTGTTCCAGTATTTGCCCCAATTGAAGACGACAGTGGATCCCAGGTTAGTGAGTCGATCTGCACTACAAAGCCCAGCATACACTACTGACCCCCTGGGACACTGCATCGCTCTTTTTGGCGTCACGAACAGGATCCGCATACTTCGACAGTGCAGAGAAGTGTGAACTGTGTGCTTTAACTATTCCACCACCGTATTGCGAGGACTGTACCCTTTATTTCCAAGCCGGTGGATTGAAATTGTGCCTGGGAGGAATCAGAGACGCTGTACTGTGTTGCGCTACCCCCAGAGAGAAAATCGTATTTGTGGACTGTGATTTATTGGACTTTGCAACACCCTGCTTGCTGTCAGGGAATCGTGATCAAGATGGCCACCGGCCGCCTGGAGTAAAGTTTCCCGCGCTGCTGAGGACCTCCTGTGGGCGGATCCCTTCAAAGACACAGAGAATCCCGCCCCTCTTCATCATCACACCGCCGCGGCCCTGCTTTTCCTGCGTCAGCAACGTCACCGCGTACACAGGACGTCCGGAGTCTCACGAGATTTGGCCTGCGCACACCCGGCGAAACCGGTAAGAACTTGTATCCGGAGGGAAGGGGATTGTTCCGGCCCCTTTAGTCACCAGCGGCCACCTTGTAATAAGTTAACATGTCAGATCCGGGAGTTGCCGAGCGGCCGGACCCGGGAGAGCTTGCGGCTCCTAATCATCCTATAGCCCCCAGCATGATGCCCTTTACCATGCCTTACTACTTTGGGGCCCCATGGTTTCCCCGCTATAACGGAGAGGTCCATACCCTAAGAGACTTTAAAGAAAAGTTGCTGGCATTATTCAAACTATACCCCATAAATGCCGATCAGCAAATGGAAATCTTGCTAGCGCAACTGGAGGGGGCTGCCCGCAGAGAGGTATTATCCTGGCCTGCTGCTGAAAGGAGTACTCTGGAGCAGATATTCACCCGCCTCAGGGCCACTTTTGAAACGAGGACTGCCTCAGAGATAAAGATGCACTTCTTTGGCAAGAAACAGAAGTCCGGTGAGTCCCTCCGTGACTATGCCCTATCACTTCAGGAGGCTTTGGGGGCTGTAATCCAGATAGATCCCAAGGAAGCTGATAACCAGGATCAGACCCTGAGGGAACAATTTATTACCGGAGTGTCTAGTGAGCAAATAAGGACCCAATTAAAGATGCTGTCCGCCCAACACCCTAACAGTACCTTTCTGGACTTTAAAGAACTGGCTATAAAAATTCTGGGGTCAGCAGTATCTACAGAGTTGAGCACCCCACCTGAGTTATCAGCCTGCAGGTCAAAACCGTTTATTATTAACCGAGCTGAGGCCGGTCAAGCTGTTCAAGCTACAGCTACCGATACTATCGCCATGCTGACAGAGCAAGTAAATCACCTCACTAAAAGCCTAGAGAGAGTGTGCAGAAAAATGGAGGAATGGGAAAAACCTATGATGTCAGAAGAAGAGTTCCTGTCACCCTCTAAGCCGTTCCCACCTCCATACCAAGAGACTCACCCCAGGGATCCTGGGAGGCGCAATAGGGGTCGCCAGCGGCCCGTGTGTACATACTGCAAAAAGATGGGACACACAGAATCCACTTGCTGGCAGTTAAACGGGCAACCCCTGAGGCTGAGGACCACCCCTCGGGAGGTAGAACACTAGGTCCAAAAGATCCAAATTGGATGCCACGGTATGTAGGATCCCATCCTAAAATCAATGTGGAGATTAACGGGGTCCCCTTTGAAGCCCTATTAGATACTGGGTCTCAGGTCACTACTATTCAGCTGCCCGCCTTTGAAAGATTCTGGGACACCAATCAATTGACCCAGCCGCCTGAATCCTGGGTAGAGATTATCGCCAGCAATGGCAAACCGGTAAAGATCCATGGATACTGGGAACCCACCCTGCAGGTGGGAGAAGTAACCTTGCCTCAACAGGGGGTGATAGTAGTACAGGCCGGCGACAGAGGAGGACATCCTGTCATTCTAGGCACCAATGTCTTCAAAAACTGTTATGCTGAAATACTTGCCGTATTACACCAGACTCTGCCCACCGCTTCCTCTGCGTCCAAGAGGGTGATTCAAAAGACTATCACTGTGTTAAGTGCCCAGCAGAGGTTTGCTAACTGGAAAGGAGAAATTTGTACTGCCAAGATTCGTGATAATAAGCCTGTGACTTTGCCTCCTAATTCCCAAACTCTCTTATGGTGTCGTGCTGTCCTGGGAGTCCAAGGCCAAGATTATCCAGCCCTGGTGGAACCTATCCAGATGGAGAACTACCCTTATGTGAGAGCTGCCAAGTGCCTGGTGAATGTCTCCCAAGGTAAAGTACCTGTCCGTCTGATTAACCTGAGTGACCATCCTGTTGCGCTTACTAAGCATTACCCTGTTGCCCAGCTTTCTCAGGTGTTCTTCCAAGACATCATCCGTCTTCCAGTGACAGAAAAGCCGCCAGCTGCAGTCAGCGGATGTCCGCCGGTGCCTCAGTCACAAGTACCCTGGTGGGAAGAGCTACATGTCGGGGACGAGACTACCCCCCAACATCAACAAGAAGGGATACTACGGCTTGTCAAAGAGCACCACCAGGCCTTCAGTAAACATGCTGCTGATTATGGAGAGGTTAGTGCCATACAACACACCATACCTACTGGCTCTCATCCTCCTATCAAGGAGAGATACCGACCCTTACCGCCTACTTCATATCAGACTGTAAAAGAAATGATCCAAGAGATGAAAGACTCTAATGTAATCCGGGACAGTCGTAGCCCGTGGGCGGCACCCCTGGTCCTTGTAAAGAAGAAGGATGGTGGTATCCGTTTCTGCGTGGACTATAGGAAGATTAACCAAATAACCCACAAAGACGCGTACCCACTGCCCCGCATTGAAGAGTCACTAACTGCTCTGGGCTCCGCTGCCTATTTCTCCACATTGGACTTGACCAGTGGCTACTGGCAAGTACCCATGGCCCCGGCAGATAGGGAAAAGACTGCTTTCACCACTCCCATGGGCCTGTTTGAATTTAATTGTATGCCGTTCGGGTTATGTAATGCCCCAGGAACTTTCCAGAGACTAATGGAGCGGTGTTTGGGTCACAAAAACTTCGAAACAGTGCTGCTGTATCTAGATGACGTCATTGTGTACTCAAAAACATATGAAGACCACCTGAAACACCTAGCAGAGGTCTTTGAAATCCTTGTCAAATATGGCCTGAAGGTAAAGCCATCTAAATGCCACTTGCTCAAACCTGCGGTAAAATACCTGGGGCATGTGGTAAGCGGAGAGGGCGTACAACCTGACCCTGATAAGTTAGCGGCTGTCCGTAACTGGCCGGTACCCACTACCGTCAAAGAGGTGAGGGGTTTCCTTGGTTTTGCCGGCTACTATAGACGTTTCATCCCCCATTTTGCTCAAATAGCCGATCCTATCCAGGAACTCTTGAGGGGGCAGCCCAAGAAAAGTCCTAGAACTCCAGTGCTCATTGAGTGGAATGAAGAAAGAGAGATAGCGTTCCAGTTGTTGAAAAAGAAACTGACCGAGCCTCCCGTGTTAGGTTATCCAGATTACAGCAAGCCCTTCCATCTGTATACTGATGCTAGCAAACGAGGCCTGGGGGCTGTGTTAGCCCAGATTCAAGAGGGAAAAGAAAGAGTGATAGCTTATGCAAGCCGCTCCCTGAAAGGAGCTGAGAAAAATGACCAGAATTATAGTTCCTTCAAACTAGAGTTCCTGGCATTAGTGTGGGCAGTGACGGAAAAATTCAAAGATTATCTAGCCGCTACCCCATTCATTGCATTCACTGATAATAACCCTCTGGCACATCTAAATACAGCTAAATTGGGGGCTTTGGAGCAAAGATGGGCCTCTCGCCTCGCCAACTATGATTTCTCTGTAAAATATCGTGCTGGACGTACTAATGACAATGCTGATGCTTTATCCAGACTTCCCACAGAGACAGCTCCTGATGATGTGCGAGATGCCTGGGAAGATGTAGAAATGCCGGCCTTCTACCATAAATTTGCTCAACAGGATCAGGCTCGGGCTACCAGTAACAGCGCTGCAGTTCCTTCACCCTCCAGTAGGCCGGAACTCAAAGAAGAAAGGTGGGTGAAACTACAGTCTGAAAGTAGAGTGCTGGGTGAATTGCTGGACTTCATTACCAGTGGCAGAACCCCTGAGAGGATTCGGCGTAAGAGTACAGATCCTGAGCTCATCAAACTGTGGAGACAGCGCCATCAACTCTTCATACAAAAGGGCCTGCTGCTACGGAGAAGCCTAGACCCAGTGTCCAACGAAAGAGTGCATCAAATTCTCATACCCCGACGAGATGCAGGTATGGTGTTGGAGATGTACCACAATCAATCCGGTCACTTTGGGGTCCAAAAGACTGAGGCAAATATCCGCCAGCGGTTTTACTGGGTGGGCATGAGAGAAGACATGGAGAAGTGGTGTCGGGAGTGTGTAGCCTGTGCCTTGAAACGAGGTGAACACCATGATCAGAGGGCACCACTGAGACCCATTGTAAGTACTCGTCCTCTTGAACTTGTCGCCATCGACCATGTGAAACTGGAGCCTAGTCGCTCAGGGTATGTGTACGCTATGACTATTATTGACCATTTCACTAAGTTTGTTGTAGCGGTGCCTGTGAGAGACCAGACGGCCAAGACTACAGCCGAACTGTTCTGGAAACACTTCCTCCTGCCCTACGGTTGTCCAGAGAAGATCCTCACCGATCAAGGTCCTGCTTTTGAGTCCCATCTGTTCCATGAACTGTGCCGCCTGCACAACTGTAAGAAGATCCGGACGACGGCCTACCATCCGCAAGGTAATGGATTATGTGAAAAAATGAATCAGACCTTGATAGAGATGCTGAGGACCGTGCCTCCTGAAACCAGGGGAGATTGGCCTAATCTGTTGCCACAGCTCATGTTCACATACAATCATACCATACACTGTTCCACCGGGTATACCCCCTTTTATTTGATGTTTGGGCGCCAAGGATTATTGCCTGCTGACCACTCCTTGGATGTACTCGTACCTGATTGCATCAACCCATTCCCTAATACCGACTGGGTTGCTGAACACCAAAGGCGATTGAATACGGCCCAAGCTATTGTTCAGGAACGTATGGACTATGCTAGAGACCGGCAGCAGAGAGACTATGACCAAGCAGCCCATGCAGAACCCTTGACAATAGGGGCTGTGGTATGGTTAAAAAATAACCGCCGTACCAGTAAACTGGACAGTAAATGGGAGCAAAGTCCTTATGTTGTCACTGCAATCCCAAATGTTGGAACTCACACTTATGAGATCACCCGGGAGGGCAGGGGATCCCAAATTGTACACCGAAACCGGTTAAAGCTCTGCCTGACACCAGGACCCAGTGCCGAGAGTTCTATATCTGAACCCCCTGTGTCAGAGTCATCGATACAGCCTGAGGATCCTATGCAGGCTGTCCGAAATCTAAGGTATGACGCCGATCCCATGCATTGGCTTCTGACACCATGGTTGAACTTGTTGGTGCCCGCTCCGGCACCTACTGTACCTTTACTTCCAGAAGAGCCGGTTCAAGATGCCCCGGATCCAGTTCCCCCTCCAGTGGATCCTGTTGTTCCTGTTGTTCCTGTTGTTCCCGTTGTTCCTGACCAAGGTCTCACGGATGGAGATCCTCCTGTTGCTACTCCCTCTTCTACCTCGGTGCTAAGGGAAGAGGAAACCCCTGTGTTGAGAAGGTCCACCCGGATGACCAGGGGACGTCCGCCAGTCCATTTAAGAGACTTTGACTATGCTGGTGGTGTCTCCTCCCGAACAGTTACTATTGGAAATAGCCTGCTTGATGTTTGTGCGCAAGAATGGACTCCTCCACGTGAGCCCTTGCCTGTTCTACACCCACGGGGAAACCCTGTGTAGTTCCTTATTATACCTCAGTCAAGAAAAATAGACTAACCTGGTTCACCTTAAGTCCGCTGTGCCAGGTCAGCGGCCGTGCCTAAGAAGAAAGAAGACGCCCCTTTTTCTTGCGTCATTTATTGCAAATGTTATATTTTTATGTGAAATAGTTGTTTATTATATTTATAATGTAATGTTTAAATTATGCATCAGCTTATGTTGGTTCAGGCATGTGTGTGAGTACGAGGCCTTACTCACGTTAAAGTCTGGGGGTGTGCAGCATACGGGTAGGCTACCCGACACTGCTAGATTTGAGTGTGTAGTTCCCTTTAAGCCAGTCAGGCCGGTTACCGGCAATCCTTATCACAGCCAGCAGAGGGAGCCCCTAGTTCAGTATAAATAGGCTAGGGCCTAGCTCAGGAAGTGAGAAGTTTCCAGACTCAGTGCAGAGAGGATTCCCTCCTGAGTCCATGCATAGAAGTCAGAAGGGCATAGCTAATCAGCCTGAAGACACAGAATACCACAGAAGCCGATCAGATAAAGCAAGAGGTACTCAAGATAACAGAGGAGGTACTAGATAAGGACAGCTTCAAGGGTACGCCAGATAAAGGGCATTAGACCTTGGAGAGAAAGTCACATGTAGCAGGACCAGTCAGGAATAGTGAGCAAGCCGCCTGTACTGCATCTCCTGTAATCAACACTCTGTATAATGCCTTGCTAAGACCGGCCATTCTGTACTTTCAAGAACCAGCTGTATTCACTGATATTCAGTAAATGTTCCAGTTTTTGTTGGCTATCCTATGCTTGCTTCATTCTTCTACAATACCATACACGGCGTGTCACCGTTTAATTGACACTGGCGTCACGAACTGTTAAATACCTGCCTGTTCCAGTATTTGCCCCAATTGAAGACGACAGTGGATCCCAGGTTAGTGAGTCGATCTGCACTACAAAGCCCAGCATACACTACTGACCCCCTGGGACACTGCACATCTACATCTAAAACTGTAATAAAAACCAGGCTGGGTGTGCCAGCACATCAGAGCACTGCTTGACCCTCAACACGGAGCCTTGTCTCGTTATTGGGGGGATTCCCTGTATGCTGTTGGAGACTGATTGCCAGGAGTGTAAGCTGACGGATACGCTTTTCCTGTTCGTCTGACTGACAGCTATTTGCGAGGTTCCAGTTTGGAGTGCTATTTTGTATCCAGTTCGGGAGGTTGGTGTTCTGCAGTAGCTGTGCCTGTCTCTCGGAAAGGGGCATATCGCCTAAACGGATTTTAACCCCTTGTCTGCGGAAACAGTGCCGTTACATTGGTGGCAAGCAGCGGGATCGTTCCTACAGCCAGAAGGACAGCTACAGGAGACACCATTTCTGTGGATTCTACAATTTAAGGGCAACGCATGTCCCAGTACAGCAACCCTAAAAGCAACAGGATGGAACCAGCAGTGTTATACGAGGAGGAGGACCTGGATGGCCGGGATGCATTAAGGAAAGGCATCTGGTACCAGGCCCTGGATAATGTACAATACCAGCGAGGTGAGAGTCTCCCCAGTGAAGAGCAGCGGTTGCAGAAGCAAGTGGCCCTGCGGATGCCCTTCCTGGGAGAGCAGCCCCTGGAGGAATGGGTGAAGGAACTAGAGCACTGGGTATGGCAGGAGCTATGGCTGGAGGATGCCTACCAGGCGCTTTGGTGGTATGTGGCACAGTTTATACCCTGGACAGCTGAGCATGACAAGCCAGAGGGAGAGGAGTTTGATGGTCCTAGCTTGTTACGGGAGTCCTTTGCAGAGCCTGACTTCGGGAGCCCTGCACAGTCCAGACTTCAGGACATTTTCTATGAGAGGGAGGCTAGGCATGAGTGGGATGACCCCCATGAGGTAGAGCAAGACCTGGCTCACCTAGCAACCCTGGAGTGGGAACTGGAGCAGGACTACCGAGATCTCTTCCACTCCATTGGGAAGGCTCAGCAGGACAGCAAGAAGTCAGACCCAGGTCCAGAGCCCTTCAGCTGGGAGGATATTGTGGATGTTTACTGGGAAGAACCCCAGGTGGCCGGTGGAGATGGGACCGAGGTCTCTCCACCGGTCCTGCAGGGAATTGGGAGCCTAGTCTCCATTCCCCAGCGGCAGGCTGAGTTACAGGGGGCAGAGGTAGTTGTTCCTGTCCCCCAGCAGCAGCATGATTTTTTGGGAATTGGGAGCCTAGTCTCCATTCCCCAGCGGCAGGCGGAGTTACAGGGGGCAGAGACAGTCGGTCCTGTCCACCAGCGGCAGAGTGTCCTACAGGGAATAGAGAGCCCAGTCTCCTTTCCCCAGCAGCAGGACACTGTATTGGGAGCGGAGGCGGTCGGTCGCCCTCCCCAGCGGCTGGAAGTATGTATGGGAGAGGAGCTCGTTACCCTCTCTCCCCAGCGGCAGCTTAACGCACCAGGGGGAGACAGTAAGCCCCACAACAGTGCAGATGGGACCGTGGTCTCTGCACTTACAGCACAGGGGGTAGGGACAGTCGGTCCTGCCCCCCAGCAACAGGGCTGTTTAGCCAAAGGGGAGACAGTTGGTTTCCCCCTCCAACAACCAGACTCCAACCAGGCTTCTTCCGTGGTAACGCTGGTACCAGGGCAGAGTACCGCTGATCCCTGCCCACAAAGCAACCTCCACTCCAAGCCAGGGAGCAACTCAGAGACCGGGAGTACCAGCTACAAATATAACCTTGGTGGATTCACTGGACAGAGACAGCCTACTAAATTCAACAGGTCCAGTATTGGGTTGTGGGTGGGCTGCCAGACTAACTCAGGTACCGACCGGCGTGAGGTCAGGTATCTGGTTAGTCTTCCCTGGGGGGGGGAGATGTGTGGCGAAACCAACCTCGCCACTGGGTTTTGGAGAGGGCTGTTTAAAAGCCTCTTGCCTCAGGATTATTGCCCATAGTAACTTTAAAGGAGAAAACAGACCGGCCGCACAGCTTAAATCTGTCTGTAGAATTGTATTTTATGTTATTATGCGTTCGGTTAAATTGTATGTTATGTGAGGGCACCCAGATAGCTAATATTATTGTATTCATGTATTCTGAGTGCCATTCACCTAATGATATGCACTCAGACTTGAGCTATCTGGGGATATGTTAAATGTCTGTGTTTGCTGTGGGGGTGTGCCATTGTGTGTTTGGGTGGTGATTCCTGTCTTGTTGTCTCCACATGTGTATTGGCGATCTCCCTTTTGTCCTGAGAGATAATTGGATTGTCTTCGGTCGTCTCCGGGACAGAGGGGAGGAAACCATGATGCATTGTGGGGATGTGTAGTATTTGCAAAACTGTAATAAAAACCAGGCTGGGTGTGCCAGCACATCAGAGCACTGCTTGACCCTCAACACGGAGCCTTGTCTCGTTATTGGGGGGATTCCCTGTATGCTGTTGGAGACTGATTGCCAGGAGTGTAAGCTGACGGATACGCTTTTCCTGTTCGTCTGACTGACAGCTATTTGTGAGGTTCCAGTTTGGAGTGCTATTTTGTATCCAGTTCGGGAGGTTGGTGTTCTGCAGTAGCTGTGCCTGTCTCTCGGAAAGGGGCATATCGCCTAAACGGATTTTAACCCCTTGTCTGCGGAAACTGTGCCGTTACACATACTTCCTCTGTTCTTCTCAGAACTCTCACAGAAATGAATGGAGCATGCTGGGAATTGTAGTTTCACAACAGCTGGAGTGCCGAAGGTTGCTCACCCCTGCTCTAAGCTAATGTGTGAATGACACCACTGATTACAATGGGTTGTGTATTCTGTCCTAGTCATGCAGACTGGTACAGCATACAGAAGGAGATGGGGCATGACTGCATCTGTAGAGCCTTAGGGCACTGCCACACTGTGTTTTTGTCATGGTGCTTTTTCCTTCACCAAAAAAAAACACATACAAAAACACTATAGTTGTGCAGCATTTTTTTTGGCATATTTTGTGAGGGCCATGGCCTCCGTGTAGCTTACAGTGCCATCCATTGGATAGCACTAGCCAGTGCAGTTTCTAGGTAAAATTTCTCTCAGGGCAAGTGTCAAAAAAACTCCCCTTCCTCATCAAAACTGCTCAATGAAATCATATCAGAAGAGTACTTGCAACCGTCTTACCATATATATATTTTTTTATTTTTTATGCTTAACACAAAAATTATTGAGAGCAAAAGAAAATCATAAATTACTGCTTAAATTGCTAAAAGTTGCAGGCAGAGTGGTACAGGAGAACTGCAGTATAAAGGAAGGCAATACCCTTAGAAGAGTAGTCATGAAATACAATCATCAATAATGTGCAAAACCAAAAAACTGTCATGTTAGCATTTAATAACTAACTAAAACCCAATCACAGCAGGTCTCAACTAATACACGCAAGTAAATGTACAAAAACCAAGTTACATATAAAAACTGATTCAAAGCATAGATGGCAAGGCGGATTACTGTATACTGTACATAAAATGTATGGAGGTTACACCATGCCGGACAATATAACCTCTGTGCCATGCTGTACAATAAACAGTATAACCCCTACACAGTGTAGTGGTATACTGTATATTGTAGGGCACAGTGTAGCTGTATACTGTATATTGTATGGCACAGTGTAGCGGTATACTGTATATTGTGTGGCACAGTGTAGAGGTATACTGTACATTGTGGGGCACAGTGTAGCGGTATACTGTATATTGTGTGGCACAGTGTAGAGGTATACTGTATATTGTGTGGCACAGTGTAGAGTATACTGTATATTGTGTGGCACAGTGTAGCGGTATACTGTATATTGTATGGCACAGTGTAGAGGTATACTGTATATTGTGTGGCACAGTGTAGAGGTATACTGTACATTGTGGGGCACAGTGTAGCGGTACACTGTATATTGTGTGGCACAGTGTAGAGTATACTGTATATTGTGTGGCACAGTGTAGAGGTATACTGTGTATTGTGTGGCACAGTGTAGAGGTATACTGTGTATTGTATGGCACAGTGTAGAGGTATACTGTGTATTGTGTGGCACAGTGTAAGCTATATGTGTATAACATAAACATACTCCACATGAAAACTTACAATTACTTGGCTTGGCCCTTGGGGATCTCGGACACCACTTCCACACTTTGGCCGGGGGCTCGGCGGAGCTGATGCTGTGTTTTATCCTAATGAGAAAGATTTCATAATAAGGATTTGGAGAAGGGCAGAGGGATGCCCCCAGTTGAGCTAATGTTCCCATAATGTGCCAATATAAAATACCCCTTCTCAGTCCCCCCTTCCCCATAATAAATGAATATAATTAGGACCTGACCTGGGTAAGGTAATTTTACTAGTTTATTTACAAATGCCTATCCAGGCAATAGAACCTGTCTTGACCCAGGTATAAATTAATACTTCACTTTTATTTGAATACAAGTAAAACCTAAATGCTAAGTGTGTGCGAGGTGCACTCTTTAATTGAACTTAAACAGAACCAAAAAATTAAGGGGTGTTAGAAACACAGTACACCACTTCACTGGTAGGTGTATTGCTTTGACAATTAGGCGGGGTGAAGAGATGTGCACTATCTCTCACCCTTACCACTGTAAGGGCAGAACACTACCGTACCACCGTCCGCGGTGACTCTGCCAGCTGAGAATGGTTGTAATAACAGCCATATAGAGTGGTGGGAGAAATGGAACCATCAACCCACTATGTGAATGGCGCATAAAGCGTCTCAGTTGATCTCAGACTGGGATTAGTGGCAGCTAACACCGCAACACGGACTCGGTGCACAGTAGCCAAAACCACAACTAACTTGATTGCTAAACCAAACCAAGCAACGTCGGCCAGCCAGACCGCTAGTTGCTGGTTAACAGTGGAGTGGTGCACAGCAATTAAAAACTAACACTGCCCCACGACATGTTTCGCCAGCATTTCACCAGTGCTTGGTTTGGTTTAGCAATCAAGTTAGTTGTGGTTTTGGCTACTGTGCACCGAGTCCGTGTTGCGGTGTTAGTTGCCACTAATCCCAGTCTGAGATCAACTGAGACGCTTTATGCGCCATTCACATAGTGGGTTGATAGTTCCATTTCTCCCACCACTCTATATGGTTGTTATCACAACCATTCTCAGCTGGCAGAGTCACCGCGGATGGTGGCACGGTAGTGTTCTGCCCTTACAGTGGTAAGGGTAAGAGATAGTGCGCATCTCTTCACCCCGCCTAATTGTCAAAGCAATACACCTATCAGTGAAGTGGTGTACTGTGTTTTTAACACCCCTTAATTTTTTTAATAAGTTTAATTAAATAGTGCACCTCGCACACACTTAGCATTTAGGTTTTATTTGTATTCAAATAAAAGTGAAGTATTAATTTATACCTGGGTCAAGACAGGTTTTATTGCCTGGATAGGCATTTGTAAATAAACTTCCCCATAATACCCACCATAATGTGTCCCAGTATAAAATGCCCCTATACAGAACCCCCCATATAAAATACCCATTCTTTTTAGCCTCAGTAGATGCCCCTATAGTGCCACCCAATAATGTGCCAGTAATAAGTGCCCCAATAGATGCCCCCCAATCACGTGCCAGTAAGATGTGCCCCCATAGATGCCCCCAATCATGTGCCAGTAATAAGAGCCCCCCACCATCATGTGCCAGTAGCCAGAGTGCCCCCCTATCAGGTGCCAGTAGCCCCCCTTATGTGCCAGTCACCCCCCCTATCAAGTGCTAGTAGCACCCTTATGTGCCAGTAGCTCCCCCTTATGTGCCAGTAACCCCCCTTATGTGCCAGTAGCCCCCCTTATGTGCCAGTAGCCCCCCTTATGTGCCAGTAGCCTCCTATCATGTGCTAGTAGCCCCCCTTATGTGCCAGTAGCCTCCTATCATGTGCTAGTAGCCCCCCTTATGTGCCAGTAGCCTCCCCTTATGTGCCAGTAGCCTCCCCTTATGTGCCAGTAGCCCCCCCTTATGTGCCAGTAGCCTTCCTTATGTGCCAGTAGCCTTCCTTATGTGCCAGTAGCCTTCCTTATGTGCCAGTAGCCCCCCTTATGTGCCAGTAGAACCCCCTTATGTGCCAGTAGCCTTCCTTGTGTGCCAGTAGTCCCCCGTATGTGCCAGTATTGTAATTTGTACATATATATATATATATATATATATATATATATATAAATAAATACAATTATATTTACCTTCTCCACCAAAGTGATGCAGGCCTCTTCCGGCCTGTGTCCCTCGCTGGCTTCCTCTGGAAGCCTATCAGAGGAACAGGGAGGGGACACACCTCTCCCTCCCCTGCCGCAACACAGACATTTGTATCGCCATCCTGGGGACGGCGATACAGATGACTATGGAGATGAGTGAGCGCTTCCACAATGAAAGCGCAGAGCTCATCTCCTGCTGTGCCCTGCCGGCGCCCCTCTTCTGACAGCAGCGTATTGCAGACCAGTCCATTCATTTGAATGCAACTTGAGCCTAGGACATGTGACAGATGAACATGATGTCATAGGCCAAGGAATAGGCAAACTGCCACGGTCTCTCCAAACAGCTGATCAGCAGGGGTGCTGTGAATCGGACCCTCACCGATCAGATACTAATTGTAACAGTCACGTCCACACACACACAGGGGGCAGGATAGTGACCACTGCGCTCCACCCTCACCCCTAGCCCTGCCTACAAAATACGGAACGTGAACGGACCGGGTCAGAACCAAGAGAGCTACGCAGTACAAAGGGTAAAACAAAGAATGGTCAGGAGAAGCCGGGGTCAAATACCAGGAGAGTAGAGAAGTACCAGAGGAGTCCGCAAAGAGTAGCCAGGTGGGAGCTGGTCACAATACCAGGAGGGATGCGCACTACAGGAGGAGCAGGCAAAAGATCGTCCAGCAAATAGCCAGGAACCTAGAATTAACAGGCAACCTGTGGCCAGCAGGCTGCCTGTATTTCTAGTGGGGTCTGACGGTCATGTGACGTGGCCAGTGTCACATGACCGACAGACAGACAAGTCGAGCACTGAGTCTTCAGCTCGGCGCTCAAGGCAGACCTAGGAGCAGGGAGCCTCCCAGCTAGCAAAGCCGCCCTGGGAACGACGCCAAACTCAGATCCTCGCTCTCGAAGCTAAGCAGCAGGTCTCCGGCTGATGAGAGACCGAATGCGCCTTTGGCGCCCCGTGACACTAATGATTTATCCTGAGGGTAGGGCTTCAGTATTCGGCTATCACTGCAGTAATTATGAGGTTTGAAAAGTAAAAATAATACCATATATATATATATATATATATATATAAATAATAATCAAGAACAATGTCAGATATTTAGACAAAGTCTTATTTGGGACGTGTCTAGAATAGTACAATCCGATAAAACAAAAATACGGCAACTTACAGTTTGGAAACCGTGGACCTGGCCAGAGGATTAACGAGAGCTGAAGTCAGGACAGGGGGAGGGGGGAAAAAATCCCTAATGTGTCCCTCAATGCTTCCCCTACCTACAGGCGGAGCACCCACCCCGAAAAGGGCGACCCCACCTCTCGGTGGCTAAGCCCTCACTGTTGCCTACTTCAACCCTGCCAATAGAATTTCAGGTTAATGTCCCTTTTTAGCTGTCCCAGTGTCCGTAAAAACTGGTTCATCAGGGGACCAAGGATAAATAATCAGATGTTACAGGCATCAATTCTGGTAGTTGCATATCCGATGTTAATAGGCATCAATTATGATGGTTGCATTAAAGACATCCTGGTATAGTAAGGTGCACTTGTATTATAGTCATACTGTCTTAAATACCTTGAATCTGGCACCTAAAATGATACCCCACCTCCTAATCAAGCAAATAGCAGCATGAATACTGGTGTGAGCGCAACTTTCGGTCTTTAGAACGCACGCGATGTGTGTGAAACGCACATGTGATTCCAAAACTGGAAGTGCATCAACGCTACTGTCCCTGACACTTCCTGCCTATGGAAGGCATGCAGGGGTGTGAGGAGAGAAACTAGGAGGAGCCGGAGGTGTCGGCTGCGTTACCTTGAGGCTGAGGGAGTGGTTAAGGTAAAAATAATGACTGAAACAGGCTAATACATAGTGTAACAAAGATACATCCCTTCACGTAGGTGCACCATAATCATAACTAAGTCCATTATACTTATGAAGTTTTTTTTTGAAGACATGGATAAATGGACTGTGGGGACAATGAAATAATGTCCCAGACAGGTCCCCATGAAATGATGTACTACAAAGAACGAATCCCGATTCGATAGTATGCAGATAAATCTAAGCTCACAATTTATAGTGAGCAGATCGCCATAGAGTACGGTTACTACAAACTGGATTCCCAAAAAGTTGGGACACTAAACAAATTGTCAATAAAAACTGAATGCAATGATGTGGAGATGGCAAATGTCAATATTTCATTTGTAATAGAACGTAGATGACAGATCAAACGTTTAATCCGAGTAAATGTATAATTTTAAAGGAAAAATACGTTGATTCAAATTTTCACGGTGTCAACAAATCCCCAAAAAGTTGGGACAAGTAGCAATAAGAGCCTGGGAAAAGTAAATTTGAGCATAACGAAGAGCTGGAAGACCAATTAACACTAATTAGGTCAATTGGCAACATGATTGGGTATAAAAAGAGCTTCTCAGAGTGGCAGTGTCTCTCAGAAGCCAAGATGGGTAGAGGATCACCAATTCCCACAATGTTGCGCAGAAAGATAGTGGAGTAATATCAGAAATGTGTTACCCAGCGAAAAATTGCAAAGACTTTGCATCTATCATCATCAACTGTGTATAACATCATCCGAAGATTCAGAGAATCTGGAACAATCTCTGTGTTTAAGGGTCAAGGCCGTAAAACCATACTGGATGCCGGTGATCTCCGGGCCCTTAAACGACACTGCACCACAAACAGGAATGCTACTGTAAAGGAAATCACAGAATGGGCTCAGGAATACTTCCAGAAACCATTGTCAGTGAACACAATCCACCGTGCCATCCGCCGTTGCCAGCTGAAACTCTACAGTGCAAAGAAGAAGCCATTTCTAAGCAAGATCCACAAGCTCAGGCGTTTTCACTGGGCCAGGGATCATTTAAAATGGAGTGTGGCAAAAGGAAGACTGTTCTGTGGTCAGACGAGTCACGATTCAAAGTTCTTTTTGGAAATCTGGGACGCCATATCATCCGGACCAAAGAGGACAAGGACAACCCAAGTTGTTATCAACGCTCAGTTCAGAAGCCTGCATCTCTGATGGTATGGGGTTGCATGAGTGCGTGTGGCATGGGCAGCTTGCATGTCTGGAAAGGCACCATCAATGCAGAAAAATATATTCAGGTTCTAGAACAACATATGCTCTCATCCAGACGTCATCTCTTTTAGGGAAGACCCTGCATTTTTCAACAAGATAATGCCAGACCACATTCTGCATCAATCACAACATCATGGCTGCATAGGAGAAGGATCCGGGTACTGAAATGGCCAGTCTGCAGTCCAGATCTTTCACCTATAGAGAACATTTGGCGCATCATAAAGAGGAAGGTGCAACAAAGAAGGCCCAAGACGATTAAACAGTTAGAGGCCTGTATTAGACAAGAATGGGAGAGCATTCCTATTTCTAAACTTGAGAAACTGGTCTCCTCAGTCCCCAGACGTCTGTTGAGTGTTGTAAGAAGAAGGGGAGATGCCACACAGTGGTGAAAATGGCCTTGTCCCAACTTTTTTGGGATTTGTTGACACCATGAAATTCTGATTCAACATATTGTTCCCTTTAAAATGGTACATTTTCTCAGTTTTAACTTTTCTTCCGTGATTTATGTTCTATTCTGAAAAAAATATTAGAAGTTGGCACCTCCACATCATTGCATTCAGTTTTTATTCACGATTTGTATAGTGTCCCAACTTTTTTGGAATCCAGTTTGTATAAGAAAGAGAGAAAAAAATTCCATTGGAAGGGTTGGAGTAGGCGACAGTGAGGGCTTAGCCACAGAGAGGTGGGGTCGCCCCTTTTGGGGCAGTTACTTTGCCTGTAGGCAGGGGTAGCATTAAGGGACACATTAGGGATTTTTCCCCCACTCCCCCTGTCCTGACTTCAGCTCTTGTTTATCCTCCATGGTCTCCAAACTGTAAGTTGCCGTATTTTTGTTTTATCGGATTGTACTATCCTGGACACGTCCTAAGTAAGGCTTTGTCTAAATATCTGACATTGTTCTTGATTATTGTTTATATATATATATATATATATATATATGGGGTATTATTTTAACAGATAGTAAAAGTTACGTTTTATATGAAAAGTCATTTTTCTCTGTGATATTTTAGGTCTTCAGTATTAAATACTCTGAAAACCCTTAAGTTAGGGTCTTGGCCTTATTCTTGTAAATTCCTTCAGTTAGAAAGGTTTCACATTCATCTATATCCTAGCTCTTACGATCCAAGAACTTGCCCTCTGGACCCCAGTTTACATAAGGCCTCTTTCACACGGGCGAGAATTCCACTCGGGTGCAATGCGTGAGGTGAACGCATTGCACCCGCACTGAATCCGGACCCATTCATTTCTATGCGGCTGTGCACATGAGCAGTGATTTTCACGCATCACTTGTGCGTTGAGTGAAAATCGCAGCATGCTCTATATTGTGCGTTTTTCATGCAACGCAGGCCCCATAGAAGTGAATGGGGCTGCATGAAAAATGCAAGCATCCGCAAGAAAGAGCGGATGCGGTGCGATTTTCGCGCATGGTTGCTAGGAGGTGATCGGGATGGGGACCCGATCTTTATTATTTTCCCTTATAACATGGTTATAAGGGAAAATAATAGCATTCTTAATACAGAATGCTAAGTAAAATAGTGATGGAGGGGTTAAAAAATTAAAATTAAACTCACCTTAATCCATTTGTTCACGCAGCCAGGCTTCTCTTCTTTCTTCTTCTTTGATAGAAGAAATAAGATGAACCTTTTTATGGCGCTGTCAGCAGGAGTCAGAAACAGGTAGGTATTGTTAACACAATACTTTTTTATTTTCAGTCAACGCGTTTCAGGGGCGGAGAGCCCCCTTCATCAGGACAATATACAACATAAAACCGCATTCACATGTGGCAGTTATTTGAACTCAAAAAAGGCGTGTGAGGCCAAACGGGGGTGAAGCCGTTTGGCCTCACGCGCCTTTTTTGAGTTCAAATAACTGCCACATGTGAATGCGGTTTTATGTTGTATATTGTCCTGATGAAGGGGGCTCTCCGCCCCTGAAACGCGTTGACTGAAAATAAAAAAGTATTGTGTTAACAATACCTACCTGTTTCTGACTCCTGCTGACAGCGCCATCAAAAAGGTTCATCTTATTTCTTCTTCTACAAACGATATCTCTCCCCGACGATTGCTTCCAAGGCACGGGGCTGGAACCAAGGCAGCAGCGCAGGCACCCCGCATGCTGATCGGGCAAATCAGCACAAGCTACACATAGGTGTTGTGACTCATCACAACATCATCCGGTAAGAGTTTTCACTTACCTTTTTTATCAATCATCTTACTATACCACACATGAGGCGCTGCCTCCTATCTCTCTTTTATCTTCTTCTTCTTTGAGGAAAAGGACCTTTGGTGACGTCACTGTGCTCATCACATGGTCCATCACGTGATGCACCCGTTTCCTATCCGGCCCTCACACGCGATGCCCCGTGTGAAAGAGGCCTAAGGCTTCAGTTACTGTAACATCATTATGTGAGGTTACAATGATCTCCTCTAAGTAAATCATATCACATATTTGACAACACACACTTATGACATCATCGACTCTGATAACTAATTAATACATCACAGTTAGTGTTGGGTGCGAATTCGGATCGTGAATATCACCACTTCGAGAATTTGCGAAGATTTTGAATATAGTGCTATATATTCGTGAATATTCTAGATTTTATTTTTATCAGTAACCTCCCTTCTTGCTTGTGGGCCAATGAGAAGACTGCAATGTCTTTGTCAGAGCTTAGCAACATCCCTAGCAACCAATAGGAAATTTGCCTACCCCTTACTATATAAGAACCTCCCCAGCAGCCATTTTCTGCTGTTTTATGGAGTTCTGAGAGAGACAGCAGTGACATTGCTGTGCTCTGTGCTTTCCACCCATTACATTAGATTGTTAGTTAGTTAGTTAGTTAGTTAGGTCATATATATAATACAGATAGTTAGTGGGAGATAGTCAGTGCAGGTTAGATAGTGATATAGTGTAGCTGATAGGTTCTGCTGTTCATACATACATGCTACAGACATAGCGCAGTGATGTCACAAGTTCACAACAATACTTAGTGTACCAATCAGTAATATGCAGTCAGACCTGCTAAAATGTGAAGTTGCACGTATTGCGCCAAAATATGCGCATCATTAATTGACTATTTGCGCAATCACTGATATATTGGAGTGCTCTATCCGCATATAAAGCTATTGTAATGTTCTGCCGTGCCAACCATTTTCTCCAGTCTCAGGAAACTTCTAGCAGCTTGAAAAATTTTGCAACTGTGACCCACGCCTGTATTGCGCATGCCATACACGCATATTACATTGCCGATTTCCGCAATCAAGAAAATAATCGCAAATTCGCAAATATATGACAAATAGTCCCCCAAATATTCGAATATTGCCCCTGCCGCTCATCACTAATCACAGTGATTTCTGGTTATCATTGATCACGTGTGGAGAGCTGAGGTCCACAAGTTTTACAGCCCTTCAGTGGGTCTAAAATTGTGATATTTTATACGTCTCTTCCACCCACAATGAAATACATCTGTCTGTCCCTTACTAATGAAAAATGACCTTTTATACCAGCTTGCTGACAGTAAGTCCACCATTTTCCATTATGTGGGCACTGTATCAATCAGTAGTGATGCATGAATATGCATTACATCATCTCTTAAACATTTCTATCTTAGCAGCTAATGCAGTGGCGCATCATGTAAGAGACTGAAATGGATTGTGGAAAGCTATTACTGACTGGAAGAACTTTGCTTCTTTTATTACCTTCCATATTCAACTTTTAAAGTGAGCGATCCAATCTCCTTAAGGCCTCATGCACACGGCCATTGTGCGGCCATTCCGTGCATTGGGGACCGCAATTTGCGGTCCCCAATGCACGAGCAACATCCGTGCGGCGGCCGGGACGGATCCAGACCCATACAACTTGAATGGGTCCGTGATCCGTCCGCACCATAAAAAAATAGAACATGTTCTATTTTTTTCAGTGCGGAGGCACGGACAGAAACACCACGGAAGTACTTTGTAGTGCTTCAGTGGGCTTCCGATCCGTGCTTCTGTTCTGCACCGCATCTCCCGGATTGTGGACCCATTCAAGTGAACGGGTCCGCATCCGTGAGGCGGGGGGCACATGGCCGGTGCCCGTGAATTGCAGACCCTCAATATGGCCACGGCCAGGCAACGGTCGTGTGCATGAGCCCTAAAGGGGTTGTATGAGATTAGAAACATATGATTGCTTCGGGTGATTTATGGCATTGCAGCTCAGCTCTGTCCACTCTCTTTTGGATGCAAGTGGTTTGATTTCAATGTTTTATTAGAAGCAAGAAGCCATGAAATCTTAATCTTATGCAAGGGTTTTTCCAGGAGTTCCTGATAGGCCATCAATATCTGATTGGTGGAGGTCTGACATATGCTGTGAGGATGCCGCAGCACTCACAGCCTCTTCAAACAGCTGATCAGCGGGGGTGCTAGGAGTTGGATCCCCCGGGATCAAATATTGATGACCTATCCTGAGCCATCAATATTGAAGTCCTGGAAAACCCCTTCAAGATTGGCACATACATTCAAATGATGATCACAGGTATCAATTTCAAGCTTTGTTCAAGGGTCTGATAGATGAAGCAACTGTTCTGAGCATAGGTATTTAGTCTTGGAGTTGACATTGAGGGAACTTGCTAATAATCTCTGACCACAAGAGGTGTAACTTAGAACGGGGCCCGCAAAGCGCTGGAGGGTGGCTACTTTTGGAAGTCCCATTCAAATGAATGGGAGACACACAGAGTAACTTCCGTTTTATTTGCGGACCCACTGTGGTGAAGGCGGAAGTATTTTGTGCTGTACTGTGGCATTTGTTTCTGCTGGGGCGATATTTTGTGCTGCACTGTGATATTGCAAGTGTTGACGACTTCTGTTTTTCCTGCCTACTTGTGTTGGCCTTGCCTTCTTGTGTTGCCCCTGCCTACTTGTGTTGCTCTGCCTTTTTGTGTTGGCCTTGCCTTCTTGTGTTGTCCTTGCCTTCTTGTGTTGTCCTTGTCTTCTTGTGTTGTCCCTGCCTACTTGTGTTGATCTGCTTTCTTGTGTTGGTCCTGCCTATTTGTATTGGTCTTGCCTTCTTGTGTTGGCCCTTCCTACTTCTGTTGTCCCTGCCTTCTTGTGTTGGTCTTTCCTACTTCTGTTGTCCCTGCCTTCTTGTGTTGGCCCTGCCTTCTTGTGTTGGCCCTGCCTTCTTGTGTTGTCCCTGCCTACTTGTGTTGGCCCTTCCTACTTCTGTTGTCCCTGCCTTCTTGTGTTTTCCCTGCCTACTTGTGTTGGCCCTGCCTACTTGTGTTGGACCTGCCTACTTGTGTTGGACCTGCCTACTTGTGTTGGCCCTGCCTTGTTGTGTTGCTCTGCCTACTTGTGTTGGCCCTGCCTTCTGCCAATTTGGACCCACCAACAACAGGGGACCATTTTAGTTGTTTTGTTCCAGAGGACTATAATTTGTCTGCCTCTGGTAAGCAGGCAAGCATCAGTATACAATTTAATTTCCCATGGCCTCAATGTGTGCAATGCTAAACAGTAGGAGCTTGTCAGTGAATGGAACAACTGGAGATTTGTTTTATATTTCATAATGGTAAAAGTCTTAAATTACATTTCCTACTTTCTAAAAATGTTGAAATTTCAGACTTTTCACATTTGTATGCATGTATCAGTTACTTTAGGATATTTCACCCTAGGGGTAGAGCAGCATGGTCAGGTTTCCTGATGCAGTTTTGGAAGACAAAATCAGGAGTGGGTCATAAACAGAGAGATAGTATAAAGGACGGTTATGACTCCTTTTTTTTTTTTTTATTGACTCCTGGTTTTGGCTTCCCAAACTGCATGCAGAAACCTGACTGTGTCGCTGTACCCTAAGGGCGCATTCATATGACCATAGTGTTTTGCGATCCTCAAAGCACGTATACCGGCCATGTGCGTTACGCACTTCCACAATTAACTCTTAACTCAAATTTCTTAACTTATCGCGTTATCTTGAAACAAAAGCCATTGAAAAGCAAGTGAAGGTGTTTGCTTAACGCATTTAGTTTAGATAACACATCTCATAAAGCATGTGTGTTAACTCTACTACATCTGTACATTTAAGTAATAATGCTGGTGTTATTGTTCAGTGTGGTCTTGCTCCATACACAGCGGATGCAGACTGTCTTGTGGGGGAAGTTTCCCTCTGTCCTCCGATCGCCCCCTTCCCCTTTAAATGCACAATACACAACAATACAGAAGTAATGAAAAGATGAAGCGATCACATGCCCGTCCCCTAGGGAAGAATGTTTAAAAAGTAATTAAAGGGTTAGTAATGTTTAACAAAAACAAGAAAAAACACAATTAGAAATAAAAAAGAAGTTACCCATTTATCATATAAAAATATTTTAAGAAAGATCATTGGTATCACCACATCCAAAAATGTCCAACATCTTACCATACCATTTATCTTATTTGTCGTAAATACATAGCCGTGGGCAATAGGTCAGCCTGTGTACACTATATAAACCTATAATGTTGTTAAAGAACAAACAAGAAAAGAATGCCCCAAATATTCCAAAAACATAATTTATTTAATTGTAATAAACATATAATGATTTATAAAATATTTGAAAAAACAAAAAAATTAAGAACCAGCAGGAAACCGGATGCCGCAATCCACTGGCCTATGCCGCTGCTACCCACCAAAAGATGGAGGACATGTCAAGTATGCCGATGGTGTATATCAGGGTGATTCCACATGAAGTAGCACTAATGATGCTGCTATTGTTAAGTAGAAAGCATATGGTCATCACCCTGGTACATACCCACTAGGCAAAGCTCAACTCAAAATGCAGTTAAAATAAAGCAGACGCTAGAATCTAGCGATGGAGGGAGAGGTTAGACCCTCAGAAGATAATAATGCACAACACCTTATAATAAAGGATATAGAAGAGCCCAGCAAATGACTGCAAATAGAAATCAAAGCATACCACAAGACATGATGGGGGGTGAAAACAGCATGCACAGGTCAGGATAGGAACCTCGACGCGCGTTTCGCCTCAGCTTCGTCGGGAGGTGAAAAAAAATGTTGCAATATCCCCCTATTTATATTTCCCATAGAACCCAAACACATGTGGTCTCAATAGAAAATCACAGCAGCTGGTGCCTAATATTGAGCCTGATGATGCACGCCGAGCCCACAATGACGACGCCGCACTCGTCAGGAGGAGGGGTGGAATGCACATTATGCATTCCAGCCCACCTCCCACGGAGATGTAGCGGCGTCCCCATGTGACCTGGCGCACAGCGCATCACAGCAGAGCGCTGCATCAGCTGATCAGGTAAACAAGATACCACAATACCCGAAATGTATATAACGCATTAACCCCAATACTAGGAAATCATGCATATCGGATCTATATGGGAGGTATCGATCATTCAGAGGACACGGGTGCATATATAAATAAAGATAGATGGATATAGATATAGATATTTCCAAAGAGATAAATGCATCTTTCCATGATCACTGCATAGCGTGCCCAATTACAATATATATTTATATATATAGTTTGTACGTTGAGGCGTTCTTTTTGGTTCTATATTGATATTTTGTCTGTCTTTACAGATAGTGTCTCCAAATATATGGATTTCAGAACACGTGATAAGACCTGGGCTACACAACTCGGGTCAATCTTTGGGGAATCAGCGGCTGCTGGGGCCGAGTCCAGTAATGTAAAGGATTTGAAACTCAAGATAAAAGATTTACTAAAAAAACTTATAAAGGTGTGGTGGAATAAAGCCTCACTAGAGCAATACCTCCAGAAATAAATTATTCCACGTGGTCTACGATTGCAGTTATTTCCTGCATTTGAGGTGGATGACCCATCATTTGTAGGAAAGTGGGAGGATACCCTCACTCGATGCTCCCACACCCTGATTGAGCTCCTGATTGGGGCAGATCGTAAATCTGCGGTGGAGAAAGATATTGATAATATACATGAACAGATTCAGCGGGCAGTAACAGTTGAGGCCTGTGAGTCTTTTGATGGTGAGTTGGAGGAGGACCTCTTGAGGTAGGAGAAAGAGATGCAAGGTCTAAAGGTGAAAAAATTCCAGACTTTGTGGATTTTCAAAAAAACAAGGTCTATCGCTGGCACATGACAAGAGGCCGCACATGTAATACATCTCTCTCTCTGTCCACATCTTCCACCAATAGTCAAGAATGTGGGGAGCATTTTTTAGAGGAGCACAGGGGATCCGGAGAAGGAGGTGGCGAGAAAAATTGGACCTCCCGTCTAAGAACACCATCCACAAAACGAAAAATGAGGCAGAACTACTCTCTGGGGAAACGAGCAATGAAGTATTAAAGTTAATTAACCTTTCAAACATCACTCTCACACAACCCCAATTATCTGTCTTGCAGAGGGGGTCTGGCTTTTTCTCCGACAGGGAAATTTGATTTTTTCCTGTCGGTGAAGGACTTGGAACTCTTTGCGAGAAAATTATGTTTTACATTTTTTTTTGTAGGGGCGATGGTCAATCTAACCTCTCCCCTCTGGAATTAAAAACTCTCAATGATCTCCAATCCCTATTAGACGAACAGGAATCGGATACATCCAGATTCCCCATACATCTGCACCGCCGGTCCCAACATTGGCCCCCCTACGACATCTTGTCCAGCAGTTGACATATTTGTCAGGCTGGCTAAACAAGATCTTGAGAAATTATGTGATACAAGATCTCATGATAATTTAAGCAAGGATTTGCGACTTGCATTAAAAGAACTTAAAAATATGAAAGATGTCATTATAAAACCTGCGGATAAGGGGGGCAATAATGTGGTCTGGCAGGTGCAGATGTATGAAAAGGAGGCTTTTCGCCAACTGGGTGATGGGTCATGCTATCGTAAATTGGACTGTAACCCTATGGTACAATATAAATTAGAATTGGATGGGATACTCAGAAGAGCATATGAGAGCGGCATAATTAGAGCTAAGATGTGGGAGGGCCTGGTTACGGACTTTCCGGTCCTTCCCACATTTTATCTACTTCCTAATGTACATAAAGACCCCAGATCACCACCAGGGAGACCTATAGTATCTGGAATTGGGGGTTTGTGTGAGACAGTCTGCTGCTTTGTAGATTTTTATCTACAGAGATGTGTAGAAACCTTACTCTCTTTTGTCCGCGATACCACTGATGTTCTTAAGAGACTTAATGGGATACATTTGGATGGCGACATGCTTCTTGTTACGTGCGACGTCGAGTCCCTGTACATGTCCATTTACCACAAACACGGGCTGCGGACGTCGAGATTCTTTTTGGAAACAACTAATCTTGAGAGGGATCTAATTGATCTGATCATGACATTATTATAATTTGCATTGGCACACAATGCATTCACATTTAAAGATCGTTACTTCCTGCAGCTCCAGGGAACGGCTATAGAGGCGACTTGTGCGCCCTCATATGCTAATTTGTTCCTGGGGCTGTGGGAAAGAGAGATAGTCATGAATTTGGAGGGTCACGACGCCGTAGTAGTCTCGTGGTCGAGGTATATTGATGACGTTCTGTTCATCTGGCAGGGCTCGACGTCACACCTGGAGGGGTTATTACATGGCCTTAATGTGAACAATCAGAATATTAAACTTACGTGAAACTACAGTAGGGACCATGTTGATTTTTTGGACCTTGCGATCACTGGAGAGTGGGGGCTTCTTAGGTTTTGATATACATAGGAAGCCCACTGCCACCAACTCCCTGCTGTTCTCCTCCTCCTCCTCACACCATCCACAGGTCTCTCGTGCTATATCTATTGGTCAATTTTGTAGAGCTAGGCGGATATGCTCCAATTAGGCTAGTTTTGAGCGAGAGGCAATGGACCTGTCAAGAAGGTTCTTGGAGAGGGGTTACAGCAAGAAAGTGATTAGGAAAGGATATATTAGGGTCAATAGCTCCTCTAGGGAAAACTTGTTAAACTATCCCCCCCCCCAAAAAAAAAAAGAAAGATTATGGTTTCCCTAGATTTATCACTAATTTTGAAGCTCAATGGAGACAACTGCAGGATATTCTTCAAAGACATTGGCAGGTCCTTCGAACTGATAGAGACTTAAAGAAAGTTATCTCGGATAGACCACTTGTTACCTGTAAGAGGGCGAAAAATCTAAAGGACATGGTGACTAGGAGCCATTATGTGGCTCCGAAAAAGGTGGTCTCTTTGGTGACAAGGGCCCACAATGGGGATTTTTTCCATGTGGTGACTGTACTGCATATCAGTATATGGTGAGGAAAGACAAATTCACTAATACAAGCAGGGAGGAGGAATACAAAATCGTACATCATATCTCCTGCAAAACAGAGGCAGCAGTCTATCACGCTGAGTGCCCTTGTGGTCTGATCTATATAGGGATGACCACAAGGGCACTCAAGACGAGAGTTTTGGAGCATGTCCGTGATATCTAGGCGGCAGCTGAGATCACTGAATGTGATAAACTCAAGAAATTGAAACCAGTGGCGAAGCATTTTAGGGAAACCCATAATTGCAACCCTAGAGGTATTTCTTTTAGACGGATAGACCGCGTAAGATTAGGGATTAGGGGGGAGACGTAAAACACTGTCTCCTCCAAAAAGAAACAAAATGAATGGTTATGCTCAACACTGTAACTCCTCATGGATTGAATGAGGCTCTGAGTTTCAAATACTTTCTTTTAGATAAGTTTTTATGTGGATTTTTTGTGATTTTGGATTTTTTTCTATTCATACAGTTTCATTTGTAGATTACTTGGGAGGTGCGACGAGAGAGATGATCCATATGGAATGTGAACATGAAGATGGATCATTATAGCGATATTATGATGGACTTTTATATATAAAATTCATGTCTGATGTATTTTTGGCCACTTCTATTTATTTTTGGATGTATTATATATCACTAGGTTCTGTGATGCCAGTAACAGTTTATATATTTATTGGCTCCAACATAGCACATTAACACTGCCTATTTTAATGTTGACATTGTTTTTTGTGATGTCAGCACTTGCAATCATTGTTTGGGTACACACGATACACTATGTTAATTTTGATTGATGTATTCTTTAATAATTTGTCCTGCAGCTTTAATCACATTAGTGATATTTGTGTTGCCATGGCTTGGATTATAGTAATCAGCGACCTTTTTGCACAGTGATTATGTATGATCACCTCTTCATTATTTTTGTTTTTTACTATGCACATTTCACTTTATATTAGATAGTCTGTGTTACCGACCTATGATTTGGGTTGGTCGCAGGACTATCCTTATTTGTCTTTATTTAGTTTCATATTAGGGTTTAATCATGTAGTCTAATTATGCTGTTTATACTGTTTATTATTATATACTTTGTATCATGTATTCCTTATTTCTATACATCAGATTATTATATATTTGTTATTATGTATTCTTGATTTCTATGTATTAGGGTCTAAATAGACAATGTAGCTTAATTGTGTTATATATGGTGTACATTTTATATTCTACATTGTGTATCTCTCATGGCTTTATATTTTCCTGATCATGTACCTTCTATTCTTTTTTGATTGAATACTGTAGTGCCCGTATTGTGATTGAACAAATGAGGGCCTATATTTTGGTCGAATCATGCAATATATATATTGTAATTGGGCACGCTATGCAGTGATCATGGAAAGATGCATTTATCCCTTTGGAAATATCGATATCTATATCCATCTATCTTTATTTATATATGCACCCGTGTCCTCTGAATGATCGATACCTCCCATATAGATCCCATATGCATGATTCCCTAGTATTGGGGTTAATGCGTTAGATACATTCCGGGTATTGTGGTAACTTGTTTACCTGATCAGCTGATGCAGCGCTCTGCTGTGATGCGCTGTGCGCCGGGTCACATGGGGACGCCGTTACGTCTCCTTGGGAGGCGGGCTAGAATGCATAATGTGCGTTCCACCCCTCCTCCTGACGAGTGCGTCGTCGTCATTGTGGGCTTGGCGTGCATCATCAGGTATGGAGCGCTCGATATTAGGCACCAGCTGCTGTGATTTTCTATTGAGACCACATGTGTTTGGGTTCTATGAGAGATATAAATAGGGGGATATGGCTACACTTTCATTCACCTCCCGACGAAGCTGAGGCGAAACGCGCGTCGAGGTTCCTATCCTGACCTGTGCCTGCTGTTTTCACCCCCCCGTCATGTCTTGTGGTATGCTTTGATTTCTATTTGCAGTCATTTGCTGGGCTCCTCTATATCCTTTATTAGTAGGTGTTGTGCATTATTATCTTCTGAGGGTCTAACCTCTCCCTCCATTGCTAGATTCTAGAGTCTGCTTTATTTTTCCTTAACTGCATTTTGAGTTGAGCTTTGCCTAGTGGTTATGAACCAGGGTGGTGACCATATGCTTTCTACTTAACAATAGCAGCATCATTAGTGCTACTTCATGTGGAATCACCCTGATATACACCATCAGCATACTTGACATGTCCTCCATCTTTTGGTGGGTAGCAGCGGCATAGGCCAGTGGGTTACGGCATCCGGTTTCCTGCTGGTTCTTCATTTTTTTATTATTTCTAATATTTTATAAATCATGATATGTTTATTACAAATAAAGAAATTTATATTTTTGGAATATTTTGGGCATTCTTTTGTTGTTTGTTCTTTAACAACATTATAGGTTTATATGATTTGTTAACCCTTGCCCTGACTAATAATTCTTTTTGGTTCCAGCCTGTGTACACTGCCTCTGTGTTCTGCTTCCATGGGAAAATATACCGGCATAACACAGAACTCTTTTTCTGACAGATTTATACATATGAAATTCAATCTGCACAGAATGGGTCCACTGATTTCTAAGGGTACCATATTAGGAATATGACCCCGGGGTTACATATGACCATGCCATTAGAGTCTTGCACGCATGGCTTCTCCCTTTTAGTGTTACATATGACCCCGCCATTAGAGTCTCTCATGTATGGCTTCTCCCTTTTAGTGTCACATATGACGCCGCCATTAGAGCCTCTCACGCAGGGCTCCGCCATTAGAGTCTCTCACGTATGGCTTCTCCCTTTTAGTGTTACATATGACTCCGCCATTAGAGTCTCTCATGTATGGCTTCTCCCTTTTAGTGTCACATATGACGCCGCCATTAGAGTCTCTCACGCATGGCTTAGCCATAAGTCTCTCACGTATGGCTTCCCCCTTCTAGTCTTACATATGACTCCACAATTAGAGTCTCTCACGCATGGCTTAGCCATTAGAGTCTCTCACGTATGGCTTCCCCCTTTTAGTGTCACATATGACTCTGCCATTAGAGTCTCTCACGCATGGCTTAGCCTTTAGAGTCTCTCAAGCATGGCTTAGCCATTAGAGTCTCTCACATATGGCTTCTCCCTTTTAGTGTCACATATGACTCCGCCATTAGATTCTCTCACGCATGGCTTAGCCATGAATCTCTCACGTATGGCTTCCCCCTTTTAGTGTCACATATGACTCCGCCATTAGATTCTCTCACGCATGGCTTAGCCATTAGCGTCTCTCACGTATGGCTTCTCCCTTTTTAGTGTCACATATGACTCCGCCATTAGAGTCTCTCACCCATGGCTTAGCCATTAGAGTCTCTCACGTATGGCTTCGCCTTTAGAGTCTCTCAAGCATGGCTTAGCCATTAGAGTCTCTCACATATGGCTTCTCCCTTTTAGTGTCACATATGACTCCGCCATTAGATTCTCTCACGCATGGCTTAGCCATGAGTCTCTCACGTATGGCTTCTCCCTTTTTAGTGTCACATATGACTCCGCCATTAGAGTCTCTCACCCATGGCTTAGCCATTAGAGTCTCTCACGTATGGCTTCTCCGTTTTAGTGTCACATATGACTCCGCCATTAGAGTCTCTCACGCATGGCTTAGCCATTAGAGTCTCTCACGTATGGCTTCTCCGTTTTAGTCTTACAAAATGACTCTGCCATTAGTCTCTTATGCATGGCTTCTCCGTTTTAGTCTTACACATATGACTCCGCCATTAGTCTCTCACGCATGGCTTCTCCGTTTTAGTCTTATACACGTCTCCGCCATTAGTCTCTCATGCATGGCTTCTCCGTTTTAGTGTTGCACATATGACTCCGCCATTAGAGTCTCACGCATGGCTTCTCCTCTTTTAGTGTTACATATGACTCCGCCATTAGTCTCTCACGCACGGCTTCTCCCCTATTAGTGTTACACATATGAATACACCATTATTCTCTCACGCATGGCTTCTCCGTTTTAGTGTTACACATATGACTCCGCCATCAGTCTCTCACACATGGCTTCTCCCTTTAGTGTTACACATGTCTCCGCCATTAGAGTCTCTCACGCATGGCTCCGCCATTAGTCTCTCACGTATGGCTTGTCCGTTTAAATTTTACACACATAACTCCGCCATTCAAGGCCGACTGTGTGGTCCCACAACAAGTAAGTTCCATGTCTTTTTTTGCCTTCGGACCTGCTTGCATGGCTCGGTCATCTGTGGCTCACAATACAATACTTGTGGTGGCTCGCACACATGGGTTGTGCCATTAGAGTCTCACTCGCGTTATTGTTTTCCCTGACTTTTATTTTCTAGGTTGTTGGGTTTTCATTGTTTTCTTTATAAACAGTCATCCCAAGCCTGCCTTTGCGGACATCATCTTCTCCCAGGCATGCTTACTTCATCTGCAAACTTGGGCCGAGGGTGTTGGTGTCCGGCCTAAGTCCTGGGTATCGGCGTCTTCCAGTAGGAGGTACAGTAATAAGGCGCAGTTTACGAAGTCTGTCATGTCTTCAGACACAACAAGTCCTATCATGACTACAGGCGCAGCATACATAGTTTATCACGACCTTAAGCTTATTTTCTGTCACAACTGAAGGTATTATGTGTACGTTCTGTCCTTATTACAGGCAACATTAGCTTGTTAATCGAAATAGCCATGTATTCCTGTGTATGGTTCCCCAGGCCTGGTGAGTTTACACATTTCACTTAATTTACTACTACAGTAAGACGGAAGACGCCATGTTCTATCTTTTGGGCCCTTAATAGAAAGTGTGGCCTGGGGAATAAGTAGAGGTAAGTATTTTGCCACCAGGAACAGTTGGTGCCTGATCAGGGCCCTTAGCGGATGGTTGGAGTTCATCTAGGCCCTTCCAACAGATTCACCATTGTTTGTTTCAGTCTGCAGCTCTCAGGATTCAGACCTTCTCGTTATAGGGTCATATGCTAGTCAACATAGGAGTAAATCGTTCCTGGTTACCGGCCACTCTTTCAATCGCATCAGCATTTACCATCTCCAAGAACGATGTGGTGGTGCACATAACAAAAAGGTAAGGTAGATGGAAGTCACTGATATATACGGTATATTCCGCACCTTCATTATGAAAGATCTTTTCCGTTCAAAATCTGGTGTCGTAACGGTATGTATATATTACTCTAAACTAAGGTCTGCTCTTTTTGGCCCCTTTAGGCTGCCCTACCACAGCAGTTATGGCATAACTCTACTGCTTGTTGTAGATAGGGTTAGATAGGTTAGGTTCACCTTTCTGATAGCCGATCCGACCACAAATAAATATATATATATATATTTGTGGTCATGGTTACGGCCAAGAGGTATCCGAAGAACCCTAGGGAGAAAACAACAGGAACAACCTAACCCAGCTAGGCGTGTCTTAGCTGACCTGACTAAATGGCTTGTTGTGTGCCCTAAGCCATGATCGTGGGTAGGCCTATAAGTGGGCAAAAACCAGGCCAAGTAGGGTAGAAAAAGAATTTGAATGGTATGTACAAACTAATCCCCAAGCCAACTGCAAGGCATCCGGGATCTAGAGCGAAAATTCGGGGTATGTGAGGCAAGACCAGTAGGAAACCTACAACCCATCTTGTGGATGACAAGGCCAGAGACATGATGCTCAATATTGCGGATACTGCACCAAAGCGGAATGGAGGACCGAGAATACGTTGTGAAATGGATCATAAAAACCAACTGAAACTTGTAAAGTTTGGTTCTAGTGCGAGTACTGGCAATGCCCTAGCGTCAGGAGATCGTGGGATTAAAACCTAACTGCTAGGACTATGCAGGAATGAGGGCCAAAAAGAACCATGTAGATAGGAAGAGAATCCTTGAATAGTTACCCAGACAACAGCTATCCGCGCTTTGTTCTACTGTGCGCCCCTGAGAATTGTTTTTACGCTTGAGACGTGAAGACCGACCTACTAACTGAATCTTCTACCGTGAGAAAATGCTGGACCTTGTCCAAAATCCAATTCAACGTGGTTGTAGGGAGTCGGAGGTTAGTGCGGCAAGAAGCTATGAAGCCATAATATACAAGAT
The DNA here is from genome assembly GCF_014858855.1 of Bufo gargarizans. Lineage (NCBI taxonomy): Eukaryota > Metazoa > Chordata > Amphibia > Anura > Bufonidae > Bufo > Bufo gargarizans. Next base: position 102,385,123 of record NC_058085.1, read on the forward strand.
TCTGTCTATGCCCTCCCATGAGTGAGGGAATGCAATGCAATGAAGCTACTGGCGAAAATGGATTCCTGGTCGTGGTAAAAAAGCAACGACTTTGCGCAGGGACCTGGTTGACAAGATATGATCGACTACAATCACAGACTGAAATGCTAGAGCGAATTGCCCTACTTGTTCTTCCTCTGGCAGGACCTGAACGAAAGCATCAACAATTAAAGAAAGACGAAATATCTGCGTAAGACATAACAATAATGCTGTAGGGCGAACCGGACCAGTTTGCGGTCAAAACATAAAATGAGCGATCAACATGGATTATTAGGAAATTAGGGAAGCAGGTATGTATGCGATACATAGGGGCCAAATCAGCCTAGATGCACAGATGGACAACCAATTAGGCAATCAGCCCAGCAGGTTGAAAACAGTCGTCGGGCCCCCGAAGCCATGGGGCCGAAGCAGTCATCGGGCCCCCGAAGCCATGGGGCCGAAGCAGTCGTCAGGCCCCCGAAGCCATGGGGCCGAAGCAGTCGTCGGGCCCCCGAAGCCATGGGGCCGAAGCAGTCGTCGGGCCCCCGAAGCCATGGGGCCGAAGCAGCCATCGGGGCCCCAAGGCCATGGGGCCGAAGCAGTCGTCGGGCCCCCAAAGCCATGGGGCCGAAGCAGTCGTCGGGTCCCTGAAGCCATGGGGCTGAAGCAGTCGGTCGGCCCCCGAAGCCATGGGGCCGAGTTTTTTTTTTTTTAAGAATTATAACTATGAAAAGTGACATGAATAAGGTGCACGTGAATTAAACCATGAGCCTGACCGATGTGGCAGGCGATACCCAAGATAAACTACGTGGCCTGAATAACATGCAAGGCGAAATATCGTTAGGAACGAGACCCGACTGACGTGGAAGGTGACCCCAATATGAGTTCAACTGCATGACCTGAAAAGACAAAGGGAAACCTGACAGAAAATGGAGATAATAACGGACATTAACTAAAATTAACAACATAAGCTGGCAAGCAGGTAAAGATATGAGTCATTCAAAAGCATAGCTGCACAGGTGGACAGACAACCATTGGTCAGACCCCTGAAGCCATGGGGCTGAAGCAACCACCAGGGGCCCATGGGGCCGGGCAGCCACCGGGATGCGAACCTTAGAATTAAGGACGGCTGGGGAAAAGATTGGGCCTTAACCCAACGGGTTTAGTAAGCAACCGGGACTCGATAACCTAGAAAGACAAAGACATGGACTCGCATAACCTCCAACAGAAACCTGGGACACTAACCAGCCTACAACCATGTTGTACCCTTAACAAACAAAACATGAAAAGCGGTCAAGGGGCCCCCGGAGCCATGAGGCCGAATCGGTCATAGGGCCCCCGAAGCCGGAGGGATGACGTTGCGGTGACAATAAGTAATTAAAACGTAAGCCGGACCTGATGGCATATGAAGCGACTTGAATGATTGGATTGGCTAGAAGGTGGCCTAAGGAACATGACTGCCGACAGGCGTTAAAAATATAGACATTAGTAATCCGAAGCACGTGCGTACATAAAACACTAACCACCGCGAACCATAAACGTAAACATGAAATGCCTGAGGCATTGCAAGTTCGCTAAGAGAAGTCTCTTATCGTGACAAACAAATGAACAGCTTGTGAAAACATAGCAGGAAACGTACTCCTATCGGCCCACTGACCTCCGCTGAGGAGCTGTTTGGTGAACTGGGGCAGGAGACCAATCTGAGTGAATACGAACCAGAAGTAAAAGGAGACCAGTCTGAGTGAATACGAACCAGGATTAAACAGAAACTAGGCCTATGGAATGTGACAGACCACCGAGGAAGGGAACGTAAGCCTGAAAAGACCCCGGTGAGATTGAGCAAAACCATGATGTAGCAATAAACAGGAGAATGCAGCTTTGAGTGGGAGCAGAGTACAACACATGATGTAACAACAAATGGGTGAATGCAGCTTTGGATGTGAGTGGTACCTAAAAAACATGGTATAGGTGCAGCTCTGAGTATGGGCAGCGCATGAAAAGCATGGTATAAAGCAGACGTATAAATGAAACCTGAAAGTGAGCAGAGTATTGACGTGATGCGAAAGCAGACATGTGGACGCAGCTCTAGTAGTGAAAGGAGTATAGGACAAGATGTGAAAAGCAGACATGCGGACGCAGCTTTGGATGTGAACGGAATATTAACTTGATGTGACCGCAGACATGGAAAGCGGCTTTGGTGAGTGGGGTATACAACCTGGTGTAGCAGTAGAAGTGTGAACACAACTTTGGGTATAAGTAGAGCATGAAAATTGGTATAAACGCAGCTCTGGTTGTGAGTGGAGCAAGGTGGGAACACCAGGGTGGTGCGTCCATAGCATGAAAACGGAGTAACAGTAGCAGTACAGTGAAGACGTGCGGATGCAGCATAAGATATTAAATAAAAGCCGAAAGTGTAAATGCCGCTCAGGATAACAGCGGAGCATGAAAGTATGAGATTGTGGATAAGCTCTGCCTGTATATTTATGTTTAAATTGTACTGGAGCTGTCATTTGGCATTCTGGGCACTAGAGGCCGCTGTTTTGCAGCACAGTCAGCATGCTTCTGTGTGAACCAGTAAGTGTTGATCTGACATGGTGGAAGGATTGTGCTGTGAGGGGCTGAATCCAATTCCATCCTGGCTTGCGGATGTCCGGCAGTGAATGGGCACTCAAAGGAAGGAGAGCATCTGCTGTTCCCTGTCAGGATCCAGCGCTTTGAAAGAGAGGTTGTCCCAGGAAGACCAGTTCCAGTGTATGGACAGAAAACCTTAGCATCAAGCAAGGCCGCACAGTTGCTGAGAGCTTGGTGGCCATCCCGGGTAAGCGGCATCCTAGGGCCCAGAACGGACGCAGGTCAGTACACCTGATTACCAATTGTACTTCACTGTTTGGCGCCTAAAGTAACAGAGACTAGCCTAGGCCTTGTATTAGTTAGTTAGATAGGGTTATAGCTTTGTTAGGCCTTACTGTACTGGACTGCAGCGCAGTAATTGACTTGCAGGCTCTGCTGCGTCTGCCACCGGTTAGGTGTGTCTTCTATAGCGGCACAGTACGACTTGTAGGCTCTGCTGTGTACGCCAGCAGGCTAGGCCTGTCCCTCGGACAGGGACGGTGACTGTGGGCCTGGGGTATTACTTATACTGTTTGTACTTGTGTTAATACTGTTTCCAAAGTAAAGTTTATATTCTTGCATATAAAGCTGGTGTCAGTGTAGCTTCCATGTCTGTGACTTTGCTGTATCCTGGGGAGCCCACCCCGGTACACGGCTTACGAAAGTGAAATACATGAAGTCTAAAGATGGTGGTAGCGGGGGGAGGGAGGGGCGGAGACACATGGCAAGGAACAGCTACAGCAAGAGGCCTAAACAATAAACGCTGCGTCTGATCTTCAAACATGACGTCAGGTGCAGCCCGGGTAACTCTTACTTCAGCCGGATTGCTGTAAAGAAACTTTTCATACGAGACGAACGAAGCAAAGTGAAACTTGTAAGATTTATAGGAACCAACTCTTATTACCAACAAACAAAAATGAAAAGCAAATGAAAGTATTTAGGCCCAAACGAGCAAACCTGAGGTAGCAGATTCTGAGGCGAAGCCTCCCGTTCGCTAGCAAAGTCGGATCCGACCGGCCTGGAGAGACGGCCCCGGCCCAACCTACTTACGTAGTATGGCGCGTGCATGCTACGGTAGCAGAGAGCAAAATAACAAACTCCATGCGGCAAAGAAAGACTCCTACCACCAGAGAAGCTAGTCTGCTAATGGCACCTGAAAACACACACCTGTGAGTGAGGGTGTGGCTCGTATATGAAGAGCCTCCGCCCCTCCCACAAATGCAGGCTGACTAATCAGCCTTACCAACATGTGCATATAGATATATATATTTTATGCAGCAGTGAATGAACTTGACAGGAGTTATTAGAATTCAATTTTCCGAAATAAATTTCTTAGACTCTTAGACTATTACAGTGAATTCCATTGTAAGTTAATGAAGTGATATATTCCAATGGAATGCTGCAAGTATTAATATTTACTCTTGGGATCAAAATGAGGAATTCAATGGTGAAATGATCCTACATAATTGGCAGACACAACAAAGCGTGTTTTCAGGAAAGGGGAATGAAAATTCAGTAAACGTAAAAGTAAAAAAATGGCAGTTCTGTACTGAGATATATAAATGTGTTTGACTAAAATAGACATTAATGAGTACACACCTTCTTAAAAGCTGGTTTTAACCCCTCTTCCCATTTTAGACTTAGCCTGAGAGAGCTTTGTGGTGCTATTGTAGTGTCCCACTAGGTAATTGTGGGCACTACACAAGGGTCAATTGGGCCACGTTGTTCTTCTACTCCTGAGGAACAGTGGCATTGTATTTTACAGTCAATTTTAGATAAGATAAGATGCCTTTATTGTCACTGTACAATACAATGTAATACAATGTACAATACAATGAAATGTTGTTTGGAGCAATCCTAGATGCCATGGACAGGGGAACAAGAACTGACATTAAACTAAAGCATTACACTAGAAAAAAACAAAACATTGCACTAGAAGGCCTTACTATTCACAGTTCACAGCATATATATAGCAAGAGCAAAGTAGGAAGTGCTTATGGGGTCATGAATGCAGCAGTCACTTTCAGTCTGTGGTAGTTTCTATCCTAGGAAGGGGCAATAATATCCGAGCATTTAGGAGACTGATTGCTTTGGGGTAAAAGCTGTTTTTCAGTCTAGTGGTGCGGGCATGTAGGGCTCTAAGACGCCTACCAGAGGGTAGGGGAGTGAAAAGGCTGTGGCCAGGGTGAGTTGGATCCCTGCAGATAATTTTTGCCCTGTTGCTGCAGCGAGCAGTGAAGATGTCATCCAGTGATGGTAACTGAGTACCAGTGATTCTGACAGCCATTCTGATGATGCGCTTGAGGGTCTTCTTGTCCTCAGAAGAGCAGCATGAGATACTCTGCTACTAACATCAGGGGTGCTGCCTGGGTGAAAATATGGGTATGTCCGGGTTCAGCTCTCAAACCGGACAACCCCTTTAATCCACTGGGTCCATAAGGTTGAAGATATTCTGAGAATGTAGGAGCTCACCGCAACCCTCCGGAATATCCAGGAGGCTTTTATCTCAACCTGGACCCCTTAGATGCGCTTTCAGGTTACACAAGATTATCAAGCTTTGATTGAAGTAACCAGTTTTCCCTGTCTATCAGTAGCGAGCCTGAAGAAAGAGAATTCCCTCAAAACCTCTCCTTACCTCTCTCCCCCAATTTTTTTTATATTTCCCTCACTTCCTTTTCCTCTACGCACCTCCATCTGTATTTTTCCGCCCAGCAGTGCTCCCGGTGATGTCACCGGCACTGATGGGTGGGCTTTACCGCTATTCTAGCCATTTTACAGGCTGGGGCAGTGCTAAAGCCCGCCCATTAGTGCCGATTACATCACTAGGCGCACTGATAGGTGGAAGCCTCTGCCTAGCTTACCCATGGAGAGCCCGATACGTCACCGGATCCCCAGAAAAAGGCCTTGCCCTGTGTGATTCATGTTAGAAGGGCTGAGTGGGGGAAAAAGGGGATAGAACCCGGACAACCCCTTTAAGTTAAAGCAGATCCTGGGGCTCCTTTCTTTGCTTTAACATTGTTTCATGGGACTATCCTGCCATAGGCTGTGAACTTTGTGTTAACAGACAGAGTCCCCCAGCCTTGGTTCTCTGCTTGTCTTATTAGTGTTCAAAAAATACGAATGATGGTTATGCGAGCACCATATTTATGAAGTCAATCATCACTTTCTCTTACACCAAAATGGAGCTGGGGCTTTTGGTCATATTGGGCACTTTTCTATGCTGCATTGCATTCCTCATTATATAGTGTTTTTTATATTTTTATTTGTTAATTACATTCATCACATTTTGTATTATTTGCTTTTTTATGTACTGTTTTGCTTCTTGGCATTTTCTATTATTTCCCTCTATTCTCTATCATCCGGTAATCTGGCTAGAGTCCATAAATTCCACACTTCATTCTCTGATCTGCACCATTGCTGTCACAGACTTCCTACAATGACTTGTCCTGTCCTTGTATCCTTTTCCTGATGTAGTGGTGCAGTCCTATCTATGTAGTTACATTTCCCATGATCACCACGTGTCAACAGAACAAATATCAATGCAGTCAGTGGAAAATTTTCTGCGCAGTGTTTGTCAGACAGAGAGAGAGGAAGGGTCTTCAGCCCCGTATATAATAAACTAAGCTGGGGTTATTCTTAACAGACGTGTATGGAACATTATCTACCAAAAATTATTTAGACTTGATTGTGAAATACTTCTATCATTGTATACAAAGGAGACTATCTCAGGTTCTCCAGTGTGCACTCCGTGCTGACTTGATCCACAAGATGTGACAAAAGATATAACATGTCCTATCTTTTGCGAAGTGGAGGCATGGAATGGAAGCTCGCGGAAACACTTAGAAGTGCTTCCGTGGGCTTCCGGGTCTGTGCTTCCGCACTGCAAAACATAGGACATGTCTTAAGTTTTGCTATATCTTGCAGATTGCGGACCCATTCAAGTTAATGGGTCCGCATCGCAATACCGGAGTCACGCGAACAGGCACGCACACCTTATAATCATGTGAATGGGGCCTAAAGGAACTTTTACATGGGACGACTGAACAGGCAATGATTGAGACCACACCATTTACATGCAGCAATCATCTCCTCCGTTTGGGGACAAATGATTGCCCATACAGAATCACTGCTCTGATTCCAGTTTAAATAGATCTGATTCTGGCAACTGATGATTTAGGGTATGTTCAGGTAGAGGATTTCTCCAGTATAAAATATACGGCGTATCCCAACCACAGCTGTTTCTGTTAGTTTTCCTTTTATATGACACAGACCCACTCTTGGTTTAGCTTTATTGAATGGAGCTGACCTGCGATCCGGCTGCTGCTGAGGCTTTGCACGACCTCCCTTTAACCCCTTAAGGACCGGGGCACATTTTCACCTTCAGGACCAGGCCATTTTTTGCTAATTTGACCAGTGTCACTTTATGTGGTGATAACTTTAAAACGCTTTGACTTATCCAGGCCATTCTGAGATTGTTTTTTCATCACATATTGTACTTCATGACACCGGTAAAATGGAGTCGAAAAAAATCATTTTTATTTATAAAAAAATACCAAATTTGCCAAAAATTTTGAAAAATTTGCAAATTTCCAAGTTTCAATTCCTCTACTTCTATAATACATATTAATACCTACAAAAATAGTTATTAGTTTACATTTCCCATATGTCTTCTTCATGTTAGGATCATTTTGGGAATGACATTTTTTTTGGGGGGGGGGACGTTACAAGGCTTAGAAGTTTAAAAGTAAATCTTAAAATTTCTCAGACATTTTAAAAAAAATACTTTTTAAGGACTATTTCAGGTCTGAAGTCACTTTGTGAAGCTTACATGATAGAAACCACCCAAAAATGACCCAATCTAGAATCTACACTCCTCAAGGAATTAAAAACTGATTTTACAAATGTCGGTTAACGAACCCTTTAGGTGTTCCACAAGAATTAATGGAAAATAGAGATACAATTTCAAAATTTCACTTTTTTGCCAGATTTTCCATTTTAATATTTTTGCAAAGCAAGGGTTAACAGCCAAACAAAACTCATTATTTATGGCCTTGATTCTGTAGTTTACAGAACACCCCATATGTGGTCGTAAACTGCTGTACGGGAACACGGCAGGGCGCAGAAGGAAAGGAATGCCATACTGTTTTTGGAAGATTTTGCTAGACAGTTTTTTTGACACCATGTCCCATTTGAAGCCCCCCTGATGCACCCCTAGAGTACAAACTCCAAAAAAGTGACTACATTTTAGAAACTACAGGATAGGGTGGAAGTTTTGTTGGTACTAGTTTAGGGTACATATGATTTTTGGTTGCTCTATATTACACTTTTTGTGAGGCAAGGTAACAAGAAATAGCTTTTTTGGCACCGTTTTTATATTTTTTTTATTTACAACATTCATCTGACAGGTTAGATCATGTGGTATTTTATTAGAGCAGGTTGTCACAGACGCGGCGATACCTAATATGTATACAATTTTTTTTATTTATGTAAGTTTTACACAATGATTTCATTTTTGAAACAAAAAAAAATCATGTTTTAGTGTCTCCATAGTCTGAGAGCCATAGCTTTTTTAGTTTTTGGGCGATTATCTTAGGTACGATCTCATTTTTCGTGGGATTAGGATTACGGTTTGATTGGCACTATTTTGGGGTGCATATGACTTTTTGATCGCTTGCTATTGCATTTTTTGTGATGTAAAATGACAAAAAATGGCTTTTTTATCACACCGTTTTTATTTTTTATTTTTTACGGTGTTTACCTGACGGGTTAGGTCATGTGATATTTTTATAGAGCCGGTCGATACGGACGTGGCGATACCTAATACGTATACTTTTTTTTATTTATGTAAGTTTTACACAATAACAGCTTTTTTAAAACAAAATAAATAATGTTTTAGTGTCTCCATATTCTGAGACATAGCTTTTTTTATTTTTTGGGCTATTGTCTCAGGTAGGGGCTCATTTTTTGCGGGATGAGATGACGGTTTGATTGGCACTATTTTGGGGTGCGTATGACTTTTTGATCGCTTGCTATTACACTTTTTGTGATGTAAGGTGACAAAAATGTCTTTTTTTACACCCTTTTTCTATTTTTTATTTTTACGGTATTCACCTGAGGGATTAGGTCATGTGATATTTTTATAGAGAAGTTAATACGGACGCGGAAATACCCAATATATAAATATTTTTATTATTTATTTAAGTTTTACACAATGATTTCATTTTTGAAACAAAAAAATATAATGTTTCAGTGTCTTCATAGTCTGAGAGCTATAGTTTTTTCAGTTTTTGGGCGATGTAGGGGCTCATTTTTTGCGGGATGAGGTGACGGTTAGATTGGTACTATCTTTGTGATGTAAGGTGACCAAAAATTACCCTATTATAGTGAAAGGGGCCAGAGCAGACTTCCGTCGGCACGGTTGGCTTGCGTTAGCATGAATCTGGCGGGCAAGTGTGAAAGTAGCCTATGAACATACCCTTAATGTGTCAAATGTGACTGTCTGATAAACGAGTGTTTGCTTCATCAGGTGATCAGTGGCATATTTATACAGAGCAATTATCCAAAACAAGCATTCATAGGAATGTTGGTTCCTGATAATTGCCCGTTTGTCAGTCCATGTAACAGGATCTTAGCTGTTGACACAACTTTTCATACATCAATAGTAGGGGCAAACATAAGATATTTTATACTGTATCTTTAAATCTTTAATCTCCAGTTACCAGCAGTTTCTCACCCCCTTCCTAAATTAACATTCTCTCTGAAGTCTGTGATAATTCTGTTTTTTGAAACCAAGATGGGCTGCCTGCTCACTGAAAAATCAAATTACATCATCTGATAGAAATCTATGGAGAGGGGTGGAGGCAGGAACAATGAGCAGTGCAATGAGACAGAGAGACAGGAATAATTCAGCAGATTCAGAAACTACTAGTAAGTGTTATATCTCATCCCAAGTGTTTTATTCATATCTATACTGTTCAGTACTCCTCCATAATGGTAATTCAGGGACAACTGACATTATAGATATAGCATGCAGAGACACAACTCATATAATGGTCCGATATAGTGTTATCACTCATCTGTACACATATAGCAGCTTATTCTCAAAAGTTATCATAAGTGTAGGTACATTTTAAATACATTTTGACTTATTGAATTTTTTCCAAGTAATGGCATGAACATTTTTGACCGTTGCAGACAGTGCAGGAACACGCTCTCTGGTGGCTGGTAGCACCCATTTGTGAATTTACTTATAAATTTCTAGGAGGAATAACAGAGGATCAGTTTAATGCAGAATTATAAAAAAAAAAAAAAAGATGCGGCTGCATTGTTATATTATGAAGTCCTCATATTCATGATCTCCCAGCTGTCCCAGGTCCCCTGCTCCTGATTGCTATCAGCATCATGGGGACAGTGAGAGCCAGGGGAGCTAATTAATATGTGGTTCTCTGACGCGCTCTGTGTATTGAACGGCTCCAGTGCTGCAGCTGTGCAACAGATTCTAGCAGAACGGCCAGGTGAAAAAAGTAAGCGACTCAGCATTTCGTTCTCTGTCACTAGTTTATACAGTCCTCAGAAAGAACAGCATAAAATGGTGACAGATCCCCTTTAATACTAAAAGACACGATGAGTGTTGTAGTAGTATCAGACAACTTTTGAACTTTATACACTTTGCCATATTGTTCCAGCCACATCATCTGTGTACAAAGCACATGTTACCTGATTCTTTACCTAATCTATATAAATGTCCTGTGCGGCCTTCATTAGTGGTGACAAGGGTCAAACTGTGCTCTGCCATGAAGCTCCACATCACCATGGTAACCAGAAGGAAACAAACACAGCTCTGTGACGTCACCACACCCTGAGTCACTAGGAGCACAGTCACCTGATGTCTCCCTATATTTCATCAGCTCCATTGTATGGCCGGCTTCTACTGTTATCTGAGGCTTCTATGCACATATACAGTGGGCCCTCAAGTTACAATATTTAACTGGTTCCAGGACGACCATTGTGTGTTGAAGCCATTGTAACTTGAGTAATCGGTTCAAAAACTCCAAAATGTCATCAAAGATGAGAGAAAATGAAGATTTAAGAAAAATAAGCAGATAACTAAGATGGATATAACAAGTCCTTACATATAACAGTCAGGAATAACGGCTAACTAGCAACTAATACAGCTATTTTACCAGAAAAGTGGCCTTGATTGGTTGGAAATCGTGAATGCCCCACCCCGGCAAGTTCTTCACAACCCCCTCCTCCCGTGCACTCCTGTGGCTAGTCAAGATCGCCCTCTCAGACAAGGCCCGGCAGCTGCTCTTTCTGTTTCCAACACGTATATACTGTATGTCATGAGTTTGTGCCCCAAGTGGCCGCTTCCCCTGTAGCTACGTCCCTGCAACTTACGATGGGTCCGGAAATAAAACACTGTATGTTGAAAATATTGTATCCTGAGGACGTTGTATTCTGATGGAGCACTGTATATATATATAGTATTTTACAAACTGAGCACACCCCTCACATTTTTGTAAATATTTTATTCTATCTTTTCATAGGACAACAATGAAGATATGACACTTTGACACAATGTAAAGTAGTCAATGTAATGAGGGTAAAGGTGCTGGACTGGCCAGGCATGTCTCCAGACCTAAAACCTATCAAGCATCTGTGGGGCATCCTCAAATGGAAGGTGGAGGAGCGCAAGGTCTCTAACATCCACCAGCTATGTTATGTCATCATGGAGAAATGGAAGAGGATTCCAGTGGCAACCTGTGAAGCTCTAGTGAACTCTATGTGCAATGAGCAGGATATGGGATAATGCTGATGCCATTTATGCAGTGGGCCAGGATATGGGTGGATAATAGTCTATATTTGTTCATGACGCCAATTGTAGCATGCGCAGGGTACTACCCTAGGGCCCTTCCAAGGTGTTATATCGCACATCCCAGATTAGGAATACCAGAGTGGTGTAATGGCCTATAATGTCTCTATAGGGTGGTGATAATTGTGTCAACGGTGTCTCCTACCTGGGTACTGCTGGACTCCTGGCTCTTGGCTCACTTGCAATACATTTGAGTGTAGTAATAGTAGGAGTAATAGAGGAATTTTGCAGCAGAAATGATGTCCAGACCTTTAGATGAAGTTCAAACGTTTCTTTACTGAAGATAACTTGTAGCCAAGCAGTATACAGCACTAGTCTCTGGTCCCAGCAGGTTTTAGCAATCATTGGCAGGAATAAATACGTCTGCTTTAAATGTGAGCTTGCTGGATCATTTGTCTGCTTAGTAGCTTTGTAATTGTGACCAGAATTAATCTTCTGCACTTTTCTGTAGCTTCTGCTTTGTCGTGACAGACTAGCTGAGGAGGAATGGCTTCTCCTAGGTTTCTGGACTTATCTCTCAGATGATTTCTCAGGGGATGCTTTCTTCCTGGAACTCTGGAGGTTTTCTGTGTTTTCTGCTTTGTTCATCTAGCTGAGGCTGAAGTTGCTCAGGCTGGGTATATAATCAGGTCTCAGCCGAGACAAGATCCTTGCTGTCTTCCCTGTGCAGGGGGTCTCCTGAACGCTATCACACAGCCTTCCCCAACAGGGATGAGGCTACACACTGACTCTAACTTCTCCACCCATGCTGTAGGATGTGGGAACAGTCCACACCACCACAGAGGGGGAGCTAAGCTGGAATAAACCATTTCAGCTTAGATGGACTAAACTAGGACTTGTACCTGGCCGATGCATTGCTGCCACCTGCTGGTGAACCTGGAAAATTACAAGAAACAATTACATTTAACATGGTTTTATATGCACTTTTGTGAAGACATAATGTAAATTACATCAGATGACAATATACAGTCCGTATAAAGGGGGAAAAGACAAGAGCTATAAAGCAAGGCACACAGAAGTAAGGTGCTACTGATCATGTTAAAGGCAAAAGTTAAGTGCAATATCACAAAAAGCGCATAAAGGTCACATTGCGGCACCTAGAAAAGAATACACACAATGGGCATATGATATTTGAATGTTGCTTAATCAGTAAACATTAGTGCAAAAACATAATATTAGTGCAATCAATACTCAATAATACGCTCAAATATGACTTAAGTCCTTTTTCTTTAAAGTGCTTTAAGATTGGAATCCTCTGGAAACACATAAAAGTCACTTGTAATCCACGGAAATAATAGAGTTAATTGTAGTCCAAGGAATGGTATAAAATGTCATATAAAACACATAAAATAGCAGCAAAAATGAGAACCGTAGTCCCATGAGGCTCTCAAGTAACCTGAGAAAGGGGGGTAAACAATGGAAAACTTGGTTGTAAACAGTTAAAGTAGTTGGGGGGGGGGGGGGGGAGTCCTGACAAACCATGTCCATCCAGGTGAAGAACGAACAAGGACAACACACACGGAACAAATGGTCAACAGATCTTCACCCATCAAGTGCAGTCCATGTTGTGGCTCCCAGTAGTCTTTATTTTAAGACATTTAGAGAAGGACTTGCAGGTCCTCCTCACTGCTGGATCTGCTAAAGCTCATTAGAGGGCGCTCCTGTCTTTGGTAGCTAAACTTAGCAGCTGTAGTGGTGCGCCACTGCACTCTTGTGGTGTTTTTAGGTACTGACTGAGCAGTTAACTTAGAGAATGCAGCTGCAACATGCTGCAAACCGGGATCCCTAGCCGATTCAGAGGTGGACAAAACCTCTGGCTGGAGAGGCTCTAGAAGGCAAACTGGGGGTGCCTGTAGGAGCTTCCAGGGCAGGATGTATGGTTGCACCCTGGGATTGAAGGTCAACACTGAGTTATTTATTTGGCCCACCCGTAGTGTTGGGGGTGCAGCCAGGTCAGGGATGAGTGGTTCTGGTTCTGGTTGTGCTTGTTCCCTGAACCGCAACTTGCCATCTGTGGTCTCCTGTAAACATCTGACCCTCCCTGCAGAGCCTGAGTCCTCTTGCCAGGTTTCAGGGGTAAATGTAGGGGATAGTGGTTTGGCCAAAAGGGTCACCCCTACTGCAAAGGGACTTTGAATGGACCGCATGGGGGTATATTCCACCTGGTCACCCACATACAGGTTGTGTCGGGCCTAAAGCAGGTAGGTCCGCTTAACAGAGCGGCGGCCCACAAACAATTCCTCCCCACTATGATTGTCCTGCAGAAATCCAACCCCTCTCTCTACAGAGAACCATAGGACAGTCCCGCTGCGCCGGACGAGTTTGGGATCACTGGGCCGGGGGTCATCCAGGACCTGCTTAACCCACTCTTCCACTGCGGTCTTATACTACGATTGGCTTTGGGCGTGACCAGTTATTTCGAGTGGGACCTTGGGATTAAGGTGGCTTGGCCTGGGGCTGTCTTTCCTGGGCGGCGGAGTGGAAATTCCTGCCACCTCCAGCGCGCCAGCGGGCATACGGAGCGGGGCCTCTCTGGGCCTAGTAGTAGTGATGGGGACCACCGGGCGTGGGGCAGGGGCAGCTACGGGCTGGACCGGGGCCTCGGAGTGAAACTGCTTCTAACTGATGTTGCGGCCGGGTGGCCGGTTCCGGTGCCTCCTGCTGGTGCTCGGGGACCTTCGTGGTAAGTGACGTAGTCGCGGCTGTCTCCGAAGCTGAAGTCGACTCTGCGGGGTTCATGGTCTGCTTCTGGGCCAGAACGTCGGTCACTATTGCAGCCGGTGAGATTGTAGATGCAGTCATCTCCTCTGGTGCCTTGACAGTGGTGGCAGCTGCTTCCGCGGGAGCGGGCTGGATGTCGGTGGCCATCTTTGAGGACGTCTGGGTCACTGACTCGGAAGACGCGGAGGGATCCACTGCCTCCGGGATCGTGGCAAGCGCCGAGGGGTTGCTCCTCTCAACCAATTGTGATACTCTGATCTCCGGTGGGTACTTGTCGAAGACTGGTTCCCCGTTGACAGTCATTTCTCCCCACTTGGGTTGTGGGAGCGCCATCTTCTTCGGCTGCTCTGTCACGATCAGTGCAGGAAAAACAGGAAGTGAGGGTGGAGCCCAGAGGGAGGAGTCTTTACTCCCTTGGCTCACATTGCAGAGTTCTTGGTGGGCAGTCTTTAGTTTTCCCGCTTCTAGGAGGGCGTAGTCATCATTTTCATGCTCTTATAGGCCATGAAGACACTTGGCCATGAGGGAAAAATGGTAGATTAACCCTTGTAGTGCTGACACGCACAATGTGGAGTTCTCTGGTCCCGCAACAAAAGTAATAAAGTCCATTTTCAGTTTTTTTTGGCACAATTCTCAGATCTTGCAGTACTGTTCAGACAGTGCAGACATACAATTCTATCTTGTTGTAGCAGTGTTAGGCACACAATCGGATTCTGTTAGGCACACAATTTGATCCTGTTCGTGACGCCAAAAATGCAATGAACAGGATATGGGGTAACGCTGGCGCCACTTATGCAGTGGGCCAGGATACGGGTGGATAATAGTCTATATTTGTTTGTGATGCCAATTGCAGCATGCGCAGGGTACTACCCAAGGGCCCTTCCAAGGTGTCATAACGCATGTCCCAGATTAGGAATGCCAGAGTGGTGTAATATACTGTAAAACAAATGTGTACTAGCTCGTACACAATGTGATACCTCTTGGCGCAAAACCACAATTGCAAGTGATGTCTTTTTTAACCACTTCAACCCCCGTAGCTGAAACACCCTTAATGACCAGGCCACTTTTTACACTTCTGCACTACACTACTTTCACCATTTATTGCTCGGTCATGCAACTTACCACCCACATGAATTTTACCTCCTTTTCTTCTCACTAATAGAGCTTTCATTTGGTGGTATTTCATTGCTGCTGACATTTTGACTTTTTTTGTTATTAATTGAAATTTTAAGATTTTTTTGAAAAAAATTTTTTCGCTAAATTTAGTGTTTTACACGTCTTTGTTAAAAAAAATGTTTTGGAAAAAAAAATGGTTTGGGTAAAAGTTATAGCGTTTACAAACTATGCTACAAAAATGTGAATTTCCGCTTTTTGAAGCTGCTCTGACTTTCTGAGCACCTGTCATGTTTCCTGAGGTTCTACAATGCCCAGACAGTACAAACACCCCACAAATGACCCCATTTCGGAAAGTAGACACCCTAAGGTATTCGGTGATGGGCATAGTGAGTTCATAGAACTTTTTATGTTTTGTCACAAGTTAACGGAAAATGATGATTTATTTTTATTTTTTATTTTTTCTTACAAAGTCTCATATTCCACTAACTTGTGACAAAAAATAAAAACTTCCATGAACTCACTATGCCCATCACAAAATACCTTGGGGAGTCTTATTTCCAAAATGGGGTCACTTGTGGGGTAGTTATACTGCCTTGGCATTTTAGGGGCCCAGATGCGTGAGAAGAAGTTTGAAATCAAAATCTGTAAAAAATGACCGGTGAAATCCGAAAGGTGCTCTTTGGAATGTGTGCCCCTTTGCCCACCTAGGCTGAAAAAAAAGTGTCACACTGGTATAGCCGTACTCAGGAGAATATGGGGAATGTGTTTTGGGGTGTCATTTTACATATACCCATGCTGGGTGAGAGAAATATCTTGGCAAAAGACATTTCCCATTTTTTTTATACAAAGTTGGCACTTGACCAAGATATTTCTCTCACCCAGCACGGGTATATGTAAAATGACACCCCAAAACACATTCCCCAACTTCTCCTGAGTACGGCGATACCACACGTGTGACACTTTTTTGCAGCCTAGATGAGCAAAGGTGCCCAAATTTCTTTTAGGAGGGCATTTTTAGACATTTGGATCCCAGACTTCTTCTCACGCTTTAGGGCCCCTAAAAAGCCAGGGCAGTATAAATACCCCACATGTGATCCCATTTTGGCACAAGTTAGGCCTCTTTCACACTTGCGTTGTCCGGATCCGGCGTGTACTCCACTTGCCGGAATTACACGCCGGATCCGGAAAAACGCAAGTGAACTGAAAGCATTTGAAGACGGATCCGCTTTCAGTGTTACTATGGCAGCCAGGACGCTATTAAAGTCCTGGTTGCCATAGTAGTAGTGGGGAGCGGGGGAGCAGTATACTTACAGTCCGTGCGGCTCCCGGGGCGCTCCAGAATGACGTCAGAGTGCCCTATGCGCATGGATGACGTGCCATGCGATCACGTGATCCATGCGCTTGGGGCGCCCTGACGTCACTCTGGAGCGCCCCGGGAGCCGCACGGACGGTAAGTATGCTGCTCCCCACTCCACTTTACCATGGCTGCCAGGACTTTAGCGTCCCGGCAGCCATGGTAACCATTCAGAAAAAGCTAAACGTCGGATCCGGCAATGCGCCGAAACGACGTTTAGCTTAAGGCCAGATCCAGATCAATGCCTTTCAATGGGCATTAATTCCGGATCCGGCCTTGCGGCAAGTCTTCAGGATTTTTGGCCGGAGCAAAAAGCGCAGCATGCTGCGGTATTTTCTCCGGCCAAAAAACGTTCCGGTCCGGAACTGAAGACATCCTGATGCATCCTGAACGGATTTCTATCCATTCAGAATGCATTAGGATAAAACTGATCAGGATTCTTCCTGCATAGAGCCCCGACGACGGAACTCTATGCCGGAAGAAAAGAACGCAGGTGTGAAAGAGCCCTTAGCGGAAATAGATTTTTTATTTTATTTTTTCTCACAAAGTCTCCCTTTCCGCTAACTTGGGACAAAAATTTCAATCTTTCATGGACTCAATATGCCCCTCACGGAATACCTTGGGGTGTCTTCTTTCCGAAATGGGGTCACATGTGGGGTATTTATACTGCCCTGGCATTTGAGGGGCCCTAAAGCGTGAGAAGAAGTATGGAATATAAATGTCTAAAAAATGTTACGCTTTTGGATTCCGTGAGGGGTATGGTGAGTTCATGTGAGATTTTATTTTTTGACACAAGTTAGTGGAATATGAGACTTTGTAAGAAAAAAAAATAATAATAATTTCCGCTAACTTGGGCCAAAAAAATGTCTGAATGGAGCCTTACAGGGGGGTGATCAATGACAGGGGGGTGATCAGGGAGTCTATATGGGGTGATCATGGGTGATCAGGGGTTCATAAGGGGTTAATAAGTAACAGGGGGTGTAGTGTAGTGGTGTTTTGTGGTACTTTACTGAGCTACCTGTGTCCTCTGGTGGTTGATCCAAGCAAAAGGGACCACCAGAGGACCAGGTAGCAGGTATATTAGACGCTGTTATCAAAACAGCGTCTAATATACCTGTTAGGGGTTAAAAAAAAATCGCATCTCCAGCCTGCCAGTGAACGATCGCCGCTGGCAGGCTGGAGATCCTGTCTCTTACCTTCCGATCCTGTGAACGCGCGTTCACAGGAAATCTCTTGCGAGATGACGCACGGATGCGTCCAGGAGGAATAAATCAACCGCCTCCCGGACGCATCCGTGCGTACAGCGGTCGGGAGGCGGTTAAAGTTATTTATTCATTCAGGTGACAACGCGTTTCGGAGTGAGAGTACTCCTTTATCAAGTCTTTGGAGCCGGGTACATACAGTTGGCACGACTGATCCAAATGCTTGGTTTCGGGTCCTGTGCATGTAGCGCACACACACAGGACCCGACACCAAGCATTTGGATCAGTCGTGCCAACTGTATGTACCCGGCTCCAAAGACTTGATAAAGGAGTACTCTCACTCCGAAACGCGTTATCACCTGAATGAATAAATAACTTTTAAAAAGACGTCACTCGCAATTGTGGTTTTGCGCCAAGAGGTATCACATTGTGTACAAGCTAGTAAACAGTTTTTTTTACAGTATTCTACATCACTCCTTTGGAGTGCTGGCAACTCCAATGATTGAGAAGATACCGGCAGCATAGCCCCTCCTGATCGACCCCCTCCCCCCCACCTTTGCAAGTGTTGTACTGACATAAGCACAACACCAGAAGGTGAGTGTAACAACTGACACAGCACTCTCTCTAAATCTGATACCCAAAATTTACTACCCTATGAGCGCCTTGTTTCCCGTTTATTTTGCCAAATTTGCAGAGTGGTGTAATGGCCTATAATGTCTCTATAGGGTGGTGATAATTGTGTCAACTGTGTCTCCTACCTGAGTACGGCTAGACTCCTGGCTCACTTGCAATAAATTTGAGTGTAGTGATAGTAGGAGTAATAGAGGAATTTTGCAGCAGAAATGATGTCCAGACCTTTAGATGAAGTTCAAATGTTTCCTTACTGAAGCTTTGGTCTCTGGTCCCAGCAGGTTTTAGCAATCATTCGCAAGAATAAATATGTCTGCTTTAAATGTGAGCTTGCAGAATAATTTGTCTGCTTAGTAGCTCTGTAATTGTGACAGGAATTAATCTTCTGCACTTTTTTGTAGCTTCTGCTTTGTCGTGACAGACTAGCTGAGGAGGGGATCTCCTGAACGCTATCACACAGCCTTCTCCAACAGGGGTGAGGCTACACACTGACTCTACCTTCCTTCTCCACCCATGCTGCAGGATGTGGGAAACGTCCACACCACCGCAGAGGGGGAGCTAAGCTGGAATAAACCATTCCAGCTTAGATAGACTAAACTAGGAATTGTACCTGGCCAATGCATTGCTGCCATCTGCTGGTGAACCTGGAAAATTACAAGAAACAATTACATTTAACATGGTTTTATATGCACATTTGTGAAGACATAATGTAAATTACATCAGATGACAATATACAGGCTCTTAGAAGACAGTAGCGGGGAAGAGGCGTGTAGTAACACAACTCTGCTTTGCTCAAGAGAGTTAAGGCAGTGCTAGAAAATAATGGTAGTCACACAAAATATTGACACTTTGGGCAGAATTTGGCCATTTTCACTCAGGGGTGTACTCACTTTTGTTGCCAGTGGTTTAGACATTAATGGCTGTGTTGAGTTATTTTGAGGGCACGCAAAATTTTTACTGTTATACAAGCTGTGCACTAATTATTTTACATTGTGTCAAAGTGTCATATCTCCAGTGTTGTCCCATGAAAAGATAGAATACAATATTTACAAAAATGTAAGGGGTGTACTCACTTTTGGGAGATACTGTATACAGGAAAGTATAGAATGAATAATAGATCAACCCTTTCAGTACTGATTTTCTTTTTTTATGTTAAAATGTTTTTCTCAGATTTGGTGATCAGTATCTGATTTGGTAGGGATTCGAGACCCAGGCCCCGGGAACCCCCGCCGATCAGCTGTTTGAGAAGGCATCAGTGCTTGTAGTAGCTCCAAATCCTTCTCTCAGCTTTCCCTAGACCATTGATGACACGTTCATCGGTCACGTGGCCTAGGCACAATTCAGCCCCATAGAAGTATTTGGGGATGAGCTATGATACCAAGCACAGCCACCATACAATGTACGGTGCTGTGCTTGGTGAGTAGTGATGAGCAGCATAGTCAATATCCGAATTCGTGATATTTTGTGAATTTTTGGCCGAATATTCGCCATAAATTAGCAAATTCAAGAATTCGTGATCTCCAGTCATTATTATTTTTTGTTTGCGAAAATCGGCAAAGTAATATATTTGCAATAAAATTCGCAATTAAAATATTCGCGATCAACACTAAGGGGTAGGCAACTTTCCTATTGGTTGCTAGGGATGTTGCTAAGTGCCGATATTCGCAATAAATTCTCAATAAATTCTCAATAATTTTGCGATTAGAATATTCGCGATCAACACTATTTGCGAATATGAATATGTAGCACTATATTCTAAATATTTGTGAATTCTCGAATTGGCAATATTCGCGATTCGAATATTCGCGCTCAACTCTATTAGGGACCCGTTAAGCTACATTTACTTGGAGCAATCACTCCTTCTATATGGGGATAAATGATCGTTACTAAGGTTTATAGATTTGTTGCTTGTCGGAAGCACATACCTGAAGTGATGTCGACAAGCAATGATTACATATGCTGTATAATTGATCGGGTTACAGGTGCTACATAAACAATCAAGCTTGTCTGGTGATGAGCAGAACAATTACACAGGCCAATTATCAGGAACGATTGGCCCGATATATGGGATGCAGTTGAAAGCACTCATCTCTCTGTCCTGCAGCCTTCTGATTTCTCTGTATATGGGCCAGTTCACACGACTAATTTAGAAAAACACAAAAAAACACAAAAAACAAATCAGCATTTTTTTAACCAATTGTTTCAATACAAAGCTGAATTTTCAGCTTGAGGTTTTAGAAGCAGATCTGCACTGAAAACACACACAAAATGCATGAACCTGCTGCCTCCCGTTGAAATTAGGCCTTTTTTGCAGCAGATTTTGAGGCAGAAACGCTGCAAAATCAGTGCCAAAAAACTCTGTGTGAAGTGGCCCTTAGGGCTCAGGCACACGACCGTGGCTTTAGTCTGCATTCGATCTGCACTTTTTGTGGGTCGGATGCAGACACATTCACTTCAATGGGGCTACAAAAGATGCGGACAGCACACCGTGTGCTGTCCCGCATTCGTATGTCTGTTCTGTGGCCCGCCAAAAAATAGAGCATGTCCTATTTTTGTTCATTTTACAGACAAGGACAGGACTGTTCTATAAAGGGCAGGACGCTCCTTTCAGCAGAATGCAGGACGCACATGGCTGGTATCTGTGTTTTTGCGGATGCACAATTTGTGGACGTCAAAAATGGCATCGGTTGTGTGCTTGAGCCCTAACCATGAGTTATCCAGGTCTGCAATATGGATGGAGTCCACTGGAGTACATTGTCTGCCTCCCTATGGCACCATACTATGAAGGTCGGTCACTCTTTTCCTGATGGCTCTATATGGGACCCTGTCAGAGGGATATAATAAAGGGTCCAATGGAGTAGCATAACATGATTCACTATATGAGGCTAGAGACAGGTACAGTAGGACCTCATAGTCCTCTGTAAGAGCCATGGTGTTTGAACAAAGACTATACTACTGAGTTTGGGGGGGGGGGGGTACCATCTCTCCTTGGGGAGAGAGCACCTTAATCGGCGTGAGGAGACTTATAGGCCATACATGCTCCTCTGGATTTCTGGAAAGAAAGGGATGCAAATGAGCTGTTAGCAAGCTCCGCCTCTAATGCCACCAGATGTAAGGTAGCTATCCTATAACTCAGACATCCTCAAACTGCGGCCCTCCAGCTGTTGCAAAACTACAACTCTCATGTCTCAAGGTCTATTTAAAGGTTTGAACATTGACTTATAGTATAATTCAATGTTCAAACCTTTAAATAGGCCTTGAGACATGACTCGTATATTAAATAAGCCAGCACCAGCTGTTTCAGGGTGATTGTCTCTCAGAATTCTCATGCCGATTAAGGCGCTCTCTCCCCAAGGAAAGATAGTATCCCCCAAATCCCGACTTAGACTCTCACCCAGTTAAGCCAGTACTCTCTGCATTGCACTGATGAGGGGTAATCATCTCAAAACAGCTGTCTGCAGATGAGGTGCTGGCTTATTTAACATCCAAGTCATGTCTCAAGGCCTATTCAAAGGGTTGAACACTGACTTATAGGATAGCTGCCTTACATCTGGTGGCATCAGAGGCAGAGCTTGTTAAGAGCTCATTTGCATTCCTTTCTATACTACTGAGTATCATCCAAGACAATCTACTGCCATGGTCCTAGGTAGAGGGTCAGGACCCAGATTGATTATATCACACGTAGAGACTAGCCGCAGGTCATGGCAGAGACAGCTCTGCTTGCAGTCAGAAATAAACACCATATATTATGGCCTCCTGAAAACTAAATCTAAAGCCTTAGCATAAAATCCTTGTCAGGAATCCAAGCAATAACTCCACCTATTCTTCATAATGCATTCTAGTTTTGTATATACTAAGCCAATTTTGTCATGAGGCAAGGCTGTGACAAGCCTTTGGCTTAGGCGAGAGGAAGAAGGCCAATTTGACAGTGGAAATACAGCCCATGTCCTTGTTTTAGAAGGCAGTAGTGAGTCTTGGCATCTAGACAGTGAATCTAGTTATTGTACTGAGAAACTTGGCACCTCACGGTATGATGGATTGCGAGCCTGGAATGTTGCTTCCCTGCAAGACGAAGACTTTCCCAGTGTTTCACTGTCATGAAATAAATATAGCGTGCCATATACAGCTCAATAAAAGAAAAATCATCAAAAACATTTTCACATGCTTTGATTTTATTATAGTGGCGTAATTATCTTAAAATAGTTATTACATGGAAAATATTCAACATTTTTTAAACCAGCACCTGGCTCTGAATCCTTTTGTAATTGCATGTAATTAAAATTTTAGTATAGTCAGTGAGTTATTCAATAACCTGTATCTGTAAAGCGCCACCTGCTGTTTGTTCTGTTCCTTATTTCTCTGTCCATGCTCATGCATTCTTTGACTCCAGCAGCCATATCAATAGTTATAAACTGTGACAGTTAGGCTACATGTACACGACTGTATCCATTTTGCGGCCCACAAACCGCAGATCTGCAAAATTTGGAAACCAGCCATGTGCATGCTGCCTTTCTTTTATACTACAAACCGGATTCCAAAAAAGTTGGGATACTATACAAATTGTGAATAAAAACTGAATACAATGATGTGGAGATGGCAAATATCAATATTTTATTTGTAATAGAACGTAGATGACAGATCAAACGTTTAATCCGAGTAAATGTATAATTTTAAAGGAAAAATACGTTGATTCAAATTTTCACAGTGTCAACAAATCCCCAAAAAGTTGGGACAAGTAGCAATAGGAGGCTGGAAAAAGTAAATTTGAGCATAACGAAGAGCTGGAAGACCAATTAACACTAATTAGGTCAATTGGCAACATGATTGGGTATAAAAAGAGCTTCTCAGAGTGGCAGTGTCTCTCAGAAGCCAAGATGGGTAGAGGATCACCAATTCCCACAATGTTGCGCAGAAAGATAGTGGAGCAATATCAGAAAGGTGTTACCCAGCGAAAAATTGCAAAGACTTTGCATCTATCATCATCAACTGTGCATAACATCATCCGAAGATTCAGAGAATCTGGAACAATCTCTGTGCGTAAGGGTCAAGGCCGTAAAACCATACTGGATGCCTGTGATCTCCGGGTCCTTAAACGACACTGCACCACAAACAGGAATGCTACTGTAAAGGAAATCACAGAATGGGCTCAGGAATACTTCCAGAAACCATTGTCAGTGAACACAATCCACCGTGCCATCCGCCGTTGCCAGCTGAAACTCTACAGTGCAAAGAAGAAGCCATTTCTAAGCAAGATCCACAAACTCAGGCGTTTTCACTGGGCCAGGGATCATTTAAAATGGAGTGTGGCAAAATGGAAGACTGTTCTGTGGTCAGACGAGTCACGATTCGAAGTTCTTTTTGGAAATCTGGGACGCCATGTCATCCGGATCAAAGAGGACAAGGACAACCCAAGTTGTTATCAACGCTCAGTTCAGAAGCCTGCATCTCTGATGGTATGGGGTTGCATGAGTGCGTGTGGCATGGGCAGCTTGCATGTCTGGAAAGGCACTATCAATGCAGAAAAATATATTCAGGTTCTAGAACAACATATGCTCCCATCCAGAAGTCATCTCTTTCAGGGAAGACCCTGCATTTTTCAACAAGATAATGCCAGACCACATTCTGCATCAATCACAACATCATGGCTGCGTAGGAGAAGGATCCGGGTACTGAAATGGCCGGTCTGCAGTCCAGATCTTTCACCTATAGAGAACATTTGGCGCATCATAAAGAGGAAGGTGCAACAAAGAAGGCCCAAGACGATTGAACAGTTAGAGGCCTGTATTAGACAAGAATGGGAGAGCATTCCTATTTCTAAACTTGAGAAACTGGTCTCCTCGGTCCCCAGACGTCTGTTGAGTGTTGTAAGAAGGGGAGATGCCACACAGTGGTGAAAATGGCCTTGTCCCAACTTTTTGGGGATTTGTTGACACCATGAAAATGTGATTCAACATATTTTTCCCTTAAAATGGTACATTTTCTCAGTTTAAACTTTTGTTCCGTGATTTATGTTCTATTCTGAATAAAATATTAGAAGTTGGCACCTCCACATCATTGCATTCAGTTTTTATTCACGATTTGTATAGTGTCCCAACTTTTTTGGAATCCGGTTTGTAGAACTAGCTAATTTTGTCTACAAAATGGACAAGAATAGGACATGTTCTATACTTTTCAAAACGGCCGAACGGACGTGGATGACATCCATGTGCTGTCCCCATTTTTTTTGCAGACCCATAGAAATTATCTTTTTTTGGCGCACAGAAAATATGGTTGTCTGCATGTAACCCAAGGGAGAGAGTTGCAGCAGAAGGGACACACCCTCTAAGCTGTGATAGAGAGAGCTGCAGCAAAAAGGAGACACCCTCTGAGAAAAGGACATGCCCACTGAATTGTCATCCTGAAAAATAATCTAGCAGAGCAATTGGAGCAGTGAATGGGGAGCTCTCTGGATTCATGTGAGGACCACGGCTAGTTCTTGCTTTGTTAGAAAGGGACTGTCATGATTAGGGCTGAGCGAATCGAACTCCACAAAAGTGGAATTAGATCCGAATTTCAGGGAAAATTTGATTCGCCGTAAAGCCGAATTACCTTAAAGGGTTTCTATCACCTCGTTTTGACATAATTAGCTGTCAGACACTAGCGATCCGCTAGTGTCTGCTCTACCAGACAATGCTATTATAATAAAAATATTTGTTTCAGAGATCCGCTCACTCCTACTCCCTCAAGGCAGGTGCACCAAACACGTTTGAGACACCCCTCAAAAATGAATTGGAAATATAAAATGAAAAATGTGAATGGGCACTCGTATATGGAAAATGTGGGACAAAATTTATTTATTAGGTTTTTAAATAAAATAGATATTAATAGACTAAAAAACAACCATAAAAAAAGTCATACAATAAAATGTCAGATATATACCAGAGAAACAATGCTGTCTGGGCGAAGGTCACAAATCCGAAAAACCTCACTGTGTTGATCCCCAATATAGTTGAGAAAGGGGAGGAGGATGTATTGAATAAGTCGCCTTCGCCAACTCAGCAATGTGTTACTAGTCGGTATTCTCAAATATATATCACCAATGCGCTAAAAACATATTAAACAATATATTAGACGATATAGTTCAGTCCCATATTCATTGAAAAATACACATGAGTATTTAGTAGCCGCTTGTTTGATATAATATGATATATATCAGATAAGGTGCTTCACGTAGGTGGCTTCTCACATTCAGCTAATAGTTCTTATTGGGTATATCCAGTCTCTGCAATATTAGCAGAGCAGTATTGCGGTTCAATCCACTCTGTTAAATAGCTGGAGATATCTGTAATATATAGGTGAGTGCTTTGGATTTCCAGTTTTATCAATTTCCTTCAAGAATTTTTACCCACAATGTGGGCTTACCTTTGCCTGGCTCTCACGTTTGTTGAAAGTGGTGAGTCGGCTCCTGCTCCACGTTAGATGTCAGCGTCCCGGCTATGGAGTCGCGTTCCACGGTTACTTCCGGAGTCTGACTCAATGTGAGAGTCACGGACTTCAGGCGCAGGTTAGTGACGTATTTTAAGGTCCTTTAAAAATAGAGAAATCCTTCTGCTTCTTCTTTAAAGTACACTTTTGTTCATGAGAAATGGGGTATTTCTTAAATGTTCACCAGACGCGTTTCGGGGTGACGCTTTCCCCTTCCTCAGTGGTATACCCCAATTTTATATATCGATCTCTTTTATACCCATTGTTAGTTCCTCTCAAGATCTGGTCCGGACCTCGGGTTTCATTAAAGAGCCGGTCTGGATCAGATCCCTGGATATCGATAAATGACATGGCGGCTTATATGCGGTTTCTATGCGGTATTTCCTATAAAGGTGCGTTTTCTCCGCTATAGTTGCAATTCCATATTTTTTATTTAGTCCATTTGGAATTATTCAAAAAGAACTTATTGTTTTGTCATTGTACACTATAATGTAAAACATCCTTTATGTCTACTTTTTATCATCACTTGTTCATTATGGAAGTGCATAAATGGTAAAACATAAATATATATATATATATATATATATAAAATATATTTAAAAGATACAAAAAAATGGTATTAAGAAATATATATATGTAAATGCGGATCTCCACCGTTTCTATATATGGGGGATATTTTCCTTTGTAGTTGGTATGTTCAAAAACTCATCTTTCAAAAAGCATCTGCAGTCATGTTTTCATATGTAAATTGCGTTTTTTACATTTTTTAAACATACAGGTTGTATTTTTCTAGAAAAGGGTTGTTGCCATAGGAGATTCTCTAATGTAGTGCGGAACAGGGTGTAGAGAGTGGGGTGCCCATGTGGGGTAGAGGAAGCATTGCAGCGCTGGAACAAACAGCCTGGCATGCAACTCTGCGTCGACACCCACACGGACCACCCAATCTTCATATGAACCCCAAAATTTCAAGTTCTGCATTTAAACCCCTCGGCAGCAAACTGCCGAACTCATAGATCTTCCTGGACTCTGCTCTTGATAACCTCTCAATTTGGTTTCCTCCTCGCCAATGTTTGTCCACCTTTTCCAGCTGCCATGAAGGAGAGGCCTCTAGGATCTTGGTTGTGTTCCACCTTAAAATGTCTGGACAGCGGATGTTTGTCGTAACCCTTAACAATATTGTTCAGGTGTTCCGCTATCCTGACCTTCAAAGTACGTTTGGTCCTACCTATATATTGTCTCCGACATGGACACTGGATCAGGTATATAACATTGTCGGAGTTACAAGTGAGGATGAGGAAATGTTTAATGGTCATAGAGTGAGAGTTTTGAGTGGACGTGATTAATGTTGTTTTTCTTGGGAATTTTGTTTTCTTACACCCCAAGCATCTCCCACATCTGAAAAAACCTTTTAATTGAAGCCAGTTTTTTATTATTGGATCTTTCTTTGATTTTTTCTTTACTGAGGGTGCTATTTGTATCCCCAAATTTGGGGCCTTTGAGTATATTATTTTGGGTATTGGGGGCAAAAGCATCCCTATAGTTCTATCATTGTTTAAGTGATGCCAATGAGATTTTATAATATATTCAATCTGCTTTGCTTAAATATTATATGGCAAAACAATTTGAAAGCTCCAATTATCTTCTTGTATTGGTTTTTGTGATGGTTCAAAGAAAGTGCTCCTATCTAGGCTTTTCGCTTTCACTAGGGCTCCATTTATGATGGATTCTGGGTAGTCCTTTTCCTTAAACTGGTTTTTCATAATATTGGCCTCTTCCGTGCAGTTCCGTGAATATAAGAATCATTTTAGTTTCATGGTTTCCAACTATCACTTTTTGCTAATGGTCGCATATAAAGAACTAGCCTTCCACTCTGCTGCCAATAACATGCCACTTTTTCTCCACCAAATCATTATAATGACAGCAGTACAGTCATTAAGATTAGCAAGCCTTGCAGCACCCGAGGTTGACCTCGAATAGAGTAGCTGTTTGGGTCAGAAACTTGTTTTTAACAGCGGAACTTTTAAAGCCTGACATAAGCATATTATTGCGGGATAATATCCCCTTTCCATACTAGAAGTGTTTCAGGCCCTTTTATTGTGGCTGATAATGCGAGTATTATTGGTCTGGATGGCAGAAGGCAGATCACTGTGGACATTTATTATCTTTATACCTCGTTACAGTATTTAACACTTTAATGCAATTTCTTTGGCTATCCGTCCACTCGTCTAACTACATCGTAAAAATGTTTAAAAGAATAGCTCCGGTATTTTAATTCTCTCCCATTCTGAGGCTATTTTCACACGACGTCGGAACTGGATGGGACTGAAAGCATTTGTGAGACGCATCCGGATGCGTCTCACAAATGCATTGCAAGAACGGATCCATCTCTCCGCTTGTCATGCAGACAGACGGATCCGTCTTGTATTTTTTTTTCACATTTTTACCAGTCTGCTCATGCACAGGCCGGAAGGACAGATCCGGCATTCCAGTATTTTCGCTGGAGATAAAACCGCAGCATGCTACGGTTTTATCTTTTGCCTGATCAGTCAAAACGACTGAACTGAAGACATCCTGATGCATCCTGAACGGATTACTCTCCATTCAGAATGCATGGGGATATGCCTGATCAGTTCTTTTCCGGTATTGAGCCCCTGTGACGGAACTCTATGCCGGAAAAGAAAAACGCTAGTGTGAAAGTACCCTTAGTAAAGTGTCACCAGTCATCAGCTAAAAATAAGATTTGCTAATGTGTTTACTCTTCTGGGACTAAAGCCTGTATTACAGTGCCCGATTTTTCAGCCGATAATTGCTAACAAGCTTTCGCATGGACGCTCGTTAGCGATCATCTTGCAGTGTACTACTGACGCCGATTGCCCTAATGAATGAGCAAACGCTCGCTCATTGGGCAATCCAAATCCAAATAGACATTATTAGCACAGAGTTTGTAGATACACATGAGGATCTGACTGCTGTGACGTGCAATCATTAGACCTGTCCCTACTGTGCTGATTTGTCTATCATTGAATCCTGTTTGCTTTTTTCTGGGCTGCCATATGGTTGGCTGTTGACAATGAGGGGGCATTCATGTAGTCTTCAAAGAAAGTTGAGAAGAGCCTCTAACATTTGGAATTTGGTCCTAAATGAATTTTTTAAGCAAGGGTGAAGGGTTGTCTTACAGTGATTGGGTGGCAGAGTGAGCTGGCAAAGGACTAGGGTTGAACCTCTAAATACAAGATCACAAAGAGCTGTAGCATGCAGTATCTATCACAGGGATCAGCTACCTCCGACACTCCAGCTGTTCTGAAACTACAGCTCCCAGAATCCTCCTTTCACATTTTTGAGAGTTACAAGAACAGCTGAATAGGTGTGCATGCTGGGAGTTGTAGTTTCGTATCAGCAGGAGTGACGAAGGTTGCTGATCCCTGATCTATCATGTCATTGTATGCAATGACTTCACACTGTGGTAGAACTTTAAAAGGCTCCACACAAATACTAACCAGTGGAATATTGTTAGGACTTTTCTTGAAATAGAAATCACACATTTTATAGTACTGCTGTTCTCGTGTGTGGCAGAAGAACTTTAGGCCTCCTATGCCACCAGGACCTGTAGAAACTGCACCCTAATGTTATATCCTAAGCTCCATGAGAATAAGCGATCACTGATTTTATTTCTGGTATGAAAAAAAAAAAAGAGCCCAGAACTTGCATCTATGTTCCCAATCCTTTGTAGAAAAAAGGATAGCATTTAGTGATTTCTTCTAGTCACTTCATAAAACCCAAGAGGGAGGATACAGGGGGTTACCTCTAAGCTTCCTTTCAGGTTCCTTCAAAGTGTGGACTAGTCAGCTAGGCTAATTGCATATCAATAAATAGGGGGCAAGTGAAATTATAGCCTCTATAATAAAGTAATACAAGGAGCAACCTGGACAAGATACACACACCACCTCATTTTCATTCAATAAAATCAATACTTTACATTCAGGTAAATTTCCTAAACCTTTATACAAACATATCAGTCACTCCCTCCTCCCTTTACCCTTGTTCAGTTCCCATACACTTTATACCCTCATACATTACACTGGCCCATCTTCCTCCACGGTGCAGCTTAAAAAACACCAATGTAAATCTTTCAACCACTTGCTGTCTATTTCTGTTTTCCTGCCACTAGCTGCAGGGGATATTTCACCAAATCCTGGCCCTCCCTCTGTTACTAACTTCTCCTCTGCCACACACAGAAACTCCATAAATCTTATTAATGTTCACTGCACATCCTCTCCAGTCTCTTTTAACTGCGCACTCTGGAACGCACGATCGGTTCGTAACAAACTACCCACAATCCACGTTTTCTTCCTCTCACACTCTCTCAACTTACTAGCCCTTACAGAAACCTGGCTTCAACCCTCTGACACTGCTTCCCCTGCTGCCCTAACCTATGGTGGACTTCACTTCTCTCATACCCCCAGACCTGATGACAGGCAGGGGGAAGGAGTAGGCATACTACTTTCTCCACAGTGCACATTTCAGGTCATTCCCCCTGTACCCTCTCTCACATTCCCCTCTTTTAAGGTTCACACCATTAGACTCTTCCATCCATTCCCCCTAAGAGTTGCAGTTGTCTATCGTCCCCCAGGCTCCCCCCACCAATTTCTGGATTACTTTGCAGCTTGGATTCCTCACTTACTATCTTCTGAATCACCAACTCTTATTATGGGTCATTTTAATATCCCCATTGATGATCCTACCTCCCCATCAGCCGCTCACTTTCTTTCTTTAACCTCCTCTCTTGGCCTATCACAACTTACTTCCTCTGCCACGCATAAATAGGGCAATATACTTGATCTAGTCTTCTTCTGTCATTGCTCAGTCTCAAACTATAATAACTTAACCTTCCCACTTTCTGACCACAATCTTCTTTCATTAACCATAAAAACCTCTTACTTTTCTCATGGCAATCCTACTTTTCACATTTACTGAAAACTACACACCATTAACTGACAGCAACTTATTAACACCCTACAACTAGCTCTTACCCCAATCACTTCCCTCCCCTGTCCAGACTTGGCTGCCAATCATTACAACCAGACCTTTAAAACCACCCTAGATGAAGTTGCTCCAATATCAATCCGACCCTCTCAACACTGAACACGGCAAGCCTGGTACACACCTGAAACACGTTTTCTAAAGCGCTTCTTCAGATGTGCAGACCACTTATGGAATATCAGCAGACTTCCTCCACTTATAAATTTATGCTCAAAACATACAATTTGGCTCTCAACATTGCCAAACAAAAGTACTTCACCTCTCTCATCTCCTCACTCTCAAATAACCCAAAACGACTCTTTGACACTTTTCATTCCCTTCTAAGCCATAAAGTTCCAGAACCTGTCACTGACCTCTGTGCTGATGGCATGGCCACTTACTTCAGAGATAAGATT
This sequence comes from Bufo gargarizans, assembly GCF_014858855.1. NCBI lineage: Eukaryota > Metazoa > Chordata > Amphibia > Anura > Bufonidae > Bufo > Bufo gargarizans. Next base: position 102,416,548 of record NC_058085.1, read on the forward strand.
GGCAGTATCCGGCAGGAAATAATCTCCCAGTCCCCAAATAATTTCAATCCTCCTCCCTCCAATTCCTCCACATGCTCTCTCTCCTCCTTTGACCCTATAACAGTCTCCAGGCTTGTCTCTTCTTCTCGACCCACAACCTGTAGCAGTAATCCTATTCCATCACACCTCCTCCAGTCCCTCTCCCTGGTTGTCATTATTCACCTAACTACAATTTTTAACCTCTCTCTATCTTCTGGTATTTTTCCCTCCTCTTTCAAACACTCTATTATAACCCCACTGCTAAAGAAACCATCTCTTTACCCGACCTGTGCTGCTAACTACCGACCTGTTTCTAACCCCCCTTCATCTCTAAACTCCCTGAAAGTCTTGTCTACTCTAGCTTAATAAGCTATCTCTCTGCAAACTCTCTTCTTGACCCCTTACAATCTGCCTTTCGCCCTCTTCACTCTACAGAAAGTGCCCTTACTAAAGTGTCTAACGATCTAACAGCAAAAAGAAATGGTGACTATTCTCTACTGATTCTGCTGGATCTCTCTGCAGCGTTTGATACTGCAGACCATAAACTCCTTCTCACCATGCTCTACTCAATTGGCCTTAAGGACACTGCTCTCTCTTGGTTGTCTTCCTATCTCTCTGGTCACACCTTTAGTGTATCATTCGCTGGCTCTTCTTCTTCTCCTCTTCCTCTTGATGTCAGCGTTCCTCAGGGCTCAGTACTGGGTCCTCTACTCTTCTCCCTTTATACATCCCCCATCGGACAGACTATCAGTAGATTTGGCTTTCGATACCATCTCTATGCTGACGACACCCAACTATACTACATCCCCTGACATCACCCCTGCTTTACTCCAAAACACCAGTAATTGTCTGGCAGCTGTCTCTAACATCATGTCCTCTCCATGTATCTAAAACTAAACCTCTCAAAAACTGAACTTCTTGTCTTTCTCCCATCTACTAACTCACCTAAACTTGATATTTCAATTTCAGTCTACAGCACTATCATAACTTCTGTGCAACATGCCCGCTGTCTTGAGGCCACATTTGACTCTGATCTTTCCTTTGTTCCCCATATTCAATCACGCTCTTGTCGTCTGCACCTCAAGAATATCGCCAGAATCCGCCCTTTTCTTACGGTGGAAACGGCAAAAACTCTTGTTGTTGCCTTGATTTTTTCTCGTCTTAACTACTGCAACGCATTATTAATTGGTCTCCCTCTCTCTAAACTCTCCCCCCTTCGGTCTGTTCTAAATTCTGCAGCCAGGCTCATCTATCCATCCAACCGCAACACTGATGCTACTAGTCTGTGCCAGTCACTTCACCGGTTGCCCATCCACCACAGAATACAGTTAAAACTTCTTACCCTCACCCACAAAGCTCTCCACAGTGCTGCACCTCCATATATCTCCTCCCTCATCTCCATCTACCACCCTACTTGTGCTCTCTGTTCTGTTAGCGACCTAAGATTAATAACCTCCATAATTTGTACCTCTCACTCCCGTCTTCAAGACTTTTCTCGAGCTGCACCTACTCTCTGGAATACTCTGCCCCGGAATACTAGGTCAATTCACAACTTCTTCACCTTCAAATGTGCCTTAAAAACACATCTTTTCAGGCAGGCTTATCAAGCTACCTAAAATGACTTTTCCCAGACTAAACCTTTCCCCCACCAACTCCTCTGGCCTAAACTCGATCCTCTAGTAGTCCCAACCCGAAGCAGATCGGCCAGCACCAGCTCCTGTCAGTTCAATAATGGCTCAAATCCTACTTATCACAATCAACTACCCTATGTGTCACCCCCAATTCCTCATAGATTGTAAGCTCTTGCGAGCAGGGCCCTGACTCCTAGTGTTTCAGTTGCATATTAGCCAGTTACTTTTTTTTGGTACATGAACCCTATGAATTTGTAAAGCGCTGCGGAATATGGTAGCACTATATAAATACATTTTTTTGTTATTATTATTATTATTATTACTACATATGTTAGTAAAAATATTTGGAGGACACTTGATATAGTCTACTTCATTCTACTTGACCTAAGGTTTAGTATTTCTGCCTTTATTCTGCACAAGAAAACCTACCTCAAACAACTACAACACGAATTAAAGAATTTCTTGGCCACCAGTACAACAATTTTTCAAATTCCATATCCAATTTGTTAAAAATGTAAGTATGTACCTCTGCAGTCTTACAGGGACTTGTTTCAATTTACATGCATATGGTCTGGTGAGAAGCAGACCTGGTGGAACACATAATTTTAGGATGAAGGTAGCTGGATGAATAAGAGTATATATGCTATCCTTGGCTGCTAGAGCTTCGCTCACTAATCTTAGTGAAGGAGCTTCAGATGTCCAAGCTTCACATCATTTTTGTCTACACACAGCCATTACGGTTCTAAAATGCCATCTAGAAACACAGGATATTTAATGACTTCTTATAGTTTGTAGTCCCTTGAATGACTGTAGTCTGCTGGCAGATTTTTAAGGGAATATCAAGAATTTTATTGCAAGTTAGATAATATTATATTTGGGGGATTACGATGAAAGAGATTCCATCATGTATTCTGGTGGCCTTAACAAAGATCAACATACTATAACTAGTAGCGATGTATGCAGTGACCCAGTGGATCAATGCAAAGGGTTAATTTAATACTATAGACATGATAAGGAGTAAAATATTGTGATTTAATGTTATAGTACTCTTTTTGTGTACTATGTATATCTCAAATGATTATGCATGGGCAACAAATAGTTAACACTGGCTGTCCTAGTTAGGTTGCTGGGAGACGGGCAGGACCTTCCCCCTGGCTAGAGTAGAGGGAGTGTGTAGTCATTAGAGCTAGAGGCAAGACGTACATGTGTAAGCTCCTGAGATGTAGGCCGGGAGAGAGGCCTGGTCCAGAGAATCTTCATACCTGAGACTGAAAGCTGCCAAAAGACCCCTGAGGGAAAGAAAACTGATTTTTTTCTGATGGTTAAGAATGACTTCTAAGGCCACGTCTGGAACAACAGTGAGGATAGTCACAGGGCCATTTTACATCAGTGTGTGCTTTCATTTCTGGTTGTCTTTCCAACTTTAACGGCCATTTTGCATCTGTGTTAACTGCCATAAAAAATTCCCATTAAAAACAAATTACTTTCATTAGGTTTTTTTTTCAACATCCCAAACCCCTGCAATGCTCTGAGTATACACATTGCCCACCCCATAGTGCCCCATGGGCATAAAATGGCCCCTATATGTCCCTCAGTCCCTCAACAATGGCTCCTGGGGCACTTTCAAGAAATGATAGCACCACTGGTTCCAGGACTAAATCAATGTGACTCCAACCTGTTAGTGTGTGAAATGAAGACTAGAGGGGTCCAGTTAGCCTACATTAAGCCACTCCACACCATAATACTGGAACTAGGACCGTTGTGATGTTACCTTGTGAAGTACTCTTCTTGATGTTGCACACATGGTCTCCAAAAGCAGGACGCCTTGCTGAAGAGAATAGACATCCATTCCAGCCTACACTGCCATCTTGCTGTGCACCATGATAGCCTTTGAGAACGGTCATGTTTGGTCAATGAAATACCTGGATGTAGGTTTCATAGCCCAATGTTGTGCAAACTCCTTCTAATGGTTTGTGTACACTTACTGTTTGCTGCCCTAGGCTTGGGATGTGAAGTCGAATTTCACTTGCAGCGCAGAATGGATCACTATCCGTCCATGCAGAGGTTTGCCTCTGTGGACCTCTTGCTTTCATTCCAGTTTGTCATAGTTCTTCGAAACCACCGGGACGCACAACATTGAACAGTGCTGACATCTCGGCCTAGGCCTGTAGTGATCTGCAGGAGTAATAAACCAAGGTCTCTCAATTCAGGATTCTGTCCCACTCAGTTTGTGACAATTTGCGATAATTAGTACATCTATGAAACTTTGCTTTCAATCTGGCTTTTATGTCCCTCCCAGATACCACAGATTAAAGCTAGTTGCTTGAAAAAATGATCATTTTCAGATGTTAACGACACCTACTACTAACCTTACAGCTTGTCCTTCTTGGTACTGCAGTATCAATGTTGAGGGGTGTCTTATTAAATATTCCCCAAAACAGACAATTCAGCACAGATGACAGGTCCTCTTTACAGACTATTGTTATGTATTCTTAGAAATTATATTAAAATGTAAGCAGATGTAGATTATGGAATGCTTCCTTGGCCCTGCACTGTGGGGACACAGACAAATGGCTCCCAAATGACAAATAATTACAGACGGAAGAGAGGATATGCATGAAAATGATGAAGGGATTGGGCTATATCATTACATGTATTGATTCAATTTTACACGAAGCATCATTTTCAGGAACTGATCATGAGTCATCCTGGGTTCATTTGGTAACATGACTAATAAACTATGATTCCATGTGGCTTCATATTCTCTTACAATAAGCCTGACCGCTATCATGAGTGTGCAAAACAGTTAATTATTAAGCAGCCTCCAGAGAACCGATTGTAATTGCGTTATGCTCTCTAATGCAGAAAGAAGTGGCTCCATGTTAGTTTTAATATGGACGTTTTCTACTCTCCATTGTTGCAGGAAATCCGATACTAGAGCTGGCTGTGATCTTTTCTGGCCTTGACTACTTCTACTGCTGGTTCCTTTGTTAGTGTCTTGATCCAAAGGAGAAAATGTCAACTTCAAGCTCTTTGGCCTCAAAAGGATGTTCTAATATTCAATTGAAGTTGAAAAATCACAGGAACTTGATTATCCCCACTGTACAACGCGTTTCAGCACAGGTTATTACTGATAAGGACCCATGCACTTAATCATATTACAGAATCATGCATCACAGATCCACAATACAGAATCTGTAGAAATCTATGCGTCCATACTGTTACTCTGTATGCCTCCAACTTAATGTGGGGGTAAAATAGTCATAGCATATTTTCTCTATCTACTAACCTACCTACCTATCCCTGATGTTTCCCTCTCAATGTTGGGCGCCACCATAACTCCTAAGCAGCACGCCCACTGTCTCAGTATCATGTTTGACGCTGATCTTTCCTTCAGCCCTTATACTCAATCACTTGCCCGCTCATGAAATCTGCACCTCTGAGACATCTTCAGAATCCACCCTTTTCTTATTATGCACGGAAGAAAAACTCTCATTGTTGCCCTGATCCAATATCGACTTGATTACTGTAACTTATTGATAATTGGTCTTCTCCTCACTAAACTCATCTAGCCTCATCTATCTGTCCAGTCGCTATCCTGATGCCTCCACCCTGTGCCAGTCAATGAACTCGATGCTCATACAGTATGGAATTAAATTTAAAGGGAACCTGTCACCATCAAAATGCAGTGTCATCTGCAGGCAGCATGTAATACAGGGTGGCCCATGAAAAAGCAACCCACCTCCAGAGTTAGTATGACAAGATGAACAAGCAAGTGGATTGTTTTTTTTAATTACCAAAAAGTCACAAAATATGCTCAAAGTGGTCCCTGTTCACATCTATGCACCTTTGGGTACATCCGATTATGTTGGCCGATACTGTGTTGTTGTTCGAGCACTGCTTTCTCTTCAAACAGCTGATCAGCGGGGGTGGCGGGCGTCCGCCCTCCCGCCAATCTGATATTGATGACCTATCCTGAGCATAGGCCATCAATATGATAAAGCGGACAACCCCGTTAAAGACTTTAACATACATCTGCTACATAACAAAGGTAGAGGGTCACACTTAGTGTTGAGTGAATCGAAGCCAAACAAATTGACTTTGATCCGAATTTCAGGAAAAATGCGATTCGCCACAAAGCCAAATTTTGTCGCTCTTCATTGTATCAAATCAATTTTCCTTTAAATGCTGGGGGAAAAAAATACTCACCTCCATTTGCACACGAAGAGGCCACCGCAGTCTTCTTGATTGAAGATACCCTGCAAGATTTTGCTCGGTGTCTTCAATTAAGATGGCCATGGCAGTCTCTATGCGATTAAATGGATAAGGTGAGTACTTTTTTTTTTTTTTACAGGATTAACCCCTGAAATCTCTCAATATTTGTGTCAGATGCTGCGATCACCCATGCACGTGGCATCTGAGGGGTTCAGTGATGGGGGGGGGTGCGATCACTGCTCCCCTTCATTGTGCCCGCTACATACAAAGAAATTTGCTTTGTGACTAAGTAATTCGGCATAAAGCAATTTTCTTTGTGAAATTCCCCAAAGCAGCCGAATCTAATTTTTTTTAAACTTCGCTCAACACTAGTCACAATGATGTAAAAAAACTAAATAATACAAATCTTGTAAAACGCATTTCTGGGGATGTTTCACAGTAATTGGTAAAATATCTAATAATTTGGTTCTGATAAATGAATCCTCAGTCATATCAATGCCAGATGATAACATAGAAATAAAGTAGAAACAGATTGCAGGATCAGGGTGCTAGGAATGGTGCTGTACACTTCAGGTACTAGAGCGTAATAAACTATCAGCCCAGATCTGTTATTACTGCTCGTGTGACTTGTAAAGGCAAGAGGCAACATTTCAGCCAAACATCTGGGGAAGGGTGTGGACTGATCCTTAAGCTCTTAATGCCATAAACATTTCATAAATGATTAAGAACAGACACACAGAGGCTCAGGATAATCACATGCGTGATAATGGCGACTATGATTTAGGGAAAGGTGCTCTTTTTAAATGTTCCTACTGATAATGATAAACCCAAATATTCCTGGCTAACCACCAGTTCTGTAGAAGCAGTGCCGTACTCTGCCCCTTACCAGTTAATGTTAGGAAATGATTGCTATTATTATTGTAGAAGTCAAAACTAGAAACAGATTAAAGGATGAGACAGCGTATCGTCTCATGCTGTACTAAATTCCATAAATTGTCACTGAAATCAGTGAATGTAAAATCTTAAAAATACAGAGGAGGAGATTAGCTAAGCCTTTTATGCCACATAAAATTAAAAAGCTGCAAATTATGGCGCATGCCATATTTGTGCGAAAATTTTCAACTTTTGCCCTTCGGATTTGTAATGTCTGGGTACTTTGGGCTATGGACATTTGTGGACATGTGTCCTTATTGCTGCTATACAAAGTCTCCAATTCCCTACCTACTTTATTGTACTGTGAAGGGTTAACTTGCACTGTGGTTTATGCTGTTGTGTGCACTGATACTGTTTCATATTGTTGAACTGCATTTACGTGTTTACAGTAACATATCCTGTTTATTTGCTCTGTTATTACACTATTGCTGCACTGCGGAAAGAGTTAATGCACGGCCAGCAAATACTGAGAGACATTATGACTTTCTACCTATGCAAAGTTGTGGAAGGGAAAGAACAGACACACTGACCTGATAATGGTCCCATCTGTTAGAAGCCTAGTCACTGGTAGATGGGCCTGACATATTCTTCATCAACAATGTGTGCGAAAAGCTTCTAATTAACTAGGACTACAAGTAGCAGCATACTGCTTTATGCACAAAGACACATGAAACATTGAAGACATGAATAAATATAGGATGCATTACTGTTATACTTGCTATATGAAAATTAGAAGCTTTTCGCACACATTGTTGATGAAGAATATGTCAGGCCCATCTACCAGTGACTAGGCTTCTAACAAATGGGACAGACACTAACAGACTTGCTTTTCTTGGGCAGCAGTGTGCTGCTACTTGTAGTCCTTGTTATCTTTTGCACTGCAGCCATGGTAGCGTGCATCTGAACTCCCTTTATATATAGTTTGGAAGTGCTGGTCTCTCTATTGCATTTTACGTGAGTCGCTTCTGCTATTAAGTTTGTGCACTCCCGCCCATCTGCCTGGTGCATTTTATCAGAGTATTCCATAGCTGTATTTTACATTGCCATGGAATTTTGTACAAAGAGCTTCTAATTTTCAGATAGTAAGTATAGCAGTAATGCAGTTTACATTTATTCATGTTTTTAATGTTTGCATGCGTCTTTGTGCGTAAAGCAGTGTGCTGCTACTTTTGGTCCTTGTTAACAAGAGAGTCTGTCAGCATATTTGTCCAGGCTACATCAACAGCACTAGGTAGGGCTGAAGAGAGCAGGACAGAGATACCTTTTGAGAAGCTTTTTACATCAGGAGTAGTGTGAATAATAACTTTTATGCTGCCAGATTTTGGCCCAGTAAGTGCCCAGGAGGCAGAGCTTCACTGTGACATGCTCTCTGCATTGAGCTGCCTCATAGTCCCTCTCCTCTGAGTGACAGCTGTAGCAGTCTTCTGGTTGCATGCTACAGCTGTCACTCAGAGCAGAGAGCACTTGACACTGAAGCATTGCCTCCCGGACATTTGCACGAACAGAATCTGGCAGAAAAAAAAAACATGTTCTCAATTCTCCCAATTATAAAATCCCCACAAAAGGTATGTTTATACTGCTCTCTTCAGTGAGTTTGGGCATTAAAAACTGCTGACAGACTCATTTAAGAGCAGAAGTCATTACACGAAGGTTAACAGAGCCTCACTGGAAGGTTATGCAGTGATGAAAGGTTACCCAAAGCAACGGAGAAGATCACTACTAGAGGGAGAGCATAGCCATTATGGTGTAGTAATGAACAAGTGTTTTAGAAATAGTGATTCCAGGTGAGATTCTGGGCAGAAAGGGAATGGTCTAAAATGGGACAGGTAGTAACATACCAGTGAGTATGCATACTTACGATCAGACAATCCAGTTGCATGGAAACAGTCAGCAGGTATCAGGGAGAGGCAGACACTGCTTCCCATTAAAAATGAAAAACTGTATTATGTTTTATTTGCCTAAAGTTGCATTTAAAATCAGCATGCACTGCACGTTTGAAGACAGTTGAGTCTGTGGGACTAGGACGGACACTATTTTGGCATATGTTTGGCTATTGATTGTATATGGGCAACCTAGCCTAAAGCTGACCATACACAGTGGATGTATGTCTAACAACTACCTACTGCATTAGGGGGCCTCCTGACTCTCTTAAGATAGTAGATGTCAGGAGGGAGAATGATCAGGCAGTTAGATTTCAACATGCCTGGTCCTTTTGTCTTCAGGGAGATAAGTCACCCACCAGAGGTGCCTGGCAGTGATTTTCTCCACTCTCGTATTCACAACACACGCATTACTGACCTCAGCTGAACATGTATGTGTCTGGAGGGACCAGGAGAGCTAAGCTAGTGTTTGGCCGACAGTTATTGCTTGTATGGCCAGCTTGGGATGCATTAGTCAGTGGTGTTTGTGAGAAAGGGAGCATCATCTTCTGAAATGTGAAGACCCTGGAAATACATTGAGGATATTAGTTCTTGGCTTTTGCTTGTGTTGCTTTGTGTCTACATATGACGGTATCCATGTATACACATAGTGAATAGCGATTCTCTTATCCATATGAAATAACATTTTCCTGAATACATTTGCTATATCACCTTACTTCATACTTGTGATGTTTATGTTGGGAATAAACCGAAGTTGATAAGTGAGAAATTCTTGAAATGCAATTCAGAGAGGACCCCTATACAGTCCCCAGTCAGTTCACGTGGATGCTTCCTCCTCCATGATTGTAGTACTGATAACGATGGCCAGCCCTCCCAATCTTCCTCCTGTTATGGGATATCAGCCCCCATGTTACTGGGGAATGTTATGTCTACTCACAGGGTATTATTGGTTGCATTATCCATGTCATTTCTGTCTGTTACACATTAATGGGGCTTAATGTCTGTAATGTCATTAGTCCAGGTGCTCATCTTTTATCATGTTGTCCATACATCTCCATACACAGCATCATTTATTTTTCTCTAGACTGCAGCTTCAGAAAAGGGATCATTTTCACCTAAAATGCCTTCTAAACAAAGCACATGATTGTGCCCTAGACGGTCCAGCAAGAAACAGGTTAAATGATAAAAGCTGTGAAATATTATCATGCCCAGATTTTCCTAGCAAGGGTCAGAGGATAGGAGTGGTTGTAGCCCTGATGAAGTGCTGCTGCAGTGGGCACCTCCCCCCGGGGCCCTTTAAGAGGAAAAAAGAGTACTTGTTTTTCGTGACGCCAGTTGCAATGAAGCAACAAGGGCCCCTTTTAGTGATACTCTGGATGGTACCCAGGTGTAGGAATGCCAGAGTGGTGTAGGGTGGCCTAAATGTCCCGTAATGTTGGTGCATGTTTGACGGTCCTCCCACCTGGATACGCTGGACCCTAGGCATTGGCTCCTCAGCACTGAAAAGGGGGGATGTAAATGAAGGGGATGATGAAATAAATTGAGTCCAGACCTTGTGATAAAGTTGATAACAGCTTTACTTTGCATAAACGTTTTTCTCCAAACAGTTTCAGGCTTTATCTTGGTTCTAGCAGGCGTCAGCATTAACTGTGGCAGGCAAACTCCTCTCTGCTACATCTGTTGCTCTTCTGACTCTATTGTACTGACAGGCTGGCTATAGAACTCAGCTTCTTCTTTATGCTGTACTTAACTTTGCAGTCTGGTCTGTCTCGAGATTTGTCCAGGGAAAGCTTTCTCCTCCTGGCTTCTGAGGCTCCAAGCTGTGGCCTCCATATCCTGTAGAGCTGAAGGTGCTCTAGCTGGTCTAGACAGGGCTCATCCAACAGGGACGTGCTCCTGCTTCCTTCCCCTAGCAGGGGATACTCTCCACTCACTTCTAACTAGAACTCCACCCTCCCTGCAGCAAGTGGGACACGCCCACCACACCACAGAGTGGGGGTTAGAATGCAATGAAAGGCTCCATTCTATGTAAGAAAGCTCTGCCATTTATGCTGCCACCTGCTGGTGAACCAGGCACATAACACGTGAACATAAACAGTTACATGGTAAGAGATATGCACATTATACAGGACCTCGAAATAAATACACAGAATGACATTAGGTTAACCATAGGATATAGTAGTGCGGTGCAAAGGTGGTAATGCCACTCTGGGACGTTACACTGCGTCATGGTGTATTCCCTCAGGCCGTTGCTTCCTGGGAATCGGTGCAGTGGAATTATAGTACTGAAGAATAAGGCCAGAGTGAAACATAACAAATTCCTTCTTACTAAATGCAAGTTAGAACTTGAAATATATACAGTAGCAGCAGGCTTTAGGGCAATTCTTCTTTGGCATCAGCAAGGATATTGAGGCAAGTTGGTTGTTGGTTATTCATAACTTAGGTGATACAGGCCTGGTGGTGGTTTGGCGATGGGTGCCTTGGCCGTAGTCCCTTACCTTACAGCAGTGTCTGTAGATGCAGAATTAGCAGTTCACTCTGCTGTCTGGAATCTCAAGGGCTCTCCCTGAAATAAACAAAGGAGCCACGCACATGTGCGACCAGCTGGTCCGTTCATGTTTAATAGTTATCCCCTATTCTATTACCGCTGTGCCGCAAATTATAGAACATGTCCTATTCTTGTCCATTTTGTGGATACGAATAGGCATTTCTACAATGGGGCCACAAAACAGATACAGTCATGTGCAGGAGGCCTAAAGGGGTTATACGGTCTAGGAGCTGAGATCATCTAGGGTCCTAACCTGTGCCCCATAAAAAATTAAAAAAACTTACCTGTCTGTAGTCCCACCGTATCCACAATGCTGTCTCTCTACCAAGTGCTTTCAGTCCACGCAGGACCAGGAATTGACTTGGTCCTGTGGCAGCTGCAGCCAATCACAAACCCCAGCCTCTGATCGTGGGACCAAGCACTTCCTGGTCCTGTGGAGACTGGAAGCGGCTCCGAATGGGGCATAGTAGGACCGCAGACAAGTGAGTATTTTTTCTAATATTTTATCTAATATTATCTAATTTATGGGGCACAAATTAGGACCATAAGATTTGTTGGATCCTAGGTCAGATAACCCTTTTAAAAGCAGCTTGCTCCTGTGATTAGATGTAAGGCAATAAGCTAAGAAATTGCATTGCTCCCAATTACTGGTGGATTGTCAGATGAATACAAAGAAGCCCTATGATAAAGCACTAGAAAGCAAGGGGCCCTCAGCTGCCCGTGTCCACCCTTGTACATGTAAGCATTATTCTAGTTGAGTGTCTTCAGTTTAAAGGCGTTGGCCCATCTAGGACATTGATGGTATATTGCTTGGATATGCCATCAATGTCAGATAGGTGCTCCTATCTAGAGAACAGGGCTTCCAAACTGAAGGAGAGCATGTCACTCATGAGTGGCATGCTCTCTATTCATCTCTATGGGAATTCAGAAAATAGCTGAGTGAGCATGCTCGGCTATTTTTGTAACTCCCATAGCAGTGAATAAAGGGTGGCTGCGCATGCGCAGCTCATCCCTGCTCACTTTGGGGGTGCCATTCTAGACATAAGAGCAGGAGCAGGTTTCAGAGGTGGGACCTGCACCTATTTCATACTTATGGCATATCCTAGCGATATGCCATCAATCTCCCAAATGGGAATACCCCTTTAAACCCTTAATTCCTCTTAACCATCATGACATATACATATAAATATATATATATAGTTACCAGGAGGTTCATAAATTGTGAAGTTGCTTGAAAAACTGTATTTCTGTCCTCACTTGGGCTGCAAGTGATTAACGGCATCCAGCTCTTTTGCCCTGTTTCTAAGGATTCTGACAAATACTTTCATCAGTTGCTGTGTGATCCTCCTGTGCACATCCAAATGGTCAGGAAGAGTTATTATAAGCCTGACTGTTCTTATTTTGTATGCCGTCCATAATGAGACTTCTGCACTTGGGTGCCTCGCCCTGCCACAGAAGAAAACGTGAAATCATCAATCTGGGATTTGAGCATGTGAGGGGAGAGCTGAGCGGTAAATGCCAAAATTCTAGATTCTACATAGCCTATAGAAAAATAATGCACATTGGAAACGCAAATAGTAAAAGAATACATGCAGAATGTTACCTCATTGGTTTGCTGTAAACAATTGGAACATACAGAAAGCACACAGAAATTGTTCTGTAAAACATTTTGAAGGTTTGTTCCAAATTATTTAAGATTCATTAAAGGTCATTTGAAAAAAATGAGTAAAGTGTCATATAGATTGTTAAGAAACCTGTTAGCAAGCAACAACAAATGCGACCAATGTGTAGCCTTTGCAGTAACCCAGACCTGGGGATAGCATTCATTGTTTTATATGTATTGTTATGTAATGTCATGTTATGCACTGTTATACCATTTATTCCAGCAAAAGGAGGAATGGTTGGCAATGGTTTGAAGGAACAGGCCTACCCACCCTGTTCCTACTTCCTGATAGGAGGGGGAGTTCTAGTTCAGACAGAGAAGTGAGAGGAGGCACATGTCAGAGCTTCTACACCTAGGAACCAGATTCAATGTGAGACCAACACTCCAGAAAGATCTTCAGTATCAAGAACAATGCTTCCAGAAAGCATCAGTGTGAGTGATCAGCAAAATGAAAGCTTTACAAACACTGCTGCAAGGTGAGGGACTATGGCTCAGACACCCATCCCCCAAACCACCTTCAGGTCAGACTTAACATATCACGCATTGGACACCTATATCCACAAGTGCTTACTAGTGCTATTAAATTACCATCCAAGCAGCCACCATATCTAGAAACTGTACTTTGTACTTAATACTGCTGGGTGTGCCACAAGTTATATTTTGCCGTAAGTAAACTACTTTTCCACTACACTGATCCTCAGGGAGCAACAGCCTGAGGGAGTACACCATAACACAACATCTCATCAAGGCCACTACCAATCCCATTCTCTGCACTGGCTCCTCAGTGGTTTGCTTCTCCTTAAATGGATATTTCAGCACAAGTAAAAGACTGCTCAATGGCATGCTAATGGTTAAAAATTGGGATTTTGTATTCACCTTGTTGAACCCATGCCGCTGCCTTTCTGATGGTGTGCTGCACTTCCTGTTCTTGACATGGCAGGAAATAGCTGGGGATGCTGTGAGTGACTGCTGCAGCCAGTGATTGGCTGAGTGGCATTTCATTCAGGATTGGAGCACAGTTGGGGGGGGGGGGGGGTAGGACTTTTGACTATTACAGCCTTAATTTCTTTTAAATATTGGCAGGCCACTGAGCATTATTTTAATTTGCTGGAATAGCCCTTTAACCACCTAAACCACCTAACAGTTTTGCCCAGGCTCTATTGGGCTTTGGAAAAAGGACTTAACAGCCCGAGCAGCAGGGGGGGGGCTACTTTAAGCCCTCGTATCTAGGGCTCTGTAGAAGATAGATATATGGGTCTTGTTTGAAAGCTGGTAATCTAGGCTTTAAAACAAGACCAACATCACAGCATTATGTCCTGTAAATTGGGAAATATAGGCTTTAGGATTGGAGTCACCAGTTACAGCTGTAGTAAAAGCAGGTTTCAGCCCTAAGTGGGTGGTGGGTTCTATGGCAAGCATGGGCGGTCTTGACTAGCCATGGGGTGTGGGGTGGGGCTGTGGGGCAGTTGTTCGGGGAGTTAGAGGGGGGGCTCCATTCAAAAATTTCCTATGGACCTCAGCTATTTCTAGTTACGCCTCTAAAGACCAGCTTTACATCTCATGCACACAGTAGTAAGGCTTCATACAAGAAATCTTATGATGCATGCGTGACATGTTAAAGCAAAGAAATATACAGCTGTTTGCTATACAGTCTCATACTTCATGCATAAGCTCCCATATTTTTAAAAACTGCTAGGAAATAGGATATATTTTTTGCAGGAGGCAACTGAATAGAAAAGCGCAGCAGGCTATGCTTCCTATACAAGTGAAAGAAAGTGATACTGACATACCTGGCTGACAGTGTCAATGAGTAGGATGTTGTGTGAACATAGCTTTAGGGGATACAATACATTTTACGTACATGTTTTCTCACTGTACAAGCTTGAATTGCTGTAGCATATCATGTTTATATTCCAAGTTCACTACATTATTACGCATTGTCACATTGCTATGCCTTCGTAAATAATAGTATATAAATTAGCAATAAATTCCCTAGCACAAATTCCCTTATTTCTCAATTCTGTAAAGTATCCTTGAATTATCAAGTAATGTACAAGGACTGGCCATGTTGATTTAATATGGATTTGGATCATCTGTAAGCATTCCTTCCACGGGATCTATTTTAGGACAGCGGTATGCTGCATTTATACCCCTTGTACATCTGTCCCTGAGCTTCAGCACTTATCGGCTTAGTATATACTTACATGCGTTAAACAAGTTACTTTATTCACTGCTATTTTACCAAATAAGCTATTGAAACCAGTACAATTTTACATAATTTTATGCATGTTCTTATTTCGTAATTAAGCCAGTGGTTTCCAAGATTGATAAGAATCACATGCCCTATATGGTGTCGTTTACTCACTGTTCCCTTTAATTTTTTCCCCTATTGATGACAATAGAAATGCATTGAAAAAATATGATTGTAATTTCTATAGGTGGTACCACAAAGTAGTGCAAAAACAGCACCATAAGTCTATATATTATTATTATTATTATTTTTTGCAGCGCTCTAAAGCCCCTGCTTCCTTTCACAAAGCTAGAATTTTCTGGGACCACTAAATTCACAGCGTATTCTTCGGATAGGCCCTTTGATATTACCAATATCAATATGCAATTCCCAGTACCCCAGCCGATCAGCTAACTAAAGGAATACTGAGATTTTACGGTGTTTACCCAGCACAGCACCATACTCCTTGTAGTGGCTGTGCCTGGTACTGCAGCTCAGTCCCATTCACTTGAATGAGATTGAGATGCAGTAAGCTGTCATACCAGTCACAGCCACCACCAAAGGTATACAACTGTGTCTATTAGACAATGAAAGGGAAAGGGACATTGGTTGCTCATTCAAGGTGTCAGGACTTGGACTGCAAACGACCTGATATTAATGGCCTATGTTAAGGATAGGCCATCAATTTTGTAGTCCTCTTTATATGAAATTATGGCTGCCAGCAGCTGCCCATGGGGAAATGGCTATAGTGGGGACTGTAGCCAGTTAGAACTTTATTATTTAATGTTTGTCTGTCATCTTAGAGGGTTTGTCCACTCCTTTTATATTGATGAGCTTTTCCTCAGGATAGGCCATCTATATATGATGGGTGGGGGGTCTGACAACTCACATCCCTGTCAATCAGCTGTTTGGGGGTAGCTTTGGTGCTGGAAATAGGTGCTGGAACTGCACTGCTGTAGTCGGCTCTGTCCACTACAGAATAGATGAAGTTGTGTAGTTACGGTGCCTATTTCTGGCACTGGAGCTGCTCCTGAACAGTTGAGCAGCGGGATGTATGTTGTCCAACCCCCACCTATCAAATATTGATGGCCTATCCTGAGGATTAAAATAGAGCTTCAGGGATGTAGACGTTACTTCAGTTTCTAGGTCCATGGCTTTGGGCCCCATTTTGGGTCAGACAGGTTCACTAGACTATTAGAGGATCCCTAATGGACACAAAAAGGCTCAGAAACTCCAAGTGCACTTTGGGGCTAATGGTTTGCCATTACCCTCTACCTTAATGTGGATTGGTTACAATGATGCAGTTGCACAGGTTCTGTATAGATGGTTAGTGGACCCTCAAAATCTACAGTATTCCTCTGATGGGCCCAAGGAACCTCAGTCTGATGCTAGCCTTCACAATGCTCTGCGCTCTCAAGTAGTGCTGATGTATACTGTCCTGATGGTAAGTGAAAAATTACTGTATGAACTATTGGTATTATTTTTGTACATTTTAGCAATCATTATAGTAGCTACATTAACATGTATTCTTTTTGCCAGGATTGCACTAATAGAAGATTCTCAATGAGCAGAGTTAGCAGTGGACTTTTTTTCCCCGACACCAGTAACCTGTGTTTTCCATTTCATTTCTTTTTCTATAGTGACTTTTATAATGGAACGTTTTGCTGCCCACAACAAGCAGATGAAGGACAAGCTGTGTGCCCGGCACATTTGGGACAATCCTGTTAAACTCAGATGTCCTGGCAATACTACAATGTTCCCTTCACACATTCCAATGGATTCTAGTCAAACACAGAAGGATAAATGAACAACTCTCCCTACCATGACCTATTTCAGAGCGCATTATTCCACTTAACACTAGACATTACTTTTATTCCGCTTTTGCTGGTTCGGGGTTTCAGCTATTTAATTCTCTGTTTTTTACTAAGTGTCTCCCATAGAACTATAGGACGGAGAAAAATCCAAAGGGATAACAAATACAATCCTTTAGAATTTAAGTAAGGCTACAGCAGCTCAACTCCCATTCACTGGAATGGGAGTAACACTGCAGAAACCAGCCCCAGCCATTACACAGTGGATGCAGCTTCCAGCGGTGGGTGGATGCTAAGAACGGCTAATCGCGAGGGTGACAGGTGCTGGACCCTAAAGATCTTGTTGTGAATGATAGGCCACCCTAAAAAGATTTGTTTTTAGAGAGCGCCTAAACCTGTAGATGTTGAGAATTAACCTAATTGCTTGAGATAGGGTGTTCCAGAGAGCTGGTGATTAGTGTTGACCAAGCACCAAAGTGCTCGAATAGAACACTTTGGGATGCTTGGGTGCTCTACAGAGCACCCAAACACAATGGGAGTCAGTGGGAGAACCCGAGCATTAAATCAGGCACCCCCTGCTCTGAAGAGGGGATGGTGTCTTATTTATAGGAAAATGTCAGAAATTGATGGAAACACCAACTAAATAGTCCGGGAACAGCATGGGGAAGATGTCTGGATGCATCTTGGACTCCCAGGTCGCTGCTGGGAACTATGTTGTCCAAGTAGTACGCCACTTTTACAGACTGACAATAATATGCACGAAACCGAAGATAAAATAGATTTTAGAGGAAAAATTGTTAGGAAACATTCTTTCATGTATATTTACTTGTATATAAAGTGCAAGTGCTGCCAAAAATTACAAGGAAGAGGCACTCCGATATAACCTGTATATCACATAAAGGAGGGCCTCATTCACATTGTGGTACAATGGTTCAGGTAGTGGGACTCCTACACTCATAAAGCCTATGCACTAAGGGAAAGGGCTGCCAAAAATTACAAGGAACCGGCACTCCAATACACCCTTTATTACACATAAAGAAGCCTTGAAAAATTATGATTGATGGCCTGCTGGTGACCCTCTAAAACATTAGGGGCGAGGGCCTGTTGCTGATCTGACCATCTAAAAAATTTGGGCTGAGGGTCTGCTGCTGATCTGACCATCTAAAACATTAGGGGTGAGGGTCTGCTGCTGAGATGACCATCTAAAACATTAGGGGCGAGGGCCTGCTGCTGATCTGACCATCTAAAAAAATAGGAGTGAGGGTCTGCTGCTGAGTTGACCATCTAAAAAATTAGGGGTAAGGGGCTGCTGCTGAGTTGACTGTCTAAAACATTAGGGGTGAGGGTCTGCTGCTGAGCTGACCCTCTAAAACATTAGGAGCGAGGACAGCCTAATAAGCATGTTGATATGATGGAGGAGGAGGAGGAGGACGAGAAAAGGAAGAATGAACCATATACCCTTTTTTGTGGTGGAAGGGGTACATGGGAATACAGTGTATTCAATACACCATAAAGGACACATTTAAAGTGCCTTTATGTTCGGCCGCTTTCCTCTGGTGGAGTAGCAAAATCAGGGGCAATCCAGGCCTTGTTCATTTTGATAAGAGTCAACCTGTCAGCATTTTCAGGTTATTATGCCCCCAGCAGCACTAAATACCCGCTCTGACAAAACGCTGGCAGCAGGGCAGGCCAGCACCTCCGAAGCGTAGAGCGCCAGTTCGTGCCACGTGTCCAGCTTGGACACCCAATAGTTGGCACAGTAATAAGGCACAGAGGGCTCACTGAGGACGCTGACACGGTCTACTACGCAATCTTCACCATCTGCCAAAACTTTTCCCTCCTTGTGACACTAGGCCGCGCATTAGGGTGAGGGTGCTGGCGGGGTGTCATGAAACTGTCCCAGGCCTTGGAGAGTGTTGCCCTGCCTTTGTTGGAACTGCTGTGTGTTCCCCTCATCTCCCCTCCTCGGTTGCCCAAGGAACTACATACTCTGCTGCCAGCGTTGTAAGCTGGAAATTTTTGGAGCAATTTTTCCATGAGGACCTTCTGGTTTTGCACCATTTTGCTAGTCCTCTCCACCACAGAAATGAGATGAGAAGTTCTCTTTGTAGTGTGGGTCGAGAAGGGTGAACAACCAGTAATCGGTGTTGGCCGATGTGTATAACGCGAGGGTCACAGGAAAGGCAGCCTAACATAAAGTCAGCCATGTGTGCCAGAGTCCCAACAGACAAGATTTTGCTGTCCTTGTCAGTAGGATGATTCAATCTCCTCATTCTCTTCCTCCTCTTTGGCCCATCCATGCTGAACAGATGGAATAAACTTGCTATGGGTACTACTCTATGTAGCGGAGGCAACCGTCTCCACATCATCATCATCATCAAGCAATTTGCGCTGAGAAGACAAATTGAGGGTGGTCTGGCTATCATCCTGTGTACTGTCTTCCCCCATTTCCACCTCTTCCACATGCAAAGCATCCGCCTTCATTGTGAGCAGTGAGCATTTCAGTAGACACAGAAGTCGGATGGTTACACTGATAATAGCGGCATCGCCGCTCACTATCTGTGCCCTTACTGCTCGCCTTGAGCATATTAAATGGTATATATGCTTGCAAGTATGTCACACGGACAGTAGCAAAGGTTTTGTAAGTGTATGCGCATATAAATTAAACCGAATGTCACAGATATTTAGGATGCGCAAACGTTACACAGGAGATGTAGCGCAGGTAATGTCGCTGTCACCAGCGGCAAAAAAAGTACACTGAATGTCAAAGATATTTAGGATGCGCAAACGTTATAAAGGAGATGTAACACAGGTAATGTCGCTGTCACCAGCGGCTAAGAAAAAATTACACTGAATGTCACAGATATTTAGAATGCGCAAACGTTATAAAGGAGATGTAGTGCAGGTAATGTCGCTGTCACCAGCGGCTAAGAAAAAATTACACTGAATGTCACAGATATTTAGAATGCGCAAACGTTATAAAGGAGATGTAGTGCAGGTAATGTCGCTGTCACCAGCGGCTAAGAAAAAATTACACTGAATGTCACAGATATTTAGAATGCGCAAACGTTATACAGGAGATGTAGCGCAGGTAATGTCGCTGTCACCAGCGGCAAAAAAAGTACACTGAATGTCAAAGATATTTAGGATGCGCAAACGTTATAAAGGAGATGTAACACAGGTAATGTCGCTGTCACCAGCGGCTAAGAAAAAATTACACTGAATGTCACAGATATTTAGAATGCGCAAACGTTATAAAGGAGATGTAGTGCAGGTAATGTCGCTGTCACCAGCGGCTAAGAAAAAATTACACTGAATGTCACAGATATTTAGAATGCGCAAACGTTATACAGGAGATGTAGCGCAGGTAATGTCGCTGTCACCAGCGGCAAAAAAAGTACACTGAATGTCAAAGATATTTAGGATGTGCAAACGTTATACAGGAGATGTAGCGCAGGTAATGCCGCAGCTGTCACCGGAGGCTAATGTTCTACAGAAGATGTAGTGCAGGTAATGTAGCTGCCGTCACCAGCGGCTAACGTTATACAGAAGATGTAGCTCAGATAATGACGCTGATGTCACCAGCGGCTTATGTTATACAGGAGATGTAGCGCAGGTAATGTCGCTTCTGTCACCAGTGGCTAACGTTATACAGGAGATGTAACGCAGGTAATGTCACTGCTGTCACCAGCAGCCAAACAATTGCAAGCAATTTAGCGCACGTTGAGCTAATATATTTTGCAGCCAGATAAAACAATAGTCCTTAAAAGGACTGTTGGGTCTCTAACACCTTTCAACACTCAAAACTCCCTAAAAAAAAAAAACACAATTCCTGTCCCTTAACTATCTGTCTCTTCTGCGTGCAGCTCGCCCTGACTGAGTCTGAGCAGAACCACGTGTCATCGGGTGCTATATAGCACCCGATGACGCGTTCTGGCCAGCCAATCACTGTAATGCCAGTAACCAACATGGCTACGGCATTACAGTGAGTGGCACTACTTCCCAGCACGTTTATTTGCTGCATAGCAGCCAACAAATGTGCGGGGAGGAGACGCGAGCATCGCGCTCGAGCACACACGGTGTTCAGCCGAACACCGCGATGTGCCGAGCATCACGATGCTCGAGTGAAAAAGGTGTTTGGCCAAGCATGCTCGCCCAACCCTACTGGTGATAGCAGTCATGGATATGAGAGTGAGAGGTTTGAATAATGGTGGATGTTAATCGTAAATCATTTGTAGAGTGTAGAGCATGAGAGTAGGGTGGCAGACAGAGATGAGCGAGGAGATTTGGGGGCGTGCAGCACTGTGGAGAGCTTTGTGGGTGAGAATGAGCAGTTTAAATTGAATCTCATACTGTATGGGCAACCAGTGCAATGACTGGCATCAGGACAGGTTAGAAAGATAGATCAGCCTGTATGGTGGGTTTAGGATGGATTAGAGAGGGATACGTTTATCTTCATCCACTCAACCCCTCTGACATTTCATGCTCCGATGCTCTCCCTTGCCCTTCATCACGCAGGGAAAGGGCTTTTCTGGAGATCTGGTGACGTACGTAGCAGTGAGCCCGGTGATTTCACCGCCACTAATGGGTGGGCTTTAGCGCTGCAAAACGGCTAGAGCCCGCCTATCAGTTCCGGTGACATCAGCGGGACCACTGCTAGGCGGAAGCCTCCACCTAACAGTGAATAATGGAAACAAAAATGTCCTATAAAGTGCAGGGCCAGGGAGAGAATCGGAGCATGAAATACTCCGATGCTCATATCAGAGGGGCTGCCTGGGTGAAAACAGGGATATGTCCAGGTTCAGCTCTGACCCCAGAAACCCCTTTAAAGTAATCTAAATGACAATCGATCACGGCAACAATCTGAGTTTTTGTTGTTTCCACAGTAAGAAAAGTTCTTGAGGTGCAGGTGGCATGACTGGCCGAGAGATTGAATATAGGGGTGAATGAAAGATCAGTGTCAAAACCCCGAAACAGTGGGCGTGCTGCCTAGGCGTGATGTGAGTGCCACACACTGAGATGAAGATATCAGGTTTGGGTAGGTTGGTAGATGGAGAAAACACAAGAAGTTCAGTGTTTTTTTTTTTTTCAGTGTAAACTATTCAGTTTCAGATAGAAAGAGGACAGCGGAGAGACAGTCACCGTTGTTCTGTAGTACAGCATACCAGAAATGGACTACTACTGTATACAAAATTGATATGTGGAATTTCCTTTTCCTCCTCTATGAAATAGCTTACAGATGGTGTGCTTGACCTGTCCCATTACTGGGTATAGAACAGAAGGCTGGTGATCGATTTGGTTCTAATTTATTACCGCAGGTAGGAAAATGGAGACTGGGTGGTCAAGTACGGTTGGGAGTTTGGGAAGTGAAACCAGATAAAAACCTTCGTATTGTAAAAGAAAATAAAGATTGAAAATGAAGGGTCTTAACGTAGTTGGTTGTAGTCAGCAGCTACGCACCCTCCCTTCCCCCATTTAAGTATGTGTTGAAGGCTCTGGTATTTTTCATTGAAATAAAGAGCAGCAATCCTTTATATTATACGATATACACAATTCTCAGCTGCCCATTAACACATCATAACTCATAACACTGCTTACAGCTTACATCTCTGCGCGCTCAGCGCTGGCATTTCTCCTGCGCGTCCGCACACATTCCTGAGAATGGAACAATGGAACAATAACCAGCTCTAAATCATGCTTTTGTTTTTCAAAATTGGATTTCTATGAGGAATTTTTATATTCTTTTACTGTTATAAAAATGTCACTAAAATTGCTGATAAACTTTACAGCTATTCCTCCAGATCCCCATACACATGCATGCTCAGTTCAGCCGAGTGTGAACGTGTTATCGATGGGTTTAGGGGAATGAATCCTTCTTCCCCAGACATCATTTGTCTGGAGAAAATCGGGAGACACCCAAACACATAAGATAATCAGCCGTCCTACTGAAATTAACAGGGTAGATTTATCAAAACTGGTGTAAAGAGAAACTGGCTTAATTGCCCATAGCAACCAATCAGATACCACCTTTCATCTTTCAGAGCTCCTTTGGAAAATGAAAGGTGGAATCTTATTGGTTGCTATGGGCAAATAAGCTGCTTTTCCTTTACACCAGTTTTTCCTCAATGTGTTCCTTCTCTTAGATTGGGTTAATTTTGCATTAAGCCTGCTGCTTGGCATTTGGTCAGAAATATAGGTTTCAATAACCGAAAATGGTATTGAAATGTATACCATGATAGATGAATTCACTTCAACGAGACAGTCAGATTAACCTTGGACTCTTTGGACTGAGTATATTTTAATAGTGGAGATAGGCTGCGGGAATCACTTGAAAGTTAGTTATTCCTGGAAAAAAACGTTTAACCCTTTCAGCCACCGTGACATATCTGTACATCATGTTGGCTGAGGCAATGTATGTATAAGGCGGGCTGCTGCGCTGAGGCCGCTCCATACGCGGCAGGTGCCGGACGTATAATACAGCAGGCATCCGGCCTGGTCATTTAACCCCCCAGATGCCACAGTAAATAGAGATCATGGCATCTGTGGAGTTAGACAGAGGGAGCCCCCTTCAGATCGGAGCCCCGCAGTGAAATTTTGGGGCTCCAATCGGTTACTGTGACAGTCTGGGGCCTGCTGAAGGTTCCCAGGCCTGTTATGGTTATTTGCCCAAAAAGCTGTGCACAAGGCACAGCTCAGCAGGTAGAGCAGCAAATTCTCATTCACCATAATAGTTCTCTATTATGATGAATGAGATCCCAGGTTCTAGCCCCCTAAGGGGGCTAAAAGTTATGATGTAAAAAAAATATATATATATTAAAATGTGAAATCCTCCAATTTTACTAAATTTATAAATAATTAAAAAATAAACATAACAGGTATTGCCGCATCCCAAAAAGTATCAACTAATAAAATATAAAAAATATTTTTTCCTACACTACAACAATTCTCCATTTTTGGTCACCTTATCCCCCCAAAGAAATTGAATAATAGTGATAAAATAGTTGTATGTACCCCAAAACTGGAACCAATAAAAACTACAGTTCGTCCAGAAACAAAAAACAAGCCCTCATACAGCTCTGTAGACTGAAATATAAAAAAGTTATGGCTGGTTTTTTATGTAGTAAAACAAAAAAATCTATACAAATTTGGTATCATCATAATCATATTGAACTGCAAAATAAGGATGTCATATCATTTTTAGAGCACAGTGAACGCCATAACGTCGGAATTGTGTTTTCTTTTCCAATTTCATCCCACAAAGAATTTTTTGCCCAGTTTTCCAATACAAGACCTGGTAAATTAAATGGTTCCATAAAAAAATACAACTTCTACTGCCAAAAATAAGCTCTCATATGGCTATTAGGGATAAGCGAATCGACTTCAGATGCTTCATCCGAAGTCGATTCGCATAAAACTTTATTTTAATAATGTACAGAGCGGGATCTCCGTGCAGTATTAGAATGTATTGGCTTCAATGAGACGAAGTTATTACTTCACAAAGTCTCATGAGACTTTGTGCAATAACTTTGTGAATTAATTATTAGTGTAAAAAACTCGGGTTCGGTTCCAAGATACCACTTGTTCGGACAAGGATAGTACTGTTCTATTAAGAGCCAGCTGTTTCGGAATGCACATGGAAGTCATCTGTATTTTTTGCAGATCCGTTTTCTGCAGACCGCAAAATACATACGGTCGTATGCATGAGCCCTTACGCTACGGAAATCCACAGCTTTCCAGCCCTCCATCACCTATAATAAAGAGACCCCAGTCATGAAAGAGTTAAACATCAGGTGCAGTTACTAATTTGATCACTAGAGGCCTCCACACCTTGCTGCCAGGAGGCATTAGGGCAAGTTGTATTGCTGTTTCTTTTTCTGCAGTTGTATTAGGATCATTTTAGTGCGGTAAGTCAGTTTTTATGTGTTTTTTTTTTTTTTTTTTTTTGCTAGACCATGCATTTCTATGCCACTTTCAACTTCTTATCTATCCCATGTGTTAAAGGGGTTGTGCAAGGTTTTTATATTCATGACCAGTGTTTATCGAATCGAGCTGCGGATCCTAGATCTGAAGTCGATTCGCTCAAAACTTTGTTTTAATGCTGTACGCAGACCTGTCTCTGTACAGCATTAAAATGTATGGGCTCCAGCGAGGTGAACAGAGTTATCACCGAAGTCTCGAGACTGGTACCTTGGTACCGAGGCCAACTTCGGATCCTTGCCAGAGCCCACACATTTGAATGCTGTACAGAGATGATATTCCGTACAGCATTCAAACAAAGTTTTTAACAAATTGACTTCAGATCTAGAATCCGAAGCTCGATTAGCTCAACACTATTGCACTATCCGCAGGATAGGTCATCAATATCAGATCGGCTGGGGTCCAACACCTGGTGATCAGCTGTTTGAAGAGGAGGTGGCTCTCCATGCGAGCGCTGCTCTTCATTGCACTGCCTCATCTTGGAAGCAAGTGTAGTTACTCACTCATACTTACAGTACTTGTAATGACACTATTCCTCCGCAGCAAGAGGGACGACTTGTGGTGTAGTCAAATAGCTGATTAGTGGGGGGGGTCAGACATCCACAAATCGGATAATGATGACTTATCCTGAGGACACGTTATCAATATATTGCAGAACAGCCCCTTTACACTGCCAAAGCACTAGGCAGATAATCACTGACAAGTGAAGGTGCTATCTGATGAACGAGTGAAACGTTAATTCATCGGGTAATAGGATGATTCATGCAGACACCTAAATCATTGTTTGTCGGCAGCAGATTGTGCCTTCTAAACAGCCGCTGCTGGCAAACAATGATTTTGTATGGGGACAAGCAATGGCATTAGTGATCCCCATACTGTGGAGGAGATCGCTGCATGTAAATAGACACCTCTGGGACCAGCAACTATCTGACATTGGTGGCATGTCCTAAGATGAGACAACCACTCTGTAAGGGTCTTTATTACCTCTTCAAGGACTCTACTGAACATAGATCCCCCTAACATGCTAATGTAGTATCTGAAATAGGCCTAAGGCCAACTTCACACGAGCGTATTCGGTGTGAAATACGCTCTGTGTCAGAGGAATTTCCTGTCCTGAATGCTGCTCCTATGACATGGACCCACAGAATTATAATGATTTATAATGCTGTGTGTACCTGTTAGAGTTGAGCGAACCACCCTTTTGGCAGGTTCGATGTTTAAGTGAATTACATAATAAATTCCGTTCTCACAGAATCCATCACATAATTCAATGCCGGCATGCCGCGTAATACAAGTGTATGGCCAACTCCAAGGGTTCCGTTCTGCTGGCCATACACTTGTATTATGACTAGAGATGAGCGAATTTCATGTTTTGAAATTCGTTAACGCTTCGTTCGGTGGTAAAAGCAGAATTGCATTTTGGATTCCGTTACCACGGACCATAACGCAATTCTATGACTGAATGCACAACGGAATGCCTTTAGAGGCATTCCGTTATTCTTTCCATCATAATAAAAGTCTATGGGCTGCAAAACGGATCCGTCCCGTTTCCGTTATGCAGGGCAATCCTCTCCTGCATAACGGAAACGGGACGGATCTGTTATGCAGGCCATAGACTTCTATTATGATGAAATGCCTCGAAAGGCATTTCGTTATGCATTCTGTCATAGAATTGCGTTATGGTCCGTGGTATCGGAATCCATAACGCAATTCTGCTTTTACCACCTAACAAAGCGTGAACGAATTTCATAACATGAAATTCACTCATCTCTAATTATGACAGCATGCAAAACGGAATGACTCTAATGGCATTCCGTTTGGCATGCCGGCATTGAATTACATTATGAATTCCGTGACAATGGAATCCATTACTTAAAGGGTAACTGTCATGTTTTCATAAATTTTAGCATATTTTACTGCTGCAGCAGCATTATGCATAAAGCAATCTTTAGTTTCTTCACATACCACTGTTTTCCTTGAGTTTTTCCCTTAGTTACAGCTGTTTAAACATTTACAATATGAGGACCTTCTCAAGATGGCTCCTCTGCCAGTTCTGTGAGGCCAAAACTGCTTTCCCTCACTTCACATACACACTTGCTGTAGCCAGCAGCTCCCTGCCAGCCAATCAGATTAGATTACTGAGAGACACGCCTCCTCACTCTGAAGCCTAATACAGGCATGCAGTGTGGAAGACCGCCCCTCTGTCTTCTGTTTCTACTAAAAGGAAGACAGACAAGCCCTAGCAACGGTCTTTTAACCCCTTAAGGACCCTGCCATATTTCACCTTAGGGACCAGGCAATTTTTTGCTAATCTGACATGTCACTTTATGTGGTGATAACTTTAAAAAGCTTTTACTTATCCAGGCCATTCTAAGATTGTTTTCTAGTCATATATTGTACTTCACGACAGTGGTAAAATTGTGTCAAAAAATGTCATTTTTATTTATAAAAAAATACCAAATTTACTAAAAATGTCTCTTTACTCTACTTTTATCGTAGATAGTAATAGTTATTACATTTCCCATATGTCTACTTCATGTTTGGATCATTTTGTTCATGCCATTTTATTGTGATGTGAACGCATTGCACCCGCACTGAATCTGGACCCATTCATTTCTATGGGGCTGTGCACACGAGCGGTGATTTTCACGCATCACTTGTGTGTTGTGTGAAAATCGCAGCATGTTCTATATTGTGCATTTTCCACGCAACGCAGGCCCCATAGAAGTGAATGGGGCTGCGTGAAAATCGCAAGCATCCGCAAGCAATTTTCACGCACGGTTGCTAGGAGACGATCGGGGTGGAGACCCGATCATTTTATTATTTTCCCTTATAACATGGTTATAAGGGAAAATAATAGCATTCTGAATACAGAATGCATAGTACAATAGCGCTGGAGGGGTTAAAAAAATAAAAAATAATTTAACTCCCCTTAATCCACTTGCTCGCGCAGCCGGCATCTCTTCTGTCTCTTTCTTTGCTGATTGCAGTCAAAGGACCTGTGGTAAAAGATCATGTGACGGACCATGTGATGACCGGAGTGACGTCACCACAGGTCCTGTGACTGAAATCAGCAAAGAAAGAGACAAAAGAGATGCCGGCTGCGCGAGCAAGTGGATTAAGGTGACTTAAATTATTATTATTTTTTAACCCCTCCAGCGCTATTGTACTATGCATTCTGTATTCAGAATGCTATTATTTTCCCTTATAACCATGTTATAAGGGAAAATAGTACAATCTCCATAAACCTGAACTTCTGTGAAGAAGTTCTGGTTTGGGTACCAAAAATGCCGATTTTTCTCACGCGCGTGCAAAACGCATTACAATGTTTTGCACTTGCGCGGAAAAATTGCACATGTTCCCGCACCTTTTCCCGCAACACCCGTGTGAAAGAGGCCTTAGAAGTTTAGAAGCAAATCTCGAAATTTTTCAAAAATTTCCAAAACCCACTTTTTAAGGACCAGTTCATGTCTGGTCACTTTGTGAGGCTTACATAATAGTAACCACCCCAAAATGACCCCATTTTAGAAACTACACCCCTCAAACTTAACCCTTTAGGTGTTCCACAAGAATTAATGGAAAATAGAGATGACATTTCAGAATTTCACTTTTTTGGCAGATTTTTTATTTTAATCAATTTTTTCCAGTAACAAAGCAAGGGTTAACAGTCAAACAAAACTCTATATTTATTGCCCTGATTCTGTAGTTTACAGAAACACCCCATATGTGGTCGTAAACTGCTGTATGGGCACACGGCAGGGCGCAGAAAGAAAGGAACGACATATGGTTTTTGGAAGGCAGATTTTGCTGGACTGTTTTTTTTGACACCATGTCCCATTTGAAGCCCCCCTGATGCACCCCTAGAGTAGAAAATCCCCAAAAATGAACATATTTTGGAAACAGGATAGGAGGCAGTTTTGATGGTACTATTTTAGGGTACATATAATTTTTGGTTGCTCTATATTGCACTTTTTGTGAGGCAAGGTAACCAAAAATAGCTGTTTTGGCACCGTTTTTATTTATTTTTTCTTTACAAAGTTCATCTGACAGGTTAGATCATGTGCTATTTTTATAGAGCAGGTTGCTACAGATATGACAATACCAAATATGACTATTGTTTGTTTCAGTTTTACATAATAAAGCATTTTTGAAAAAAAATGATTTTTTTAGTGTCTCCACATTCTGAAAGCCGTAGTTTTTTTTTTATTTTTTGGGCGACTGTCTTATGTAGGGGCTAATTTTTTTTTCGGTATGAGATGGTTTGATTGGTACTATTTTAGGGTGCATATGACTTTTTGATTGCTTGGTATTACACTTTTTGTGATGTAAGGTGGCAAAAAATTGCTTTTTTGACACACTTTATTTTTTACGGTTTTCACCTGAGGGGTTGGGTCATGTGATATTTTTATACAGCAGGTTCTTACGGACACGGCGATACCTAATTTTTATTTAAGTTTTACACAACAATATCATTTTTGAAACAAAAAAAAAACATTTTAGTGTCTCCATAGTCTGAGAGCCATCTTTTTCCTTTTTTTTTTCTCTTTCTCGGGGCAATTGTCTTAGGTAGGGTATCTTTTTTGTGGGATGAGATGATGGTTTGATTGGCACGATTTTGGTGTGCATATGACTTTTTGATCGCTTGCTATTACATTTTTTGTGATGTAAGATGACACCGTTTACACCTTTTTTTTTTTTTCTTTTTTTTTTTACGGTGTTCACTTGAGGGGTTAGGTCTTGTGCTATTTTTGTAGAGCAGGTCATTTATTTTGGGAAAAGGATGTTGTTTTTTGTTTTGTTTTTCTTGAAACTTAATTGTTTTCACTTTATTTTTTGTCCCACTCTGGGACTTCAACTTTTGGGGGTCTGATCCCCTTTACAATGCTTTACAATACTTCTGTATTGTAAAGCATTGGCTTTAACTGTATTACTGAATGTAATATACTTACAGCTTCCTGCCTGTAAGATCCAGGGGGCTGGATCTCACAGGCTGTCACGGAAGGCATTGGGCTGCCTTCCCTGCCATCGGGTCCCCGTCACAGCAGGGCGGGGACCTGATGGCTGCTTCCTCCCTGCAGGGACATTGCACGTGTCGGGGTCAGCGATAACCGTGGCACATCACAGGTTAATGCATGCTGTAGGGGTACGGCTAACAGTGACTGCCGGACCCCTACCGCTGATCGGGTGGGCGCATCTCCTGCCCCCGCCCGATCGCCGTACATGCACCGCGCTAGTCCTTAAGTCACGGACATCTGCGCCGCACATGTATGGCACTGGTCCTTAAGGGGTTAAGGGAGCAGTGGATAGGGACAGAGGACATTAATGAAAGCTGTTATTATAAGGTAACTACAGACATTTTGACAATCATTGACAGACTAACTTAGGTATACATGCCTAGCTCTAATAAACTAGCAAAAAAAATATATGACAGTTACCCTTTAATTCACTTAAAACTCGATCTCAAACCTGCCGAAAGGCAGGCTCGCTCAACTTTAGTTCCTGCCTGACCTCAACTTTAATGATGTGTACTGATGGCATTATGTGAGTACAATTCATTAGAGTTGAGATTGGGCAGGAACACACAGCATTATAAATCATTATAATGCTGTGGGTCCATGTCATAGTAGCAGCATTCAGGACAGGCAATACCTCTAACATATGGAACATACTGTGTTTCTCACACTGAATATGCTTGTGTTAAATTCGCCCAGGGCTTCATGCACATGACCATATTTTCGGACCATGTCCGATCCACATTTTTTGGATCCATTTATTTCCATGGGGCTGCAAGAAATGCGGACAGCACACGGATGTCATCTGTGTGCTGTCCACATCTGTGTGGCCGCTCTGCAAATAGCAGAATATGTCCTATTCTTGGCCATTCTGCAGCCAGGAATAGGCATTTCTACAAAAGTTGTGGCCTATCACAATATCTGCAAAATACATACGGTCGTGTGCGTGTATCCTAAGACTGGATAATTCAAGTGAATCGGGCTGAGCTGTAATACCACAGACAAGAATGGCACTGTTTCTGGAAGAAAGAAACTCTTTTTTTCCAGGACATCCATCATGACAGCACTACAGGAGGCTCCTGTCTTGACTTCTATAGGGACAGGGATGCAGAGAGGTAAAATATCTCTCCCGCCACCACCCTCCAGTGTTCTTTCTGTCCCTACAGAGGACAGGTGCAGAGAGGTTCTTCTGCGCTCCCATCTGCACAGGCTTCTATGGAATCTTTAGGCCTAGTTCACACAATAGTTTTTTTTTGCGAGTGTACGGGCCGTTTTTTTTGTGTTCCGTATACGGAACTATTCATTTCAATGGTTCCGCATTAAAAACGGAATGTGTTCCGTAAGCATTCAGTTTCCGTATTTCCGTTTTTCCGTTCCGTTGAAAGATAGAACATGTCCTATTATTGCCCGCAAATCGCGTTCCGTGGCTCCATTCAAGTCAATGGGTCAGCAAAAAAAACGGAACACATACGGAAATGCATCCGTATGTCTTCCGTTTCCGTTCAGTTTTTGCTGAACTAACTATTGAAAATGTTATGCCCAGCCCAATTTTTTCTATGTAATTACTGTATATGGCATACGGAAAAATGGAACGGAAAAACAGAAACACAACGGAACTCAAAAACGTAACAACGGATCCATGAAAAACGGACCGCAAAAAACTATAAAAGCCATACGTTCGTGTGAACTAGGCCTAAGCCAGAGCTTGACCAGTTGACTAAGACTACTTTCACACTAGCGTTAATATTTTCTGGCATTGAGATCCGTTATAGGGTCCCAATACCGGGAGAAAAACGCTTCCGTTTTATCCCCATTCATTGTCAATGGGGACAAGACCTAACTGAATAGAATGGAATTCTCCGAAATGCATTCCGTTCTCATACCGGAGAGCAAACAGCAGCATGCTTTCCATACTGATCGTGGCATCTGAGTGTAAAATTAACAATAAACATTTTTTTAAATCAAACTTACCGCCTCCATTTGCTCGCGATGGGCCGGCTGCCGCCATCTTGCTTGAAGATCTCGGCCGGAATCCTGTGCGACGTGAGATTACGTCATCACGCTGGCTGCCGTAGTGATGTATGACACCATCCCGCCGGCTGACGTGGTGATGTCATTTCACGCCGCACGGGATTTCAGCTCAGATCATCAAGCAAGAAGGAGGCTAGCGGCCTGTCACGAGCAAATGGAGGAGGCAAATTTATTTTATTTTTTTCGTTTTTTATACTATTTCAGGTTAAGTCGATTCGCTGACACGAAGCACGAGGAAATTCGGCTTCTAGACGATTCGAATTTATCCTGCAATTCTATCCGCTTTGTGGAATTCGATCAGCTCATCTCTAGTCATAACCCACATTGCAAGTCAATGGGGACAGATCCGTTTTCTTTGACACAATAGAAAACAGATCCATCCCCCATTGACTTTCAATGGAGTTCATGATGGATCTGTCTTGGCCATGTTAAAGATAATACAAATGGATGCGTTCATAACGGATGCAGGTGGTTGTATTATCAGTAACGGAAGCGTTTTTGCTGAAACCTGCCGGATGCAGCAAAAATGCTGGTGTGAAAGTAGCCTTAGGCCTCTTTCACACAAGTGATACGGATTGCATCAGGATCTATTTAGGAAAAAACTGATGGTTTTGCATGCAAATGGAATAAAAAAATTTCTGTTATTGTGTTTGTGTGTGTATTTTTTATTTTATTTTTCCCCCGTCTGGATTATATATGTTTTTCACACGCGTGAAGAATAACAACCTACATCTCCTAGCCACCATCAGTGAAAAATGCATTGCATCCGGATGCCATCCATTTTTCACATAAGCCCCATTCACTTCTATGGAGCCAGAGCTGCATGAAAAATGCACAATAGGGAAGATGCTTCAATTTTCTCCTAAACACAAAAATGATCAGTATACAGTAATAAACGATACTCATGTGAACAGACCAATTGAAATGAATGGGTTAGGATTACGTCCAGATGCTATGTATTCACTACACGCATCGTATCCAAACGGAAAACTCGCTTGTGTGAAAGGGGCCTAAGACTGGTTTCACACAAGCGAGTTTAACGCAGCGTGTGTGTGTGTGTGTGTGTGGAAGCTCAGGTCGCATAGCATTATATTGATTTATGATTAATGTTGGTTGAGCACCAAAGTGCTCAAGTAAAACACCCCGGGATGCTCGGGTGCTCTACAGAACACCCGCACACAATGGAAGTCAGTGGGAGAACCCGAGAATTACATCAGGCTCCCCTGCTCTGAAGAGGGGAGGGTGCCTGGTTTATAGGAAAACATAGAAACATAGAATGTGTCGGCAGATAAGAACCATTCGGCCCAATATACTGAATACCATGAATAGCCCCTGGCCCCATCTTATATGAAGGATGGCCTTATGCCTATCCCATGCATGCTTAAACTCCTCCACTGTATTTGCAGCTGCCACTTCTGCAGGAAGGCTATTCCATGCATCCACTACTCTCTCAGTAAAGTAATACTTCCTGATTACTTTTAAACCTTTGCCCCTCTAATTTAAAACTGTGTCCTCTTGTGGTAGTTTTTCTTCTTTTAAATATTCTCTCCTCCTTTACCGAGTTGATTCCCTTTATGTATTTAAAAGTTTCTATCATATCCCCTCGGTCTCTTCTTTCTTCCAAGCTATACATGTTAAGGTCCTTTAACCTTTCCTGGTAAGTTTTATCCTGCAATCCATGTACCAGTTTAGTAGCTCTTCTCTGAACTCTCTCCAAAGTATCAATATCCTTCTGGAGATATGGTCTCCAGTACTGAGCACAATACTCCAAGTGAGGTCTCACCAGGTCAAAAATTGATGGAAACACCACTAAAATGGTTCGGGAACAGCATGGGGAGGATGTCTGGATGCATCTTGGACTCCCAGGTCGCTGCTGGGAACGATGTTGTCCGAGTAGTACGCCACTTTTACAGACTGACAATAATATGCACCAAGCCGAAGATAAAATCGATTTTAGAGGAAAAATTGTTAGAAAACATTCTTTCCTGTACATTTACTTGTATATAAAGTGCAAGTGCTGCCAAAAATTACAAGGAAGAGGCACTCCGATACAACCTGTATATCACATAATGGAGGGCCTCATTCACATTGTGGTACAATTGTTCAGGTAGTGGGACTCCTACACTCATAAAGCCTATGCACTAAGTGAAAGGGCTGCCAAAAATTACAAGAAAGCGGCACTCCAATACACCCTTTATTACACATAAAGGAGGGCATCATACACACCCTTAAAATATTAGTATTGCTGGCCTGCTGGTGACCCTCAAAAACATTAGGAGCAAGGGCCTGCTGGTGACTCTCTAAAACATTATGGGTGAGGGCCTGCTGCTGATCTGACAATCTAAAACATTAGGAGTGAGGGTCTGCTGCTGAGCATCTAAAACATTAGGGGCGAGGGCCTGCTGCCGAGCTGACCATCTAAAAAAATGTTGTGGGTGAGGGCCTGCTGCTGAAATGACCATCTAAAACATTATGGACGAGGGCCTGCTGCCGAGCTGACCATCTAAAACATTTGGGGCGAGTGCCTGCTGGTGACCCTCAAAAACATTATGGGTAAGGGCCCGCTGCTGAGCTAACCCTCTAGAACATTAGGAGCGAGGGCAGCCTAATAAGCATGTTGATATGATGGAGGAGGAGGACGATAAAAGGGAGATTGAACCATATACCCTTTTTAGTGGTGGAAGGGGTGCATGGGAATACAGTGTATTCAATACACCCTAAAAGCCACATTTAGAGTGCCTTTATGTTCAGCCGCTTTCCTCTGGTGGAGTAGAGAAGTCAGGGGCAATCCAGGTCATACAACAGTCAGTGAGCTGGCAATTGCAAACGCTGCTGCAGTGTTTCCAGACCGGCGGAAGCTGTCGATGACAGGTGGAAATGGGCACACACGCGGCGCACCTTTACCAGTAGCTCAGGCAAATTGGGGTAGGTTTTGAGAAACTTCTGAACCACTAGGTTGAACACGTGGGTTAGGCATGGTAGTTGTGTGAGCTTGCCGAGCTCCAAAGCCGCCACCAAGTTACGGCCATTATCAGACACAACCATGCCTGGTTCTAGGTAGAGTGTCGAGAGTCACAGCTCAGTCTGGTCCCTTATCCCCTGCCACAGCTCTGCGGTGGTGTGCTGTTTGTCACCTAAGCGGTTAAGTTTAAGCACGGCCTGTTGCCGCTTCCCTACTGCAGTGCTACACTGCTTCCAGCTACTGACTGATATTGCTGCCACACACAACAATAGTCCTTAAAAGGACTTTTGGGTCTATAACAAGTATAAAAGCTAAAATATTCCTATTTCGTAGCAGCCAACAAACGTGCGGGGAGGAGACTCGAGCATCGCGCTCGAGTACACACGGTATTCGGCCTAACACCGTGATGTGCCGACTAGTGTTCGGCTGAGCATGCTCGCCCAAAACTTTTCATGATGCTATGTAACCCTTACAGTACTGGAATGTATTGTATAACATTGACATAATGCGATCACTGTTATACAATGTATTCAAGAACTGTAAGGGTTACATAGTATCATAAATCAATATAATGCTATGTGACCTGTTCAGTGCTGGGAAGTCAGGCCGGGAGCTGCGCTGTGGACTCGCAGCGTGACAAACGCTTGTCTGCAAGGGGCCTTAAGGTACGATCACATAGTTGTTGTTTTTTGGCTTTTTTTGGGGGGGGATGATGTTTTGAGGCAGATCTGCCTATGGGATTTTCAGCCAAAGCCAGAAGTGGATCCCCCAAGAAGGTCGCACACTCTGGATTTTGTTGCAGAATTTTCAGAGACTATCAGTTCCACTCACCAGAATGGGGCTTGCAGAAATCCATGTGCTTGTGTAGCACCCCAGAGTTGTGTTACTACATGCCTCAACTCCGCTACAATATAATTTTGCTCATGTCTTCACAACTGTGCATTTAAAACTATGTTAAATGCAAATTTCCTTGCAATTTTCCATGTTCACCAGCAGGTGGCAGCAATGCGTTGGTAAGGTATTAGTTACAGTTTAGTATATCTAGGCTGGAATGGATAATTCCTGCTTAGCTCCCCCTCTGTGGAGGTGTGGACTGTTCCCACATCCTGCACTTGGGTGAAGAAGGGAGTTAGATTCAGTGTGCCAGCCTCCCCTGTTGGGGAAGGCTGTGTGATAGAGCTCAGGAGTCCCCCTGCATATGGAAGAAAGCCAGGATCTTGTCTCGGCTGAGACATTAATCATAATTCCCAGTCTGAGCCCTGCAGCCTCAGCTGGATGACAAGAAATCAGACAACCTCCAGAGTTACAGGACAAAAGCATTCCCTGAGAGCCTATCTGTGAGTAAATTCCAGAGACCTAGAAGAAGCTATATTTCTCCTCAGCTAGTCAGTCCCCACAAAGCAGAAAATAAAGAGAAGTGCAGAAGCTAAATTCCTGCCTCAGTTACAGAGCTACTAAGCAGACGTCTTATCCTGCAAGATCCAGATTTATAGTGCAGAAGATTCATTCCTGCCAACCATTGCCAAAACCTGCTGGGATCGAAAACCAAAACTGTATTCTGTTTGGATTTTAGTTATCCTCAGTATAGAAAGTTTGAACTTCACCTGAAGGTCTGGACATCTTTTCTACTGCAAAATTCCTCTATTACTCCTCCTGTCACTACACTCAAATTTATTGCAAGTGAGCCAAGAGTCCAGCCGTATCCAGGTAGGAGACACCGTTGACACCATTATCACTACCTATAGAGACATTATAGGCCATTACACCACTCTGGCATTCCTAACCTGGGACGTGAGTTATAACACCTTGGGAGGGTCCTGTGATAGTACCCTGCGCACGCTGCAATTGGCGTCACAAACAAAACATAGACTATCATCTACACCTGACCCAGTCATTGCATAACTTGAAATGAATGGAACTGATTTTTCACACTGCAGCGTGTGATCTTTCTGTTATATTTAATTCCTTTTGACTCCACCTTCGGCTTTGGCAAAAAATCCTGTAGGCAGATCTGCCTCAATACCTAGTTCAAAAAACTCTTTGGCCATACCCTTAGGTATGTCACATCTCCATTTGTTACGGTACATCTGGTACTTTTCCTACAGAGGTATAGACTGAAGGCGTTTCCATATCAGGCGTAGCTGGATACAAATTCTGGCTTTCTGCTGGAGATATATCGCTGCATGCAGCGGTATTTTTCTGGCAGAAAGTCAGACTTTAACCAAAACCCACCAGATCATATTGTATCTATGCCGAATATGGAAACTCCAGTAGTCCCTGAACAGACTACCAGCAGTAACAAATGGACATATGAACAAAACCTAAGCCAGCAGCACGATCCACTAGAATTCATCCGGTAATTAGAGTCACAAGACACTTCCCCCCCCCCATAGAAGAGTCTTAAAGTTGCAGCACGGTGGCATTTAATCCAGAGAAATATGGCCCAGCTTCTTCACCCTGTAGTTTTCCGTGGTTTTATAAATCAAAAACTGATGCTTGATAACGGCTCATTGATTTCTCTCATACTACGTGCGGCTTTCTGCAGCCAAACCATGCACCTTGGCAGTCGTTATGGGTTAAATTATATATTCCAATAGCAGCAGCATTTCACCAACATTTTTTCATTTTACCGCAACAGTAAAACCCACTCTTTAAATGTTTTATTTGAGGGATTCACTATCTGAAGGGTACATCCCCATTAATGGGTAGAAGGGAGACTGTGTTAGTGGCCAGGATCCAGGACGTATATGTTTAGACATTTACAATCCAATCAGGATCGATTGAGTCTTTATCTGACATCTACCATTAGGGCAGCTTTGATTTACAGGCCATAACTTGAACTTTTACATTGTTTCCTCCAGTGGCTGCTTCAGGTGAACTTCAGTGATTTGGAGATCCCACTAGGAGTATTAAAGCAGGGATGTCCAACCTGCGGCCCTCCAGCTGCTGCGAAACTACAACTTCCATCATGCCTGGACCGCACACAGCTATCAGGACATGCTGGGAGTTGTCGCTTTGCAACAGCTGGAGGGCCGCAGGTTGGACATCCCTGTGTTTTTTAAAGGGTCAGAAAAATGGCTTAAGAGGAATGGTGAAGCAAGTATGACTTTTTACATTTGATCCGCGCCCATTCTTACACTTCATGGTACCTCGTTGATTTCTACTTCCTTGTCCTTCTTGACACAGGATATGCGACTGCTCAGCCATTCTGGCCCTTTTAAAAAAATTTCATGGATCAATCCTATTAAACCACCCATGCTGCATGGTAGGGTTGATCCTGCTGATTCGTGATACTGTACTTGTCCTTTAAAAACTTGTTCCGGTGTTTCCAAAAATCCTTTTTTTATGCAAATGAAGAATTTAGTGCAATGAAAGGTGTGACCTAGCCACTTGGTGCACATCAGCGTTTCAGAGCTTTCAACGCATTTAGGCTCCATTAATTCCGCGGACAGCAGCAATGTGCGTTCCGCATTTTGCGGACCTCACATTGCCGGCACTAATAGAATATGCCTATTCTTGTCCGCAATTGCGGACAAGAATAGGACATGTTCTATTTTTTTCGGGAACAGAAATGCGGACTCAGAAGTGCAGATTCGCACTTCCGGAGCCGGGCCGCACATCGTGCGGCCCCATAGAAATAAATGGGTCCGCAATTCCGTTCCGCGAAATGTGGAACGAAATTACGGACGTGTGAATGGGGCCTAAAGCCCTCATTTGCATGTTTATTTTTTTTTAACGCTGTCACACCACAACTAATTTTCACAAGAAGATTAGAAGAATATCATTTTAATCAGCAGGATCCACCCTACCAGGGTTACTCCTGGTGACAAGCGCTCTGTTTATATAATGCCTGGGGTGTATGTCCAGCGTATACACAGGGAAACATTATGTATGCAAGCAAATACTATACCAAACAATGGTATTTACAATACCATTGTAAAACTAACGTATACCGGGTGGTGTAGTTCTTGTTTGCAAGATTCTTTTGGTAGGAAAGTACTGTCTACCATCGCCACATGTACCAGAAATGCTCCCAGCATGTATGCCAAATGTATCATAGACTTCTATAGGCACATATCACCTTCATAAAAATCTATGGACACACTGGCAAACATTTACTAGTGGGGTTGGTTGTGCCTAGAATAAGGCTTAAAATGCGACAAAAAGTCTCTTCCGCAAAATGTTTTAGACCTACTTAAGAGGCCAATGCACCATTACAAATAATCCACTGTGCCTCACTTGAAAACAGGCAAAGGTGTGGCCTAACATGCAACAATTTGTACCAAAATTGTGTCAAAATTTTGGTACAAAATTGTGTTGCAAAGTAAGTCAACAAATAGGTGTTATAGCGTTAAAAAGGTTTTGCGAGATTTTAATTCTGATGACCTATGCTCTGGATAGGTCACCAGTAGAGATGAGCGAATTTATTAAAAATTTGATTCGGTCAGTTCGCCGAATTTTCAGAAAAAATTTGATACAAATTTATTTGTGACGAATCGCATCAAAAAACTGCTATTTCCTGGCTGCAAAGAGCCTGTATAGTGGTGTAGAACACTGTGCCCTGCAGTAACACTCATAAGGAGCCCGGGTGGTAAACTCCACACCAAACACGAGGGAAGAGAAAAGGTACTAGGCCTGGAAACTGGGGAAAGGTCACCACCTAGTGAATCCCTAAACCGAGCCCTGAGTTCTATCAGCATGAACAGACCTCGATGGTAGGAATGTTCATACGCTGGAACCTAGAGCTCTCTCTGACCCTAAAGTGCACTGGAAATAGTGTCAGGACAAAAGATTACCTGTTCCTTACCAGCTGAAGGAATAGGATACTTGCTCAGGCCTAATACCAAAAGATAGGGGAATACAACAAACAAGAAATAGGGAAAAGACACTTAACTCCGAAGTATGCGGACGAGGAGGAACTCAGAGGAGAACCAAATACCAGCACTTCCACAACCAGAAAGGAGCTAGCTATCAACCACATAGCATGATGGGTGAGACCAGACTAAATAGAGGAGTTGGAATGACCACTTAAGCTACACCTGAGACAAGAGGAGTGGTCATAACCAGCAACAACACAGAAACAAGTGTAATGTCCCGGAGTGCCATTACCACTCCTTGGCACCTTGCTACAACTTCCTATAGGCTAAAATAAAGTGTCATCTAATGCAGTAGTGTATTTATCTTCACTGTGCATATTTATTCATGTAAAACTGTTATGTTCATGTAATTGCCTGGTCTACCACTAAGTGGTAGCAACACTTGGCAGTGCTAGTTCCAGGGGATGGACTGGATTGTCCATTCTCTTTCTCCCTCTAGAGGGAGGAGAGGAGGAGTTAGCTAGGGAGTAAGCCAGTCTACCCTACCCCCTCCTGGGGAGAGGTTGTGTGAGAGAGTCTAGACGTACCCCCTCATGGAAAAGGCGGCAGACCTGGTCCCTGCTGGACAGGTTCTGTTAGTCCTACACCAGCCTTATCACTGGAGGCTGTGCAACACCAAGCTAAAGCTAGAGCTTGAGGTACTCTAAGACAGGACAAGTAGTTCCTAGGATTATCTACAGTAAGAAACTGACTACAGAGAGGATACAGCAGAGAGTTTGTTGAGAGCATTATTTGTCTGCCATTTGCCTGCTGAAACCTACTGATGATCAAGATAAAGTCTGGAAACTGTATGGAATGCCGTTGATTACCAAGTAAAGTAACTGTACAACTGTTTACCAAGTCTGGACTCAACTTTGTTCTACACCATCCAAGTCACCTGCCCCTTTTTGTACTGCTTCGGACCACACCACATCTGGGATCCACAAATATCCAGGTAGGGACACCGTGACACATGTATATAACATCTACAGAGACTGTAGGCCACCCTGCACCACACTGGCAATCGTACCATGGTTACCAACTTTACCATCTACAAAAGGGAGCCTTGCGCTTCCGCTGCTTAACCGCAGCTGACGTCACATTTACTTGCTCTATAAGAGGGACATATTTTGTAGAAACCTACTAAGGGTCAAGGGATACCCCAAACACCGGACCTTTCCATTGCACAAGTGAAACCAAAGAGGCTGTCAGATCACATCACGTGCAGCCAGTCTCTTAGATCTTCCCCCTGTCACGGGAGAGACTGTGACAGCCCGCTCTGCTAGTGAAACAATACTGTGAGTCAGCGTCACTCTAAGAATCACTTCATTAATTTGGTCAATTACGGGGCCAAAACTGACTAACTCAAGTGGTCGATGTTAACGCCAGGTATAAAGAACCATGCAGAGGCCCAAAATCCTACTATAAAGCGCACTCCTTTTACACCGT
This sequence comes from Bufo gargarizans, assembly GCF_014858855.1. Lineage (NCBI taxonomy): Eukaryota > Metazoa > Chordata > Amphibia > Anura > Bufonidae > Bufo > Bufo gargarizans. The sequence goes on from NC_058085.1 coordinate 102,457,764, forward strand.
CATCAGCTGATTCCACATAGATGTCTACAGAACCTGTTCTATTAAACACTTATACAAGTAAAGCCCCTCGACAGAGTGGAGAGGGTGTCAGCAGTAAGTTTGTGTTGACGACACTGATTGATTTGCCCTTCCTCTGATCCGTCAGAACAATAACCCCCAAAAAACAGATCTTGTCTGTGGAGCATCCGCCTTCACTCGGTCAGCATTTGGTCAGTAATCCATCAGGCTGTAGTACAATGTAACTGCACCGCAGAACGGTAAATAGGATGTACGTATATTTCCTAATACACCCCATAAATAGCTGTATCACACAGAACTTGTACCCCAATAACAAGCAAGGTTTGCTGGAATTAGTGATGTATCATATAATGCAAACCTAAAAGCAGCAGTATAATAGCAAATTGGATCCCCAGTTAGTGCAGTAAGGTGTAATAGAATCGCTCCTATTGCACCCTGTTCTCCTTGATAGTGTAGATGATGCCTCACTATCCTTTCCCTACACCTTGACTAATCTTTCCCTGAACTTGTGAATTGGTTTTTCAGCACAATTAAGTCTTTCCTAGCACTGTCCCTAGCGCCTGCTGAAGTCTCTCCCTGCACTAAGTATACTGGAAAATGGCAGAATCCAAGATGGCTGAGGGTATTTATAGGGCTGTGACATCACAGGGCTGGCTGGCTGCTGATTGGCTGCATGCATGGCATTGTGGGTGATCCCTCATTCCCAGAGTTCTTTGCTCCATATTCTAACATGTGCAGCAGCCATTTTAGGAAAAAATGCAATTTGTTACTTGTTTTTTCACTCATCAGCACTGTGTTGTGTGTAAAACGCAGCATGTTCTATATTCTGCATTTTTCAAGCAGCCCTGGCCTCATAGAAGTGAATGGGGCTTCAGTGAAAAACGCATTGCATCTACAAGCAAGTGCGGACGCAATGCGTTTTTCACTGATGGTTGCTAAGAGATGTTGTTTGTAAACCTTCAGTTTTTTATCACGCGCGTGATGGGTGTGTATTGGCATGGACATGGGTGTATGGGCATGCAGGGCCAGTGCAAGGATTTTTGCCAGTGCAAGGATTTTTGCCAATGCAAGCGAAGCTACATTTTGGCGCCCCCCCCCCCCTTCCTGTCACATCACTCCCCCCTATGTCTCATTTCTCCCCCATGTCAGATTTCACCCCCTCAATGTCACATTTTTCTCCCTTAACTCCATGTCACATTTCCCCCCCCCCTCAATGTCACATTTCTCTCCCTCCTTTTTACATCACCCCCCTTTGTGTCACATTCCCCCCCCCCGTGGCACATTTCTCCCCCTACATCGTGATTTATTCAAAGAGGACCTTTCATGGGTCCAAACATTGTAAGAGAACTATCTGTATATGTAGAGCGCCGCCCAGGGATCTCCCGGCACTTACTATTATTCCTGGACGCCACTCCGTTCGACAGCTGTGGCCCCCGTTACCGTCTCCGGCGCTCTATGATAATTACTACTATCGGAGCAATGGGCAGGAGACATCAGCTTCTCTCCTGGGCATTCCTTCTCCCTGGCTGTAGCACTGTCCAATCTCAGCGCAGAGCGTCACAGCCAGGGAGAAGGTGAGTTTTTTTTTTTTTTTTTTCTCCCTGGCTGTGACGCTCTGCGCTGCGATTGGACAGCGTTACAGCCAGAGAGAAGGAACGGCCAGGGAGAGAAGCAAGCTGATGACTCCTCCCTGTTGCGAAGTTAGTAGTAATTGGCAAACGGCGCGGGAGACAGTAATGGGGGCCACAGCGGGCGAACGGAGCAATGCCCAGGGATAATATTAAGTGCAGTGAGATCCCTGGGCGCCGCGCTACATATACCGTACTTTGAAAAAAAAGACAATGCAACAGCACCCTGCAAACCAGATAAAGTACAATAATGCCATAGTCACAAAAAATATTATAGTGCTAATGCTACGCTTATTTATAAAGTGAGATGCTTGGCAAATACATATTGTACAAAACCATCTGAGCCCGTCTGCCGTACGTCAAGGCGATCTCTGTAAGGCGGGAACCTAACACTAAATACTACCTGTTATGCACCATAATGGCCGCCATAAAGTTCAGGGAGCGTTGGATTCACATGCATGCTGGATCCACTCTGCTTCTTACCATTTTTGGTGCCATAATAACCTCCATAACTTCCAAGGGATGCAGGTACCAACATGCATGCCGAGCCCACTCCATACCTTTCCTTGTGTCAGACGGCTTCCAATGAATGTAGTGAGAGCAGGCCACAGCTTTATACTGAAACTAAATAAAATCAGCCCATGGGGCAGACAGGCTAATCAGGAGTGCACGACTCGCTGGAGTGCCACATCTCCAGTGCTGTAAATCTGCAAAGAAAAGGGGGGTTAGTCAGCACCTCCCAGTGCGCAGGTGCACCAAAAATTGTAAAAGGCAGAGTGGACCCAGCATGCATGTGGAGCCAACACTTCCTAAACTTTATGGCGGCCATTATGGTGCATAACAGGTAGTATTTAGTGTTAAGTTCCCGTCTTACAGAGATCGCCTTGACATTTGGCAGACGGGCTCAAATGGTTTTGTACAAAATGCATTTGCCAAGCATCTCACTTTATAAATAAGCGTAGCATTAGCACTATAATATTTTTTGTGACTATGGCATTATTGTACTTTATCGGGTTTGCAGAGTGCGGTTGCATTGTCTTTTTGTTTCTATGTTTCTAGCTATGGCGGCGTGCACCTGCGCACTGGGAGGTGCTGACTAACCCCCTTTTCTTTGCAGATTTACAATGCTGGAGATGTGGCACTCCAGGCGAGTCGTGCACTCCTGATTAGCCTGTCTGCTCCATAGGCTGATTTTAATTAGTTTCAGTATAAAGCTGTGGCCTGCTCTCACTACATTCATTGGAAGCCGTCTGACACAAGGAAAGGTATGGAGTGGGCTCGGCATGCATGTTGGTACCTGCATCTCTTGAAAGTAATGGAGGCCATTATGGCACCAAAAATGGTAAAAGGCAGAGTGGACCCAGCATGCATGTGGAACCAACACTTCCTGAACTTTATGGCGGCCATTATGGCGCATAACAGGTAGTATTTAGTGTTAGGACCCGTCTAACAGAGATCACCTTGACATTTGGCAGACGGGCTCAAATGGTTTTGTACAAAATGCATTTGCCAAGCATCTCACTTTATAAATAAGCGTAGCATTAGCACTATAATGATTTTTTTTTGTGACTATGGCATTATTGTACTTTTTCTGGTTTGCAGACTGCTGTTGCATTGTCTTTGTTACTAGCCATGAAAGCGTGCACCTACGCATTGGGACGTGCTGACTTACCCCCTTTTCAGTGCTACATATACAGATATATAAAAAAAAGTTTCATTTTCCCGCCCCCTATCCCCCCCCCCCCCCCCGGCTAAGGCGTCTCTGCGCCCTAGGGCAGCCACTTGGTCTGCCTTATTTTAGCATCGGGCCTGTGGGCATGCAAATGAGAATGTACACCATGGTTTCTGATAACAAACCCATATGACAGTGCTAGCCACACACTGGCAGTGCCTCCCCACTTTTAACCCTGTTGGCACTCCACTTGAGTATTGAAGAACTTCTCCCCTGCGGTGGCAAATACATGTGTATATAAACCAACACAAACACTGGTCCCTGCTGCTGCGTATATACCCTGAATCACTATATTTTACATGGCCTCATCACTGTATTGAGTTTACAGCGCACAAGACCAGAGCTGGACATACAGTAGGTCATTGGAAACTAAACTAATAGTAATAAGTGTAATTTGTTTTTGACAGCTGCCCCAGGGTGACTTTATCTTGGTGGTGGTGGCAGTTAACCTCGATTACTGATGCGACTCCTGCTACTTAACCTTGATCTCTCATTTGTAAATAGGAAATGGGGTTTCCTGTGTCTATTCACATGGAAATCTAATGCATTTCCATTGTGCTCTAACCTGATCCACCCACTTTGTCCTCAAAACTCGTTCCGCGTACACATGCCAACCTGCCGAACGTGTTTTTATACACGAATGGGGATGGGAGGGGGTACGAATTGCTAGAAACTGTGGTTTTTGTCGACTCGGGCCACAAGGAAGGAAACTATTCACAAAAGCTCACATGAAACTGATCATCGTAGACCAATGAATACTGTAAGCTGGTATCAAAATCTTCTAAAACATCTTGTAGTGCAGTGGTCAGTATCCTGTGGCTCTCCAGCTATAGTAAACTACTACTCCTAGCTTACCTTAACAGCCTTTGGGTGTCAGACCATGCTAGGGGTTGTAGTTTTTGTATCAGCTGTAGAGAGCCATCGGCTGTGGACCAAGTTATGGGGAATGTACTGCATGAACAGTAATTCCCTTTGTGCACGCTCCAATAATGGGAAATTGCGTTCCTTTCAAGCCATCTATAGACACAGGGTCTTCCATAGGCTTCATTCTGTTGGCAGCGGTGAGGAATTTAGGTTCCCAGAACTGCACCTGCTTCTGAAGGACGAGCAGAACCTTTATTTTGGTGTTTATGCAATTCTCTAATATTTAATTATAGATGCAACATAATTTCATCCTGATATTAATGTAACTTTATGATCATTTGTGCAGCTATAGGGTAGCAGTCACACTCAGCCCTGGTGTCTGAGAGGACCCAAGGTCCCCTTGTCACATAAGAAGGCACCAGTATTATAAATGGCAAGTCCTAGATTTTGCATTGGAACCCAGAAGCTTCACATTCTGCCTACATATGTTGTCTAGGCAGAAATGTAGGTTTCTGACGCCATTGTCTGCACGTTTGCATTTCTAATAGCATTTTTTACAACAGTTTTTTTGGCAGTGTTTTGCAGTAAAAAATCCCCAATTTTTATTTATTTATTTTTATTGGCTTCTTTTCAAAAATGTTGTATGTCCTAGCTCTGTGTTTTTTCCAGGCTTTTTTGCATCACCTTCTCTATAGGGGAGAAACAGCATGAAGAAAACACGAGTGGACAAATACACTGTTTGCAAAACGCCGGGGAAAGAAATCTCATACTGGCAAAAAAATGCAGTGAACAAAAAAAAGAAAAAAACACATGGTTATTCAGTTTTTTTTTCAGCCCAAAGAAAAGTCTGACAAACTTGTGTGTGCAGGGACCCTCAAACCTTCTTCATTGTACATTATACCTCTGATATACTAGGATGTATTTATAGAGAATGACCGCTCTGGAGGATTCTGGACACCAGGCTCAAGTATGGGGACGAGAGTTTAGTCAGAGACTGTGATGACAAGCGCTGCTTGCTGGTGCACTTATAATATTAGAAGGTCTACAGGACGCCCTGTACAAGTCATTTCACTACACAACACCTGTTACCAGTTGCTTAAAATACCTGACCACCTTACATTGTATCATGTTTTCTTTATTCGCTCTGGAAAGCAATATCTTTCAAAGGGGAGGCGCGGGGGTCCATAGACTACATTTTGCGGACCAGAATAGGACATGTTCTATGATTCGCAGAACGGACATACGGCTCTTGAATGGCAAGCTTGCTGAAAGAGGTTGTCTGTTTTCCCATGTTGATGACCTATCCTCATCATGATAGGTCATCAATATCAGACCTGGTTGAAACGATTACTTGATTGAATTGAGTAATTCGACATTAAAAAATCCTCGATGCGAGTTTTTTGCATCGAGGATTCGTTTGTGTCATGTGACCACGGAGCGGAAGTGAAGCGCTTGCTATTACTTACCGCTCCGTGGTCACCCGCCGGCCCACACCACTGTTGGGACGACAGTGCAGCGCGCAGAGCATAAGACTTACCTACAGGAAAGGTCAGTACTGTCGCTGGGGACATTGCTAAGAGGGGGAGATGGTGGCACTGGGGGGAAGTTGGGGGCGCAAACTGGTGGCACTGGGGGGGCAAGCTGGTGGCACTAAATGTCAGTTGTGGCACTAGGTGGCGAGCTGGCGCAGCTGGTGGCACTGGTGGGCAGTTGGTGGCACTGGGAGCAAGCTGGTGGCACTGGGGGGCAGTTGATGGCACTGGGGTGGGGAAGAGCTGAAGGCACTGGCGGGAACTGATGCAGTTGGGCTGATCGCACAGGGGGGAAGGGTGTTGGAGACTGATGGCAGGGGGTCTGATGAGATTTTATAAAGGAAAACCGTCTATTAATTATTTTTTTCTTATTAGATTACTCGATCTAAACATAAAAAATAATCGGTAGCCCTACACTGCTGCTTCAATGTTGACGGTGTGCAGGTAGGTGAACATGTTAGTGCTGTGGTCTCTTCAAACAGCTGATTGGCAGGGGTGCCTGGACAGGTCATCATATGGGAAAGCAGGACAACCCCTTGAAGCAAGCTTCCTCGCCTTCTGTCTCCTTCCCTCTTCCCTTGTACATTGTAAACCCTTGTGGGCAGTCTATTAATAAGGTAATGATTATTGTACTTGTTTTGTTTTATATCATGTATATGTAGCAAGCCCCTATGGAGCCGGAGCAGAGGATGGGAGTGGTAGTGGCCCTAATGATGATGTATCAGTGATGACAGTGCACTCCCTGGGGTCGGTGCTGTTAAGGAGGGGCACCCTACATTCCCTTTGGGCACTCACTGTAGCTAGGGCTCCTGCCTGATGGTAGTTTTCGGGTGCCCTTAATGTTAAATGTCCATGTGGGTGCAAGGAAGGGCTTGAAGTGAAAATGCAATGGCCAGAGTGTGCTGTTAGGAGAGTAAGTAACTGGGCCAGATTGAATTTATAGGAGTTGTGCAGGCGGTATATATCTACACCCGACACCCCCGTGGTGGCGTATAATTACAAATACTTTAATGAATGGAGTGAGTAATTGTAATTACACTGCACATCCGAGACGACAGGCAGTGTAATGAAGAGGCAATAGTGCTCGCATAGAGAGCTGCCTCCTCTTCAAACAGCTGATCGTGGGGGTATCGGGTGTTGCACCTCAGTTGACCGGATATCGATGACCTATCCTGAGGACAGGTCATCAATATATACCACCTTCACAACCCTTTTGACAAAAGTCTCTTTACTGTGCACCGAATAGGAGTTGTAGTTCATTCAGCAGGTTATTCTCTCTTGCTACAGTCTCTTGTACTGAGATATCTGACTATCAATATAATCTGTCACAATGTCCACAATTGGCACAGTATCGTGCGGCTCTAATAATACAACTATCCAAATCGTACCTAACATGTGCAGGGTGCCTTAACTCATTATACCTCCACTGCAGTGCCGGAGAATGCTGTACATGATCACCTTGCTGACTAAAATGTTGTAGCCCTTGAATCCAGTAATCTGAGGTGCATAGGGTGTTTCCCCGATGCAGAAGCAAAAGTTGTAATGCTCTACGCTGGTTACGTTGCTGACTCGCACTATAGCCGTGAGCATTATCCAATATTCTTTCTTTCTGGTGCTAGTGGAGGACATACAGGGAACTGTTAGTCTCTGGAAGCATTGATGGTGAATGCCTAAGAAGAGCAGCGCCTGACTGTTTGCTGCATACCTTGATCACACTGCCTACTCCTAACACAACGAGAATCTTCTCCAGGGTACTAGGGGAAGGAGCTAGCCCACGCCCAAAGCTCCAGAGAGGGCTGGGCCAGGATAGCTTTACTCTGGCTATGCATATCATATGATTAAGCATACTGGGTGTATCACATAACATAGCAGTGTAACTGCAGATACCCCTTTCCACTGGGATACTGCATATGTATACCTCATTTCACACAGTTGCTTAAAGGGATTCTGTCACCTCTTTTTACCCTATTGAGTGTAAAAAATAAAACCACACAGAGCTATGGGACAGGTATATTGCGGAAATGCTAGCGGTGATCTAGCCGTGCATGTCCGCATCTCTATAGGGTAAAAAGAGGTGACAGAATTCCTTTAAATAATAATGTTTTACATTGCTGCCACCATCATGTGCCAAAAACAATAATATACTATATATCGCCATACAGTGACCAATTAATAGCTCCTTAATCTAATTGTGATATACAATAGCTAGATAGAGCTGCTGTACAGTTATTAGAATTTGTAGCCCTCTGGGACGCCCTCTTCAGCAGGGGTGGATGATGTGCCTTGTGCATAGGCCAGTGATGGCCATATATGTTTTAAAAAACCTTGGCTATCAAGGGGACGGAGCAGCAGCAACTGTTTGTCTTTAAATTCAATCACACCATCATTGTCTATGTAGACATTACGTGTCGTTGTACATGAAGAGGTTAAACATGTTCTGTGTCATCCTGTAGAAGAATCCCTCAACGGATCAATCTTCAGTGTGTATGTTGTGCATTTACAGCGGTCTACCTATAGACCGGCCTTCTCTTAAAGGCTCTAGTACGCCTAATGCACTTACATATAATCTAATTGTCTTTGTTCAGCACACTGCTCAATTATAAATGATCCTAAGAACGGTTGTGCACACAGCAGGATAAATGTGTTTTTAACTCCTGTATTAAAGTGGTGGCCCCCATGAGGGGATCTCACTTCCTCTCCAGCATCTGTTCTTCATGTAGCTATTCTACAGCCTACCTGTATTAGTCACTGCAGGGTCACAGGGCAGGTCACATTGCTCGTCCAGCATTGAGTTTCTTACATTTCATGAAGCATGTAACGTGACCAGTAAAGTGAGGCCCCATCTTAGGAGTCATGTTGATGCCAGGGTCATACAGTATGGATGGTGGGTTGAGTTTTTTTATTTTTTTATTGTCTTACAGTACAGTATCATGCACACTGGCACAGAGATGGTATGCCTCCTTCAAAGTAGAGCCTTAGGGCTCATGCACGCGATCAAGCCATGTCTAGGAAACATGGATGTTGGCCACATCTCCCCCACAAATGGCGGCTCCTCTCATTAAGTGAATACAATGCAGTCAGATAGGAACTCGTCTCCCAGACTGATGGATGTTCCTCTGACCTGAACTCGCTGCATCATAGTGATTTACTATGCAGTGAGTTCCTATCTGACTGCAGGTCTATTTTAATGTATTCAGATCATGACGAGTCACCACTGATGTGACCAACACACGGGCAATGTTTCCCAGACTCTGCATGGTTCTATGCATCGGCCATTATAGGCACCATTGGACTCCATTGTATGGAGATATTACAACAGTTTTTCATGAAATGCTAGGAATGAGTCTAATGCAGTGATGGCTTACCTCTGGCGCTCCAGCTGTGGTGAAACTATGACTCCCAGCATGCTTCATTCATTTCTGTAGAGTTCTGAGAACAGCCAAGCAGGTGTAGATCTTGAGAGTCATAGGTTTTACCACAGCTGGAATGCCAGAGGTAAGCCATCACAGGTCTAAAAGGTGGAGCTTCAGTGAGATCTCTGGTCAATCTTAATATCATGGAGACAGAGAACCCATGATGTTGCCTTGTGGCTTTAGTCGATGACTGTCTACAGTAAACAAGATGGCTCCATACTGTGGATGCACTATTACCTTATCTGTCATATCAGTTGGTGCCATAACATTCTTGTCTATAGCAATTATCCTTTTACTGATTTAGACCGGTAGATATATATTCCTCTGATCCTAGAACTTATCAAAATCAAATTCTACCTTTTTATCGTGCTAATCATATCCAATCAACCACTGGCCAAAAATTTACCACATAGACCAGATTCTTACAAGATCTCTTACATGTGTAGTTTATCGTTAAATGTTCTGGAACTAAATAAATAGTGGATTGGCTTTTGATCTGAAGAAGACCTTTTATGAAATATGAACAACACGGATTTAAAGGGGTCTTCTTGTGGAAAATATTCTACAATTTTCAAACCACCACCTGGATCTGAATACTTTTGTAATTGCATGTAATTAAAAAACTTTGTATAGCCACTGAGTTATTCAATAAACTATATAGTACCACCAGTTTTTTTTGTTTATTTTTTCTCATTTCTTTGACCTGCTCACTGAGATGGTCACACATGCTCAGTTTCATCCTTCAACTTTCTCCTGAGCTGTGATAGGACACTCCCCTTGAGCTGTCAGCTTAATATAAATCTAGCAGAGCAATAAATGGGGATATCTCTGGATCCATGTGAGGTACATGGCTGGTTCTAGGTTTGTTGGAAATAGATTGTCGCATATTATATGGTGTCTGATTTTCCTTTTTTACATTAATTGTGGGATACCCCCTTTAAAGATGACCTTTCACCTGAAAATGAAAGTTAAACTAAAGATATAGCCTTACTTACATGAACCCGGTATTGCTTATTCAGTCATTCATTTTTCAATCAGTGCCCCCAGTTTGTCCCGCGCTGCCCCCTGGAATATTTGCCGCCTTGTATGCTAATGAGCCATTCGGCTTCAACTGGGCGGGCCTTCAAAAGTTCTGGCGGGCGTGTCATTCTTCTTCCTTCCACGGAGTGCATCCAATCAGCGCAATCCACTCTTAGCCAGGGAGAAGACGCTTCAGTTCTCACGAGATTCACGAGAACTGGAGCGATTTCATCCATCCGGAGTCGGCGCCATCTCGCGAGAACTGGAGCGTCTTCTCCCTGGCTAAGAGCGGAGCGCGCTGATTGGATGCACTCCGTGCCAGGGAGAAGAATGACACGTCCGGGAGAACTTTTGAAGGCCCGCCCAGTTGAGCCGAATGGCTCATTAGCATACAAGGCGGCAAATAATACGGGGGGCAGCGCGGACAAACGGGGGATCTGATTAAAAAATGAATGACGGAATAAGCAATACCGGGGACATGTAAGTAAGGCTATATCTTTAGTTTAACTTTCATTTTTAGGTGAAAGGTCCTCTTTAAGTGAATGTCAACTGCCATATCAGACAGTGCTCCCCCCCCCCCCCCTTCTTTTTTTCTTCCTGTGTGTAGGTTTTAAGGGGATTTTCTCTGCCATGGTTCTCTCCTAAAACATGGTTGTATATTTATATTCTTTAATTCTAGGCTTTATAGTCTGTTAATGAGGCACTGTAGATCATCTTGCAAGTCAAAGACTTAAAAGGAATATACTGTACAAACATTTAATCTTTGGGTAGAGTCAGGGAATGGCTTGCCATCAGTAGGTGGCCCTCAGGAGTCTAGAAATTCCAATATTTAAAGGTTTCTAGGAGCTTCATTCAGCACAATTACTGGTTATGTAATGGTTGTGAAGATTTCCTCAGTGTAAGGGAGAGACTTCAGCTTCCTGTAAATTCCCCTTAGCTAAGCGGGTTTAGCTTTCCATGAATGTGTTATGAAGCAGTACACTGGTCGTATGCTCAGACAGGAATCAAGCAGCCTTTTTCTTTAGTATATTTGGCATGTGAGACCAGGGATAACCTATGAAGAGCAGTTATGGGAACGGCTGCCAATCTGTTGACCTTTCTGGGATGAGTTTTTTTGGTTCCTCAAAAACATGAAAAAGTGTTCATCTGAGATATTGCTGTTAGGCATTATAATTCTCAGTATATGTTCACAATATATTACATAGCAGCCTCACAACATATTGGTGACAAAACTCTTAGGCCTCTTTTTCAAACGAGCGAGTTTTTAGTCCATATGCAATGTGTGCTTTATACGGACAGCATCCAGACTGAATTCCATAGGGTCTGTGCACATGAGCATTATTTATTACTGGTCATCTCTGCATTCAGGAAAAATCACATCTTGTTCTATATTGTGTAATTTTCACGCAGCCCTGACCCCATACAAATTAATATAAAACAGATGGCATCCAGATGCAATGTGCTTTTTCACTGATGGTTGCTAGAAGATGTTTAGTGGTGTTCTTCAGTTTTTCTTCAGGCACTAAAAACTGATTGCATCCACACGGAAAAAATTGAAACACTGAACACAATCACAGACAAAAATGATTAAAGTTGCATGCAAAATCATCAGTTTTTCCATGAACAGACCCTGACTCATTCCTCACCTCTTGTGTGAAATAAGCCTTGGGCCTTGTTCACATCTCCGGTAAGGAGTTCTGACTGCCTGATTTGGTGCAAATGTTGGCTGCTGTCGGCCAGACAAAAAACTATTACTTGCAAAGGTCTTTGTCCATCCGAAACCCGGCATTTATGCCGGAAAGCGGCTGAATCACAGCCGGGCCTCATTACAGTCAATGAGGATCCGGCGGTGAAGTAAAAAATCTGATAATGCCAGATCCAGCAGGCTGCTCTGTGCCGGAACAGACTGCTGGATCTCCATAATGGAGATGTGAACGTAGCCTAAGCCAGGGTTCCTCAACTCCAGTCCTCAGGACTCACCTGCATGTTTTCAGGATTTCCTCAGTATTGAGCAGGTGATATAATTAGGGTCAGTGCATTAGGACTTACCACAGGTATTCATTCTGTGGGATATTCTCAAATCATGACCGAGAGGTGGGCCCTAAGGACTGGAGTTGAGGAACACTGGCCTAAGCCATCTGCAACCAGTTCATGTTGTGTTTCGGTTATGGACTGTGGTTGTAGTTATGCTTATAGGCCTCCTTGAAGAAGTAAGTTTTCAAGGCTTGCTTAAAACCGTATGTTAAGACCAAATCTAATGGTTCAGACAGTATCTTTCAAAGAATGGGTGCAGCATGGGAGAAGATTGGAACGAGAGGATTTAATAAGGTAGGATGAAAGCTGTAGGACAGGAGTCGGCAACCTTCAGCATTCCAGCTGTTGTTAAACTACAATTCCCAGTATATTCCATTTCTATGGGAGTTCTGAGAAGAACAGAGCAAGTAGGCATGATGGGAGTTGTAGTTTCACAACAGCTGGAGTGCCGTAGGTTGCTTTCCCCTATTGTAGGATGTTGGCTGAGCAAAGAACAGAAAGTTAGTTGGTAGATGGAGATGAGAGCTGGAATGCATGATATTCCATCATAGTAATCCTTTCTTTAAGGGTCCATTCACACGTCCGTTGTTTCTTTCCTGATCTGTTCCGTTTTTTGCGGAACAGATCTGGACCAGATCTGGACCAATTCATTTTCAATGGGTCCTGAAAAAAAATCGGACAGCACAATGTCTGATTTTTTTTCAGGACCCATTGAAAATGAATGGGTCCAGATCTGTTCCGCAAAAAACGGAACAGATCAGGAAAGAAACAACGGACGTATGAATGGACCCTTAAACAAAGTGCTCTACAGTCCCTGACAAAAGTCTTGTCGCATCTCTATTTTGTAGAAACTCCTGCTATTAACCTGACTTTTAATTAATCAATTGGTGTTAGAAATAGCTCATATGAAAAGCTAAAGCCCTCCTAAATGATGTTTAATGCACTGAAATAAATTAGTTTCACTGAAAAAAGATTTATCATTTAATCAAGACAGAAAGGTCAAATTTTGGCAAGACAAATGTTTTGTCGCCTATACAGAAATTGAACAACTTTACTACAAATCCAAAAATATGTCAGCAAATTAAGTAGTGGTGCTGTGAGATCCAAATTTAATATCTTGTATGACTTCCATGAGCTTGAAGGACAGCATACATGCGGTTTGGCAAGGATTCATACAATTTATTGATGAAGTCATCAGGAATAGCAAAGAAATCAGTCTTGCATGCCTCCCAGAGTTCATCAATATTCTTTGGTTTCGTCTTCCATGCTTCCTCTTTCATCCTACACCACATATGCTCAATGATGTTCATGTCTAGTGATTGGGCTGGCCAATCCTGGAGCATCTAGATCTTCTTCGCCTTAAGGAACTTTGATGTGGAGATGGAAGTATGCGATGGAGCACCATCCTGCTGCAGAATTTGGCCTTTTTTATGGTTGGGAATATAAGAGGTAGTTAAGATTTCTTGGTATTTTAGACTATTGATGTTGCCTTTCACCCTGCAGATCCCTCGCACACCCCCATACTTGATGTAACCCTAGAACATGATATTGCCTCCACCAAACTTCACTGTTTTCTGGGTAAATCTCTGCTCCATGCGGGTTCCAGTAGGTCTCCTGCAATATTTGCGGCGACTGTGGTGTAATTCAACAGAAGATTCATCTGAAAAATCCACCTTCTGCCACTTTTCCAGCGTCCATCCTTTTAGCAGGCTGTGGCCCTTGGCAAATGCCACACGGTTTTTCAATTGTCTTTTGTTTAGTGCTGGCTTTTGGGCACTGATTTGACCATGGAGGCCATTTCAAGACAGAATCCGACAAACTGTTCTGGTTGACACAGGCACTTCAGGTGACCAGGTCTCGTGGGGTACTTCTGCAGTGGAAAATGGGCTAGCCTTGGATTTTCGAGCCAACAAACAGTCCTCTCGAGCAGTTGTCTTGCGGGGTCGGCCTGACCTGGCCTTGTCCAAAACGTCTCCAGTCTCTTCAAATCTTTTTTTTACCTGCTGAACTTGACGCTGAGACACATTGAAGGTGTCTGCCACATCAGCAGTGGATCTGGTCTTCAGCCTCTTGATAATCAACACTTTAGTCTCCGGGTGAATCTTAGGCATGTTTGCAGAGGTCTAGTTGCAGTTGATGTGATGGTCTAGTGTACTGGGGTTCTTTTTATACACACCTGAGACCTAATTGATCCATTATTAGTCACAGGTGAAGCTCATATGACAAGGCGACAACACTTATGTCTTGGCAAAAATTGACTCAATGGGCTTTACCAAGCTGTGAATATTATAATACTTTTTGTCAGTTTTGTTTTGCACTGAAACATTATTACAAAAGCTGTTGGGATTAAAATGACCAATTTCTTGTAACAAAATCTTGATTAGAAATATATTTTAGCGGCACTTCAGGTCAATTTGTACACCAGCGACAAGACTTTTGTCAGGAACTGTAGGTGAAATTACAAATTCCCTGCAGTTGCTTATTGTCAGACTATCCCCTTTTACAGCATTTTATATTCCATGAATATGATGCCAAATACAGTTTGGGTTAGTATCCTCAGCTGGTAAGAGTGACGGATATGTGACAAGTCAACTGCCTGCTTCTTTTGCCAGCTATGTAAAAACTTCCACATGTGGCAGAACTCGTGAATGTTTGGCTAAATCTAGAAGCCGTTGATATGCAGTTGTTGGACTTTTACATAGAAATGGCTTTTTTGTATATTGGTCTTCATCTCTGCTTTGCTAGCATGAGATGCACAGCAATTATGAACAAGTATGCTCCTCTAATTGTGACTCACCTCTGCAGGTTCAGGCGCTAGAATTGATATCTATGCCAGCAAGGAAGTTGGTGTAGATTTTGGGTATAACAGATCTTAATAAATGTGTCCGACTGGCTCTGCTCAGCCCCACACCGCCTGCAGGGCTCAAAATGCCCAAAAGTCTCAAAATTCTGTGTAAACAGGGTGTGTGTCAAACTTTTTGGTGCCAAGGAATTCATATATTTTCCCCACTATTTGTTAAAAATGCCTCAAAAGACTACTAAAATGCCACAAAAAACAGCAATGATGACATTTTTGGATGTCTTTTTAGAAAAAAAAATACATCAAACCACTAAATATAATGCAGCAGCACCTTTACTGGGTGATGAAAGTCAGTCATCCATGGCATCCACAATGGCCAAGTAAAGTTGTGTTCCACAACTGGTATTCTTACTAGAACATGCTAACTGCTACTCAAACAGGTCACATTGTAGACAGAGTAACCAAAGGAACTCATCAGAACAACCAGTCAGGTCTCCATTTTTCAAAGAGGTTGCTAAAAAGATGAGAGCTGCTGTCTGACTTGTTTCTCTAGACCTGTGATGGCTAAGCTCTAGTGAGTGACTGACCAGAAATCTCACTGAAGCTTCACCCTTTAGACCTGTGATGGCTAACCTCCGGCACTCCAGCTGTGGTAAAACTACAACTCCTAAGATGCACATTCGCTTGGGTGTTCTCAGAACTCCATAGAAACTAATGGAGCATGCTGTGAGTCGTAGTTTCACCACAGCTGGAGTGCCAGAAGTTAGCCATCACTGCTCTAGACCACTGGTTTACCTTCCCTTGTGCCACTGAATCTCCTACATTGACTTTCCATTAATACTAGCGCACCTAGCCCAGTTCTGTTATACACTGAGCATTACTTCTTTGCCATTCATGTCTTGGAAATGTACCACAGGCATCTAATAGAACAGGTGGTGGTCTACTTTTAGATGATACACTGTCAAGTCACTTTGCAAGCTGTCCATAAATGTATTATCTCCATAGAGGAGGAGCAGCAGAAATTTGGCTCCAGTGGATAATGACCTTGTTGTATTGACTGTATGCAGCCACCTTTTTTTCCCCCCAATTTTACTCCTATTTTAGAAATTATATAAAAAACAAATTCATGTAAGCTTAATTTTTATGCAGCTATGTAAGATCGTACACGAAACAGCTTGTCACCGGGGAGGAATAGTAGGATTGAGGACTACGGTATATCTCCACTTCAGACCAAACATTTTAGCTCTTTCAGCACTAGGAATCTTCATGAACTACCAAGGACATGGTCAGTTTGACTTGTGCCCATCACCTCATCAGTGGTAAGATTTTATTATACACTGGGGAGGTAGGTTATGAAACAGCTGAGACCCCTACTGATCCCAAAGATAGGGGTTCCTGGTCATCTGCAAAGAAATGGTCATGCATGTCTATCTCTCATAGTAAGGCTTCCTGCACACGACCGTATGTTTTTTGCAGTGTGTTTTTCACGGATCCGTTTTTTGTTTCAGTAGTGTTTCCGCTTCCGTTCTGTTTTGCTGTTCTGTTTTTCCGTTTGTGATCCGTTTTTTTGCGGATTGCAAGCGGAAACGGAATCATACAATAATGTTTAAACAGTAAGTACATAAAAAAATTGGGCTGGGCATAAAATTTTCAATAGATGGTTCCGCAAAAACAGAAGAGATACGGAAGAAATACAGATGAATTCCGTTTTTCTTGTGGACCCATTGACTTGAATGGAGCCACGGATCGTTATTTACGGGCAATAATAGGACATGTTCTATGTTTGAACGGAAATACGGAAACGGAAGGCCGTTTTTTGCAGATCCATTGAAATGAATGGTTGTGTATACTGTCTGTATACGGAACGCAAAAATACGGAATGTAAACGGAAAAGAAAAAAAACGTTTGCGTGCAGGAGGCCTAATGGAACTAGGAACATGGCACTCATGTTCTTGGATTCATTGGACTCAGAGCACTATGGTCAAAAAAGGTTCGTCATGGGAAAGGCCCTTTAAAAGGGTTGTCGGGGGTCATTAAAAAATCTTGCGCACAGATGGCAGCAGTGATTTGAGTAGCAGGTATACAGCACATGACCGTTGCAGCCAATCTCATGCCATATACCTACACATCACCGCTGCAGTGGCGGGATGACCTGACCAGCTGTGCCTGAGAGAGGTAAGTATACCATGGTTTTTATTTTACAACGTTCTAGGGCATGACCAAGATTTTTTTATTATCTCGGACAATCCTTTTAAAGGGGTGGTGTCAACTCAAGCATTGGTGACATATTGCCAGGATATGCCGCCAATGTCTGATAGGTGCAAGTCCCACCTCTGGGACCTGCACCTATCTCTACAATGGAGCCTGCAAAGTGAAGGAGAGTGGACCGCTGAGTGCTAAAAATAACCGAGCGGTGTGCTTTGCTATTTTCATAAGTCCCATAGAAACGAATGGGAAGCGCACCGCGCAAGTGCGGCCACTACTCTATTCACTTCTATGGTGCTGCCGGAAATAGCCGAGCCAGTGCTCGGCTATTTTCAGCAGCCGCATAGAAATGAATGGAGGGCAGCCACGCATACACAGTCCGCTCTCATTCGCTTTGCGGTCTCCATTCTAGAGATAGGTGTGGGTACCACTTCTGGACCAGTATCTATCGGACATTGGTGGCATAACCTAGAGATATGCCACCAATGGTTGAGATGATACAGCCCCTTTAATTTTGCTCAGAGATCAATGCACAAAGTAGCTGCCAGACCCCTTTAAAGGGGTTGTCCCACAAAAAATTGTCTACATTTTTCAAACCAACTGCTGGATCTGAATACTTTTGTAATGACATGTTATAGCTGTTGGGTTATTCAATAAAATGTATCTGTTTAATGCCACCTGCTGTTTGTTCTTTTCTCTATTTCTTTGTCCACGTTGCTGAGGTGGTCGCACACGCTCAGTTCCATCCCCCACCAGCCATGTCTCCAATTAGAAGCTGTGACCGTTAAAGGGAGAGAGCTGTAGTAGAGAGGACAGGCCTCCAAGATGCCAGCCTGAACAGATTCTAGCAGAAAATTTATGGGGAGATCTTTGGATGCATGAGAGGTACAGGGCTGGTTCTAGCTTGGTTAAAAAAGAGATGGTCATATACTCATGGGATAACCTCTTTACATATCCTGCCTGCTGCTAATTAAAACAACCAGGCTTAAATGTTTTGCTTTGCTATATATTTTCTTTCCATTTTGAACCCTCGTCCATAACGCAGCTGGATGTACTGTACATGGTGGTATGTGGGAAATGGATAATCAGCTGATGGTTATGTCAGGTGGGAGGAGCAGCATTACTATCCTGACTTTAGGCCTCTTGCACACTTTGAGCCTCTTTTTTTTTCCGTTTTAAGTTCCGTTTTTTGCGTTCCATATATGGAACCATTCATTTCAATGGAAAGGTACTCCGCATGCCTTCTGTTTCCGTATTTCCGTTCTGTACAAAGATAGAACATGTCCAATTATTGTCCGCATAACAGACAAAAATAGTACTGTTCTATTAGGGGCCAGCTGCTCCGTTCTGCAAAAAACGGAATGCACACGGACATCATCCGTATTTTTTGCGGATCCGTTTTTTGCGGTCCGCAAAATACTGAAAAAGCCATATGGTCGTGTGCAAGAGGCCTCACGCAAACGTTCACTAGAAGATTTACAGTTTTTCACTCCATAAGACGCTCTCCTCCCCCCCCCAAAGTGGGGGGAAAATATACCTGCGTCTTATGGGGTGAATACTAATGAGCGCTTCCATTATGGAAGCGCTCATAAGTACCGGAGGACCGGGAAGTGTTGAAGGCTCTGTACTTGCCGCTTCCTGATCCTCAGCTGTTGGCTGTGCAGTTTCTGCGCACAGCATGAGGGCGCTCTGTGACCTCATGCTGTGCACGCCGGTTCACAGCACAGCCGACAGCAGGAGGAAGTAGATTGCGGGCGGTGAGGAGTGGCGGTGTCCAGTAGCAGGAGAGGTAAGTGGTTTATTTAGGCCCCATTCAGACGTCCGCATCTGTTCCGCAATATCGGGAACGGGTGTGGACCTATTCATTCTCAATGGGGCAGAACGGGATGCGGAGAGCACACTATGTGCTCTCCGCATCCGCATTTCTGGAGCGTGGCCCCGAACTTCCGGGACGCGGCTCCGCCATAAAATAGAACATGTCCTATTCTTGTCACTAAATTGGGGACAAGAATAGGCAATTCTATGGGGGGTGCCGGCCGGGTGTATTGCGGATCCGCAATACACCACGAACGTGTAAATGGACCCTTATTGTGATCTGAGGCCGGGAGCGCTGAATTATGGCTGGGGGGTGATTACATATGGTTTATTATATGGCTGATTACATATGGCTGGGGGCTGATATGAGGCATGGGGGTCTCTTCATCTGAGGCCTGATTGGGGGTCTTCTTTATATTGGGTTCTGATCTGAGGTCTTATTGACATTGGGGATCTGATTAGCTGTGAGCTGAGGTCTAATAAAAAATATTTTTTTCTTATTGTCCTCCTCTAAAACCTAGGCGTGTCTTATCGACCAGTGCGTCTTATATGGCAAAAAATACGGTAATTTCTTCTTTGAGGACTGTGTAATAGATTATAGACCTTCAAAGTGAATTTTGATTCAGTTGTTGACATTGCATTGGCAGCAAATTGATGATATTTGTGCAGTCAGATTGTTCCAAGCTAGAAAAGTAACTGCAAAGTCTCAGGCCTCTTTCACACGGCCGTTGCGGAAACATGTGCGGGTGCGTTGCGGGAACACCCACGATTTTTCCGCGCGAGTGCAAAACATTGTCATGCGTTTTGCACTCGCGTGAGAAAAATCGTGCATGTTTGGTACCCAAACCTGAACCCCATTCATTTCTATGGGGCCTGCGTTACGTGAAAAACGCAGAATATAGAGCATGCTGCGATTTTCACGCAACGCACAAGTGATGCGTGAAAATCACCGCTCATGTGAACAGCCGCGGGTGCAATGCGTTCAACTCACGCATCGCATCCGCGCGGAATACTCTCCCGTGTGAAAGGGGCCTCAGGGAGATTTATCATTCCCCTACGAAATGGATTTTGCATTAAGAAGTTGCAAAACCTGGTTTTGCGACTTAAGTGCCACTGCAACTAGATTTAGTCTCAACTGGCATTTTTATGCCAACCTCGCCAGTTTGTGAAAAGATTTCAATCTGATGCATGTACTGCCGGAGGAGGTGTTTATGACATGGCCTGCGTCAGGGCCCATTAAAACCAGTTTAGCATGCGCCAGTCTTGATAAATCAGGGTTTCGGTTTGCTGCTTGTGGCATGCATTGGTGCTCATGTGCCGATTAAACATACATGATGTAGGGACAGGGCCTGTCTCTACATGTGTGAATACTGGCAGCTCTTTTAGTGGTGTCTTCTTCTGTACTATCGGACACATTTATTAAGACCAGTGTTATAGACGCCGGTCTTAATGAAGCCCCATCGCTGGCAGAGAATCCACCGAAGTTATGAAGAGGTGCCAGCCTCTACATAATTTTGTCGCATCCAGCGCTAGTCTAAATATAAGCCAGCTTCCTAGCCGTCTTACATTTAGACCATTTTCTACACCTAAAAAAGTAAGGGCTCATGCTCACTTGAATGGGTCTGCAATCCGGAAGGTGTAGAACGGAGGCATGGAACCCCACGGAAGCACTACTGAGTGCTTCTGTGGGGTTTTTCTCGGTGCCTCCGCACAACAAAAAAAAACACGTTCTATTTTTTGTGGTGAGGACGGATCACGGACCCATACAAATTAATCGGTCTGGATCCATCTGCAGAATCCACGCGGATGTAGCCTGTGCCTTGGGGAACGGAAATTGTGGTCCTCAATGCACGGAACGGCCGTCTGCATGAGCCCTAAATCTGAAGAAGCCCTTAGGGTCCATTCCCATGTCCGTAGCGTGTTTTGCGGATACACGGATCCGCAAAACACGGACACCGGCAATGTGTGTTCCGCATTTTGCGGACCGCATATCGCCGGCACTAATAGAATATTCTTGTCCACAATTGCGGACAGGAATTAGGACATGTTCTATTTTTTTTCGGGAATGGAAATGCAGCACTGAAAGCTATATAGTGTACAGAGAGGAAGCAGAAAGCCAGTGGGAAAGGGAGGGATCGAGTGTTTCTCCTGAGCCCTCTGCACTGCCGCTGGCCGGGTACATAATGTTCTGATGCTCTCTGACATTTGCCCATTCTCTCCCCTGCTTCTTCCTGCACCGAGCTCCAGTCCTTCCGCTGCTGACATCATCTTCCTGGCTGCAGCTGTGACGTTCTATGCACACTGGTTACCCTTCAGCCAATCACTGGTCTCGGCAGTGCACAGGATGTCTCTGCTGAGACCAGTGATTGGCTGCAGCTGTGACGTTCTATGCACACTGGTTACCCTTCAGCCAATCACTGGTCTTAGCAGTGCACAGGATGACTCTGCTGAGACCAGTGATTGGCTGCAGCTGTGACGTTCTATGCACACTGGTTACCCTTCAGCCAATCACTGGTCTCGGCAGTGCACAGGATGTCTCTGCTGAGACCAGTAATTGGCTGCAGCTGTGACGTTCTATGCACACTGATTACCCTTCAGCCAATCACTGGTCTCGGCAGTACACAGGATATCTCTGCTGAGACCAGTGATGGCTGCAGCTGTGACGTTCTATGCACACTGGTTACCCTTCAGCCAATCACTGGTCTCGCAGTGCACAGGTTGTCTCTGCTGAGACCAGTGATTGGCTGCAGCTGTGACGTTCTATGCACACTGATTACCCTTCAGCCAATCACTGGTCTCGGCAGTGCACAGGATGTCTCTGCTGAGACCAGTGATTGGCTGCAGCTGTGACGTTCTATGCACACTGGTTACCCTTCAGCCAATCACTGGTCTCGGCAGTCCACAGGTTGTCTCTGCTGAGACCAGTGATTGGCTGCAGCTGTGACGTTCTATGCACACTGGTTACCCTTCAGCCAATCACTGGTCTCGGCAGTGCACAGTGACAATCGACTATAATGGGGACGGGGGCTGAGCTCCGGCGCAGCGCGGCGAAAGCCGCCGGACTAAAATGTCCTGCATGTCCGACTTTTTAGTCCGGTGGTTTTCGCCGTCCTGCACCGGAGCTCAGCCACCGTCCCCATTATAGTCAATGGGGACTGAGCAGCGGTCCGGCGAAACAGCGAAAGGATGGATCCGACAGGGAGACCAGCCTGCCGGATCCGTCCTGCCGCAAGTGTGAAAGTAGCCTTACAGGGGTTGTCTGAGTTTTTTTTATTTAACTTGGACACTTTTATGCCAGCAGGTCTTCCAGAGACTGTAAGTGGCTACAGCATCCCCTTCAGACTGATATAAGAGACACCAGTGTTGCCATTAAAGCCTCCCTGGAACGTGTTAAGTTATATTATTGGCAATGTTCTAGATCTATAGCTCTTGGATAGAGAAGACTGCTGCTGGAGGGAGGCTGTGATGTGATTCTGCTGGGCCTCAGGGTACGACCAGACATGGTGGGTCTGCTGCAGTTGTCACACAGGGGATCTACCGCAAAATCGGAACCATTTAGAAATCCTCACAAGAAAGCTGCTGGTTTATTGTAGATTTCAAAGGGTGAAATCATGGCAGAATCCACCACATAAATTGACAAGATGGGGATTTAACTTGACATTCGGTGCTGATTTTATGTGTGAATTTTCATTAGGCCTTTTGCCCACGAATGTGTGCTGGCCGTGCCCGTGCTGCGG
Source organism: Bufo gargarizans (assembly GCF_014858855.1). Taxonomy (NCBI): domain Eukaryota; kingdom Metazoa; phylum Chordata; class Amphibia; order Anura; family Bufonidae; genus Bufo; species Bufo gargarizans. Next base: position 102,480,562 of record NC_058085.1, read on the forward strand.
CCTGCAAATTGCGGTCTACAATGCGCGGACACCGACCATGGGCCAGCCGCATGCGGATCGCGATCCCATTCACTTGTTCTATCTTTTTCTGGAACGAAAGCAGGGAACGGAACCCCACGAAAGCACTCCGAAGTGCTTCCGTTCCGTACCGCACCTCCAGATTTGCGGACCCGTTCAAGTGAATGGGTCCGCATCCACGAGGGACACACGGTCGTGTGCAAGAGGCCTAAGGAAAATACCCAGTGTGTGCATGATAATTGTAAAAATCTCCCCCACTTTGCTACTGTATATTCTGTGTGCAGATCCACTGTGTATACACATGGCCGTGAAATGAGCCCCTAAGGAGCTGGTGCAGGATGGGAGTGGTAGTGGCCCTGATGCTTCACAGTGTATTCCCTCAGGCCGTTGCTCCTGGTGTATCGGTGCAGTGGAAAGCTGATTTAAATAATCAAGCTGAAAGCAAAAGAATAAAAGTCTCTCTTTACTCCGTGCAAAAGATAACTTATAGTATATCCAGCAGTAGTTGGTACAAAGTGCAGATTTTCTCCCCAGCTGGATAAGTGGTTGTTTATGACACCACTTGTGCTATCTTACTGATGACTTTCCTTTGAACTTCTGGCAAACGGCTATAAACGACAGTTGTGGATATAGGTGTCCAACTGTCCACTGTGTAATGCAGGCCAGGATGTTATGTAGGGGATGGGTGTCTGGACTGTATTCCCTTACCTCCAGCAGGGTCTGGTATGTGACCCTATCAATACTGTAGCTTTTCAGGTTTCCTGGTGTTCTTGCAATCTCTCTGGAATAGTGGTCTCACAGGAGAATTGGATCTGAAGCTGGTCCCTAAGATCCTAGGAGTAGGAGCAATTGGATGTGCTTCCTTTCTCCTTACTGTCCTAGCTAGAAGAACTCCTCCTGGCAAGACGTAGTACCCGCCCACACCTATCAGGAGGGGAGGAAAGGGATGGTTAGTCCCATTCCCAACCATACCTTATCTGGTGTACTGTGAACATAACAATTGCAGACACCCCCAAGTCCAGTGGAGGGGATCGGGGTCTGAGCTGACAAGGGGCAGGAAGCAGTAGTAAACAGTCTCAGACTGGCCACACCCCCTCTACACTCACTTCACTGGTGCAGAATGTCCTCAGAGCAGAGAGATAAGCCCCGCCCATCAGCACTGATCATTAATGGAGGTGACTGGCTGCTTAATAGTGCAGTCAGGGCTCAGTACAGTGTCCTACAGGGAGATCCTGTCCCCCCTCCCTCTCCTAACTATTAGTACAGCCCAGCTTCTGCTACAGAGACTGCTGTGTAGTCGGCAATAACAGGAGGGAGAGGGGAGACTGAATAGTGACAGGAAGTGCTGCAGAAAGAAGAGCCTGTGCCCCTCACTCTCAGGAGCCCATACATTCCAGGCTTATCCCTGCCAGCACTAGCTGTCCTGCATCTCATGTCTGCCTCACCCCCCCCCCCCAGCTGCATTCATTTGCTGCCCTTTGCCCCCCTCCCTAAGTCCTGTGGGCCCCTGATGCCCCTGGTTTTCTTGGCCCCCTACTATTCTGATGCCCCAGTCCCCTGGAGCCTCTATTCATCTGATGCCCCCAGCCCCCTACTCATCTGATGTCCCAGTCCCCTGGAGCCCCCTACCCATCTGATGCCCCCAGCCCTCTAGGCCCCCCTACTCATCTGATGCTGTGTCCTCTAGGTCCCCTACTCATCTGATGCCCGTCCCCTTGAGCCCCCTACTCATCTGATGCCCTGTCCCCTAGAGCCCCCTACCTATCTGATGCCCCAGTCCCCTGGAGCCCCCTACCCATCTGATGCCCTGTCCTCTAGCCCCCCTACCCATCTGATGCCCCAGTCCCCTGGAGCCCCCTACCCATCTGATGCCCCCAGCCCTCTAGGCCCCCCTACTCATTTGATGCCATGTCCTCTACCCATCTGATGCCCTGTCCTCTAGGCCCCCTACTCATCTGATGCCCCCAGCCCTCTAGGCCCCCTACTCATCTGATGCCCCAGTCCCCTGGAGCCCCCTACTCATCTAATGCCCTGTCCTCTTGCCCCCCTAACCATCTGATGCCCTGTTCTCTAGGCCCCCTACCCATCTGATGCCTCAGTTTCCCTGAGCCCCTATTCATCTGATGCCCCCAGCCCTCTAGGCCCCCTACTCATCTGATGCCCTGTCCTCTAGGCCCCCCTACCCATCTGATGCCCTGTCCTCTAGGCCCCCTACTCATCTGATGCCCTGTCCTCTAGGCCCCCCTACCCATCTGATGCCCTGTCCTCTAGGCCCCCTACCTATCTGATGCCCCAGTCCCCTGGGCGCCTATGTGCTGCTTGGGGACACACCGTTATGAGGCCGTCATCTGACCCCCATCCACCCAAACGTTTACAGAATGGGGACTGGAAGATCACAGAGCGGACCTGCGGGGAGCAGGCGAGTATGGTTCACATCACATCACACACAAGGTACGTGTGGAGACAAGGAGGCAAATGCCTAGTATACTCCCCTTCTCCATCCTGCATAGTCCAGTGAAAACAAACACATGTTAAACGGATCTGTATTGTTCTTTTTACAATGGAAGCCTATGGTGATGAATGCTACTGTATGACGCTGTCTGAGGCAACTGTGTAATGTGTATACGCTTAACCTGGCGTGAAAACCTGATGTAAGTACAGCCTATGGGCCAGTTCACATTGAGTTTTTTGGCGCTGATTTTGGAGCATTTCTGCCGCAGAAAATGTCTCAAAACAACCTTCCATTCACTTCAATGGGAAGCAGCACATTTTTTTTTTTTACATATATAAAAAGTGTGGGAAAAAGAAGCAGAGCACCCGATCTTGGGGCAGAATCGCATAAAATCTCCCATTGAAATAAATGGAAAGCAGAAAAAAAAAATCCATGTCAGTCCATGCAGTTTTTGTGCATTTTCGCGCAGATCTTTAGAATGCTGAAAATGTAACTTTGTATTGAAGTGACCATGCATAAAAAAGTCCTGTATATTCTGTGCTGATTTTTTAAACATGTTTCTCACAGTCAGCTGTGTGAACTGGGCATAGGACTGGCATCCGTGGGGTATCTATCAGGGAAAGCAGCTGTATCTGGCCTCGGGAGCAGTACTGAATGATTTTGTTGCCAGGCCCCCTCAACATGTGGTAACATTGGTACCTGGCCTCCTTAATTCATGACAGGAAGGGCCCACCAGCCCGATTATTATGGTGCTGCATAGACCAAACAGAAGGCACGGCAGCCTTGTGAAGGTGTGCCCGGCCTCCTTAATTCATGACAGGAAGGGCCCAGCAGCCCGATTATTATGGTGCTGCATAGACCAAACAGAAGGACCAGAAGGCACGGCAGCCTTGTGAAGGTGTGCCCGGCCTCATTGCAGAGAGAGGGCATCCTGCAGGTTCAGGGCTTGAGGGCAAGGCAGCTGAGAGAGAGGAGGTATGTGTTAGTGTAACCCCCCGGAGTGGTGTTACCATTCCTACACCCTGCTACTATCTCTAATGGTCTAACCCAAATGTCATCTGTGTATTACATGGTGCAATGATAATATCTTTATGCAACTGTTCATTACATGTAATGTGCCTGGTTCACCAGCAGGTGGCAGTGCGAATGGAAGAGCTATCCTTATATAGAATGGAACTTACCATTACATTCTCCCCCTTTGGGCTGAAGTGGGCCAGTCCTGCTTCCTGACGAAAGGGTGGGGCAGAAGTTAGAGTTAGGGCTTGTTCACACGACCGTATGTATTTTGCAGTCCGCAAAAAATACGGATGACATCCGTGTGCATTCCGTATTTTGCAGAATGGAACAGATACTAGAATAGTACTATCCTTGTCCGTAATGCGGACAATAGTAGGACATGCCCGCAAACGGTGGGTCGGCAATCCATGGCCACCGGTCCCCAATGCACGGAACGGCCGTGTGCATGAGGCCTTAAAGGGGTTGTCCGGGTTCAGAGCTCCATTTTCCCCCCGTCAGCCCCCCTGACATGATCATCGGAGCAGTTCATGCTTCGATGCTCGCCTTTTCCCTGCGCTATATCGCGCAGGACAAAGGCTTTTTTTAAATCTGGTGACGTACCGGGGCTCTTCATGGGGCTGCCAGGAATCCCGGTGACATCACCTACACTGATGGGCGGGACTTAGCTCTGCCCTAGCCAGTAAAACGGCTAGGGCAGCGCTAAAGCCCGTCCATCAGAGCCGGTGACGTCACCGAACACACCGCTGGGCGGAAGTTTACGCCCGGCAGTGTGTTATTGAAAACAAAAGAGCCCGTGCCCTGCGCGATTTAGTGCAGGGCAAGGGAGCGCATCGGAGCATGAGATGCTCCGATGCTAGCCTCAGGGGGGCTGCCGGGGTGAAAATAAGGGTATGTCCGGGTTCAACTCTGAACCCGGACAACCCCTTTAAGCTGCTGTTCATCTACATACAAGCTTTGGACTCAATCTATCTTTTTCAAATCCCTCAATTATTCCCCCTTTTTATTGCTTCGGAGCCAAAGCCTGGGGTCCAGCCGTATCCAGGTAGGAGCACCGTGAAACATAAAGAGACATTTAGGCGGCACTGTTACACCACTCGGCATTTCCTATTACACCTGGGTCGCGATAGAGGGTCCTGGGGGGCGGCACCCGTCGCATTAGGCTATGGTGACACTGATCGCCTGACAGTAGTGGTGATCCCTTTGAAATTCATGGTATCACTGCGGCAGTCACAAGAAATCCAACACGGCTGGATTTCCTGTGACTACCACAAGAGTGGGGGTCCCCGATTGGGTACTTTCACACTAGCGTTTTTCTTTTCCGGTGCTGAGTTCCGTCCTAGGGGCTCAAATCCGGAAAATAACTGATCAGTTTTATCCTAATGCATTCTGAATAGAGAGTCCGTCGTTCAGGATGCATCAGGATGTCTTCTGTTCAGTCTTTTTGACTGATCAGGCTTTTCAGAAAACCGTATCATGCAGTATTTTTACCTCCAGCCAAAAATCCTGAACACTTTGACTGAACGCCGGATCCGGCCTTTTTCCCATCGACTTGCATTATTGCCGGATCCTGGCGCCGTGTGTTCAGTCAAAACGGATCCGGCTTTTGCATGTTAAACCCTGAAAATAGGGAAGAAAAGTTAAAGTCCATAAATGGCGGATCCGTTTTTTCCAATGCATTTTTCCATTGTGTTCGAAAGCCTGATCAGGATTCAAATGTAATCAGTTTTCACAAGTTTTTCCGGATCCGGCGGGCAGTTCCGGTGTCGGAATTGAACGCCGGATTCAAACAACGCTAGTGTGAAAGTAGCCTAAACATTAGCTGTGGGGCCCAGTCATTTGTAGCTACGCCACGGCCCAGGTCTGCGACTCACTACACCCTGTACACGGGGTTAGAACCTCCTGACAAGACCTGTCAGAGAACGGCCCTGTACAGGGGTCTGTCAGCCCTAAAAGCATGAAGAAAAGTGGGACTCCCTCTCACAATGTAGCATGTACATGGACGTTGTTTACATGAGGGGAAGCATGGAGGCCCGGGCTGTGGTGAGCCCCACAGATTCCTGGGCTCCCTCCTCCTCCTCCCTCCATGAATGAAGTCCGCTCTGTTCTCCGATTTATGAATGAGTGCCAGAGTTCTGAATGGAACTCGCAGCAGCTCCGCCCCTGATTGGCTGGCCGTTCCCTCCCCTCCTTCCATTGGCTGGGCGGGGCCGGCGCCGAGCGCGCTGATTGGCTCCCTCCGCTCAGGCTGGCTTTCATTCACAAAAAAACTCAATGAAACAAAAGAAGAGAAGGGGAAATGTGAGACCATGAAAGAGGAAACTCACCAATCGCGGCCTCCCCTGGGCAAACAACTGTCTGAGCTGCGAGAAAAACAAGTCCTTTCAAATCAGCACTTTAAATCTGGGGCTGCAGGGCTCCCTTCCCTCCCCTCTCCTGCCAAGCGAATCGCAGCCACCGAGACCTTCCTGCAGCTGCTAGAGCACCGAGGTGAGGGATCTGAGCGCGGCCGGCGATCTGCTCCTTCTGCCGGGTGTAAAGGGAGGAGGATCGTGCGGAACACACCCTGGGCAAGCCATGGGCAGTGGGTCCTGGCAGCAATGAGAGCTCCTGGCATCTCGGGCACTTCTGGCTGCAGGGCTGAGCCCTTGGACTGAGTTTCCCTCGGTGGTGGGGGGTGTTGCCTCCATATGTTCTGTTGGGACAGAGCAGCATGGCTTCTGGCAAAGCGGAGGGCTGGAAACCAGTGAAAGCAAGCTGGTTGTGCTGGGAGTTGACAAGGCCGGGTACAGACGGTGCGATCTTTACTGGGGGGGGGGGCGATAATCAGTGGGTTGACGTTTTATTGGAAAACTTTTGACGCGCGCTGCGTTTTTAAATCTTTTTTTTGTGCAATTTTATTAAACTCCATAATAAAAAAAATGCATAAAAAAAAAAAAAAGCTTTTTATACTTAAAAGGAAAAGGTTACACTTTTCCTAAGGGGGAAAAAAACAAGTAACGCGGCCTACTCTGAGGCGCGAGACAGCGCGACCGTATGTTTTACAGCGGATGAGCTTCTAAAAAATTTTGGAAAACTGTTTTGTGGCAGTAAAAAAAAATATATAAAAATAAAAAAACGAGATGAGATGGTGTATAGGGTTATAAAGTGACATCACCAATCCTAAAAATTCTCTGTAGGCAGGAACTTTGCTGACCCGGGCCCTGGATGTCCTGCAGGCTTCGGCCGGGGGTTATACATTTCCAGAATTTAGTTTCGGACCCGGTCTCTGTATAGATATATATATATATATATATACTGTCCGATTGGTTTAAATCCATGGCTAATTGGCCACAGCTTTCCTTGACTAGACACCCCTCTCCTCCCCCTCCCCCCTCCTGTGTGCATTTTTGTGAATGGGTCTCATTATGTATGCATGTTTGTGCTCTCCATTCATGCGCCCCCTCCTCTTTCCTGTCCTTGCAGACTGCTGATCCTCCATGACAACACACAGTTAACAAATGGACCATAGGATGAGAGGTTACCTGGATCAGCAAGTGCCTTATACCCTGACAAATGTGAGTCTTGAGCTCTTCTCCTCCTCCTCCTGTCTACTTGCTACAACTTTTCCTGTAATGGTCACCAGATCTCCTTCCTTCCTCTCCTGATTGCTTATGCAACCTCGCATTACTTTAATTTGACGCTCAGATTTTATTTATTTTTCCCCTCCCAATATTTCGAGTAGAACCCTCAAGGTAATGGAGACGTAGACCGATACTGTATGGCCGGCAGGAGAAAATTCATGGATGCAGATCTCCCGCCCCAAGAATCTGAAGGTAACGTCAACATTTACCTTTTTGTCAAGGGCACAAAGGAAGGGGGGGGGGGGCAAATATTAGCTTTTCTGCGGTGACACGTTGTCATATTGTTTTCGGCGTGAATTTACCTTCGATATTCAAGTTTTTTTTTTTAGGTTTCATTCCTTCTGAAACCTTTGCCAATCCACAATCAATGTTGTTTTGTTGAAGACGGTCCTTGGGTTATTGTTATGTTATATTGTTTAGTATTTTTATGTGCCTTATGTATTTGTACCGTTCTGGTAGAAAACGCTCCTCTCCTAATAAATGCGTTACGCCACGTAGGGTCAGTGTGCAGGTGATGAGGACCTTTATGTCGCACATTTCTATACCACAGTGGGCACATGACGGGGGAACGTTCTGCCTGTGTTTTATGCCACTTTTGTGGCGTGAAAATGACTTAAATCATGTCGCACGTGCTTGGTTGCTGTGACATTTTGTGGGTTGTGCCGCCCTGCGCCACTTTCCGTACTGGGGTGAGAATTGGGTCAAGATGCAGATCACTTTTTTGGACATCTTTTATCATTTGCCACATTTTAAAGTGTTTTACAAAAGTCGTCTCTCCACGCCCGGGAACCCCAAGGCGTACTTCCTCTGAAATAGGCTCAGCTCTATTGCACTTGCGCCAAATTTATTACTGTGTGCCAATTTCACAAATTTGGAGCAGGTGCGCTAGAAACTCCAAGCAAAAAAAGCAACTAACCTACAATGATGATTGATATTTATCAGATCAGGGTGTGTCATTTACCAAAATTGTGTAGTCTGTGGTTTTCCACGCCGACAGCGACTCCATGACAAAGTCAGCTCTGCTGCATCTGTGGACGTGGGATAAGCATTCTGTGATCCCATACACGCTATAGATGATGCATTGATTAAAAAAAAAAGGGGGCGCAGTATGCCTAATATATGGTGGAACTATAAAATCTGGTCGCTGTATGGGATATACATGGTCTATAGAATTGGAGGTTTCCTGTGGGCGACGAGATTTGCATTAACCCTTTATAGGGGACGTATATTGGCATACAACAGTCTACGGCTGAAGGGAGTGTCTGGGTTAAAATGCAAACAGTTCCTGAAAGCCGGATCCTGCATTCACACTCTTCCTCTCCGTTTCAGATCTCTTCCAGGATTTAAGCCAATTCCAAGAAACCTGGTTAACAGAAGGTAAGTCCCCATTATTCTTCCACGGTCGGCACATCTGTATTTATTCCTCCCCTCCCCTATATTTATTCTAGCCGCTCCACAGATGAGCGGTATTTTTCTTTTCTGCCAACGTTTTGGGACTTGTTTAACTTCGGGATTATGAATAAAACAATTGTGCTGTGTATTTGCTTATGAATAGGATCTGGCTCCGGGCCCATACTCCCCCCCCCCCCCCACATCCCAAGCTTTCCCCGTTGTTGTTTTTTTTAAAGTATCTTTTAAAAAAAAATCTTAGATGGTTGATACTGGTCATGCAAGAGTTAAGACTGTCATTTGTCAGAGCGTTCGCCGTGTGTTGGTCTTCTCTATGCTTCTTCGCTTTGAATCGCTTTCTGCAATTTTTATTTATTTTTATTTTCCAAACATGAGTTTGAAAGGAAAAGTAATTCCTCGGGGTCCAATTAGACTGAGAGCAAATGGAATTGTAGATGGAGATTGTTCTGCCGTCTACGCGAGCTCGGAAGTCGTGATCATTTATTAATCTCGCACCCACCTATTCTGCAATGTTTGAGGAAGAAAATAGCGCAGCCAATTGGTAGAGACTCTGCTCCCGACATTGGACTTTGAGGCGTAGGAGCTTACAGTCTGGTGTATGGAAACTCGGGGCTTTAGTTCTGGAACGTATTGGAGCGGACACGTTTACCTTGTATTGTAGAGGGGGTATTCACGCTGTGCTCATTGCGGGGCTTGTAGTGTGATCATTAGGGCTCATGCACACAAACGTATCTTGTCTGTGTCCGTTTCGTTGTTTGTCTGTTTGTTGCTCACGGAGTAATTTCCGTCTTTTTGTGGCCCCATTGAAGTGAATAGTTCCACATGCGGGCCGCAAAAAAAACCCGGAAATTACATATATATCTCTGTTCCGCAAAAAAAAGGACAAGGATAGTTCTGTTCTATAACGGTCCAGCTGTTTCGTTCCGCAAAATGCGGAATGCACAATGTCATCTTTCTTTTTTGCAGATCCGTTTTTTGTGTACATGAGCCCTTACATAGGGGCTACTTGGTTTAGGAATGGAAACTATCGCTGATTTAGGCCTCTTGCACGCGAACGTATTTTATTTTGTTTCCGTTCCATTTGCGGTCCATATGCGGAACCATTCATTTAAATGGTTCCACAAAAATAAACAGAATGTACTCCGTGTGCATTCCGTTTCCGTATTTCCGCATATACATTCCGCTAAAAGATAGAACTTTTCCTAATATTGTCAGCATAACGGACAAGGATAGGACTGTTCTATTAGGGGCCAGCTGTTCCGTTCCGCAAAATACGGAATGGACACGGACGTCATCCGTATTTTTTGCGGATCCGTTATTTGCGGACCGCAAAATACATCCGGTCGTGTGCAAGAGGCCTTAGAGAATAATGGAACATAGAAGCTGACAATCTAGAGCAGGGCTAGGCAACCTCCGGCACTCCAGATGTTGTAAAACTACAACTCCCAGCATGCATACTTCCTCTGCTCTTCTCAGAACTCTCATAGAAATGAATGGAGCATGCTGGGAGTTGTAGTTTCAGGACAGCTGGAGTGCCAAAGGTTGCTGACCCCTGATCTAGAGTATAGTGCTACGTACAGGTTCACCTTAGACATAGTGGTGCATAGGAGCTTACAATCTAGAGCAGGGATGGCCAAGCTGCGGCTCTCCAGCTGTTGTAAAACTACCTGTAGGCAGTGTGGGCATGCTGGGAGTTGTAGTTTTGCAACAGCTGGAGAGCCGCAGGTTGGCCATCGCTGATCTAGAGGATACTGCTACATCTAGGCTTACTGTCTATATAGTGGTGCATAGGAGCTTACAATTTATAGTGCTACATAGAGGCTTACAGTCTACATAGTAGTCTATAGGAACTTACAATCTTGAGCAGGTATTGGCAACCTCCGACACTCCAGCTGTTCTGAGACTACAACTCCAAGAATCCTCTTTTTCATTTCTATGGGAGTTACAAGAACAGCTGAGTACGTGTGCATGCTGGGAGTTGTAGTTTCACAGCGGCTGGAGTGCAGGAGGTTGCTGATCCCTGATCTATACAGGTTCACCTTTGACATAGCGGTGCATAGAAGCTTACAATCTATAGTGCTACATACAGGCTTACTATCTACATGGTGATGCATAGGAGCTTACAATCTAGAGGATAGTGTTACATCTAGCCCTACCATCTATATAGTGGTGCATAGGAGCTTACAATCTATAGTGCTACATACAAGCTTACTATCTACATGGTGATGCATAGGAGCTTACCATCTGCAGTTGCTTTGTTATCATTTCTATTCCGATCTGTAATAGATTGTGCAGCAATAGTTAATCTAGGTAGATTTCATTATTATTTTTTTGCATGTAATCTTCTCGATAAGCTGCATGAAGCCTTGAACACTTGATGTCTATAGCCAGTTGTTTTTTCCAGCAGTTCTATATCGGACTCTTGACAGTTTTCCTATTGTAAATGAATTTTTGATGTCCTTATGACGACAATTAGACAATAACATATGGTGTACATTAGCACAGGAAATGACCATGAGGGTTCCATGCCTATAGCAAATTAGTGCTGGAGCAATGCAATGTGGGCTGTGGCGCGGAGGAGGCTGCGGCTGCCTTATTGTTGGTGCATTGATCACCGTTGACTATAAAGGCTTTGTATTTCTATGCACTGGCAAAAAATGTTGCCTCCTTAAGTGCCTTCTATGCTATGGGCCGCATGTTTGCTGATGACATAGGGTTAAACCATCTCACTTTTTGCTGTAGATTCTGATAAAGATTTGATGTTCCTATGCCTTGTCGAGGTAGAGCTTGGTATTGTGTATGGTTTCACTGAGTAGCATCCATTAAGTGATCCTCTATTGTTATGCAGCCATTAGGATCACGTGTTATGAGGTTTTTCAAAAACTTACTGGACTGTCGTCGTCGTGTATCACCACTTTGTACAAATGCTATGGCCTTCATGGAGGTAAATGCCCGACACGGCTCTGCTACATCTGTACCATATGTACATTGAAAATGCTCTACATGGTTTGACCACTTGACTTCAGCCTGAGATATGTAATCCATTATTGGCACGTCAGCTCCTTGCAGGCATATATGCTCTTCCACCAAGCAATGATACAGGGAGATGTTAGTAGCTACCTGAATCTGACTCCATGACCTCAAAAATAATACAATCCACTTTCATATTTCCATGACCACTTTCTATTTATTTGCTGGGATATCTATTGAGACCAGCAACAGAGTTTGTCAACTTGATGGACCATGATCCCAACCATGGGTGGTGGATGGCAATGGATAATATTAGATGAAAAACTGTTGTTGATTCTTTTCATCCAGATTGTAACCTAGAGTGGTGTTAATCGGATGTGGATCCAGTATATCAAAATGGCCAAAATACTGTCCACAGTTCAGAAGCCACTATTGAAGATTTGAAACATTTTGTATAAGTAAGAGCCAGCAGGGAATACGACAAAGTAAACCAGTAATGTGTGGTCAGAACAATTCTGTCAGAGTATACCAATTAGACTTTTTAATGGGCCCCAGCAATAAGAACTTTTATAGGCCTCAACAGAAAACAAGCCAGTGTGTTGGGTACTGGTGGCCAATGTCTGAGAACGTTGGCTACTTGTGATTGTCCAGCCTGGTAGTACATTATGGATTTCATTATGCAGCTCATAGCACTTACAAGGGCCCTACTGTGGTGAATACCTCTATTTCTACTGTGGGATCTAACTGCCCTAAGAGAACTCAAATGAATACACCAAACCTATGGATCCTTAGCTGTATAATGTCATACTAGTCAAGGCTTCTTTGTAATATTTGCAGTTTGCCTCTCAATTCTGCTATAGGTGATGGGAAGAACTGGGGGCACCTAAATATGTTGTCCATAGTGTAAAAAAATGTATGCCTCCCCCACCTATATATCGGCCAAGGTTCCCAAGATCAACTAAGAGAACGTCTTGTGATTTGGACTTATGTCCCTGAAAAGCTTTTTAATGTTACTTGTTTCCGGAGAATAGATAATTGTGCTAGAAATGGTCAAGTCTCTACTGGTTAGAGAAATGATATATTTTTTTTTTTGAATATCCCTATACGTTGGTTCCTAAATCTGGCAGGTTTAAACGCGTTCATCTGAGTCGATTTAAAGACAGAATGTGGGGATCTGTCCTCCGGCAAATAAAGGAACCCTGGAAAAGGGTATAGAATCAGAAAAAATAGCTCTTGGTCAGTGTCCAGCTGTCCTGGCCTCTGGATTAATGCATCCGAGCTCTTTGTCCTTCCAATAACCACTTAAAACCTGTAGCCACTTTTTGTTTTCCATGAAGAGGTTAAAAAGACTTAATGAAGATTCAGGTCTAATGATTCTTGCGTTGAAACAATTGGTTCTGTCATATATGAGCATTTCAGTACCGTCGCTGGGGTGTCATACAGCCAGACACCGGGCTGTCAATTCTAATGCAGGTGACCGTGCAGGTCCCTCTCTGAACCACTTAGAATAATGGATAAGTTAAGAAGTGAGGTTTGGCACTGCAAGTCCCTAAGCATAGGGACATGAGCCTCCTGCGTCTTCCTCAAAGGACCCATTCTGATGCCACCGACACTATGCTCTTTAATATTGGCATCCCAAAGTCGCTTAGAGCCCCTGTCTCCATCTGGTTTGATATCACTGGTAGGTTTTTCTATTGCTTTGTATCATCTGTTGCTTTTGATGTGATTTGTGTATAGTCTTGTGTTCTGATGACATGTAGCATATTGATGTTTTATCAAGGTGGGTGATGATTTTACAGCATTGCTTCACATCGGGGTTACCTGGAGTCCTTTTGCACGAGGCAATTTTAGGGACTGAGCAGAGCCCAATTGCGTGGTTACATAGTACTTAACCTATTAGGTGTATTTGTGTTTAGTGATGGTGTTTGTCTACTGATTGACATTTTAGTGTCATTAGCAGATTGAAATATTTCCAGCACTGCAGCATTTTTTAAAAAAAATCTTCTTTAGGTCTGATGATCACGAGGGGGATTTGGTTCTTAATTTTGTCTATTGATTATAATTGTTGTATAAGGCTACAATTATATATATATATATATATATATATATATATATATATATATATATATATATATATATATATATTTATATGAATAGTCACTTTTTTCTTATTTTAGCTTCATAGCTTATATAACCGGTTATACAAGATTCTCGCGGCTTTTTTTATATTTTTTTTACTATTAGTAATAATGTGTTTTCCATTATCTATGCTCTCTTGACCTTCTAGGATGTATTCACCTTATAGACTATGCTTGCTTTATGACTCAAGGTGTGAAAGGAAATGTAATAAACCCTTGATGGTGTACAAGTTTGCGTGTCAAGATATAGTCTACTCATTCCATCAGATTTATATATTTGTATGAGTTTTGCACATGATATGTCTTCAGGAATAGGGCTTCATATTGTTTATGATCTATGAGGTTCCTACAGGATGCATAGCTTGCACTTATATCCACAGGTTATACTTCTGTCTTGCTGTGTTCATCGACATGGACAAGAAAGCAGAGATTGCTTTACACTCCACCCTAATAAGCCTGTAGGAAGATGGCATATGCCACAGCTTGCCTTACAGTCTCCTTATTTTTTTCCCATTGCTAGATGGGTAGAACAAGAGAAGTTAGAACTGGTACTAGCAATCTCATTGTGTTTATAAATCCAGATATAGGTGGCCATACATGGTGGACACTTTGAGCATCAAGTTAACAAAGGTTTTTATTTGGTGCTCCATTGGCATTTAAGGTATTGTATTCCATTGTGGTAATGTAAAATTTATAATAACAAGTCCTGCTCTACCAGTTTCTTGCAGAGGTCTGTTAAAGACCATGTGTGTATAGTAGTCACCACAAATGAACAGGTTAACCAAATGTCCCTCATCATTAATAAGACCCGTGGACAAGAAACATGGTATTGGGATATGGTGGTGCTTGCTTGAGTTTTCAGTCTGAGTTGGATAGCTCTAGAACACAAGTGCACAACCTTTTCTTGGTCTAAGGGCCACAATGTCAGGGGCAGTAATGGTTTTCTAATAGCGTATCAACAATATATGCCTTAAATATCTAATAAATGGTTGTACTCTTGCCTGTCCAAAGTATGGTCTGCTTATCCCCCGTTTGGCACACCAGAGACAAGGTGCCCATGTATGTGGGAAGCGATCTTCACTCTGGATTGAGAGCTATGGGAACGGATGAGCATTTCAGTGTCTGAGCCCTAATGGTTGAGTACCACACAAGTTATTGTGGCCCCCAGGTTGTACACCCCTGCACTTGAGTATTGGCAAAGTTGGATCATGTTCTGGACATATTGACCTAGAAAATGTTAGGCTCCTAGAATATTTTAGGTTCAGTTCCACTACCTTCCCAAAATGGGGCTTAATTTGAAAATCCAGTCGGGACCCTCTGTGATGTAGGGCAAGTAGAGTTTAATGGCTATAGATGTGATTGACAATCACAGAAACCGCTCAGATGTAACAACTCTTGTTAACTATTTCAATGTCTCCCATCGGTTTTTAAGCATTTGGTGTTTAATTGGAGTCTTTGAAGTTCCAGTTCAGAAAATCTTCATTTGCAAGTGTCAGAAGAGATATTAGAAGTGGCAGAATGTTGATTTAAGATTGGTCTTATCTTCTTAGAGATCTGTATTACCCTTGCTGACAGAGGAGCACGTGATAGGCAATGTTATGATGTTGCTAGGATACCAATTTATAATGGGTATATACAGTATGTAGCATCAGGGTTGAGGATCAAGGTGAACTGTATGGGGGCAGATTGCAGCTCCGATCTGTCTTGTCTGTTATGCTTTGTCTCTTCATGTATCATTAACTGGTGGAGTCACTACGTTTTTCTATAGGATAATAGAATGGTAGAAGGGTTTGTCTTCAACCAGACAGGCCCGACTCCTGAGGATTAGGCAACCCACATATCCCATGTAGATAATATGACCCAGTGGTGGATCTGTCACTCACGGCCACTCCACTGAGATTTTGATGTTTGTCCAATAGATCAGCCGAAGGTCTTGCATTATGTCACTTGTCTGTAGGCCTAGAAATGTGTCCATCAGCCCCGATCTTGAGTGAGATTCATTATAAGTATGGTTATGTATATTTATACAGTATTTTGTTAGGTGCTTTTTGCACTTGGGCCCCAAAGCTCAAATGTGTAAATTTTTCATTATTTATATTTTATATTAAATGGCTGTAGAAGAACACAAATATATCAGGTAGGAGTCCCTCCTTGTACGTGTAGAGATTCTGATTATAAGTCTATGTATAAGGTCAAAGCAAATGATGCAATTTGCAAATGGAAAGTCAATCTTTGGTGAGCCTATACTTCCAGGACTGTTTATAATCTATAGCGTTTATGCCTTATTTATCATGTGTTTATGATAGCTACAGAATTACCATAGACTTTGTCCGTCATTAGATTAGCTGTTGTGCTGATTTGCACTTGCCCTTTGATCTGCTTTCTCTAGACCATTTGGTTGGGCCTTCAGACCACGTAGAATCTTGAGCAAACCCTTTAGGACTGTAGTGGAGGTCTGGGCTACAGAGAACAGGAAGAACTAGGTGATGAAGGCACAATAGCACACTAACTCCTCGGGTCTGCGAGTGACATTCCCTTTGATGTGCTAATAATTGTGCTTACCCAACCTTACTTCCTTGGCTTCCCCCTCCTAACATTATTGCATTTGTGGGTGATCAGGGGTTTGATTTGGTTAATAGTGAAAGTGGGTAGATTATTATATGTGACCAGTGACCTGAAGCTTGTTTAGGTGTACACATCCTGAATAGCAACATCTTATGATGGAGAACCCAACTACATAGGGTTAATCTTGTTACCCATGGACAATGAAACCTGGCCTCTATTCTCTGACTTTAGGTTTTGACCTTTTAGTGTAGATGCACAGTGGCTCAGTGGTTAGCACTGGGGTCTAGGTTCGAATAGGACCAAGGACAACATTGCATGGAGTTTGTATGTTCTTCACGTGTTTGCGTGGGTTTCCTCCCACACTCCAAAGACATACTGATAAGGAATTTAGATTGTGAGCTCCATTGATGACAGTGGGTGATGATGATGTTTGTAAAGCGCCTTCGGCTCTCAGGGCGTGCTGGGAGTTGTAGTTTTGTGACAGCTGAGGAACACCGGATAGGTGGCCACATGTCTACATGGTTGGAGAGGATCCTTAACCATTGTAGACTGCTGATATTTCTGTTTTACAAATTTATTCATGAAATCTGGAGTGTGTGTGTATATATATATATATATATATATATATATATATATATATATATTTTATTTACTTTATGCCGTTCCTCTGTTATTTCTCCTAACGTTCGAATAAACTGATTACTGGATGTTACCCTTTGGATCTTTTTTTTTTTTATCTACATAGTCCAATCAGTGCTGCCAGTGCCAGAATGTAGGGACACATCCCTTTTGAGGGAAAGGGAAATGGTAACGCCCAGTTTGTTTGTTCATAAATATTCAGGATGAATATAAGAGCATCTGTACAGAGATATAAAATTATTACATAGGGAATGCATGTGTTTACTAAAATTGAGGAGGCAACAGGTCCTTTTTAAAGTGAAGTCCCACTTTGGTCAAGTCTCCCCATTCTATAAAGTGGTAAAATGATATATAGTTATTGCCCTTTTTTATGCTGCCAAACCTTATGGACCTGGTGGATGGAAGGAGAATTTGATATGATTGTTGCTGATATGCTACTTTATGGTCTGCTACAAATTTCCTCTGCAGATTGACCTGTAGATGGCTTATTGGAGCTAATTAAAAGTCAGTTTTGTACACGGGAGTGGTAAATTGACGAGTTTTGATAGCACAGATTTTCCAACCTAAACTGAATTGCCCTAAGGGTGCATTTGCATATATTTTTTTCAGTTGCATTGAAATGAATGGGTCCCCATCCAATCATCAAAAATATGGTTTTGTGAATGGGGCCTTAGTGGTCTTCCAGGATCTTGTGATTGATGGCCTATCCTCAAGATAGGTCATAATTATCTAGTTGGCGGAGGTCCAACAACTCACACGTTAGGTCATCAGCTGTTTCAGAGTTGCTCTGCTGGAAGTCTGCACTGGAACGGACAGCTCCATCCATTGTGTGGTGGACGGCGCAGGTTACTGCAGTGTTACTCCCATTGAAGTCCGTGGTAGCAGCGCTGCCGCCACACAATGGATGGCCGTATTGCGCTGGAGCTACACTGAAACAGTTGATCGTTAGGGGGGCAGGTTGTCTGATACCCAAAGATCAGATAGACCATCAATAACAGAATCCTGGAGTAGCTCTTTAAAGATTGTCTGGAGATTAGGACAAAAAAAAATGTGATTCAGCCATTTTAAGAGATTAATATATTTGACAAAATGTCCGCCAAGAAAGAAATGAAGCCTATGCTTTAGCACATGTGTATGAAAATGTGGTGTGTTGCAATCCCTATTTTACTATATTTGGGACCCTGGTATTCTTCAAACATTGCCATATTTTTAGGAGACCATTTCTAATCTGATTTAGTGAAGTTTGTATTTTCTTAGTTAATTTTTGGTAATCTTTTTTTGATGCTCTTTTGTTGGTGTCGGTGTTTTTACATTGTGTATGAATGTTTCCTTTTTACAGTTTTGTTTTCTCTTGAAAGCTGAGCTAAAATGGAAATGCCTACATGTTTGTGGTTACTTGCTGGCAGCGGCCCTAACGCCGTATTCTGAGTTCTGACTGTTTTTTATGTAATTATACCCTGGCACAGGCCGGTTTAGCTCCTCAGATTGCATCATCCTGCCTCTAAACAGAAGAGCGCTTCAAATGTAAAGTCCCATGTCTTATTTTATGAACCAGGGAATCCCATAACAAACTTCTTTTATGATGACCTATTCTCAGGATAGGCTATCAATATATGATCATTGGGGGTCCAACACCTCGCACCGTCGGCAATCTGTAGCACTGGAACTACATGGCTCCATCCATTGTGCAGTTAGATAGAGCTTGTAAGCGCTGCTCCCATTTACTTCAGTAGGAGCAACCCCGTCTTTACCAGCTTCACCCACCACACAACGGACGGAGCTACTCTGAAACGCTTGATCGGTGGGAGTCGGACCCCCCCCCCCCAATCTGATATTGAAGGCCTAGCTAGAGGAATAACCCTTTAATGTATATGGAGTCCCTTATTTAGCAAGCAAACTCCAGATCTCCAGTGTGAATTAGCAAATAGATAAAGATAGATGGTCTTTCAGTAAATCTTTACATTACCTGTGCAGTAACCATTCGGGAGCATCTTTTTTTGAGAACTGTGTATTGTGCTGCTCCATTGTTGTTCCTCCAAAAAAAAATTAAACTGAATAATTTGACAACTGGGTCTTACCATAATCGTTTTCATTAAAGGGAACCTGTCACCTGGATTTTGTGTATAGAGCCACTAGCACATCCGCAATACCCAGTCCCCATAGCTCTGTGTGTCTTATTGTGTCAAAAAAAAACTATTTGATACATATGCAAATTAACCGGAGATGTGTCCTATATGTGAGATGAGTCAGGGACAGGACTCATCTCTGGTTAATTTGCATATGTATCAAATCGTTTTTTTTGACACAATAAAAGCACACAGAGCTATGGGGACTGGGTATCGCGGATGTGCTAGCGGCTATCTAGCAACCCATGTCCTTAGCTTTATACACAAAATCCCAGTGCCAGGTTCCCTTTAAGGAGTTCCCTACACAGGCACTAATTTGACAAGGTCAGACTGTAGGGACTCACCCCCAAATGGCAACACCCGGTTGTTGACTTAGTCATGTATTTCTAACAGGAACAACTGAACGGTACAACGCAGATTTATAAAATGTATAAGACAAGATGCTCTAGAATTTTTATATTATGGGGAATGCACGTATTTACTCAAAACACACTTGTCAGGAGAGATGACTGTCTCTTTTTATAGAGGACCTGTCGCCACAAAATGCAGTACAATCAGCAGGCAGCATTTTATAGAGCAGGAGGAGCTGAGCAGTTTGATTGTATCGGTTTTTTGGGAAAAGATTCTGTGAATCTTTGTAATTTATACATTTAGGGGTGGTGTTTATTAGTGACAGACAGCTCTCCATGTATACACACTTAAGCCTCATGCACACGTCCGTGGAACATGGACCGCGAGATACCGGCCTGGATTCCTGCTGAGTGCAGGAGCGCACGGCGTCATTGGTTGCTATGACGCCGTGCGCTTCGTGCTGCTGTACAGTAATACACTGGTATAGACCATACAAGTGTTTTACTGTACAGCGGCGGCGGCACGAAGCGCACAGCGTCATAGCAACCAATGATGCCGTGCGCTCCTGCAGGAATCCAGGCCGGTATCTCGCGGTCCGTGTTCAATGGACATGTGCATGAGGCTTTACACAGAGAATGCTATCAATCACTATGTTGGCCTTCTTCAGGCTTCAGAACTAAGTACTTGATACCAGTAAATGTGGACAATGTCCTCCTGTGATGGTACAGACCGGGATTGGAAGCTTGCCGTGAATTACGGCACATAAGTTGTGGGTTTTTTTTGCAGCCAAACAGACAAACTCATGAACCTGAAAATGGCCCAAAAACTTGTTTTGATTCCGGGAACTTCTTTCAGGCACCTGGTTCAAAGTTCTGGATGTGCCCGAGCCGCAAGGCTCAGGTGTGCCGCTCTTTCCACTGTTTTGCTACCAGTAGGCATCGACAGCCCTGCAGGTGCTCTTACTTTAATACGCTTTCTGAGGACCTTAGCAGACGTTTATTTTTTCAGTTTCCTCTTCGGAAACATTGGAGTAATGGAAGTTTTTGGGCAGGATTGCCTTGTTTATATAGTTCTACTTGTTAAAAAAGCAAGTCCAACATCAGCATTTATGAAAACAGGACACATTAAGCTGTAGTTAATAGTAAAAGGATTTCTGGCATTTGCGGATGGAAAAAGACAATTTGGAAAGGAGTTTTAGGGGATGTTAAACAACTTTCTGCTCCCCCCTGGCTCAATTTGCACATGATCTGTGATTCTTTCCCTGGGACTTTATGAGCTTTCTGTGATGTTTCATGTGGCTGTAGCGGCAGAAGCGGGCTGGAAGCTGGATTATCTGGAATAACCTCCGCCATGGGGTGTTACTAGTCTGCTGGTATATTATGCCATTTCTGGCCAACTTTTAGTTTCTCATAAACCTGTGCTTTATGGTCAGTGTTGACTTGTAGATTTCACGTTAAAGATAGTCCATCAACTCCTTGGTATTTCATTATATTCTTCTAATACTCTTCTTTTAATAATGGCTTGTTTTTACAATTTGGTTGGAATCAATATTCGAGGGGTATATGTTGTACCTCTGGAATTCATGATCTCACATTTCTTGGGAAGTTTGCAGACTTCTCTGGCATGGCAGATGCCATACAACTCCTGTACTGCTATTTCGGACATCAGTTTGGGTCCCAGTTCCTGACACAACTTAGCCATCATAGACCATTCAAGTTACATGACTTGCCCGCAACGTTTGTGTGAGTTGGCTAACTACTGCTCTGAAGTTTGAGTTGTAAACAAATATTTTTGGTTGTGTGACTTTCCTGAGACTTGTTGTCAGACAACACGTTGCCATACACTATCGATGACGGCCTACTTGGAGGGCTGCCAAAGAGGACCTCTAACTTTGACAAACCTCGTCAGACTACATTTGAAATAGGTGACTGTTTACTTTAATGTCTGGTGTATAATATTTAATTTCCAGACACTGCTTCTCCTGGCCATAACGGCGGATTACCAGGGGTAAGCCAATCCAGCTTCTACTTAAAAACTGATGGTCTTATGAAATAATTCCTTATTCAAAGGAGGGTTGTTTGGGATTATAAGAAAGTTGCCTGGAAATGGTGCAAAACAAAAAGAAATACGGTAACCACTACCCGTTAAATCCTCCATTGGTTCCTGCCAATCCTGCAGCGATGACATCATGTTCTGTACATGCAAGTATCACTGCTCAGGCCAGTGCCAGATGTACGTGACGTCATCACTGTACAAGTGGTTGGGACCTGTGGAGGATTGAATGGATGGGTAATGGTTGTGTTTTGGGTTTTCTTTTTTTGTAAATTTTTTGAGACTTTCCTCTGGATAGGTACTAGGTATCTGATCAGTGAGTGTCCCGACACCTAGGCCCCTCACGATCAGCTGGTTGAGAGGGCACTGGTGCTCCTGTAAGCGCTGCAGCATTCTTGCAGCTTTCCCTAGGCCAGTGATATCACGTTTATCGGTCATATGGCCTAGGCCTGTGATGGTTAACATCCGGCACTCCAGCTGTAGTTAAACTACGACTCCCAAGATATACACTTGCTTGGCTGTTCTCAGAAGTCCATTAAAATGAATGGGTCATGCTGGGAGTCGTAGTTTCACCACAGCTGGAGTCCCGGAGGTTAGCCATCATTGGAGGCGATAATTGTGTACATAGGATAGAGTTCATCCTAGAGACCACATATGCAGACAGGTTGATGGTGGACTGTATTGTAGAACACAATTAACCCCCTGCAGATGCGGTTCCTCAAATCAGTGCTTGGGAACCTAAAACTGTGCATATTAGGACATTAGAGCCCCATGCTGTTGTACGTTTTCCCTACTGAAACGCATTGGACCCCTATAGTACATCACTATATGGCTACTACATATGTTTTATTAGCTCGAGCCAGAGAGCTTTATTTAGTCCCAAAAAATGGAAGTTGGATCATAACCTGAGAACAGCAAAAATGCATAAATCTCAGGGGACCCTTTGGATAAATGAAATATTTGCTTTTCAGATTATGCCATTTTTATAACTTTATGGAATAATAGTAGCCCTAAAGGCATTGCTGTCTTTTTAACAGCACATAAAATATAAATCTCTCTAAACTCCTCGGCCCACCCAGTCTACACCCCCCTCCTACCTGCTATAAAAGAAACCACAGAGCTGGCGTGGCAAAAAAAATTGTTGAACCTAGGAGCCAGTCTGACTGATTCCATAGAGAGCCCTGTAATGACGGCCTTTTGGGACCTCTGGGCAGATTGGGCTCCTCGAGAATTGCATGTAGCCAAGTTTATAACGCCTATCTATTAAGCCCAAATATTAGCCTGATTGTTCATGATGGTTATACGTGGCTGACCATGCCAGAGCTGTGAATCAGATTCCTTACACCCCCCCATGTCCTTGAGGCTTCCTCAGAGGTGCAGAAAACCAGGTGCGACCACCTTACTATAACGGCCCAGATTCATGTGGATCTAGAATAGACTAAACGTAATTACAGCTCTGGTGTAGAGTCACCTGGTCATAAACATGACAAATGACATTGTAAGATGAAACATCTGAAGAGGCAATAAATAACGGTGTCAAGGAAGAACATAGCTACATCCAGTGGAGACAGTCCTCCCCGTTATAGAGTCCTTCTTTGTCTGGGTCTGTATGCCGATTATGATATGAATCGGCAGCCGCATTTATTGACCACCTCAAAATGAGGAAATCCTTTGAGCTCAGTTATCTCAGTCAGAGGTGGCTGCTGACAAGTAGGACATAAGAAAGCCATACACAAAAGACCAGATAAGTCCCCGTGACCAGTGTCGCATAATTCCTGACTACACAACTCAATCTCTAGTGTTACTGTATATAACTTGGTTGACATACTGTGAATTCACAACTCCCAAACTACTATTGTCCAAAATGTTGCTCCTTTAAGGGGACCTGTCACCTCTCCTGACATGTCTTAGTTATTACTGGCATCTCCCATGTAATAACAGTTCTGGAGCATCTATTCTTTATGACTGTGATGCACCATTCCTTTATTGTTCTTGCTCGAAGGTATGAATGAATAACTAGCAGTTTGCAATGAATGACCAAATGGGTGTTACCAGTTGGAAATGTGACCTTGCACAGTCTATTACCCAATCAGTGCTGCCAGTGTCAGGCGGTGCGAGGACTAACCTCCAACTGCATACTTACCAACATTTAGGTTGGTAAAATCGGGGAATCCAAAACTCTGCCCCAGGGAACGGCAACTTTATGGGCAGGGTTTTCAACTACTTCTATCTAGTCTATGGTATCAGTATGGTTACTCCATCCATTGCTCTTCAGGGAGTTTGTGTGTATTCTAGGGATGCAGGCAAAGAACACCTTGGATGATGGCATCTCTGCCAAGCCCAAAAACTTTGCGTGTGCCAAGTGACGTAGCTTGGCAGTACGGTTTCTGAAGACCACATTAGATTCAACACCTTTTGAAAAAGAAATATTTTCCTAAGTGGTTTGCATATCTGCCAGTATTCCGCCTTCAGTTATTGTATTTGGGTGCTGATCTTTACACAATGTCATCACCAGGGTCCCGCTACCATTTTTGGAGAAAGAAGAAAAAAAAAGTACCTGCATTCGGTTATCTCCATCATTCCCATAGACGGTACCGGAGCCAGTGCTCCATTCAAATAGAGGGACATGAGGACCCCATGCTAGTGATTGCGGTGGGGCAATGGTCAGCCCCCCAGCAATCGCACATTTATCACCCCTTGTGATGTATGTTGTTCATAGGCCCATCTCTTCAGGGTTTTTTTCTGGATAAGAAAAGTGTTTCCTGAAACAGCGCCACTTTTTCACATGGCTGTGGCTGGTATTGCATCATTTTTCTAATTCAGGACAATAAGGGTCTTGTCACAATGATCTGCTTTATATTGCATCGGACGGTTTAAACCCTCAAATCGTGGATGAACAGGTCAGATGCTGCTGACAAGTAGAGTAATGATTTATTTTTCCTCTGAGATTATCCGAAGAGCAGCTTCTAATTTCTCCGTAATGTATGTTTGCGTAGTGACTGGGAAAGCCGTGCAGGAGTAGCCGTAGCCTGTTGTAAGGGTTAATTGTCTGCAGGGAGGCAGTTCACGTGCTTGTTTTGTCAGGGATGGCACTGTAAGCGCACACTGGGTGGATCAGGTCACGAGACAATGGAAATGCATTAGATTTCCATGTGAATAGATACAGGAAACCCCATTTCCTACTTACAAATGAGAGATCTAGGTTAAGAAATAGAAATCGTATTGATGTCACTGGTAGCCGGGGGTCAGATGGGTCCCAGAGCGGGGACTATCTACATGAGTGCTACAGTCCCCATCTCCCATTTATATTTATATCACTCCCACACTCCTCAATGCCCATTTATACAGATACCTGCAAGTCTCGCCCCTGTCTGACAACAAAATGCTATGGCAGCCATTGTCACCCAACTTTCCCAGGAACAGAAAGACTTTTCAAACTGCAGTCTTTTTAAATGTTCAACATATGTGCCAAAATTTCTACAGTGGTAGCAAAGTGGACGAGATTTTAAAGCGGTATTCCCGCACATATGGTAAATTGACTTGTAGTGCTGGTTTTAATGCTGAAGATACATTGCTTGCCCCTAGCAACCAATCAGCTTCCACCTTTCATTCGTCAGAGCTCATTTGGAAAATGAAAGGTGGAATCTGATTGGTTGCTCTGGGCAACTAAGCCAGTTTTCCTTTCCATCAGTTTACATAAATCTATGGTTTGCTGCTGATTTCACGGTCTGATTAGAAAATGGTGAAATCCTCAGCATGAATTGACGTGTATAAAATCCGCAGGTCTTGTTCTATGTGGATTCTGTTGCAGAAGTTTTCCGTAGTGTGTGGATGACATTTTTATTTTTTAATCTCAAGGGGGGACATTTTATCAAAACTGGTGTAAAGGAAAACTGGCTGGGTTGCCCATAGCAACCAATCAGATCCCACCTTTCATTTTCCAAAGGAGCTCTAAAAAATGAAAGATAGAATCTAATTGGTTGCTAGGGGCAACTAAATCATTTTTCCTTTGCACCAGTTTTGATAAGACATTGCTGCGACTGTACGGGCTGTGGAGTTTCTGCCCGCAGCTCTGCTGTCCAATATTCTCTCCGTGTAGCTCTGTAAGGGTCCATTCACACGTCCGTTTTTTCTTTCCTGATCTGTTCCGTTTTTTCAGGAACAGATCAGGACCAGATCTGGACCCATTCATTTTCAATGGGTCCTGGAAAAAATCGGACAGCACAATGTGTGCTGTCCGTTTCCGTTGTTCCGTTCCGCATGTCCGTTTAAATATAAAACATGTCCTATTCTTGTCCTGAAAAATCGGATCCTGGTACAATACAAAGTCAATGGATCCGCAAAAAACGGATGACATTCGGATGTCATTCCGTATGTCATCCGTTTTTTGCGGATTCCGTTCCTGGAAACACATAACAAATATATATATATTTTTTTTTTTTTTCAATTTTTTTTCAAAGAAATCCAAACAACTTTATTTGATTATTGAAATGTATACATGTTTCCGTTTTTTGCGGATCCGCAAAAAACGGATGACATACGGAAACATTTTCAGGAACAACGGATCCGCAAAAAACGGACCGTTTTTCAGGATGAAAAAAAACAGGACGTGTGAATGGACCCTTAGGGTTTGTCACCCGGTTTTTCAATGGTATATATTGATAACACTATGGAACATAACCGTATAACCCATAGTGGTTGTCACCCGGCTCTCTGTAGCGCCTTGTCCTGATAACTAGAGATAAGCAGCCTGTGTGACGCTGCTCTCTAGTAATAAACCTGTGGGCCATGATGTATTTTTGTGGCTCCCCTTCTTCCTCTTGTCTAAAGCTGGCGCAGCACCATGTATGAATCTTCTTGCTCAGCACAGATCCTTTGCTTCCTAGATCACTTTTCACTTGTCCGTGCCAACGTGCCAGCTTTAAATAGTCTCTGCTATCTGAGGCCGGGGTTTGGGAATGCACCGGAAGTCACACTGCCAGTTTAGCGCTGGGTCTTCTACTAATGTTACTCAATGACCAGCAGACAATATAATACTTCCTTCCCAAATGTCAGAGTGCAATCTCTAACCTATTAACTGAGCGGCTAATTTTAGACTGGATCTTTGTGCGGCTCCTTATTTTTTCCCACTTTAGGAAGTATTAACCCTCAGCGGTGTTACACACCGACCGAGTAGTGATGGGAGGTTTATGTAATTGAGAATGGGCACTGTTAACTGGCACAGATGTCTGGTCCACAGTTGGGCACCAGGACAGACAATCTGCAGTAAGTACATCATATTGAGGCAGGGACATACATAGAATAGAAGGGTCCCATAGCAGACGTAAAAGTGGACGCTCTCCTCCCCTCCCCATGCAGATGGACCAATTTTGTACCCCCTTTTTTGGTAGCAAAGACTACCTTTACAGATGGGAGTCGACTTAGGATTTTGCCACCCAACGGGAAATTGAATGAGCCTAATAAGAGCTGGGCCTGCTTTTTGAGGGCTCCATAGCGGAAGCATGGGCTTACCTCTGATATGTACCCCCTTGTTTGCTGGTATGTTGATGCTTAAGGTCATGTGGAAGTGCCATCTGTGCAAGGACATGTCTCCAGGGCTGTAGAGTCATTAAGCCAAGTTTCCGACTCCACTATTTTTCCACTCTCCAAGTCCAGCTCCTTCATAAACGGCTAATGTATACTTTAGTATTAGCACATTTACAGTAGTAAAATCATGGAAACATCATGCTTTTTGGTGTTTTCATCGTCCTTCTGTCATATTTTTATTTTGAAGCCTGAGTTGGCGTCCGTACCCTTCTACATATCTTCCATATAACTACATGTAGAATCTCCCTCAGTGCTGAGCCCTTTTACAATGAGTTGATGACCGGTCCTCCAGGCACCATGCCGGTCAACAGCTGGAAGGGGCCGCGGCACTCTAGTAAGGGCTGTCACTTCTTCTTCCTCGGGCTGTGACATCATGTCCCTCGGTCCCATTGTCTTTTTCGCAGTCAGTCCTATGCATGTAAATGGGACGGCCACTTTTGAATATATGGCACTGTGATTGGTATACTATCGTCCCAGCGGCATGGTCCCTTCAAGCAGCTGATTGGCAGGGGCGCTGGGAGTCCGAACCCCACTAATCTGATAATGATACCGTATCCTGAGAAAATTTTCCAGAAAAACTCTTGGGTATGACAACACGTAGCATATTTTTGCTGCCGAAAATCCATTACAGGTTTTGCCATGGGTCCAAAAGTTACATGCAGACTTGCCACAGATTTCACATGGAAATAGACAGCATATGTTGTAGTCTTACAAAATCTGCACGTCAAGAGATGTACAAATGATGAGGATCCCATTGCTGAAATTTCCATCAGTATGTAATTTTTTTTTATATATATATATATATTTTTTTTTTTATAACCAGTATATGCCACGTGTGGCCGTGCCCTTTTTGAGTTGTGTAATTGTATATTCATAGGCCACGGCTTTCACAAGATATTGGACTTTCTTAAAGTGCACCTGTCAGGAGGGTCAACCCCTACTGCCTTGTAGGGTTGATCCTGCTGGTTAAAATATCTGTCTTGTGAAAACTGGGTGCATTGTTCCAAAGAAAGAATAAAATACATTTTTATGCAAATGAAAGAGGTGCATGGCCAGCACAGTAAGGGCTCATGCACACGAACGTATATTCTTTCCGTGTCCATGCCGTTTTTTGTTTTTTTAAATGGGTCCACAAAAAAACTGAAGTTACTCCGTGCGCATTCTGTTTCCGTATGTCTATATTTCCGTTCCGCAAAAAAATAGAACATGTCTTATTATTGTCCGCATTACGGACAAGGATAGTACTGTTCTATCAGGGGCCAGCTGTTCTGTAAAATATAGAATGCACACGGACGTCATCCGTATTTTTTGCGGACTGCTAAATACATACGGTCGTGTGCATGAGCCCTAAAGCTGAGGAGCCCAGGTGCACTGAGGGTCGACCCTGCCAGGCAGTGTGCTGCTTAGTTTAATGCGGTTGATTCTGTGTACTGGTGCTCTTTAACCATCTGTTTCCGTGCTAGTGGTGGTGCTGGAATTCTGACTATATACGCCCTCTTGGAACAGTACAGGGTGCACTTTATTGGTGTATAAGGGTACTTTCACACTAGCGTTTTTGTTTTCCGGTATTGAGGTCCGTCACAGGAGCTCAATACCGGGGGAAAAACTGATCAGTTTTATCCTAATGCATTCTGAATGGAAAGTGTTCCGTTCAGGATGCATCGGTTCAGTCCCTCTTACGTTTTTTGGACGGAGAAAATACCGCTGCATGCTGCAGTTTTCTCTCCGGCCAAAAATACTGATCACATGCCGGATCTGGCAATAATTTACATTGAAGTGTATTAGTGCCGGCATTAAGTGTGTCGGCAAAATGGACTCAACTTTCCGGTCTGCGCATGCGCAGACGTTTAAAAATGCAAAAAAAATTATACCGGATCAGTTTTCCAGATGACTCAGGAGAGACGGATTTGGCATTGCAATGCATTTGTGAGACGGATCCGCATCCGTTTGCGTCCGGATTGCCGTATCCGGCAGGCAGTTCTGGCGACGTAACTGTCTGTCAGAATCCTCTGCCGCAAGTGTGAAAGTACCCTGAATGAGGACTAGCCGATCGGCTTTCAGTCTCACAGCTACAGCTCGCTTTCCTGCTTACGGTGCACTGAGAACATGACACTTTCCAGTCGGTACCTGACTCTCTCAGTACATTCACAAGTAGGAGATGTTGCAGAAATGTCTGTGACTGCAAAATTCATTCCGTACATGTGAACCGGGGTCGTTTCTGCAGCATGTGCGTGGATTTCTGCAAAACTATTCCGATGAATGGGGCAGGCTTCTCCAGCAGATCTTTAAATGGAGACTAGTAAGAAGGGTTAATATTAATCTTTTTAATAAAAAAAAAATATATATATAAATCCGACCTGGAATTGAAAATTTGCCTCTCTGTTTAAATGGTCGGGGAGATTGTGGGGTCTATGTGCAATTCTATTGTGTGCCAACTGGACTTGTGCCAGCGTTCTACGCTCTTCACCCCTAATGAAAATTGGCATATTGTCCATCTTTCACAATAGTATCACACGAGACTTCGTAAATGATGAAACTGAAGTCCTTGTCAATTAGTAAAACTAAATATAATCCGCAGTAATATTACAAGGACTCGTATTTATATTGGGTAATTAACCATCTAGAATAATGATAGAGGCATTTTCCATTCCCTGGTGAGAAATCTTAAAAAAACAAAAAAAATATTACTTTTCACCTAAGATCTGCGTTATCTTTATTTGTGATGCTGATGAAACGAAATCTAATATCCCCTCCCCCCTCTCCCCCTCACCGTTATCAGCCACTTAAGTCTGACTCCAATGGGATTAATGGCAGGAAGTTCAGGAAAATCCCTGCCCCCACAATCACGACTTTCTCTCGCATATCTCCAGTTCTGAGAACCTCCAGAAACCTTTTATATTCATGTGTGTGGATGATATTAGTGGCTTCCTTTTGTGATTTGAGGTTTATTGGAAAAAAATAAATAATTGAAAAACATTTTTTTTATTTTTTTTTTGCAGCTCAAGTACCAGACGGTGAAGAACAGTTCCTGCAGGACCTGCAGTCAGAGAATCGTAAGTAACCGCTCAAGCTTCAGTCAGGGTAATGGAAGAAAAAGCCACAAATGAGACCGACGAGTAGAGTGTGCATGGCAGGGGTCTTCGCAGCCAGGAGACGGGGTTAACCATTTCAAGTCCAGAGGGACGTTTCCATGGGGGAGTCGGTGGAATGTAACGTGTGCTGCTGAATTCTTTCATAACCATTTGCAATGTTTGCGCAGCATTTGTGTAGGCGTTTGGACACTTCTCAGATCACGTAAAAGCAATGAGAAACATACGCCCCTTATTAATTAGTTTTATTCATTGTGGCAATTATAAATATACTGTATATAGAGTGATTCGTAAAAGTCCAGTGTTATGTCTGGATTACACGCGGTGTGCCGCTTATTACTGAACGAATGGTGGCCATCTGATATAATGTCCAGTGGAATAAGAACCACCATTGGTGCCCTGTGGTCGTGGTTTCCAAGTATGTTGCAAGCTCCGAGAACCGCAGGCGGTGTGTCTGGTCTCTGGCTTATGTCATGGGATCCCCCAGCAGTTTGAGTGATGGGGGTGATACTACTGCTAGGTCCCCCTCAGTCGTATATAACGCCTTGCAAACCACAATCTAGTTGATTGTATAACTAAAATCAGTGAGTCGCCCGAGCTACAGCTCCGCAGTGACTTTTGGTCGTACTAAAATTGTGAGGGAATGTGGACATTTCTGAACTCCTCATTCCATAGGGAAACAGTGAGGCTCGCCATGGAGGTCTAACCTAAACGATAGCTCGCAACCCTCCAGAGTAAAGATCCCATCGAAAAAAAAAGTTCTTCTATTGTGTAGACAAAAATTCTAATGTTTAATTAGCATCCATTTGTAGAAAATATGTAGCCTGTTCTAGGCAGACAAGGTTCTTCTTGTTGACCAACCAACCCCATTGAACCCTTGTGAACGTGTTTTTTTTTAATCTTTGGCCTATACGTTTCGTGCATCGTTCTATTGACCTCCTGGTGTTACAGGCTTCTACAACACCCTTCGATAACATGGCCGACAACTTGTAAATTATGCTTGGGTGACTGGACAAATGATACATAGCCCAATAATGGTTAAGCTGGAGATTTGTAGCTCTACTTACACACTAAATGCACCAGCCCTTTGCACCATGGTCCTAATAGGAGTGATTCCATTAGAGGTCATTAGTGCTGTGAGTTCCCGCTCCTCACGTGGATGGAGGACATAGACTCTGTATTGACTGGTTATAGAACACCAGCTGTACGCCAGGCGAGCTTTTAACCATGATGATTTGATAAAAGCAAAAGATTGTTTGTTCGTCTCTTGTTTCAGACACCCACTTATGGTCGTAAGTTGTTTCCTGGAAATGCATGGAACGGCCCTCCAAAAAATGTGCAGCAGTGCAGGGGTTAAACTCCATAGGTGTGCTTTGTGAATAAGGTTGAATATGAAAAGTGTTGAAGCTCTGTCTGCAGCCCGGGCTTTTCTCTCTGTTATGGATGCAGTCTTTTCAAAGAGTTTACGTTGCTCCCATAACAGACACTGTAGAGCGTTTTCGGAAGTGTCTGGTCTGGCCTGTGGGTGTGTCACGCTTAGACTTGTCCCCGAACAATGTACATTGCTTTGTGTGTGCCCTTCTTTTAACCCCTTTGTGGCATAGTTGTGCACTTTTTTTTTCCCCCCTCTTCCAATCCAGCATTGGAAAGTCGTCCCTCCTGTTTGGCTGTGCTGGTAGAGTTGGGCTATGTTCACACCGAATTTTATTTTTCTTTTGCTTGTAAAAACCGATGTGAAATCCACTTAAAAAATCTTAGCTGTTTTTGATCCTACCCATTTCAGTGGGAAGTTCGGATGTGGATTTGATATGAAGATTGAACATGTCTCTACTTTTTTTTTTCCACTCTTTTTTAAAACCACAAGCGGAAAAATAAAATGCCATGTATAATACAAACACTGTTTTCCCATTGAATCAATTAGAGGAGTATTGCATGCTTTTTCTGTGCTGATTTTACAAGCAGCATCTGCTCCAAAATCCATGTAGAATTTTTTTTTGAAAATACCCAAATGGTACCTGCACCCAATGTGTTTTTTTTACTGTACACAGTGTGCTGTCTGCATCCGCAATTGCAGAGCGCGGCCCCGATCTTCGGGTCCGCAGCTCCGCAAAAGATAGAACATGTCCTATTCTTGTTCGCAGCCTGCGGACAAGAATAGGCATTTCTATGGGGGTGCCGGCCTGGTGTGTTGCGGACCCGCAATTTGCGGGTCCGCAACACATCACAGACGTGTGAATGGAGCCTTATAAGTGTGAATAAACACTGAAGAGTGATTTACAACCTGGTCCTTTGCCTCTATACTGCATCCGCTAACCTGCCTACCAGAGCGAATCCCCACAATATATATATTATTGTATAAATAATTTTCTTTATATAGCGCTGACATAGTCCGCAGAGCTTTATAGACGTAGAGATAGACTCGTACACAGTCACTATACAGGAATAAAAAAAGAAGGTACTTGGCTTGACAGACAGCCAAAAGGAGTATTCAAATGCGGGACATGTAAGGCCTGTAAATACATCAATCAGACCAAAACAGTGACCTGCTCTATGACAAAAGATCTGTACACCATAGGCAACTTTGTCAATTGCAAAACAAAAGGAGTCATCTATATAGGTCAATGTACCTGCCCTAAAGATTATATAGGGAAAACATATAGAGAACTTAGGCGCAGAATATGCGAACATGTCAATGACATTGTAAAAAAGAAGGATACATCTGTGGCTAACCATATGAATCACTGTCATAATGGCGATCTTGAATGTATCCGTTTTTCGGCCCTCGAGGTGATCCCAATGCCTGCCAGGAAGGGTGACTGGGACCGGAAGATACTCCAGAAGGAAACTGAATGGATTTATCGATTCCGGTCCCAGTCACCAGGAGGAATGAATGAAAGACTAACATATACTTGTTTTATTTAACTGGCACTTTTCTGTCCAAAACTGGCCTTCCTCT
This sequence comes from Bufo gargarizans, assembly GCF_014858855.1. Classification (NCBI taxonomy): domain Eukaryota; kingdom Metazoa; phylum Chordata; class Amphibia; order Anura; family Bufonidae; genus Bufo; species Bufo gargarizans. The sequence goes on from NC_058085.1 coordinate 102,513,551, forward strand.
GTATTATTAAACTACTTATATCCCAGTATTGGACCATGCTGATACGAGAAGTATCATAATAAATAGGGACAGTTTCATCACCAAACCCTTATCCTAACTAACTTTTACTTATGGACCACCTATGAGATATGTGGACCTATGTAAAATTAAGATGGGGCTGCATAATAGAGCCACATCAATTGAATCTCCCACTTATGATAAAGATAGTCGGTTTACAACAATACATAACAGTGGACCGCAGTTTATATACAGTAGAGGTCTATAATTAACATATCATTGATACCCCTATCGATCTTAGAGATATGTCTCCGGTTTCTCCACATATATAGGGGGGACGGACTTGGACCCTAAAGAATAAATACTAGTAATCTGGCCCATCAATTGCTGTATGTAAAGATGCGGTTCAAAGACCGGAACCCGAACCTGATAACTTCCGGTGGCATGCGGTTCACCATGCGTTCCACTAACCGGAAGTGACGTATCGCTACTCTGCATGCGTGTCACAAGCCGGAAATGCCTGGCTTTTCGGCGTCCGGAAGTAATAGTAAGTCCAGTGCTCATAAGCTGAGCACTGGCAACAAGTAAACCGGCCACATCTGCTCTCTTCTATGAAGTTTATTGAAATAAGACAGTGGGATTGCCCTGCACAGCTATCTACTGGCAGGACCTTAGTATCTTTACACTCCCACTGATTAACAATAGGAGCTAAGTATCAGATATTCATAATCTTTATATCACTGTTTGTATTAATTTTTGTCTATCACCCCCTGATGATCTGCCGGGCGCAGGTGAAACGCGTCGGGGTCGTTTCATTATAATTTTTCCAATCTGTTATCATTTATATAGGTAGGGCGTTCTTAGGTTAACTTTAGTCATAGGCACGGGGACAGGGTATCTCTACCATATGGGGATATCCCTGGGCTGAGGGCCTAGCTTGTCAGGGACATCTAGGGAAAGTGATTTCCCTCCCGTCTGATAACCCATAATTCCTGTCCTTAGATCTAATACCTAGTTGACCGTACACTCTCTCTTTATCAGGTTATTTTAATCAAATTGTGGCATCCAAACTTAAGTAGGAGCTTCTGTAAAAAGACTTAAAACAAATTAGTTTTGAGTCTTGATCACTAAATGAGCAGCATTCTGCTCCATCTACCCAATTATGTATAATAAAGGTATTGTTTTTATGAGCACGCTATATTCTTCTATATACGCTTTATAGACGTTAGCATCACGCTGTCCCCAATAAGGCTCACAATGTAAAAAAAATAATATAATAATATATATATATATATATATATATATATATATATATATATATAATATTTTTATTTATTTTTTTATACTGCTTTAGGCTACTTTCACACTAGCGTTCGGGTGTCCGCTCGTGAGCTCCGTTTGAAGGGGCTCACGAGCGGACCCGAATGCTTCCGTCCAGCCCTGATGCAGTCTGAATGGATGCGGATCCGCTCAGACTGCATCAGTCTGGCGGCGTTCAGCCTCCGCTCCGCACGGACAGGCGGACAGCTGAACGCTGCTTGCAGCGTTCGGGTGTCCGCCTGGCCATGCGGAGGCGTGCGGATAAGTCCAGACTTACAATGTAAGTCAATGGGGACGGATCCGTTTGAAGATGCCACAATATGGCTCAATCTTCAGGCGGATCCGTCCCCCATTGACTTTACATTGAAAGTCTGGACGGATCCGTACTAGGCTATTTTCACACTTAGCTGTTATATGCTAAAAATAATGCAGACGGATCCGTTCTGAACGGAGCCTCCGTCTGCATTATTATGATCGGATCCGTTCAGAACGGATCCGATCGAACGCTAGTGTGAAAGTAGCCTAAGGCCTCCTGCACACGACCGTTGTGTGCACCCGTGGCCGTTGTGCCGTTTTCCGTTTTTTTTGCGGACCCATTGACTTTCAATGGGTCCGTGGAAAAATCGGAAACTGCACCGTTTGGCAGCCGCATCCGTGAGCCGTGTTTCCTGGCCGTGAAAAAAATATGACCTGTCCTATTTTTTTCACGGCCAACGGTTCACGGGCCCATTCAAGTCAATGGGTCCGTGAAAATCACGGATGCACACAAGATTGTCATCCGTGTCCGTGATCCGTGTCCGTTTTTTCCTATCATTTCAATGGCAAACTTGACTTAGATATTTTTTTCATTTTTCATGTCCGTGGATCCTCCAAAAATCACGGAAGACCCACGGAAGAAAAAACGGGCACGGACCTACGGACCCTGTTTTTGCGGACCGTGTAAAAAAACGTTCGTGTGCAGGAGGCCTTACTCTTATCATATTGCTAATAGTTGGGAGTGTTTTGCAGAAGTCCACTACCCATAAAAATGTGGGGCATCCTAACTTAAACCTCTACGTTTTTGGGTCCCATATCGGATACCATATTTATTATTTGCCTTTATGATATGTGGACGCTTAACTGCGTCTCATGTTCTCTGCGATGTAAAAAAAAATAAGAAAAAATGTACTGTAATAGATGCCTGCATACTCCTACCATTTACCCCACTGGGTAACAGAAAGTTAGCCAAATGACACCTCCTAGGAGGCACTGAACATAGAGATGTGATAAAGCCACTGCTGAGGACATAATAGACTAATGACCTGATCATCCATGTCCGCTTACCGCCATGCAGCGATTACGGAGCACTTACAGATAAAGCAGTCAGGCAGATGGATTTGCCATTTTCCTTTATCTGCATTTGTTACTCAGTTAATTCTCTTTAAAGGCTTATAAAATATGAATGCAGCATAGCTCTTAAATACTTCATTACAATATGTTTATGTTCTCTTTAGTTTTTGCTCAGAGGAGGAGGCGGTCCGGAAACACCGGCAAAGGTTTCTTTGCTATGTATATTTTATAATGGTCAACCGGGGAAAGCCCCAATGTTTTCTGAGGTGCATAGCTGAACTATAGCCTAGAGCAACTGCAGGTACCGCTTTCTGGACTAAGAACTCCTCCAGTACGCATTAAATCCTGTCTCTCCTGGGAACACTTGTTAGGGTGGGCTGATTTCATGTTTTTGCTTTCCATTTGATGTATATGTTGTAAAAAAAAAATACAAAAAACGTAGCACAACACGCTTTTCCATCCTGCGGAGTCTGGTAAAAATAAAAATAAAAAAACAGGTATCCTTTTTTTTATTTTTATTTTTTATTTTTTTTTTACAATGGAACTCTATGGTGAATGGATGCCACTGTATGGCACCTGTCTAAGACATCCTTTAACATATGTGTTTTTTGTATACATTAAACAGATGCCAAAAACGTGATGGGATCCCACCCTAAGGCCGAATGCACACGGCCGTGTTTCGTCATTGGTTGCTATGACGCCGTGCACTTCCTGCTGCCGCCGCAGTACAGTGATACACTGGTATAGATCAATGACGCCGTGCGCTCCTGCTCTCAGCAGGAATCCAGCCCGTGGTTCCAATGACTGCTCACGGCCGTGTGCATTCGGCCTTAATGGCCTCTGGATAGATCATCGGCGGGTGTCCGACACCCGGGACCCCCGCCGATCAGCTGTTTGAGAAGGCAGCGTCCCAGTGACGTCACGACTAGCATCACTGGCCTGGGCGGGGCTAAGCTCCGTTCACTTGAATGGAGCTTAGCCCCGCCCAGGCCAGTTGATACAAGTCGTGACGTCACTGGGCCTGCAGTAAACAGTGAGAAGGCTGCTGCCTTCTCAAACAGCTGATCGGCGGGGGTCCCGGGGGTCTGACTCCTGCCGACCAGATGCTGATGATCTATCCAGATCCAAATCGTCAGTTAAAACAAACTGCAGAACCCCTTTAAGCAGTTCATGGACTGTTCATTCATTGCACGGTTGGCCATTAATTTGGCATGTAAGTTCTAAATATGACTGCTGCAGTGGAAACTTATTGTTAAACGGGTCGTCTCACTTCAGTAAATGACATTTCTCATGTAGAGAAAGTGAATACAAGGCACTTACTAATGTATTGTGATTGTCCATATTGTCTCCTATGCTGGCTTTATTCATTTTTCCATCACATTATATACTGGTCATATCCAGGGGTTACGACCACACTGCAATCTATCAGCGCAGATACGAGGTGGACGTGAGCTGCTGCATATGTGTGCCTGTCTGGGCTTCCACGGTCCTGGCCACCGGAGAGCCTGGTGCTTTTTCCTATATTGTAGAAGCACGACCACCGCTGTTGGATTACAGAGTGGTCATAACCCCTGGATATGAACAGTGTATATTGTGATGGAAAAATGAATCCAGCCAGCAAAGGAAGCAATATAGACAATCACAATACAATAGTAAGTGCCTTGTATTAACTTTCTCTACATGATAAATGCTATTTGCTGAAGTGACACAACCCCTTTAAATGTCAAGGATTAGAGAAGCCAGAACCTCGGTAATCAGATGATCGCCGCTCGGCTTTCTTTAGGCCTGTTACAGAATGTGTCAGTTCAATAAAAAACTGATTCAATTTGCACGCAAAACCATCAGTTTTCTTTGTGACTGTTCAGTGTTTCAGTTTTCTCCATCAGGATTGCAATAAAAACTGAAGAGTAAGGCTACATGCACGCGAACGTTGTTTGTTTCTGTGTCCGTTACGTTTTTCTTGCGGATAGGATGCGGACTAATTCATTTCAATAGGTCCGCAAAAAATGCGGACATCTGTCCGCATCAGTATGTCCGTTCCGTAGCCCCGCCATTGTCCATTTTAGGCATTGTTACAATGGATCCGGAAAAAAAACCTATGGCATATGGATGCGCAAAACACATACGGTCGTGTAGCCTATCACACAGCATCTCCCAGCAGTGAAACACGGACTGCATCCAGATGGTGTGTGTGCTGTCCAGTTGTTTTTTCACTGACCCATTGACTTGAATGGGCTAGTCCTACATGACAAAGAGATGAAGATAAAACTTGCTGCACTTTTTCCTGACCGGTCAGATGGTCAGTGAAAAAGAAGGCTCCTATGCCAATACCCATTGAAATGAATGGGTCAAGATTCAGCCCCGATGCTATTCATTGTAAAAAAAACTGATCACATCCAGAAAGTTTTATGAAATAAGCTTTATACAAGGGGATGTAGTAGAGACGTTCAGGTTGCCTAGTCATTTCTCATCTAAGGTATCGGTAAATGCATCCTAATGTTATATGCTCATAAGTGAGAAACGCTAGAAAGGAATTGAGAGGGATCGGTAGTCTGCGTTATACGATTTCAGAAAGCAGAATATTTTGACGGAGCTCTGGACAGTGCTGTTTACAGGCAGCAATAGTCTGCGCCCAAAGGAAGCGGCGTCCCCAGTGAGAGCCTTGCAACTGTGTTACACCATCCCCTGACATCTCTCAAGGCTACACTGGGAAACTGCAAACAAGCCATTTCTAGTGAGTAGAGAGAGAAGGCCAATAAAGACGTCATTGCCTGGTGTCTAATTGTTTTAAATATGCTTCACTGGCTCCTCCACGGTCACGTGGCTCCCATAGGATAATGATGCAAAGAGTCTAATTTTTACATTTGTGTGAAATTGATTGTGTGGTGTTGACTAGATGAAGAGCAACCAGCCGTTCATTGAGCCTTAAATTGCTGTATAATGCTTATTATTACCTCATTATGTTATTATGTTGTTTTTTAGGCCTCTTTCACACGGGCGTCCCGGATCTGCTCTGGATGCGTCGCGTGTGCATTGCGGGAAACCCTACGAGTGCGCACGCAATTTTATTACTTGGGTGCAATGTGTTTTGCACGCGCGTGATAATAAACTGAATGTGGTACCCAGACCCGAACCCGGACTTCTTCACTAAAGTTTGGGTTTGGTGTTCTGTAGATTTTATTATTTTCCCTTATAACATGGTTATAAGGGAAAATAATAGCATTCTGAATACAAAATGCTTACTAAAATGTCGATTGAGGGGTTAAAAAAAATAAATTAAAATTAACTGGCCTCATCCACTTGTTCATGCAGCTGGCATCGTCTTCTTTCTTCTTCTTTCAGGACCTGCAAAAGGACCTTTAATGACAGTGACGTCAGCGCAGGTCCTTCTGAATGAAGATAGAAGATCCTTCTATCTTCATTCAGCAGGACCTGCGCTGACGTCACCACGCGGTGAGCGTGATTATGTCATCAAAGGTCATTTTGAAGGTCCTGAAAGAAGACTATGCCGGCTGCGCGAAAAAGTGGATGAGGTGAGTTAAATTTTTTATTTTTTTTTTTTAACCCCTCAATTGACATTTTAGTAAGCATTCTGTATTAAGAGTTGTATTATTTTCCCTTAGACCCATGTTATAAGGGAAAATAATAGTGATGTTACTTTAATAGGGTCCGGGGTTGCTCATCCCTTTCATCTTCTAGCAACCATGCGCGAAAATCGCACCACATCCGCACATGCTTGCGATTTTCACGTAGCCCCATACACTTCTATGGGGCCTGCGTTGTGTGAAAAACGCAGAATATAGAGCATGCAGCGATTTTTCACGCAACGCACAAGTGATGCATGAAAATCACCGCTCATCTGCGCAGCCCCATTGAAGTGAATGGGTCCGGATTCAGTGCGGGTGCAATGCGTTCACCTCACGCATTGCACCTGCGCGGAAAATTAGCATGTGTGAAAGGGGCCTTATGGAAAGAGGTTTCAGAGAAATGTACATTGCACGGGCACCTTTTGGGTCCTAGTTGCAGTGGGCCAACTTGAAATTCCTAGACCCCAATGCCAAATCTGTGACAGCGTGTCTCTGCTTTCTTTGCAGTTTATAGTGTTGGTATCTTTTTGATCTGGGACTGTTGGTTCATCTCAGGTACCACTTTCCAGATGCAATAGCAAAAATAATTTTGCCCTTAGTGATGTCATTGCACTCACTCTTATGACATCACAGAACCTAGATAATGCACCTAATGTTCTCTTACTGCAGGAATAATAAATGCAGTCCTGTTACAGCACAACTATATAATGCTAAAAGTAAAGGCAAAGACACGTTAATCACTGCGCACACTGATCATAGGTCACAGTGTATCATTCTATCTGGAGAATGCACACAGCGATGTCACAGTACATGGCTAATAAACACTGCCATGTCACAAAAAAGTATTCCTTTACATAGTGATGTCACAGTATGGGAATGATGTCATGAAGCGGAAACAAACACTGCTTCATTATTAAAAAATAATCCACATTGTGATGTCACTGTACAGATGGAGTGACCATAGGCATACTTACCAACATTTCTTTTGATAAATTCAAGGAATTTAAGCTGTGCCCTAGGAGACCCCCTAAACCCGCAAAGACGAGGCAAGGATTGTCTTTAAAAATTTGGTGCAAATCCTGTCAAATTCGGGACTCTTGACCACTGCGTAAAGAGTTAGGATATGCCATCAATTTAATTGGTAGCGTTCTGAGCCCATGAGAAGGAAGCCGTCAGTGTTGATTTAGCACCCGTGACTTTTTCATTCGACAGTTGCAATCCCAGCCTTCCGGCTGTGCATGGATTCATACACTGAATGGAGCAGTGCTGCTATTTTACTGGGTAGCCAGGAATAAAGTGATAGGGACACCGTGCTATTTCAGCACACCTCTTCATTCTCAGGAGGTCTGACCACCATAAAGTGATAATCTATCCCAGCCATATGCCATCACTTTATTACCCCTGTGACATGACATCACTGTTTCATATAAACTGTGATGTCACAGTACGTGGAACAAACGGTGTTGGCTTTTTGGGTTCCTTATTAGGCCCTACATCAGCAACTTCTGCAATCCCTATAGTTATACCCCTGTCTAGTTGGACAGGATACAAAAAAATTAGAGCGTTTAATATGTGAAGTGTTTTCTGCACAGGAGGTATGACGCAGCTGAATGAGTTTTTATATCCAGAGGTCCAAGAGGTCAGCGGCCAGGCAAGACTTAAACTACGTCATGGAAGTTAGAGTTGGAAAAGGGAAAAAAACAAACCTAGTAGAGAGAAAAAGCTAAAGTAAAACCGTTACTGTGTTTCATCCATATAACTTTTATAGCAAAATTATCAATGAATACAAATGTGGTAAACAAAAGGAAAAAGAGCCAGCGCATCTAGAGTGAAACCACCCCTCCATCATAAATATTAATCTCACGGCACTGAAATATCAGTTCTTACCAGCGGAAAACACACTTATGTTGTAAGTTACCTGAAAGCACCTTGAAATGTCCTCCAGGCCTGTACTTTCAAATGTTAGGTGGGTCTTCTCGAGGCTTGCCAGACTACTTAAGTGTTTATAACTGATGTTAATTGCTGTCGGAAGTGCAGTTCACGGCTCTCAGGATTAAACTTGGTAGAGAAAATGATAGCAGGTTGTAGTAGTGTAAACTATTGGTATAAAAGTCTCCAATATCTAAACTGGTAATGGAGGTCCACAGCCCTTCATGGCCTCCTAGTTGTTTACATGGGAGCATTGATTTGTTTGGTTTTTGACCATAGGGAATCTGTCCTGGAAAAAAAAACTTCCATCTGTGTAAATGTGCGCTTGTCATTAGATTGTAATGCTCTTTGTCCCATTTTGATAGCCCCCCTTCCCCCCACCCCCCCCCCCCCCAAATTTGGAGAAATAAGCCTTTTAGGTTTATGCAAATGAGCCCCATGGTTGCAATGAAGGCATTGGTGTTGCACTCAAAGCTCCATTTGCTTTCTGTGCTGGCGCACCCCGACTTTGAGTGACAGGGAGAGACCGTGTAGACATAATCGTGCCTGACCCCGAAATTTCACGCCTGCTCCTCTGGTTGCCAGTCACAAAGGCGCAAACATGAGTTCACTCAGAGCAGGGGGTGCAGTCAACACTGAAAGTGAGTGGCACCTCAGGTGCAATGGCACCACCCTCGTTGCACCAAGTGGCTCATTTACATAAACTTAAAAGGCTTGTTTCTTCAAGTTGGGGGGGAGGGGCACCTATCAAGACTGGAGAAAGAGTATTGAAATCTGCTGACAAGTGCACATCCACACAGATGGATGGTTTTAGTTCCAGGTATGTGGTGACGGTTTCCTATTAAATATTTTTTCCCATCCTCAACCCCATTTTCTGGGCAGGATTTGTTGACTGCTTTACTCATGTCCATTGCTACTGTAAGGCCTCATGCACACAAGAGTATTGTGTTTCTATAGAACATCTGAGTTGTGTAGAGGAGCGACATATGGCACTCATAGACTTCTGTGAGACCTTACTGTATTCTTCCAATTTAGTGGCATGTTCTATCAGATGCTGTATTACAGAGTTATCCCTCTAAGGCAGTGCTGTACATGGTACGGTATGGTAGCACACCATGCCTATGGCTCTGCAACATGGATCCACATTGTAACGGCCTTGAAGAGATCGTTGTCTTCTGTCCATCCCTAACCACTGTCCCACTGAAAACACGATGAAATTTATGTAAACTAGTGCTGTGAGGAGCTTTACTGCTTTCTTTTAGTTCATTGAAAAAGCTATTTTCTTCTTCACAGTTGCTTTTCACAGCCCTCCGGTGAAAATCAAAAAGGAACAGCCAAGCCCTTGTTCAGACCCCAGTGTTTCATGCAGCCAGAAACAGTTTCAATACCGTAATGGGGAACAGTGCCTTTATGCCAGGTGAGGAATGTGGTTGCTTTACTCCTCGATTATTGTACGATTATACAGTTGGTTACTAGTTTGTTACAAGGTTTGATATTGGTGTTAAAACCTTCTTTTCTGTCTGCAGTGCCTATGACCAAACATCAAGACAAGTCAACATCAAGTCCCCAAATCGGGGCGCTCAAGTGTCGCCAATCCCTCACTTTTCCCGACAGGATAGAGGATATGTCAATCCACAGGGCTCGTCACAGCCTGTCCAGTCTGGAGGATATCTCATAGAACATGGGTAAGTGTAGTTGAACAGAAATGCAAGAAGTCATCTATAAAAGTGTTCCTCTCTAGAGGAATTCTATACCTGCCGGAAAAAAATCTAGCCATACCCAACACATGCACTTAAAATCCCTTAAAAAAAAAGACTCTTAAAAACTATTGACTATTCTAATTGAATTCTGTCCTCTATAATATTTAGATCCCGGTACCAACAGCAACTACCAGAGATGTGCCACTCATTTCCATCCACACAGAACATGACTAGAGAGTCTCCAGCTAACTACCAACGCCAGATGTCTGAGCCATGTCTCCAGTATCCACAACAAAGCTTCAAGCAGGAGTACCATGACCCTATGTATGACCAGGCAAACCGTATTGGAACCAGCAGGCCCCACAGATATCCTTCCAGTATGATAATCAAGCAGGAGCAGACAGACTATGCATATGATTCAGGTAAGCCTTTTCTCTAAAGGGGTCACGATAGAACAACTTTTATCATTGCAGTATGTCCTGCTGGTAAATTTAAAACCTTCTTCAGTGCTTTGGGCAATTTTTCTGCATGTCAATGAGGATAACCCATTTCCATATGTCCTAGAGGCCACTAAAAAACACCAACTCCCTCTCTGGTGGACTCGACGAGAGAAAATACTACATGGTCCATCATTGGAATGGGCACTGTGTAAAATTACAGTTCTCCTCCAAGAAATGAGTGATCAAAAGTGGTTTTGGCCAGGAGTTAAAAAAATAAAGTTGCCTAAAGCTGATTGATGTAGGTTTGAATTCTCCTTAAAGGGGTTGTCCATTTTGGACAAGTCATGTAATGTGTTTTATTTCAGACCTTACACGTGGCTATGGTTGAATTTTATGCGTCAACATACAGCTTAAAGGGAATGTGTCTTCAAATAAAAACAGATTAGCCAAAAAAGGAGATGTGTTGCTATCTTGTTTTAACTGCCAGATTAACATTTTTGGTGACATATTTCCTTTAAATTTTATTGTTCTTGTTCTTTTTTTGTGGTCCATTATCTAGCCAACCAAGTTGTATGAAGTCAATGGCTGGCCCTACAAGTATCGCTGTAATTTATTTTATGAATGATTTAAAATGTTAGCATTAATTAGCTACCTAATGGGTTAAATAAAGATCCTTGACTATTCTATGAAGTGAAAAGCTCCCCTCTAAAGGTTGACTATTTGGTTGTATGGATGGAAAGGTGGTGGTTGTCACTTGAAATACTTGCCTGTCCTTGTATTCCCATTACCTCCGCGCAGTCTGTCTGCTCTGCTAATGAGCTAATGTCTGTCTGGTCCATACCGCGCAGCGTCGCCACATACGTTGGAATGTAAATAAAACGGCTTGTTTCAGGCACCTATATGAATTAAGTAAAGTGTGTTATAAAAACTCCCGAGAATGGCTGGCCGTGAAATGACACAGCTAGACCTGTCAGGAGCCTGGTTTGTGTTAGAAATGGAGTTTTAATTTCCTTCGGTTTCCTCTGCTCTTGGAAAGCTATAACGTATGGATGAATAAATGGTTTTGTCTGTATAGTGATTCTTTATGTGGAATTTTGTCTGTAGTCTGGTGCTGATCGATGGTTAAGCGGCTGGTTTTGTGATTATATATTTTTATTTGATAATGTAATACCATGAGGATATGGAGCTGGTTGTTCAAATTCATTCAGGTATGCCTTATTTGATTTAAAAGGGCTATCATAAAACTCTTAATAATACACTGGTATGTTCGGTTTCTTATAGTCTTCCTCAACCAGACCCTTGTAAGCAACATAGTCTTGGTAATGTCACATCACTTTCTCAGATGACCTCACGTCGGCCAATATGTGATGTCACTGTGGCTGCTTTATATAAAGCTTTTAGGTAACTGGTGGAGGATGTTTTTTTTTTTTTTTTTTAATTCAAGTATATTGAAATAAAGCCAACCATAGATGTGCCAAACCATTGTTCGCTGGTGTCATTAGCAGTTGTTGGCCAAAATGGGGAATCCGATAAGAAGTTGTAGGCATGTCTACCTCGTAGGGGGATAATGGATCTGACCTGTCGGGTACTTGTCTGGAAGCGCCCAAAGACTTTAGATTTTTGGAACATCCTATTAAAGTCTGAAGAGTCTTACAACCAAAAGCCAATAACTATGTTCAGCTGAAATCCTTCTGATCAGAGGCTCAATCTTTTCAGTCACTTTCTCTTGCCTACCCTACCTGTTCATGGTGAGGTTGCAATAATAAAGACTATGTATGAGAACTATGGTACCTTTTCATTGTAGGATGATAATAAACTACAGGTAGAGTGAGGAAAGCGCCAGAGTATAATGTTTTGTAGACCACCATGTGGGTGGTGGGCTTCCTTGTTTGTATAGATCCATTATGATCTCTGATCAGCATGCTTCACAGTTAAGGTGGACATACACATTCATCTTAGGCCTCCTGCACACGAACGTGTGCGCCCCGTGGCTGTGCCGCACGAACGCCGACCGGGGGGCAGCCTCAGCGGATCGCGGACCCATTCACTTGAATGGGTCCGCGATCTGCCCGTTCCGCAAAAAGATAGAACATGTCCTATCTTTTTGCGGGAATGGAAGTACGGGACGAAACCCAATGGAAGCAGTGCTTCCGTAGGGTTCCGTTCCGCACCATTCTGCATCTACGTATTTGCGGACCCATTGAAGCAAATGCGGTCCGCAATACAGAAACAGGAAGCACACGTTCGTGTGCAGGAATTATAGACTATTTCAACTTAAACAAATGTTCATTGGGTGAAATCTAACAATGAATGATCATTTTAGCTGACTGATCATAGTAAGCAGTGTTCAATATTTTCCTCCGATAGTCATACGAAAGATCTTCAAAGAAAATCGATGTTTTCGAACGAAAACTCTTTCTTAGAAAAACTTTCCAGAAAGAGCGTTCGTCCCTTGCCCTTTTTTTTATTGAATGTGTATGTGTATGGGCGGTTTAAACAACTGTAACCGGCAATATGGACTAAAATGTGCATGGCTGTGTCTGCAAATTGAACGTTCTCCAGATGTTTGTTCAACCATCAACCAGCTTCTATTTAATGTGTATGGCCACCTTTAGATCACATCAGTTAGATCATGTTTAAATGGTAAAGGAGAGTCTGTAGTTGCGGCGATCTACTCTATATAAATGCCCCCATCGGAAAGTTTGCATCTACAAGGTTCTATGTAGGCACTTATCAAGAGTCGAGAAAGATTTGAGCAAAGTTAAAAAATAGTTCTGCAGCTGAGCCGCCTCTTGCCTTGTGTGGCTGCACTTTCTCTGCTGTCCCCTGACCTTGCGTTTTCAAGCTCCAAATTTTCTGCATCCTCTAACAGGATTGCATTACGACCTTGAATTGTAGCTCGCTCCCTCCCACCTGCCTGCTAGTCACTAACTCGTACATGGGCTCCTCACTCTCTGAATGGAGTCTGAGGAATTTCATTCACAAAATGGAGGACGAGAGAAAGACAAGAAGTCCCCGTAGGGCTGTTCTGGTGCCGGCTTACAAAACTCGGCTGCTTTTTCATAGGCAGCTGACATCATACCAGAAATATGGGCTGTCTTGCGGTAACACTATCTGTTACTGTATTTCTGCCCAAGGCTATTAAGATGCTCGAGAAAAAAAAAAAACATCCCTGCTGTAGAGGTTACACGGTTACAAATACTCAACTGAGACAACTAAACTGCAGCCTTAACATTCACATTTAAAGGGGAAGCTAGAGAATGAGAAGATTGCTTTTATTTCTGAATTACGAGCAGCGTCCACCGCTCGGCCGTCTTATATATAATTCAATGCAATCCTGCGGATATTTTTTCAATCATTACTTTTTCTGTGAGAAGCATGGCAAATCTTTTATGATTGTGGTCAGACCAAGACCAGCAGCTGGCGTCTGATTTGAAATGAGTCTCGCATGGAGAACACAAATGCTAGCATTTTATATACAAGAATGGATTAAAGCTGTATTCCCATTTGGGACTGTTATGGCCTATCGCTAGGGTATTTTCAGAAGTCCCAACATGGTGAAGTGACTCTCTTCTATTCACTTTAGGTCCCCGTGCTGCAGTTCGGAGCTGGTCCCACCTTTGACATTTGTGGCATATCCTAGCGATATGCCAGCAATGTCCCAGGTAGGAATACCCCTTTAAGTCTAGAGACTCTGTGGCATGGGTGATGGGGGTTTAGGTGTGGTAAGTCATATAGACAAAAGAAATCTAGCTGTGTTCTTGTATATTGGCTATTATAATGGTGGTCTTCATAGTTGGCGGGTGATCAGCTGCCTAACACCTCAAGCTCCACTGTTCTCTGGATTCTGAACTCCAAAGGCACCATATACATGTAAATGAGTGTAGATATGGAATTTCAGTTGGCGGAAATCTGGATGTGCATGTAACTGTGCCGGCAAAAACATGTCTGGATTTACATTTCAGAAGATGCATTGAAGAACTGCTGACAACCAACTCTAGTCTAGAGGTGCCCATAGACATTAGGCAACGTGCAACCAAACCGCCATCCATCTATTGTGTATGGAGGACACCCTACTCTCCCAACAGCAGATGGGGGGGGGGGGGGGTCAGACATGTTGGATTTTCACTGCCCAGTTAAATAAGTAGTAGATAAGCTGCTGTCAGAGGTGTCTCCTTTTTTTTTTTTTTTTTTTTTTTTTGAGCTTATTCCCCTCTTCCCATTGCAATAACCATGCCACTAAGCTGAGCGTATGGGGAAATCGGGAGAGAAAGTGTTTGGCTGACGTGCATTAAAGGACCACCTGTAAGCCTTCCATATATATGAGATAACAGTAGGCCTCCTGACTTCCCACAAACATGGGCCATCTTATGGGTCTCGTGGCACTTATGTGGAGCTCTTCTTTTACCATTACGATTGTTGGTCACTATCATCAGATGTCTACCGCTATAGGAATCCAGTACGGAGCATTTGCGCTGTGATGTAACTTTATTTAACATTTTCGGCTTATGTCTGAAACCATATAATTATTTATTTTCTTTTATTTATTGTGCCTAAAACTTCTAAACAGCTGGGGTTCGAGATCACGTAAACTTAGAAGGTATCCGAAACGGAAGCGCGATTAGGGTTTTCAGATGTGTTTACACTACATTTCTACTTGATTTGGTCTAATATAAACTTACAGCACATCTGGCTAATTCACTTGTGTATTTTTAGGAGGTTTATATTCGCACCAGAGTTCTGATTTTGTCTACGGACATTTTGTAGATCACATTTATTCTTTTTTACTTTTTTGATCAACTTTTTTTGTTTGTTCTATTTCTTCTTGACAGATGTTCCTGGCTGTCAATCCATGTACAGGAATGTGGAAGGCTACCCAAATGTGGATGGTAATTATGACGTGTATTACATTTGTGTGTTTTTTATATAGCTAGGCTTTTTTTGAAAGTATAAAATAGAAGCTCTGATTGTAGGGTGTAGATGTCAAATATATCATACAACCTGTTTTTTAAAGAAAGGGTTAGGTAATGGTCATGAACAGTCAGAGTAAAGAATCCCTGGATATAAATGACTTGAGCTTCATTGAAACTTTGTAGTTTCCATTGAGATATATTGAAAGACATTTCTTAAGATCTATTAAAAATAATCATTAGGGTAACATTATGGTTATTGTATATTTTTACTATTTGCAGTTTTCGTCTGTTACATTAGCAGCCAATAAGTTTCAGACTCAGTAGATTTTTAACACCTTACCCTTTTTCTTTATAGGTTATGGCTATGAAAAGCCCATAAGAAGTTTCACTGATGACGCTTGTGTTGTGCCAGAAAAATTTGAAGGTTAGTGTTTCCCTCAGCTGATGGGATGGCTAAATATTTCCGTACCACATATAAGTCCCTCAAGTCTCTCCCTTCAGCAGATGGCATTTATCATGTAAACAAAGTTAATACAAAGCACTAATGTGTTGCGATTGTCCATATTGCCTTCTCTGCTGGCGTGATTCATTTTTCCATCGGATTATACACTGCTGGTTTCCAGGGGTTACGACCACCCTGTGGTCAGTGGCATCAGTGGCCGTGCTTGTACACTGTTGGAAAACGCACCAGCCTCTCTGGTGGCCATGACCGTTGGAGTGCGCATAGGCACGCATGCACAACAGCTTCTATCCTGGCCATCTCGATATCTGTGCTGTAGCAGTGGCCATAACACCTGGAAATGAGCGCTGTGTAATGCGATGGAAAAATTAATCAAGCCAGCAAAGGAGGCAATATGGACAATCACAGTACATTAGTAAGTGCCTTGTATTAAATCTGTCTACATCAGGCATGCCCAACCTGCGGTCCTCCAGCTGTTGCAAAACTACAAGTCCCAGCATGCCTGCAAAGCCATTAGAGCATGCTGGTAGTTGTGTCCCTCCAGCTGTTGCAAAACTACAGGTTGAGCATCCCTGGTCTACATGATAAATCCCACTTCCTGAAGTGAGACAACCTCTTTTAAGAAGATATAATGAAAAAGTAGATTCTGGACTCTTCCATAAAGTTTACGAAGGAATGGTCCATTGGCCTACCTTCTTGTGTTGGCTGCTTCGTAGTTTCATATGCCTACTGGGAAAATCTTTGTATATAGTAGTGTAGACATATTTGGTCTCCTGGTCTTCACCAGGCATGATGAAGCAGGGACCAGGATAGTGCCATAGCATATTTTTGTAAGGGAGCACATTTTAGGATGGAGGCCATGTATAATCAGAGTCGAAAGCGAATTTTCAATATTGAGAAAATCTCTTTAGATTTTTTTTTTTTTAGAATTATGTAACATTCTTTGTGAATTGTTGAAGTGTGAGTTGACCTTACTTTTGTTGGGATTACAGCAAGTGATATCAAACAGGAAGTCGGAACCTATAGAGATGGACCTCCATACCAAAGACGTGGATCTTTGCAGCTATGGCAGTTCCTTGTGGCTCTTCTGGACGATCCTTCGAATTCTCACTTCATAGCTTGGACTGGTAGAGGCATGGAGTTCAAGCTGATAGAGCCAGAAGAGGTACGTATTACTGACTTTGCAGTCTGAATTAATTTTGTTTGGCTTTTGCATTGTCATGCTCGTTTTTTATTGATGCTTTGTGAGTGTTGCTCATCATATTGTTTTTTAATGTATTGTAGAGGGTGAATAAGTTATCCATAGTGGTCTACCTTTTGTAAAAGTAGTATTGCACCTCCATCCGAAATCTGACCATTGTGGTTTGCATTTTTGCAAGACCACCCTCTTATCCAGACAGCATATTCTGTGACATATTCTGTGCACCAACTCCCACCAATCAGATATTGATGAACTGTAGGCCCTCAATATTGAACTCTCAGAAAACCTATTTAACAAAACTACAGGCACACTTTTCTAGTAAGATATTATTTTTTTTATATACTGATCAGAAGAGGTAAAAAAAT
This sequence comes from Bufo gargarizans, assembly GCF_014858855.1. Lineage (NCBI taxonomy): Eukaryota > Metazoa > Chordata > Amphibia > Anura > Bufonidae > Bufo > Bufo gargarizans. The sequence continues at coordinate 102,530,792 of NC_058085.1, forward strand.
CATTACTCACCTCTATCGATCTCCTGCTATTGTTCCTATCCCTGCTTGACACATCGTATATGCCTGGCAAGGCCCACTCCTCCAATCAGTCCGTATTGGTGACCAGTCTCAACCTGTCTTGGCCTTTCCTAGCATCTTTGGTGTGTCAAGCAAGGATCGGAGCAGTGGCAGGGGATCAATGGAGGTGAATAATGATACTTTTTTTTGTTTTCCCCAACCACTTCTGACTAGTATTTAAAAAAAATAAAAAATAAATCTTAGCAGAAAACTGTTAAAATATGCCCAAAAATTGATTCTTGACGCAATGGAAATCTTACAGATTTTGCTGTGTACTTACACATGGATTTCGCTGCAGAGCACTACAAAATTTTGTATAATTACATCGAATTTGCTGGCACTGTAACGAATTGCAGATTTTCAACTTGCAATTTCACAGCGGAAAATCTTCAGCATATCCACCACGTGTGAACATGCCCTAAAGTGCTTCCCAAGAACACTATTTTACAAACTCATCCACTTAAGTTTTTGGCCCAAGACTGCAATGATCTCAAGCTATTACTGTTACATTTATCTACCAGTCTGTTCTACCGCTTTCTGCTATGGGCAGTGCGGATGAACGATCATTAGAGACTGACGTATTTATAGAGAGGTCACCATCGTTCCTTCACTTGCAGTAGTGATGATAGTGAGAAGTGAAATCTTTCTTTCTCAAAATGTAAGAAATTATGGCCACCCTAAACATTTCTCATCTCCACCCATTAAACTTGGCGATACACTAGGATTAGTTCTATTCTCAAATGTCACAGCTGGCTGAGCCTATGCAGTACCAGCAAGGGCAAGCTGTATTTATTGCCTATAGGCATATTAGACCTTTTCATGTATGAAAGAAGTGAAGAAAAGGTATTGTTGTTAAGTTAACCTCTTTCTTGCTATTCAAGCTTATGGGAGTCTGTTTTGACGCTTGTGACCTATTTTTGCAGGTTGCCAGACTCTGGGGCATGCAGAAAAACCGGCCAGCCATGAACTATGACAAGCTCAGCCGGTCATTGCGCTATTACTATGAGAAGGGAATCATGCAGAAAGTAAGTAGAAATAAGAAGGGAAATTTGTCACACACAAATCCATACGAGTCTTAAAGAGTATGTCCATGACTGGAAAAGCTTGATCCCATGCATGGGGATTCTATTCATGGCACCAGTGGGACCAAACTTTAAAAGTCAATATAATAAGAAGAATGGGATTTTATAGGAATATTCAAACTTCATATTTCATTTGTATATGTCGGCTCCAATCAGAACAAAGTGAGAACACTTTTCATTTGCAAAAAGGTTGAGCTCTTCTTTTTGACACTACCGTACATATACAGATGAAAATATGATCCTTAAAGGGGTACTCTGGTTAACCCCAATTCATCGGATAGATTATAATTGAGACTGGTGGGACCCCCACTAATTACGAGAATGGGAGTCTCGAGCCCTGAATGAATGGGGAGGCAGGTCAAGCATGACCACTGCTTAGGATAGCAGAGTACACCACTTGGTTATCTCCGGCAGTCTTATAGACTTTGAATGGAGCAGTTGGGTGCATCTTTGACAACCACTCTATTCAAATGAGAGGACACAGACCCTTGGGGTCCCAGTAGTCATTCCTCTCCCTTGAAGGGGTTAGCCGAAACTATAAACTGCCCCCCCAATATGCCAGGGCCCTCACATGCAATATACTTACCCATCTCCCTGTGCCGCACCGCCACTGTTGCTTCTCCCCATGCACCGATGAAAACATCAGTTGGAGGGGGGAGCAGCCAATGGCAGACGGGGACGAGCCTCCCAAGCGTCACCCACAATGCTAGGGAGGCTCATCCCCGTCCGCCATTTGCTGCCATTCTCCCTGGCACCAGATGTTTTCATCGACACAGAGGGAGAAGCTGGGAGCGGGGTAAATATACTCTATGTGAGGGGCCCGGCATATTCATGGGCATATCACCTATATGGTGGATAGGGAAAATCTTGTTCTAGCCAAATACCCCTTTAAGCCGACTGTACAATTAAGACCGCTATCAGCCAAGAACATCTGCCATTGTGGGGCTATCGAGAGAGTTTTATTTCAAGCATGGCCAGCTTATAGGTGTTTCCCATTTGTTCCCTTGATGTGAACTCTTGTGATCAGCTGCCATCTGTAGGGAAACTTGGCTTAATTTCCCTGCAGCGCCACCACAGGGGAAATTAAACATTACATAGTTTCCATTCAAATCAATGGGTTGTCTGTGTAATGTATGGATGTGCCACATTCTCTAGAGCAAGAGAGACTGTGTCACCACTCTTCACTTGGGTAATACTTGAAGATCCAGAACATGAAACCCCCGCCATTGACTAAGAATTAAGATGTAGGGTATATGACAATAGTTTTCTAATCCAGACAACCCCTTTAAGTCTTTTGAAGAGAAAAGGTTTGAAATTAGAATTTTTTTGTGATGGTGCTAAATTTCTTGGGGGGGTTTTTAGGTGTGGACCTACCGTAAATCTTGACCAAATATGTTATGTCTTTTTCCAGGTGGCTGGTGAACGCTATGTCTACAAGTTTGTGTGTGAACCCGAAGCGCTATTTTCCTTGGCTTTTCCTGACAATCAACGTCCTGCCTTAAAATCTGAGTTTGACAGACAGATCAGCGAAGAGGATACTGTTCCCTTGTCACACCTGGATGAAGGCGGCATGTACCTTCAAGACGTGGGAACGGTCCCTTCCCAAAACTATAAAGGCAGCTACAATTACTAGACATGGCTGCTGTGTAATCTTGTATATATGGATACATTTTGTTAGGAATCATATGAATGTAGATGCTTATTTTTTGTTTGTTCTTATTGCCAGAACCTGGTGTTTAAGTAACATGGACTCTAGCGGGTAGGTGCTGAAGATACCGCTGTTAGTTATTATAAAACCCAGGTTATATTTGGGTGTTTGTAACATGGCCTTTTCAAAATACACTCCTTGGCTGTGCTGTATTTGAGCACCCTCTTTTAGATTTCTCTTAATACGGCTAAGCTTATTAATGATTGATTTCAGGAAATGCATGTTCTCCAGCATCAAGCATTGAAGACAAAATCCTTTCCTTCAGTCTTTTATTATATATTTTTTTTAAGTGGCATTTTTTTGGGAAAGGATTTTGTTGAGTGGATTTCAGCAAAGACCGCATCAAACCAGTGCAATAATCGTGGAATCTACCAATGCTTCTGTTTTCTGCCTTTTGAAATTAAACAGTTTGAAGGAATTCTGTCTTTTCTTTTTTTTTTTTTTTGTATTGTACCTGTTCTGTCTAGAAGCCACAGGGGTACTGGCCCTCATGGAAGAGACTCAACGGTGGATGGAGATTTATTTTCAGGCACTGCTTCATGGGAAATAAGTCTCCGATGAGAGCCAGTTACACCCCTGGTCTGCATCTGAGGTATCTCGTTAAGCATGATGACTAATCCTGAGACAAGGCCATTACTTGTAAAGGGTTGGACAGCTGCTTTAAGGGGTTGTCTACAATTCGAAAAAGGGTCTGCTTTCTTCTTAAAAACAGGACCACTATTGTCCATGGGTTGTGACTGGGATATCAAAAAGAACTGCAATACCAGACATGTCCCATGCACAGGTGTGATGCCATTTCTGGAAGAAAGCAGACATGTGTATGGCCATCATAAAGGGGTTGCCCACAGGGTCGGATTGTCCATAGACCTTACAGAGAAAGTTCCTGGTGGGCTGATGCCCAGGCGCCGTCTGAGTCCTCCTCACAGCCAGCCAGTGAAGGTTTTTGGGGATGTATTTTGTGCTGTTGGTGGCGGTATTATGTGATGGACTGTGGTATTTCACTTTATTTGCATTTGACCCACTAACACGTGTTGAGACGTAACAAACTATTTATTTACAAATGGCCACTATGACCAATAATGTCTCTAGGTTGACACGTGTTATTATCTTTCATAACTAAAATTTAACATTTATTGGTTTTATTAAAAATTATATCCTAGAACTAACATAGTTAAAACTATCAGCCTTGACTGCACTGCCACTGGTAAAGTAATGTATGCTGTGAGGTTGGCTGGAACTTCGCTAGGACCTGCCTGGCTCACTCCTTCGTATCTGCATAGATTCCACTATGCTCTGTTTGGTGCGCGCTGTTAGTGTCACAGTGCGCTACCTACGGATTAGTACTGCCTGCCTGTCTCTCACTATTCACTCATAAGTGGTATGCTCAACTGGTATTGCAGTACATTGGCTGGCTAAAAGGTAACATGAATCACAATCTGCCCCCCCCCCCCCGACATGTTTCGCCAAGCACTTGGCGTCTTCAGGGGTATGGGCAGATTGTGATTCATGTTACCCTATTAGCCAGCCGATGTACTGCAATAACAACAGTTGAGCATACCACTTATGAGTGAATAGTGAGAGACAGGCAGGCAGTACTAATCCGTAGGTAGCACACTGTGACACTAACAGCGCGCACCGAACAGAGCATAGTGGAATCTATGCAGATACGAAGGAGTGAGCCAGGCAGGTCCTAGCGAAGTTCCAGCCAACCTCACAGCATACATTACTTTACCAGTGGCAGTGCAGTCAAGGCTGATCGTTTTAACTATGTTAGTTCTAGGATATAATTTTTAATAAAACCAATAAATGTTAAATTTTAGTTATGAAAGATAATAACACGTGTCAACCTAGAGACATTATTGGTCATAGTGGCCATTTGTAAATAAATGGACTGTGGTATTTGGCTCTGTTGGGGTGGTATAATGTGCCACAATATGATATTGTTGGCCCTGACTACTTGTGTTGGCCCTGCTTTCCATCAAAATGGGCCCACGTGTAGTATTTTTTCCAGGGCCACTTTAAAGAGGACCTTTCGCCGATTTTTACACTGTGAACTAAGTATACAGACATGTAGAGCGCCGCCCGGGGATCTCACTGCACTTACTATTATCCCTGGGCGCCGCTCCGTTCTCCTGCTATGCCCTCCGGTATATCCGCTCACTAAGTTATAGTAGGCGGAGTCTGCCCTTGTTCTTCTGTAGCGCTGGCCAATCGCATTGCAGAGCTCACAGCCTGGAAGAAAATAACCTCCCAGGCTGTGAGCTCTGCGCTGCGATTGGCCAGCGCTAGAGCAGAACAAGGGCAGACTCCGCCTACCATAACTTAGTGACTGAAATCTCTGCCTACTATAACTTAGTGAGCGGAGATACCGGAGGGCATAGCAGGAGAACGGAGCGGCGCCCGGGGATAATAGTAAGTGCAATGAGATCCCTGGGCGCCGCTCTACATGTCTGTATACTTAGTTCACAGTGTAAAAATCGGTGAAAGGTCCTCTTTAAGTTCCCAGTCCTCCACTGGTTGCCCAAGATTAAAAAAATCGGTTGTCTTGTTGAAAAACTGCTCTTGGTACACTTTGGAGAAATGGCTATACCGCTGGTTCCACTAACAAATCAATGTAATGCCAAGATGTTAGTGTATTTGAAATAAAGACTAGGGGGGTCTGGCTTTTGTACTTTATCACCCACACCATAAAACTAGTGGTAGGATCGGTGTGATGTTCATCTGTGACCTCTTCACGGTGTTGCCCACGTGGTCTCCAGACCAATCTCCAGCTATCACTGCATCCGAGACAAAAACGGGACTCATCGTTGAAGAGGATAGACCTTCAATTTCAGCCTCCATTGCCGGCTTGCTGTGCACCATAATAGACTTTGAGAGCGGTGACATGACATCCATGGACCACCTGGATCTAGTTGTCTGGCTCATAGCCCAATGTCGTGTAGACATTTCCTTGCTGCATTAGGCTTGGGATGTGGTGTAAAATTTCACTTGCAGAACAGAATGGTGACATTCTTCTATTCAGATGATCTGTCCGTGCAGAGGTTCACCTCTGTGGACCTCTTGTCATTCCAGTTCATCATCGTTCTCCAAAAACACTGGGACAAGCAGTGTTGAATGCTGCTGATATCTGGGCCTAGGTCTGTAGTGATTTGTCAGAGTGATACACAAAGAACCAGTCCAAGGATTGTGTCCCTCTCAGTTTTTCTTAAGTGGTGATAATGGCAAGTTCACATCAATGTTTACAAAACGGATCCTGAGCATTGCCTATCCACATTTTGCATGCAAGACAGAAATGTCTCAATTGGATGCCAAATGCGTGCTGACGCTCAAGATCAATTTTTTCCCCTTATTTTTTATGTTCTGACGGGTCATATAACATAAGCTCGCCCCTAACTGGCATGTCGACAAACAGGAGGCATTGCAAAATCATTCCACACATCCAACTTTTGAGGTTTCATGTGGCAAAAAAAAAACTGGTTTTAATCAATTGCCTCTCCCACAGGCCACAGATTGGAGCTAGGTGCTTGAAAATGTGATCATTTGCAGATCTTAGCGGCACCTACTACATACCTGATTAGCTTATTTTCTTCGTGTTGCAGCTGCAATATCGAGGAGTGTATACGTCGTCTTGTGGAGTGAGAAAAGGAATATAAAGTAATAACTTGTTTGGTTAACTCAGAAAGTAAAATCAACGTATTAACCAGGCAGTAGTTCATGGTCTAAATTAGGGTGAGGAGAGTCTGAGAATATCTGCCTAAATACATAATGTTAATTTTACAGTGTGGTCCACTCCTCTTATCGGTGGCCTATTCTCAGGAGAGCCAATCAGTATATGATTGGCGAGGGTCTATGCACCCCGGCCAAGCAGCTGTTTGGGGAGTAGTTCTGGTGCTGAAGCTCCATCCATTTTTAATGGACAGAGCTGGCTACTGTGGTGCTGCAGTTACCAGCTTTGCCTTCTGCACAATGTACAGAGCTGTAATGTGCTAGGGCTACTCCCTGAGGATAGGACATCAATATAAAAGGAGTGTACAACCGCTTTAAAGTCAAATTTAAAGGGGGTTGTCTGACATGTGAAAATGTTTTATGCTTTTTTAGTTTTTCCAGAAACAGTGCCACCCTTGTTTATAGGTCATGTCTGGTATTGCAGCTCAGTTCAATTCAAGTGTGCCAGGAATGAGTAGAAATTGTAACCTTCATTTATTAGGTTAGAGATTTCATTTTAGATTTTCATTCATCTTTGTTTCTGATGCATTGATAGGTAGTAATTTCACCATTATTAGTTTAGCCCATAAAATGGCCGCATCTTTAAGTAACAAAACTGTGTCAATTGTCGATATTAAAGGGCACCTGATTATAAACTAAAGTCAATGTGGTAAAAGTATATTTTTTAAGATTTTGAAAACGGATTAGACCTTAATCTTCTCGTTAAAGACTAATCAGTTAGTTAATCCCTATTTACCGTACAGTGTAATCTTCTTAACACAATTATAATTTTATACGCTATCGGACAGGCAAGAATGATTTTTATTTTTTTCTCTTTTCCGCTTTAAATCTTTAAAGAAAGATGAATGGAATATATGAGAACTAGTTGCTTCCATAAATAAGTTTTAACCAAAATATAAAAAAAAAAAAAAAAAAAAGCTATTTTAGAATTCTAAGTGGAATTTAATAGAACTAAACCTACAAATAATATGTTTCACAAGGGAACACAAAAACACCATGCTTAGTGTAATATCACAAAGAGTATTCAATTTATTAAATAGAAGATCAAAAATACATGTTTAAAAACATAAAAATGGGACAAACATCAGAAAGGGTAACAATAACTACAATTGCCATACCGAATCACTGACCATTGGTGTCAGTACACCCAAAAAAGATGTAAAACATGTCAGAGGGAAAGAGGAGAAAATGTATCAATAACCACTCCTAAGTAGCCAAAAAATAATTAAACAGACATTTGAGAGGGGGACGTCCTATTCGACCCTCAAGATGCCATAATAAATAGGGCTACATAAATATAATATCCAGAAACTCCCACCAACAAAGCCCACTTGTAGACATGATCGAGGGAAATTATCAATAGTGGTCAGAGAACACCTCAACAGGCGTTTCGTTTCCTCAGCTTCGAACCTCCTGACACAGCTGAGAAAGCGAAACACTGGTCTGTGGCACTATTGAAAGTATTTTATATACAGGGGACACTGGAGGGCCTTATATATACTGAGGGCACTACAGGGGGCCATTATAGATACTAGGGGCATTGCCAGTGAGGTGATTGCAGCACCAGGTAGGGACAAGTGAGGGGGGGGGGGGCAGAACTATGGGGCAAAATAAGGGACATTATTACTATTGAGGGCACTGTTACCACATAGTGCACTCTGGCAGAGCATTATTACTATTGGAAGACTGTTACAGTGGGGGGCATCCTGGCACAGTATGGGCTTAACACAATTATTTTTGGAGGACACTGTTTACAGAACTATAAATGTCAGGGGCAGTATTTGCTGGGTACTGTTAGTTGTAGGGCGCTGTGTGTCAATCATTATTGAAGGGGCACTATCTTTGTGGTGTTAGTATTTTCAGGGAGACTGTTTCTGCAGTATAGTATTGGGGAGCACAGTTGGCATAGTAGGGGTGGCAGGATGGGGTGTTCAGAAGGTGGAGAGGAGAATAGGAAAGTAGGAAACGAAGATGTCTGTAGGCCAAACTCTGCAGAGACAAGAGATGGCTGAGAGAAATCATCATGGTGGTCTGGTCTGAATGGAGAATATTAGGAAAGGGAACGTCTACATCAGAGGAGACCTCACTGGATGTAAGAGGTATGTGGCACTATATTAACCTGTATGTTTTGTAGCACTGTATGTCAAGTTTTCCAAGTATTCCTTTAACACTCGGGCTAATTATCAAGGTTAGGGTTGAGAAAACCCGAACTGTAAAGTTCGAGTTCGTACTGAACTTTAGGATTTTTGGACCCTGGACCCGAACCCGAACATTTCAGTAAGGGTTCGGTGTTCGGCTATTTAATGGCGCTTTTTGAAAGACTGCAGAGCAGCCAATCAACAAGCGTTTAACTTGTGTGCCCTTAGAAGCCATCACAGCCATGCCTACTAATGGCATGGCTGTGATTGGCCAGTGCAGCATGTGACCCAGCCTCTATATAAGCTGGAGTCACGTAACGCTGCACGTCACTCTGCTGTTAATAGTGTAGGGATAGGATGCTGCTGCTGTGAGGGAAAGAATAGGAAAGAATCTTTAATCAGAAGTGCTTGTTAACTTAGCGATCTACCTAGATTTAGTTTTGTGGGTGCAGTGCACAATCTTTTTACCCTGCCCTGAGCCCAGTGACACAGAAAAATAACTTTTATCAGTCTGTTAGTTAGGTGGGTGGCGGTGGCCATTTTATGCAAGCTCATTGCACCAGCACAGCATATGTGCTTTTGTGACATTCAAATTATACTGCGATAATAATCTGGGTTTAAAAAAAACACCGATGTTTGGCAATATCCTACATCTGGTGCCTTTGCAGCATTTGTCAGTGTGCAATTTAAGCTATAAATACAGCAATAATTTTCTGGGCTTGAAAAACATAATTTTTGGGCAAAATACTAAATTTTACAGCCCTTGCTGCATCTGTGCATGTGAAATTCAAGCGTTATATACTGCTGTCATATTCTGTAATTAAAAAAAAACACCCATTTTGGGCAAAGTACTTAATATAGCAGCCTTTGCTGCATCTGTGATTGTTAAAAACTAGCTTGAAATACTTCAATAATTTTCTGGGTTTTAAAAAAACACCAATTTTTGGCAATACCCTCCATCTTGGGCCTCTGTCGCATTAGTCAGTGTGCAATTTAAGCTAGAAATACAGCTATAATTTTCTGGGTTTTTAAAAACACCCTTTTTGGGTAAAATACTCAATTTTACAGCCCTTTCTGCATCCGTATGTGTGAAATTCAAGCGTTATATACTGCTGTCATTCTGTTCAAAAAACACCAATTTTGGGCAAAATACTCAATTTTACAGCCCTTGCTGCATCTGTACGTGTGAAATTCAAGTGTTAAATACTGCTGTCATATTCTGTTATTCAAAAAAACACTCTTTTTGGGCAAAATACTTAATTTGCGGCCTTGTCTGCATCTGTCAGTGTGAGAGACACACTTTAGACATGCTGTGCTATTCTGCTATTTAAAAAACACCTATTTTGGGCAAAAATCTTAATTTTGCAGCCTTTGCTGCATCTGTCATTGTGAGATACACCCTTTAGATACTGTTTTATTCTGCTATAAAAAAAAACACCTATTTAGGGCAAGATCCTAAATTTGAGAAATAGGAGAAGAGCGTCAAATAAGGGACGTGGCCCTGGTCGTGGTGCTGCTGGTGGAGCTCCTGTTGCAGGGAGAGGACATGGTTGATCTGTGCCAGCTACATGCACAAGTGAAACACCTTCCTTAGGTGCGAGTAGGCTGCAGAACCTTCAGGTATTTGGTCGGGCCTAATGTGGCTCTACGAATGGTGAGGCCAGAACAAGTACACGTGATAGTAGATTGGTTTGCTGACAGTGCCTCCAGTTCCTTTACATGGTCTCCAACCCAGTCTCCTGCTAAAAGATAAGAGTTGGCACCTGGAGCCGATGTCCATCAGTCTTTCACCTCACCCCCTTGCAAATCAGCCAAGCAGTCTGAGCCCCAAGTCATGCAGCAGTCTTTCCTTCTTTTTGATGACTTTGCTAGCAGGGTTTCCCAGGGCCATCCACCTAGCCCTGCCCCAGAAGTGGAAGAGATTGGGTGCACTGATGCCCAACCACTTATGTTTCAAGATGAGTACATGGGAGGACCATCGCAGCACGTCTCGGATGATGACGAAACACAGGTGCCAACTGCTGTGGCTTTCGAAAGTGTGCAGACCGACAAGGAGGGCAGGGGTGAAGACTGAGTGGAAGATGATGTGGAGGACGATGAGGTCCTCGACCCCACACGGAATCAAGGTCATGCGAGTGACCTGTGTAGTTCGGAGGAAGAGGCGGTGGTCGCACAGAGCCACCAGCACAGCAGAAGAGGGAGCAGGGTGCAAAAGCGGAGCGGTCGTCACCTAGACAGTACGCATGCTACTGCCCACCGCAGCAAAGGACCGAGCAGACCAAAGCCAGCTCCAAGGAGTTCAGAGCCTGAAGCGAGGCATAAACATTCTCAACCGGAGCACAACCTGCATGACCAGGCATCTAAGTGCAAAGCACGAGCTGCAGTGGAGTAGACACCTCAAAAACCAAGAACAATCTCTGGATCCTCCTGCTTCCTCTTCTGCTGCAGTCTCGGCCTCTTCATCCACCTCTGGAGTGACAGTGCCACCTGCCACCCCGTAAACAGAGGATCTGCCAGCAACACCACTACCTGGGTCACCAAGCATCTCCACAATGTCCCACGGAAGCGTTAAGCTCTCCATCTCTCAAACACTTGAGCGGAAGAGGATGTACCCCCCTACCCACCCACGATCCCTGGCCCTGAATGCCAGCATTTCAAAATGACTGTCCTTTGATATGCTGTCATTCCGTCTGGTGGAGACGGAGAGTTTTAAAAGCCTTATGGCGGTGGCTGTCCCCACAGTACATCGTGCCCAGCCGCCACTACATTTCAAGGCATGCCATCCCTTCCCTGCACAACCAAGTGGGGGACACAATTAGGTGTGCACTGCGCAACGCCATCTGTGGCAAGGTCCACCTAACTACAGATACGTGGACCAGTCAGCACGGTCAGGGACGTTATATCTCCCTAATAGCACACTGGGTAAATGCAGTGGCAGCTGGGCCTGAGGCTGATAGCAGTTTGGCGCATGTCCGTCCACCACCGAGGATTGCAGGGCGCTTCAGTTTGCCTCCTGTTGCTTCCTCCTCCTACTCTGCTTCCTCATCCTCTACCGGCTCCTCATTCAGTCAGCGTAACACCTTCACCACCAACTTCAGCACAGCCAGGGGTAAACGATAGCAGGCAGTTTTAAAACGTATCTGTTTGGGGGACAAATCCCACACCACGCAGGAGCTGTGGATGGGCCTTGAACAACAGACCGATGAGTGGTTGGTGCCAGTAAGCCTCAAGCCCGGCCTGGTGGTGTGTGATAATGGGCAAAATCTCATAGCAGCTCTGGGACTAGCCAGTTTGACGCACATCCCTTGCCTGGCGCATGTGCTGAATTTGGTAGTGCAGAGGTTCCTTAAAAATTACCCCGATATGTCAGCGCTGCCGCATAAAGTGCAGGCCGTCTGTTCGCGCTTTCTGCGTTCTCTCCCTGCTGCTGCTCGACTGTCAGCGCTGCAGCCTAACTTCGGCCTTCCCGCTCACCACCTCATATGCGACATGTCCACAAGGTGGAACTCCACCTTGATTATGCTGGCCAGACTGTGCGAGCAGCAGCAGGCGATAGTGGAGTTTCAGCTGCAGCACGCACGGGTGAGTCGCTCTGTGGAACAGCACCACTTCACCACCAATGACTGCGCCTACATGCAAGACCTGTGTTCCTCGTTGCGCTGTTTCGAGTACTCCACAAACATGGACAGTGCCGATAATGCCGTTCTCAGCATTACTATCCCACTTCTATGCCTCCTTGAAAAAACCGCTGCTGGCGATGATGGAAGAGGATGTGGCACAGGAGGAGGAGGAGGAAGAGGGATCATTTCATAGGGTTTCCGGCCAGTCATTCACAAGTGGCTCTGAGGGTGGGTTCCTGCACCCACAAACGCCAGGTACACAATTGTCCAGCCAGGGCACAGTTCTGAAGGATGAGGAGGAGAAGATGGAGGAGGAGGAACCGTATTCACAGCAGGGTGGCACCCAAACCAGCTCATGGCCATCACTGGTGCGTGGCTGGGGGATACAGAGGACACAGTCGATACACCTCCCAGAGGACAGCTTTTCGCTGCCTCTAGGCAGCCTGCCACAAATGAGCAATTACATGCTGCAGTGTCTCCGCAACGACCGCCGAGTTGCCCACATTCTAACTTGTGCTGATTACTGGGTGGCCACGCTGCTGGATCCCCATTACAAGGACAACGTACCATCCTTAATTCCGTCACTGGAGCGTGATCGTAAGATGCGCGAGTACAAGCGCACGCTGGTAGACGCGCTGCTGGTGGCATTCCCACCTGACAGCTGGGGCACAGTGGAAGCACAAGGCGAAGGCAGAGGAGGAGGAAGAGGTTGCCAAAGCAGCTAAGCAACCACCAGCACCTCAAAAGGCAGGGTTAGCATGGCCGAAATGTGGAAAAGATTTGTCAGCACGCCACAACAACCAGCACCACCAGCTGATATGAGTATTACACTCACCGGTAATCTGGTTTCCTGGAAGTCTCCATGACAGCACAAACTGAGATTGCCTTCCTCTGATAGGACAGGAAAAAGCACACACAGAGGTTAAAAACCCCACCCCCACCCCTCATCGCCAGTGTATTATAACAGGAGTAGGACAAGGGGTAGAACATAAAACTAGTCAAAGTAGTCTATTGACAAAGAAAAAACAAAGGGCGGGACAAAGTTGTGCTGACATGGAGACTTCCCGGAAACCGGATTACCGGTGAGTGTAATACTCATTTCCCCAGTCGTCTCCATGACAGCACAAACTGAGAACTAACAAAGTAACTTAGGGGGGGACTACAGCACCTAGGACCTTACGTCCAAAAGCCAAGTCCTCATCAGCAAACACATCCACCCTATAATGCTTGGTGAAGGTGTGGGCCCTCTTCCAGGTAGCTGCCCTGCAGATTTGTTCTAACGAAGCAGAGGCTCTCTCAGCCCAAGAAGTGGAGACCGATCTAACTGGGTTATAAGGGATGGAGGAGCCTCCTTACCGGAGGCTTTATAGGCCTCGGAGATGGTGCATCTAATCCAGCGGGATATAGAGCTCTTAGCTGCCTTCTTACCCCTATTTGGACCTGCAAACTGGATAAATACATTTTTGTCGATACGCCACTCCTCCGTGGCGTGTAAATAATGAAGAACTGAATGGCTAACGTCTAAATTGTGGAATCTAGATTCCTGCTCGTCTTTAGGGTTAGGGAAAAAAGACGGGATAACTGTATCTTGTGACCTGTGAAAGGAGGAGACCACTTTGGGGAGAAAACAGGGGTCTAATTTGAAAACAAGCTTGTCGTCTAGCACCTTGAGGAAGGGTTCCTGTATGGACAGGGCCTGCAGCTCACAAACCCTCCTTGCGGAGGATATGGCCACTAGGAAGATGGTTTTCAGAGTGAGCCACTTAAAAGATGGGGAGAAAAGAGGCTCAAACGGTACATTCGACAGCCGTAAAAGGACGGTGTTAAGGTTCCATGGTGCGACCATATTCCTAACTCGGGGATTTAGTCGATCTGCCGCTTTCAGGAATCTTGCTACCCAGGGGACCTCATAAAGGCTGGTATTATAGAGGGCCCCCAAGGCCAACACCTGGACTCTCAATGTGTTAGGAGCAAGGCCCAAATCCAACCCATCCTGGAGGAATTCCAGGATAAGAGAGAGATTAGGGGTGGACTGGTTGAACCTGACTCCGCCCCAGGAGGCAAACTTCCTCCAAACCTTGAGGTACGCTTTGGAGGTGTTGGACTTCCTACTGAGTAAGAGGGTCTTAACTACTCTTACAGAGAGCCCTAACCCTAGCAAGAGGAATTTCTCAGAATCCAGGCCGACAGCTTGAGGAGGTTGGTATTGGGGTGCGGTATGGGACCCTGGGTTAGAAGACCCTCCTCCGGCAGGAAACGGATGGGATCTTCCGGGCTGAGGGACCCGAGGAGCCCGAACCAGCTTCTCCTTGGCCAGAATGGGACCACCAGAATCAGTCTGCACCTTTCGGACTGAAACTTTTGGAGCACTCTTGGGATTACTGGTATCGGGGGGGAAAGGCGTAGACTAGACCTGTCGTCCAGCTCTGGGAAAAAGCGTCTATTGCCACACATGGGTCTCTTCGATTGAGGGAGAAGAAATCCTGAACCTTGTGATTCTTTGCTAATGCGAACAGGTCTAGGATAGGACTCCCCCAACGATCTCGAATCTGTTGAAAGGCGGCCTGGGACGAAGACCATTCGCAGACTGAGGTAATCCGCCTGGAGATTCAGGGATCCCTTCAGATGTACTGCCGCAAGGGATTGTAGATTCTTTTCTGCCCAAAGGAAGATTCGGTCTGAGAGCCTCTGGAGGTGACCGTGTCTTGTTCCTCCCTGGTGCTGGATAAACGCCACCGCTGTAGAATTGTCCGAATGGACCAGGACGTGGTGATTTTTGGCCTGTGATTGGATGGACCTGAGGCCTTCCCAAACCGCACGGAGTTCTCTGTATTTGGAGGACATCCTTCTCTGGTCATCGGACCAAATCCCCTGAAAAGTCTCTGAAGCCGTGAGGGCCCCCCAGCCCCAAGAGCTGGCGTCCGTTGTGAGGGAAAGCACACCCTCCTGCCTCCATGGAACTCCCGTTTCCAGGTTCTTGGTCTTGAACCACCAGCCCAGAGAAGCCTTCACCTCCCGGGACACTGACAACCCTTGGTCCAGGGATGATCGATACCTGTTCCATTGTTTTAGAACCAGCTTCTGTAAGGGTCTCATATGGAATTGGGCTCACGCTACCGCAGGGATGCAGGAGGTGAGATGGCCCAGCATTTCCATGCCCCGCCTTATTGAGCAACGGGACTGCTTGGTGAAGTGGAGGACCCTTGACTTCAGCTTCTGTACCTTTAGCGGAGGGAGAAAGGATTTTTGAAGAGCTGAATCCAAGAGAATACCCAGGAATACCTTCCGATGGTCTGGGAACATGTCGGACTTCTCCCGGTTGACCAACCAGCCCAAGTTCTGGAGGGGCAAGAGAACCACTTGGATGTGTCTGTGAAGGAGATCTGAGGTTTCCGCTACTATTAGCAGGTCATCTAGGTAAGGGACGATTATTATCCCCTCCTTGCTTAGGGAGGCTACGACCTCCGCCATAACCTTGGTGAATATGTGGGGTGCCGATGATATGCCGAACGGGAGGCACTTGAACTGATAGTGGCGGACTGTTCCGCCTTGCTCCACCGCGAACCTCCGATATCTTCTAGAACGGACCTGTATTGGGATATGGAAATATGCATCGGAGAGGTCTATTGTAGCCATCATAGACCCCCTTTTGATGAGCTTCACCGCTGACTTGACGGTCTCCATCCTGAACTTGTGGTAGGTGATGTGTTTGTTCAGGGGTTTTAAATTTATGATGGTCCGAAAATTGCCATTCAATTTCCGGACTCGAAGCCCCTGGTGAGCTTGGTTAGGACGAATCTCTGCGGAGGAAGGGAATCCAGTTCTATAGTGTAGCCATGTTCTACGATGCCTAATATATACGGATCCGTGATGGTTTGTAACCAACCCCCAAGAAAGGAGCTGAGCCTTCCTCCGACCGGGATGATGTCATTGTTTTGATGAAGAGGGAGAGGGATCTCTCCTGTTGGGATTAAGGAAAAAACTTTTTCCTCTCCCGCTTCTTGTAAACCGTGACCCTCGTGGCTCCTCCTATCGGCCCTGGGATCCTGCTGGGGCCTCCAAAAAAACCTGTCTCCTGGACTTGGATTTGTCCTCTGGAAAGCCCTTCTTACGGTCCATGGCGTTCTCAAGTATCTTTTCCAGGTCGTACCCGAACACGTATTGACCGTGAAAGGGTAGAAATATCAGCCTTTTTTTTAAATACAGTGTCGCCCGACCAGGCCTTAAGCCACAGTACCCGTCTGGTGGTATTGGACAGGACCGCCGTGCATGCAGATAGCCTAACCGATTCTACAGCGGCATCGGCAAGGAAGAAAGTGGCCTTTTTCAGAAGAGGAATACTGTCCAGGATTTCCTCCCAAAAGGGCCTTATTCGCTATATGACGCTCTAGTTGCTCAAGCCACACGGCGAGTGTACGAGCCACACACGTCGCTGCTACCCCCGGTTTTAGGAGAGCTGCTGTAGCTTCCCAGGTCCTCTTGAGCAGACTCTCTGCTTTCCTATCTAGAGGGTCCCTGAGCTGCGCCGCGTCCTCAAACGGACCGTTTGTTTCGCTACCTTAGCAACGGGAGCGTCTACCCTGGGAATGGCCTTCCAATCGGCACAGTCCGCTTCGTCAAAGGGGTATCGTCTTTTGAGGCCCCGTGGGATAAAGGAACCCTCCTCTGGCTTCTCCCATTCTGCCCGTATCATCTTCTGGACATTGTCCGGGACCGGGAACACCAATTTGTGCCTCTCCCTTAAACCCCCAAAAATCTCCTCCTGGACTGACTTGGACCTCTAAGGGATCTCCATCCAAATAGTTGCCCTGATGGTTCGGATCAATTCTTCGATATCCTTTGGGTAAAAGAGGAATCTCCTGTACTCGCTACTTTCCTCCAATTCCAGAGATCTAGCAGAAGTCCCCACATCTGACAAATCAGAGTTGGCCAAGTCCAGGTCGCTCCCAGAGTAGTCAAGGCATCTGGAAGAGGGTGGTCTGTGGCCCTGGCAGGGCTGGGGTATAGGGGAGGCAGGGGGGTCCCTAGCTGCCAACGCTGATTGGACCTCCATTCTGACCAGAGTCTTGATCTCCTCCATAAAATTGGAGGACTCCGCCTTCACCACGGTAGAGGTGCAGTCTTTACACAGTAGCTTGGACCCTGAGAAAGGAAGGCGGTTAGAACAGATGCCGTACTTCCTGGGTCTGGTTTTAACAGAGGAGGTAGACTCCTTTTCTCCCTGTAACACACAAGGGAGGAAAGGGTCAACCACAGCAGGGCAAATACGCAATGAAAAAAAGGTGCCAGCAGGCTACTCACACCGCCCAGAGTGGTAGGGGGCTCAGGACCGGAGCAAGTGGTGGTAGGGGCGCTCATCTTCTCAGCTCCCGTCCACTTGAGTTGCTGTCAGCAGGTAGGGTGAACTGTTGAGGCCTCAGAGCGGTCCGAATCGGCGACCCTTTTTGAATTTGGCAGCCTCCGTGACGTCACAACGCTAGCCACGCCTCCCGGCGTCAGACGTCATCACCCGGCGACTGGAGGGAAGCGCGTCATAGCGTCGCTCCAGCCGCCATTACAGCACTGCTTCAAGCCCGCCTGGGCCGCCGCAGAGGGAACTTCGCCGGGATCACCATGAATGAGGGTGACCCGGGCATAGACCGTGCCTGGAGGAGGGAAGAGCCGGACCCCGGAGCCGACCTCCGGTCTAACGGATGACACCCCGCCGTAGCAGGGCGATAAGAAAAAAACAGGACTAGGGAACCCAGAAGAGCTCCCAGCACCTCTCTGGCATTCCTTCCTTGACAGGACAGGAAAAACACTGGCGATGAGGGGTGGGGGTGGGGTTTTTAACCTCTCTGTGTGCTTTTTCCTGTCCTATCAGAGGAAGGCAATCTCAGTTTGCGCTGTCATGGAGACGACTGGGGAAATGGAAGGTCTTAGCAGGAGGGAGCATTTCAGCAACATGGTGGAGCAGTATGTGTGCACACGCCTACACATACTGAATGACGGGTCTGCCCCCTTCAACTTCTGGGTCTCCAAATAGGGCACATGGCCTGAGCTTGCCCTTTACGCCTTGGAGGTGCTAGCCTGCCCTGCAACCAGTGTATTGTCTGAACGTGTGTTTAGTATGGCAGGGGGCGTTATCACAGACAAGCACAGCCTCCTGTTCACAGCCAATGTGGACGAGCTCATGTTCATTAAAATGAACCAGGCATGGATCCCACAGGACTTGTCTGTACCTTGTGCAGAATAGACATGTATACCGGCCTTAACCAGCCATTGTTATACTACAGCGCAATTGCTCATTGTTGTATTTTGGATATTTCCCACTCTTTTGGAGTGTACCTTAATTTAAAAAAATATATATATTTTTTTAATTTAATAATACCTAAAACCAGTGTTGGCTACCTCTTCCTCCTCCACCACCGCTTCCAAATACACCGCTACGTCCACCGCCTCCTCAAACTCCTACTCCATATGGACCTCCACCTCATAAATCATGTATTTTTTTATTTATTTGTATGTATTTTATTTTATGGCATTTCACTAATTTGTCTGTTACATTTTCAGGTGAAATTCACCAATTTTTGGGTGTAAAATACCCCTGCTCTATCTAGTAGACAGGTAACATTTCACTAATTTGTCTATTACATATTCGGGTGTAATTCACCAATTTTTGGTGAATTACAGTAGACAGGTAAAAAAAATTCACTAATTTTTCTGTTACATTCTTGGGTGACATTTTACAATTTTTGACGTGAATAAACCACTGCTCTGCATAGATGACGGGGACCGAAATTTTTAAAAATCATCTATTCCATTGGTGGGTGACATTTCTGTCAATGAAAAACCCCTGCTCTGCATAGGAGACAGGGAATTAAATTTGTAAAATTCGTCTTTAATTGGCCTTTTCATTCAATCCTTCTGCTTTAATAACTTGTCCCACATTTCAGCCATTGACCTCCCTTGGATGTGGTATCCCTTACTCACGCTCCCTCTCCGGCGTGGAACCCTGATTCACCGATAACAGTGATCAACATGGTAGGCTCAGAAAAGAACATCGAAATTTGATAGAGAAGATATCCAAATGGATCGTGGACGTCACAGAGACGTGCGATCAAGCAGAAGTTATCTAGTGTCAACAAAGCTGCAGCAGGGCCTCTCCTGTCTAACGTTTCCAAATCCCAAATACCCCAGTAACATTCCCTATAATTTTTTATTAATCATTCCAATAACAGGGCATCTTAAGAATCCTGTATTGTTATTTATTGTCACTACCTCCCCGAGTCGGGAGTGAGTAATTGCCGCGCGCCCCCTCCTTTCCTTCAATTCTTCCATTTTAATAGCTTCTCCCACATTTCCGCTCGATCACAATTAAATTTCATCCATTGATCTCCCTTGGATGTGTTCTCTCTTTCTCACGCTCCCTCTCCGGCGTGGAACCCTGATTCGCCTATAACCGTGAGCAACATGGTAGGAGCAGTAAAGAACATCGAAAGTTGATAGAGCAGATATCCAACTGGATCGTGAACATCACTGGGACGTGCGACATGGTGGGGCAGTATGTGTGCACACGCCTACACGAACTGACTGATGGGTCTGCCCCCTGCAACTTCTGGGTCTCCAAATTGGGCACATGGCCTGAGCTTGCCCTTTACGCTTTGGAGGTGCTGGCCTGCCCTGCAGCCAGTGTATTGTCTGAATGTGTGTTTAACACGACTGGAGGGGGTTATCATAGGTTATATTTCCCAATGTTTTAGGTGTACCCTAATTTACAAAAATATAAATAAATTAGGGAGCAGTGTAGGCTACCTCCTCCTCCTCCACCGCAGCTTCTACCTACACCGCCACATCCACTGCCTCCTCAACCTCCTACTCCATATGGACCTCGTCCTCCTAGATCAAGATTATTATTTTTTATTTTTACGTATTTTATGTTATTTAAAGTAATTTCCCTATCCACATTTGTTTGCAGAGCACTTGCCATGCTCTTAACCACATTTTGCTGCCCTTTCCATGAGATTTTTAGAGCCATTTTAGTGCTCAAAAGTTCGTGTCCCCATTGACTTCAATGGGGTTCGGGTTCAGGGTCAAGTTCGGGGTCCGAACTCTAAGGCCTCTTTCACACGGGCGTCATGTTTTTTGCCCGGATAAGAGGCGGGTGAATACAGAATGCTTAGTATAATAGTGCTGGAAGGGTTAAAAATAATAAAAAAGTTAACTCACCTTCTCCTCTTGTTCGCGTAGATGCCGGTCTGTTCTTTAGCTGTGGGCTGAATGACCTGAGGTGATGTCAGATCACATGCTCCAATCACATGGTCCATCACCATGGTGATGGAGCATGTGATCTGACATCACCACAGGTCCTTTAGCCCACAGATAAAGAACAGACCGGCATCTACGCGAACATGAGGAGAAGGTGAGTTAACTTTTTTATTATTTTTAATCCTTCCAGCACTATTATACTAAGCATTCTGTATTCAGAATGCTATTATTTTCCCTTATAACCATGTTATAAGGGAAAATAATACAGTGAATAGACTGTCACCTAGAACCCATGCGTGAAAATCGCACCGCATCCGCACTTGCTTGCGGAAGCATGCGATTTTCACGCAACCCCATTCATTTCTATAGGGCCTGCGTTACGTGAAAAACGCACAAAGAGGAGCATGCTGCGATTTTCACGCAACGCACAAGTGATGCGTGAAAATCACCGCTCGTGTGCACAGTCTCATAGAAATGAATGGGTCAGGATTCAGTGCGGGTGCAGTGCGTTCACCGCACGCATCGCACCCGCACGGAAAATTCGCCCGTGTGAAAGGGGCCTAACTTTTTTGTGAAGTTCGGCTGAACCCGTCGAACCCAAACATCCACAGTTGCTGACACATAAAAACCGGCTCTTACTCCACCGAAGCCAGGAACCTCGGTGACACGTACCCATCATCCACGATGATTCCTTGTACCTACTTACATACCTCCCCTCTTTGTTCAACCCTGAGGGGGTGTACACATGCCATACAGTATATTCGGTACAGGACATCCGCATTTCCCTGCAACCTGCCTGCCCTGTGTTCTACAGAGAACTTAAAGTTTTGTAAGGACAAGAACCACCTGGTGACTCTGGGATTTCTGTCTTTGGCCTGGCTCATCCACTTGAGAGGGGAGTGGTCAGTCACTAGGTGGAATGTTCTCCCCAACAAATAATAGCTTAGGAAGACAACGGGTTGCTCCTCACCATTGATTTCAGAGACTGTAAAGCACTGAGACCAAAACCGGATACCCACACAGGACCTACTTTAAAGCGGAGAAAGCCTCTTCTGCCCGGTCATTCCAGTGAACCATCACTGACTTGCTTCCCTTCAATAACCCTGTCAATGGCGCGGCTACAGTAGCAAATTGGAGAAAAAATCTCATGTTATAGCCTATCATTCCTAGGAATGAGTTTACTTGTTTAGCGGTGACAGGTCGGGGCCAATTTGTTATCGCCTCAATTTTGTTTACTTGGGGTTTGATCACTCCGCGCCCAATGACATACCCCAGGTATTTTGTCTCCTCTAACCCTATCGCTCATTTTTTGGGGTTATCGGTTAATCCAGTTTTTCAAAGGGAGTTTACTACAGCCTGCACTTTGGGCAGACGACTTTCCCAGTCAAAACGCCGAAGCGTACCAACGATGTTGTCGCAGCACAATGTCCATTAGCCTTTGGAAAGTGGCGGGGGCGCCATGCAGACCAAAGGGTAACACCTTATACTGGTATAGCCCCTCCGGTGTAAAGAAGGCCGTTTTCTCTTTGGCAGCCTCCGTTAAGGTCCAAAATACCGGGCTTGTCCTAACCTCTCAATCAGCTTGTCTACCTGAGGCATAGGATACGCATTGAAATTGAGATTTTGTTTAGTTTCTGGAAATCGTTACAGAATTGTAACTACCCGTCCGGCTTTGGTATTAAGACGATCGGACTGGCCCACTCATTTTTGGACTCCTCAATGACGTCTAGTTGCAGCATTAGCTGCACTTCCTCCGAGATGGCTTGTCGCAGCGCCTCAGGTACCAGGTATGGTTTCAACCAGATTTTGGCCTGAGGCTCAGTGACAATATCATGCTGGATTATGGAAGTGCATCCAGGGAGGTCTGAGAACACGTTCGTGTTCCTGCTGACGAACTCCCTGGCCTCCTGAGTCTGCTTAGAGGAGAGGCTGCCAGCAATCTTCACTGTGGCAACTACTTCTGTTACATCAGACTGAGGGGCCGGAACCTCTCCTCCTAGAAAGCTCGTCTGCGGGCTGTCGTCAGTACTGGTTTCCCTATCTTTCCAAGGTTTGAGCAAATTCACATGGCACACCTGCTCCGGCTTCCGGCGCCCTGGCTGGTGTACATTGTAGTTTACTTCTCCAACTTTTTCGAGTACCTCGTAGGGTCCCTGCCACCTAGCCGGTAACCTACTGTCCACTGCCGGTAACAGAACCAAAACTCGATCTCCTGGATTAAAGATCCAGATCCGAGCCTGCCGAATATACACCCGACTTTGAGCTCACTGAGCTACCTCCATATGTTCCTTTACTAGCGGCAACACTTTCCATACGTTCCTGCATCTGGGTAACATATTCAAAAACGCTTTTATATGGTGTGGGTTGTTGCTCCCACGCCTCTTTGACTATATCCAACAGACCACTTGGATGTCTGCCATATAGAAGTTTGAAGGGCGAGAACCTGGTAGAGGCCTGGGGTCCCATTCCTTCTCATCTTTAGACACTAACTTTTTCAACATATTTTTTTATGTTTGGTTAAACCGTTCTATCAGTCCGTAGTTGTTTTATGTGCAGCAACTTACAGAGTTCCCACATGACCCTGGACATAAAAGGGGTCCCCTGGTCAGTCAGAACCTCTTTAGGTAGCCCCACTCTGGAGAACATCCCCATTAACTCCTTTGCTATGAATTTGGCCGATGTATGTCGCAGTGGCACCGCCTCCGGGTACTGAGTGGCGTAGTCTAGGACTACCAAGACATGTTGGTGCCCTCTAGCTGACTTCAGTACTGGGCCTACAAGATCCATAGCGATTCTTTCAAATGGAGTTTCGATAATCGGGAGAGGCACTAAGGGACTGCAAAACAGGTGCTAGGGGCTAGTTGCTTGGCAGGTCGGGCAAGACTTACAAAAGTCATTCACCTCTCTAAACACACTGGGCCGTAAAACCGTTGTAGTATCCAGTCCTGTGTCTTCTGCAATCCCAGATGACCCCTAAAAACATGTTGGTGTGCTAACTCTAACACGAGTTTTCAATAAGCCCAGGGCACCACCAACTGTTCAATGGGTTCACCCCGCAGCTGGTTTACCCAATATAGCATATTCTGGTTGACCACAAAACGGGGGAACATCGACTCGGCCCCAGGTTGTTGGGGTAGCCCATGAACTATTACCACATTCTCCCAAGCCCGGGATAGGGTTGGGTCTCAGCTTTGGGCTGTTCCAAAATTCTCCCCGGAGACATTGAGGTCTGCCAACTCCCGGTGGCAATTCCCCCACGTCTCCCACCATTACCTTATGCAGGGTTGTCTCCCCCTCTTCCACCGAGGTGGCAGTCACCCCTACTACTGGCCCTTCGGCCTCAGATTCCCAGGTTTCTGGCCGTCCTCCTGAACGAGGCCAATCTTCTGGGCTCACCCCTGACTCAGTGGTACCAGTCACTCTCACAACCGACCATAGGGCCGGGAAACCCGGAAAGTCTCTCCCTATTATGAGTTCATAGTGTAAGTTTGCAGCGACTGACACTTCGTGGGTCCACCTACTGGCTACCGTGGTTAGAGTCACTAGCGCTGTTGGGTAGCCTTTTAAGTCTCCGTGAATGCACATCACCCCAGCTTTCCGGCCAGTATACTCAGCGGTCCGCACTAGGGTAGCCCTTACTAGGGTCACCAAGCTCCCAGAGTCCAGCAGTGCCTCAGCTTGAGTGTCTCTCACTTCCACCTGGCACAAGTGGTCTAGAGCCTCCGGGGTACCTGTGGCACACAGTTTCATAGCATACAGTGACTGACAGTAACCACAATTAGTGTCCATGGGCTCAACCCAATGGAGACACTCAGCCCTTATATGGCCAGGTTCCTGACACCGCCAGCAGATTAACTGGGTCTAGCCCATAGTGGGAACCTCCCAGGTGGGTTTCACTGGCTCATACCGTTGGGCCTGGGGCGGGGAGTTCTGGGGTTTACCTGCCCCCTTCCCGAAAGAACGCCCCTTAAGATTCTTAGTGGCCTCATAGCTTTCCACCAGGGCCACCATTTCCAGGAGACACCTGACCGATCCAGAGCTGGAGCCCTCTCCAGATGGGCAGCTCCCTTTCCTGGGTGGCAGCGCCCTCCAGAATATGTCAGCCAATAGTCTATCCAGCATAGCCATGGCACATCAGGCTGTAGCCACTTTTGCAAAAGGTGGAGTAAGTCATAATACTGGGGTCTCGCAGGCTCAGACAGCTTAAACCACCACTGATGTACCCGCTGGGCCCGGACCAACACATTTACCCCCAGTCTTGCCAAAATCTCATCCTTTACCTTTGGGTAGTTGGCCGCTTGATCGTCCTGGTGGCCACTTTATCGTACATCACCAGGTAGGTTTTGATGTCTTCTGTGGGTGCCATCTTAGGGATCGCTGCACGGACTGTTTTTCGGACATCGTGGACGCTTGGGGTTGCTTCTGCTGTCTGCAAAGCCATCACATGTTGTAGCAGTAACTGGTTGGTCTATTAATGTTGCTTATTAGCCTCCTGTTGGTGCAGGTTGGTCTCTTGCTGCTGTAGCTTAGCTTCCATGAGGGCCTTCACAACAGCCTCCATTTTTTCATGGGGTACGGGTTGTAATACTGCTGGTTTAATGTACGACATACAACTGTGCCCAAAAATGCAAACCAACAAAATATATTGGCATTCACGCCAGCCTCAATGTGCTTGCCCGCATCCTCCACCAAATCTGGGGATTCGCTCTGGTAGTTAGGATTAGCGGGTGCAGCACAGAGGCAAAGTACAAGTTCTTGGTTCAAAACATCAGTGTTTTTTCACACGTGAAAGCAAAACAAAAACGCAAGTTGCTTGGTGATCATTCACACATGAAAAGTTCATATACAAAACAGTCACCTTTTCTCCTGGGTGTTACTTCACACCCTGTTGGAAGTGCTACTTTGTCAAGTCCACAGGCAGGCATTAGGCGGCCTGTTCGCCCTCACATGGGTCTGAGCTCTCCAGCCCGGCTCAAGCCACGGATCCCAACACAGCCCTCAGATCACAGCACACAGACCTCCTGAGCTCCACTGTCAGACGGAGGTAATCCTCTCCACCTGGCAGTGCTAGCTGGTTTATATGCCTGCCAAAACCCTGCCTGGAACATGGGGAGTAGTCACCCACCCAGCACTTTGACTACTCCCATTAAGAGCCATCCCGGATCAGCTATCACAGCCATACTAAGTATCAAGGTGTCAAACAGCCACTGCTGCTGACGCATAAAAACCGGATCTTACTCCACCGAGGCCAGGAACCTTGGTGACTCGTACCTATCATCCATGATGATTCCTTGTACCTTCTTACAGTAAGCTTTTCCCAAAGGCTGTGTATAGGGGGTGTTATGAGTCCCTTTCCTGATATACAATGCAATATTTTCAAATGGCCAAGGGGGTGCAATAAATTCTGCAATGCCCAACTGCGGGGTTCAGTCCTTCAACAGATGGGCAGCTCGTTTCAGTAGTGTGGAGGGAGCCAGAAGCCACTGGCCCAATCCATAGTGCAGTGAAGTCCACAGCCTAATGTGAGCATTACTTTCTTGTTTCTTACCAGTCTTGTTAGAATGGCCATCATCCTTAGGATAGCACTTAGTACAGGCACTTTTTGGGCTACTCTTGGTTCACAGGGATGGTGTTTCCCTGGCTACTGTACACACACAGGCCAACCGACTACTCACTACTAAACTCTTTTCAGAAGTTCCTAACTAAAGGACTGGAACCAGCCCACTCCTGACACCTATCTCTAATACGCACAATTTAACTTTCCCCTCACATTGAGCCTTTCAGAATACCAAGTGCATAACAAAGCCACATTAAGCACTATTACCAATGGAAGTGCATAATCACCATACATTAACCCTTGTCTTACAGTAAACGTTTTAGCAGTGAACCACCGGGTCCCTGCTTCTACATGAAGAATAACATTTTCTGACCATTTTCTCAGTTATCATTGACCTAGTGGGTGGAGACTAGCTGTTATGATTGCTCCCATGAATGCACATGGAGAAAGTAGAAAAGATGCTGCTCCCTAAAGCCTCATTCACACGTCAGTGTTTCGGTCAGTGATTTCCATCAGTGATTGTGAGCCAAAACCATGTGCAGCTCTAAACACAGAACAGGAGCAGATCTTTCCCTTATACCTTATCTCTGTAGAGGCTCCAATCCTGGTTTTAGCTCAAAATCACTGGTGGAAATCACTGACCAAACACTGATGTGTGAATAAGGCTTAACTCTCTCACTCAAAAGCACCACACAGGACATAAAGAAGCAGTGAGCAGTAGTAATGTAAATCAAGCACTTGTGAGATATAACACTTGCTATTTGCTGCCATAGCCTCTGTGTTTCTCACACTGCAGTTTATCCCACCCCACCCTCCCCTCTTTAGGAAGGGGGGGAATAGATAAGTAGAGAAAGAGGTATTTTTATCTGATAAGATACATTACAAAATTTAATTAATCTGTCTGTACTATTGATTTATGCAAAGATGTGTGAAAAGTTAGGTTACTTTCACACTGGCATTTCTAGGTCCACCTGTGAAATCCGTTTCAGGGCTCTCACAAGCGGCCCAAAACGGATCAGTTTGGCCCCAATGCATTCTGAATGGATAAGCATACGTTCAAAATGCATTAGTTTGTCTCCGTTCAGCCTCCATTCCACTCTGGAGGCGGACACCAAAACGCTGCTTGCAGCGTTTTGATGTCCGCCTGACAATTTGGAGCCAAACGGCTTCGTCCTGACTTACAATGTAAGTTAATGGCGACAGATCCGTTTTCACTGACACAATATGGTGCAATTGAAAACGGATCCTCCTCCCATTGACTTTCAGTGTAAGTAAAAACGGATCCGTTTGCATTATCATGAACACAAAATAAATATAATGCAAATGGATCCGTTCTGAACGGATACAAGCATTTGCATTATAGGTGCGGATCCGTCTGTGCAAATACCAGACGGATCCGCACCTAACGCAGGTGTGAAAGAAGCCTTAGTAATCATTTAAATGTGAGCTGAGCTGCAACATCTGATACGGCCTACGGGCAAGCATGGCTCTGTTTCTGGAACAAAGCAGCCATGTTTATATAATCTCCATATAATCCTATTAATTTTGACCTGCTGATCATAGAAGGCTTGTTCTGTGGGTGTTGCAAGCGTGCAAAGAGGTTCCTTCAAGACATGCCAACAATGGAAAGGTGATAACGGAGCAAATGGAATCCATTGATGGTGGCAAATTACTGTTACACTTCTACGTAAAAATGATAAAGCATGTAAGCATTGCGCTGACATTGTCTGTAAATGAATGCTTCCATATGCATATTAGTTACATATACTATAGTTTCTATGAGAAAACCAGAACCAGCCAAGAGCTGTTTTGATTATATTAGGGTGTTTTAAGCCTTTGCATTTTAAGCATTTGCACTTTTCTAAAAACTTTTCTAAACTATTGAGGTGCAAAAAATGTCTAAATAAAATCATAAAAAAATCTAAAAATCTAAAAATAATAAATCTGGTGAAAGTATGCTAGTTTTTTGGAAGAACCGAGCATGTTCCCATTGATACAAAAGTGAGAATATATATGTATATATATATATATATATATATATATATATATGTATATATATAGGTATCACCAGGTCCAAAAATGTCCGGACTATTAAACATTTGTGCAGTGTACTCAGTAATGGAAAAAAAAATATAAAACATGCAATTTGCCATTTTTTTATTACCTTGTTCCCCCCCAAAAAAATTATAAAATAAAAGTAATCAAAAATTCATATGTACTCCAAAAATGGTATCAATAAAACTACAGTTCGCCCCGCAAAAAACAAGATGCCAAACAACTCTGTAGACAGAAATATGAAAAAGTTATGACTGTCAGAAAATGGCGATGCAAAGAAAAATTCGCTTTTTTCAAAGGTTTTTATTTTTTAAAAAGTAGTCAAACAAAAAAACAGCAAATTTGGTATTGTCATAATCTTATTGACCAGCAGAATATGGACATCATGTCATTTATAGCACACAGTGAATGCCATAATATCAAAACCCAAAAAACCCTGTCGGAATTATATATTCTTTTCAATTTCACTTTCTTTCTTTTTTTGTTGCTCCCTTTGTGCCTATGCCTAAGACTTTCTCACTGCAGCTCACTTCTTCTCCTTTTCCACTCCTCATAGACTAATATGGTTAGCTGCAATCTAAGCAGACAGTCAGGTTCAGCAGAGAATTCAGTGGGAAAATTGAAAGTTTGAAGGGTCAGCAATAGGGGTGAACAGCCCATGCCCAGAATTCCCCCCTAAAAATTAAGGGGGTCATTTATTATTCCGAAATACGCCTAAATTCGGCATAGTTCAGGCACTATGGGGCTTTATTAAGACCAGCGTCTAAAACGCTGGTCTTAATAAATGTGCCCCTAAATGCTTTTCATTCCCGAGGACAAAAGGATCATGTATGCTGAAATTCAACATGCCCGACCCTTCTCATTCCTGACATTTGGGGAAAGTTGGGAGGCCCCATACACATTAGAAGGTTGGCCGAAATCTGTAGGTTCGGCCAACATACATCTAATGTGTATGGACAGCTTTACAGCGCACTGATGAATGGATAGTTAATTGCTTGCAGAATATTGTATTGTCAACCTTTTAGGCACAGAACATCATCTCAATCACCACCATCAACACCAGCTGTATCATTTGAATCAGCATGTTGTCTAAAAGATTATTTTTCCATAGATACAAGGCATTATACATTATATCACAAAGACTTGTCTTGAGTGTAGGTGATCCGAAAGTGAAGATCAAACACCAAAAGTGAACAATCACCTAATGCCTCTCCAGAACATCACAATATTTAATATCCTGCAATAAAATTAATTTGCTTCAATTTGATAAGAACTGGATAATTTCCAGCCACCCAAACCCAGCCTGAAAGCGATTCAATCAAGAAAAGAATAGAAGATAATGTTACGGGGCCTTTCTCAGGTCAATGAGAATTGGCCCTTTTTTTTTACTGTTCTTTAATATAAGCTCCCATAAAGATTATTAACCAGCTCCTTAATGGGGGACGTTGGAAAGCTGGCTCCTGGTACATGAGAACTGAGATCATCCCAATACTGGAAATTGTTAGAATACTGAAACAATTTAGAAATTAACATGAATTATATGATTGCATTTATTGTAGCATCATCGCACTTTCTATAGATGTACAGACACACCGCATGCTCGAGATCCGTTTGCTACATTATATTGACTTTATGGCTAAATGTTATTAACATAAAAATATAGAGATAAAACACAAAGAATATTTTCTATATTGGCAATGGAAGAAGTTTAGTTCAGAAGTAATGTAGGTATCCTAACAGAGATGACAGTTATGTATCTGCCATTGAGAAAGGCCACATCATTACTATGGGCCTATGGATGAGGAAGGCACTGAGCCACCTACATCCCTCTCACTTACCTGTCAACCATTTCAACAACCAGTTTGCATAGCCTAGTATAGATAGGCGTTGGTGCCTTAGTAATTCTCTTTTTACAAAGGTGGGTAAAAGATGCTAAGGAGCTTTGTTACCCATGGTTGGGTCATCCTACTGCACAGTATTCAACTGTATTGCTGTCCTAAGGGCATAGATACAGTTGGATTCAGGAGGACACATGCGGCTGCTGGCCAGGTGCGTGGGAGAGAATCAGATCATTATATACCCGGCTGGCGAGGAGTGCTTAGGTGACCCTCCTAGGCTTTCGGCCCACCAGGAAATTTCCCTGTTGGGTCTATGGACAATCCGCTCCTGATAGTTATCCTTTCACTTTAGAGGAAATACTCCCCAACCACTAATGCTTCAGTTTTATAACAGAATAATACTGCCTAAAAACATTGCAGTAATTGATGGTCTTAGTTGTACATGAAAACTAGCTGATCACAATGATTTTGAAAGTAACTGGTGGTATATACGATGTTAGGGCCATAATGTGCCAGTAACAAAACACTAGTTATCCAGTGGCATGTACTCCATGGCGAGCACAGTGACCAATTATTTACATCTTTTTAGTTCACAAAATGGCTGTTTTGTGTTTACTGACATGTAGAGCAGTCCCCAATCCATAGAGCTTCAGCCCAGTCCATAGAGCCGCCATCCACAATCCACAAAGCTTGAGTCCAGACCACAGAGCCTCCATCCACAGAGCCTCCAGCCCCCATCCAGTTAAGTACACAAAGCTTCAGCCAAGCACATACAGATTCAGTCCATTCCATAGAGCCTCAGCCAAGTCCACAGTCGATATAATCTCAGTCAAGTACACAGAGCCTCAGTACAGTCCCTAGAGGCTCAGTCCAGTCCATAGAGCCTTAGTCCACAACCCAGAGTCTCATTTCAGTCCATAGAACCTCAGTCAAGTATGTAGAGCTTCAGACCATAGAGCCTCAGTCAAGTACATAGAGCTTCAGTTCATAGAGCTTCAGTTGTCTATAGAGCCTCAGTCCATTCCACAGACCCTCAGTGAAGTACATAGAGCATTATTCCAGTCCACAGTCAATAGAGTCTCAATCCAGTCCAAAGAGGCACAGTATATTTATACCTAGGTAAATCTATACAGCAATCTTCTCTACACCTCATAAAGCATACAGTGTAATAACATTTAAGAGCTGTTTTAATATATGGGACGGGGATATATTGATATGGATTTAGCTTCATTACTCAGCTTACTTAGTTAATGCAATGAGTAAACAAATTGATGTCAGCAGGAAACAGAAAAACCAATATTCCACTTTTAATATAGTTATATGATAATAAAGAGATCCCCTACATTAAATTAAAAAAACAAAAAACCAGACTGCCTGAAGCCACCACTAGAGGGTGCTTTGGAACTTACGTACACACAAAGGGTGCATTCACACGACTAAGACTTTTGTGGTCCATGGCTCCCTTTAGTGGAGACTGCAAGCAGTCGTCATTTTTCTATATCTATACTAAGCTTTTTTGCTGAGTATTAGAAAAACTCTGCTCCAACTACTATAGAGATATTGCTGCTAACAACTGGCATAATGATAAAAAGAGAACATTCACTTTAAATGACTGAAAACCTTTTATATTTGATCAATACTATGAAAACCGGGACATTCCCAGAGGAAAACATTGGGAGGGACCAAACATTGTTTGGGTTGATGGTAGAAGCTTTCACATATGCTATTAATTCCTCCAACCTATCCTTTAATCTCTGAATTATACTTGTAAAACTGGCCATACTCTAACCGTACAGCCTAGATTGTTTTTTCAGAGTATTTAATGAGGTTTTCAAAGATTAGGATAAAGTAGTTTGCTTTTTTTATCCACTCGTGTCCATGGGTCATGGGCGGTATTGCATTTAAAGATGACCTTTCACCTGGAAAAACATTGTGAACTAAGTATCCTGACATATACAGTGGCGCCCAGGGATCTCACTGCACTTACTATTATCCCTGGGCGCCGCTCCGTTCTCCCGTTATGCCCTCTGGTATCTTCGCTCACTTGGTTATAGTAGGCTGAGACTTAGGACTCTAGGTTATAGTAGGCGGAGTCTGCCCTTGTTCTGCTGGACGTCTCCTCCTCCTAGGCTGTAGCGCTGGCCAATCGCAGCGCAGAGCTCACAGCCTGGGAGTTTTTTTTATCCCAGGCTGTGATCTCTGCGCTGCGATTGGCCAGCACTACAGCCTAGGAGGAGGAGACGACCAGCAGAACAAGGGCAGACTCTGCCTACTATAACTAAGTCCCCGAACATACCGGAGGGCATAACAGGAGAACGGAGCGGTGCCCAGGGATAATAGTAAGTGCAGTGAGATCCCTGGGCGCCGCTGTATATGTCAAGATACTTAGTTCACAATGTTTTTCCAGGTGAAAGGTCCTCTTTAATCCCTGGTGAAGTAAATGTGGCTAAGTTGCAATACCAGACACAACCCAAGGACAAGGGTGGGACTGTTTCAGACCCTGATTTTCTCATCACAAACAACCACAGAGCAGCTTTGTGCCATGAGAGCTGCTGCCGTGTACCCAACCCAAAGTTATATATGGAGTCAGATGGCTGCTAGTTACAGGCTATTATTGATCACGGTGATATTTCATGATCTTCAGAAACCACAGAGAAAACTGCTGGCATGAAAATCACGGATGTACTCCAGGGAACCATTCTGCTGAATAGATGAGCTCTAATGACAGAGATACACATGCTACTCCTCCTCCCTCCTCTGCACTTCTCAATCACTCTTACAAAGAGATGTATTATGGAGCTGGTCACTTCTTGATAGAATTAATATTGATTTCCTTATACCTGGTCTTGATAGGAGGTGAAAGATATAAATCATTAAAAATAAAAGATGAAAGAAGAGAAAAAACAGTAAAATTAATAGAAAGGCACAATAGGATGGGAAATTTAAATTTCATTATTTCTCAAGGTTACGGTGAAAAGTAATTTTTATGTGTTATTTTTTTAGAACTAGAAATACATTATCCACAGAGCTGTAGACTGCAAGGAAAGCACAAGCCGTAGACGCGGGGTGGCATCATATGCTGTCACCTAATGTCACTCGTGTGAACACAATTTATTTTCCTAATGGAATACGCTGATTCCGATTTTTTTTTTCTTCGTATTTGTCACCACAATATGACCAAGTACTAATGATAAAGGGATTATAAGTGACATAACTATGGCGATTTACAGTAGTCAGCAAATTTCCCATTGTGTATCTTCGTAATGCATTGTGAGGGGCTTTTCCCATGTTTAGGGTCTCAGTACTTTGCTTTCCCCCAGGACTTGTAGTACTCACAGTTCATAGTGGCGGTCCTCCTTCTGGTGCATTCTTGGACTGCGCAGGCAATTGATGGCACACCTGCTCTTCCCTTGGTGCACTTCCTATTATTAGGGCTCCTGCCTTGGGGATGTGTCCCTGCAAAGACTGACACTATCCAATTAGTGCTGCCAGTGCCATACTGTGGAGGGGCACACCCAACTGGTAACACCTTCAATGTAAACTGATAATAATTCATTGATAACTTCTAGCAGGAATAATAAAGAGACTGCACACCAGAGAGTAATAAGAATAGATGCTCCGAAATTTTTATTACATGGAGGACAGACATGTCATGAGAGGTGATATGCAGTGATGGCCAGTTCGCAGTGTTCTCCAACGAACACATGCGGGCTGCCATCTTGACTCACAAGTCCGGCGATTCACAGGTAAGCCCTTACCTGTGCCAGGGCCGGGAGCCGGTCTGAAACAAATGCGGTCACCGGGAGCAGGCAGTTCCGAGAACAGCCCGATGAAGGCCCCCAACAGCTGTTCTTGGAACTGCCTGCTTCCGGTGACCGCATTTGTTTCAGACCGGCTCCCGGCCCAGCCCGCATGTGTTCGTTGGAGAACACTACTACGAACTGGCCATCACTGGGGATAGGTTCTCTTTAACTATAATGGGGTACGTCAGATTTCCATCTTTGTGTCCGTGAGAACATCAGGCTGAGCTATTTTTTCAAACTTTTTTAACCAAATAGTTTTTATAAATTTAAAGTTTTATGTTTAGTTTTAATGCATGAAGCAGTGAAAAAAATTCTCCTACAGCTACCTGCAGGCTGTTGACTGATCTTATCAGAGGCTTATTCAAATTCTAATTATGGCATGAGCCATTTTTCCAAAGTAGTGATATATGACAGGTTAGCAACAAGCAGAGGTCAAGCTAGTATTGAAAACAGGATGTTTAAGGTTCCGGCCACCTAGAAGAGTTGAATGGGAGGTTTGCATATTTCCAATTCAACAGCAATGGAGAATAGCCAGCACTGACATGTCATAAAACACTAATCTGAGAAACCCATTTAATATAGGAATACCTGGAACTTGCTTTGTGCTGAATATGTTACTGAGAAGGACTGCAGAAGTACTCAGTCTGTCAGACCCATAGACCATTCACACCGTTCATTACCGATATCATAAGAATAGCAGATCCATCAACAGCAAATTCCTCATGGCTGCCATGTGGCAACACATCGTTATTTTTCTGCATTGCGAAACAAACTATTCCAGACCTTATATTTGCTGACTATATAACGAACGTGATATATTTCATATTACTATTTTATCATCAGTACACCACATGGGATCTATCAGATCAAGCAAACTTTACATGGTGGCAGACTAGTTGACTGCTATCAGGCCTGGCTCTGAACTGCTTCCTGTCATTCCTGCACCTACCACTAGAGGGACCTTCCTGCTTACATATTTATAAAGCTGTATGCACTTAGCGTCCCCAAAGGGTGTTTGCATGCAGTCAGGATTTAATCATTTGACTTTGTGACTGTTCAAAAAGGAAGTAGCGGCTTGGATCCCTATACAGATGGACATTAACTTTAAAGGGTTTTCCCAGAATTGTAATACTGTAAACATGACCTATCCTTAGGCTATGCCATCAGTATTAGATTGGTGGTCTGACTCTTGGCACCCCAGCGATTAACTGTTTGAATGGGCCATGGTGCTCTGGTGAGTGCTGCAGACTCATCATTCATTACAGGGCTCCATACACTCGCTGGGTATTGCTGCTTTGTCCCATTCAAGTGACTTACTTCATTCAGTGTACCTGTACAATAGGCGGTTTCCAGTTAGGAATAGGATAGAATTACTGCTGATTCCTACCCAGGGACGTGCACAGATATCATAGGGCCCCATAGCAAAACTTCCCAGTGCATGTGCATCAATCACTCCCAGAGTAATGCAGAACATGGGCAACGCCCCAGATTTCTGATGAATTTATGTATATATTTTATCAAGTGGAAGAAATTTTTCTTAAATTCAAATTGTAATTAAAAAAATGTCTTTGGTCTTACCCATTTTAACAAATTTTTATGTTGGAAAAAGTGGAACAAGTGCTTCAAAAACATAGCGCTCATCCTGAACACCATATTTCTCAATGTATTTGCACCAGAAAACTGGCATAAATACATTGATAAATCTCTTGCTTCCTATTCTATTACCTACAGTCACCACTAGGGGGAGCTCATTGCAGGAGTTAATACAACTACCACGAAAGCTATAATAATCTCTTTTCATTGAGCTCCCCCTAGTGGCGGCTGCATGAAAATAACAGTTGCCTGCTCTGCCTCTGTTATAGCCACTATATCCTACTGGAGATCATATTGTAGGCCGAGGCTCAACAGAGAGCTGTGAGTCTCCAATTGTACAGGTGCACTGCATAGTACAGGGACCCATCTGATGAGGTTGCCTTGTCATAGATCACACAGTCTGATCAGCCTGTGCGGTAAAACCCTCACATTTTGAAAATGTACTAGTAATGCAATTTAAGGTAATAAAAATATTACCTTTGCCCAGTTATTTCAGTATGTTAACGAGTGCTAATTCTGCCTTTTGCACTTGTATTATAAAGGGCACATAAATAATATGTTATATTGCACTGAAAATAGCATTATTATTCCAGAAAAACCTTTGTTTAGCAGTAAGGTGCTTTGGATGAAGATATAATCTGATTCCATGTTAAATGAGCAGCAATTCAGTCAATGAAATTACGTCTCACGTTACAATGACTCTGTTTAAGCGTCTATACCATAATATAGATTACTGTCTCCCTCTAGTGGTGCTTGAGCAGCATGACTTCATACCTTTATACCACAGTCGTAATAATACAGTATGAAGTTCTGATCTGGAGTCAGTATCAGACTGGGGTACCTTGGGCTCACCAGAGGAAGTTTTCATGGGAACCCAACCCCTATATCTTCAATAATGTCTAATAGGTTTTGAATAAAATAAATAGACCCTAGTGGCAAGTAATTGGCTCCAAATGCAGTGGAGCCCATTATATCACAGCCTAGGCCCACTGGTGGATCCTCAGGTACTCTGGTGGGCAAGTACTCTGACCCTGTCTGGAGCCATGTGTACTCTAAGATAAAAAAAACTTACACTATACATTATAGTAAATTATCAGGCAGGACTGGGGAGAGAGATTGTGTTTCTGATATATGTAGTTCACAAAGGATTATCTGGATATAGTTGTAGCAAACTATCAGCTGTGAAAAGTATTAGCAATGTATATTGTCTGTAGATATGAACTGAATGGAGACAAGTGCGCTGACTCCTACTGGTTAAACTGTAAAGCGATACCAAACTCGAAGACCAAGCCCCCTTTCCACCAGGCTGTCCGTAGGCACAGGCCTATTGTGCCTAGTGAAATATCTGGCCCTGGTTGTATCTACATGGAAGAAAAGTAACTAGAAATGTAACAGCATTGGGATATACTGTAGATAGAGACTTCAGGTTATAACATCTTCCCATCTAGGTCACAAATTACTAATGCAGTACCCCAGAGGGTTAATGTACTTTCCATGCTTTGAATGTGATGTGTATATATATATATATATATATATATATATGTAGCACAGATTAGTTATCGTACCCTACTCAGCAGGACCTCCCCCCTCCAAGGGAGGAGCTGTGTAGTCTGATTGCATCAGCCGAGGGTCTGGCTTAGGCAGCCAAAGTGTGAGGAGCTCCATAAGTCTGTGCAGTGTGAGGCCTACTACTGGGGTTCTCTATCCCTACATGCTGAGGACAAGTACCAAACACCTGGGAGATAGAGAACAGATATTCACAGACTGTTTAGGACCATACGGCCGTGCATGATAGCAAATGTAACAAACGTTTATGGTTTTGGGCTTTGCTGCTTCAGGAAAGGGCAAATAGCGGTCCACAATGCACAGGCAATGGCCCTGTGTACTCCATTTGCGGATGCGGACCCATGGACTTGAATGGCTCTCTGATCCACAAGATACAGCCAAAGAAAGAACATGTTCTATCTTTTTGCGGTGCAGAGGCACAGACCAGAAAGCCCACGGAAGTACTTCTGTGGGCTTATAATCCGTGCCTCTCCTCCGCAAAAGATAGATGAAGTCCTATTTTCAGTCATATCTGGCGGATCGCAGACCCAATCTGGTCAATGGGTCCAAATCCATACCACGGAATGTACACCGTCAGTGCCCGTATATTGCGGACCGGCCGTTTACGGTCCGCGGCACGGGTACTGAGCCATTACGCTCATGTGCAAGAGCCCTAACTCAGTGGCTATATTAAATGTTTAAATACAAGCAATTACAGAAGTATTCAGATCCAGGTGCTGGTTTGAAAAATGTAGACTATTTTTTGTGGGACACCCCCTACAATTATATAGAAGTAACCGACATTGTATAGCACTGTTATTAGATTCATTTATATACGGAGCTATTATTTGCTTGCTATGCGTAGGTGTTATTTTAGCACTGGATGGTGGTATTATGGGCACTGTGTTTGGCATTGTATGGATAGTTACTTGGACCAATATTTATGACAGCACCATATGGTGGAGTGCCAAGTCACCAACGGAAGGTACCACACAGAGTACTGTTTAACCTGGGAACGCAATAAGTAGTCAACAAAAGTTGTCAAAAACCTAGCCCTGTCTTCAGTGACAACAAGCGTACTTGAGATATGAAGTGGTACAAACAATTCAGGGTGTCGCACAAGGTGGAAAAGTCGTGAATCCCAGATGCAGGCAATGACTGTGCATGATGAGACATGAAAGTGAGAACAGGCTTTACCACTGGTTTCTCTTGTATTGGTACGGAAAGTATGCCGTCTCCCTGTCTCCTCCTGTGTGGCACAGCAATTTTCTGATGAATAAAAACGAACAAAGGAAATCCATAAGTATTTGAGTGGTGTGCGCCATTATCTCATTCTGTCATCACTCAGTCTCTTCTAAACATATTGCTTGACATGATTCTATATTCGGGACCGTACTTGTCCTTTACAGCAGATCTGAAGTCACAATAAGGTAACAGTATATGTTAGAACATTATTTCCTGCAGGCTATAAAAAATATATCATTTTCTAAAACTTGTACTATTCCTATAGACATGGCAGTGTCTTCATATGAAACTCTCCATAGATACTTCCGGGTCTACTGGCAATATAATGTCTATAGGGGATGGCGCACCCGTTGTTATAGTAAGGAGGAAAAATCTGGCGCGTTTTGTTCCTGTTTGATTCCAGTGGTGCCCAGAGATAAGTGGTGCCCAAAAATCAGATGTCTGCTCATCTCTTCTGCTTTATTGCCTGGTGATCACTGAGCAATACAGGAAAATGAATGGGCAGAGCAGGAGTAGCTATTTGCTGCAGCTTTCTATGACCTAAAAGATGCAATGGCAATGCTGTGGTAGGACCTTAAAGTGTTTTTCTGGGTTATGGATATTGATGACCTTTCCTCAGGATAAACCATCAATATCAGATTAGTGGGGGTTCAACACCCAGCACCAACCCCACTGATCAGCCATTCTCAGCAGCCGCCAGCGCTAGAAAAAATGGCTGAAAGCAGAAAACGTATTCCGCTGTGTAGTGGACATGCCGAGTTATTGCAACTCAGCTCCCATTCACTTGATTCCTACCTTGATGTTATTACATGGTGCCACATCATCCACGTTGTGCCTGAAAACAGAAACGGGGATGAAAAGGTCTCCAACACTGGCATTCAGCACCACTCCATGTCCTTGTTCTACAGCATCCCTGCATAATATATATACAGTCCTCAATCATTCAGATGTCGTCTTAGAAGTAGGATAATTGGCGTGCTGCATTAGCCGATTACCCTTCAATTTCAGCTTTTGGTCAGATGATTGGAGATTTTCTCTAAAGAAGTTATCTCATGAGATTGGCGCTGTGGTGACGATCAGTTGATCACCTTTGGTTTGACCAAATATTTCCCCTGTGGTGGCTAGTATTACATGGCAGCAGGGGTGTAAGTACCTTAGCGGCAGACTATGCGACTGCTATGGGGCCCACACTGGAGGTGAAAACTTGGCCAGGACTCTACCCTCTAAAGCAGGGATGGCCAACCTGCGGCTCTCCAGCTGTTGCAAAACTCCAATTCCCAGCATTCCCGGACATCCTACAACTATTTGCCTACAGCAGGGCACAGTGGGAGTTGTAGTTTTACAACAGCTGGAGGGCCGGAATTTGAGCATCCCTGCTCTAAAGGAACAACTTTTAGCAAATAAGGCAGTGGAAACATGGCCCAAGGGTATTTGAAAGGGTTTAAGCAGAAACCCTTCTGTCCTGTGCGGGTGAGGGGGGGCTGGTTTGATCCTTGCAATGGGGCCCTTACTTCTCTATGTATGCCACTGCATGGCAGCTATGCAAATACTGGATATGTTGAAGTTAAGGAACTTTACTTAGAATTCTCAAAATATAAAAGGCTACACCTTTATGTACCACCCTTTGTTATGGTGGTCAAAATTCTAAATATTCATGATGTATAAATGAGAAATTTAACATGGCAACTTTAATACCACACCAACGTTCTGCATGAAATAATAGTGTGTTTCATTGGTGGGTCTTCAGTTGCTGGTGGAGCAGTTTTTGTTGCCCCTAAACCACCTATGCAAACATTAACCTAGGTGCATTGGTCTGTATGTTGGTTGGCTGAACAGTATGGATTTTGACAAGTGGTTAAAGCTACATTGCTTGTAA
The DNA here is from genome assembly GCF_014858855.1 of Bufo gargarizans. Taxonomy (NCBI): domain Eukaryota; kingdom Metazoa; phylum Chordata; class Amphibia; order Anura; family Bufonidae; genus Bufo; species Bufo gargarizans. The sequence goes on from NC_058085.1 coordinate 102,570,882, forward strand.
CACTTCTTAGTGCAGACAGGTCTTCCCTTACACACCGGGATTATTCCATGGTCAATGGGTGGTCTAACCATCTTAACCAAGCCTTAATGAGCTGTGAAGTCGGTAACACTCTCTTAAGTCATCAGTGCTCTCCACACCGTTGATGTGGTGGGACAACTTCTGTTCCCCACGTTCTTATGGCTGACTTCATTAGACCTAATTTAAAGACTTTAGAAATAGGCAAACTCCATAAATTCAACATTTCCTAATGGTCCAGTTATCTTGGAAAACCTACTCACTATTGTCCCATTAACTGGTTTCAGAGTAGATCAGGGAAGCTGGCAAGTTTTCCAAAGCGGCTGTGAAATCTTAGACCACACTGTATCCCTGACTTATTTCCTTATTTAGGATTCCCCGGAGCCTGTCCCAGGCAGTGCTGAATTCTTCTCATCTGGGCTCAATGCCAGGATCTTATTTGCCAAAATAAGCTATCCGCCAATCTTCCCTTGCATCCAAGCCAATCTGAATAGCACTGCATTCATACAAAAAGTATACATTGTAAATGGAGATACAGATGGAGCCTTGATATGAGCAACATCATAAAGACCTTTGTTATAATTAGTTGTATGGACATGGAATGAATATTCTGCAAGGTACTCACTTATTAAGGTAGACCCCACTTAGATTATTGGGCACTTCATGAGTGATATATTACTGTATAATTCAGATAACTTAAAGGGGTCTCCTGGTTATATCACCTTATACCCTATCCTATTATGAGGATGAGTTAAAAATTATCAACTTTCACAAAAGACAATCACAACATTATCAAATACATACATAATCTCTCTGCTTTTCAATATACTTTGTCCATCTGTCAACAAGCTTTTGAATCCCCTCATTAAAAGATATTTGGCTTAGCTGTGAGCCAGAAATGGATCTCTGTCTTCAGCTCTTCATCAGACATGAATCTGTGTCCTCCTTGGGCCACATAATCCACTGTCACTCATCTATTCAACAGCATCAGTTTACATGCATGCTCAATGTTGTTATCATTCATTGACGTGCGTCCAGCTCCTTCTTTATGGCTGATACTTGTGTCACACGGCTCTTCTTACGTGCAGACCACAAGTGGTGCAGCCATCGTTTCTCGCACCGCAGTCACAAATGAACTGATGTAACAAGTTCAAACCTGCACAGCAGTGACTTAGGGAGATTATGTTAAAAAAGGATTCTTAATTAAAATTAATTCTATAGCCAGATAACTTTAAGGATAATTTTTGACTCACTTGTAGATCAGTGGAGGTCTGGCCACAGGACCTTCAGGGCAGTGGCGTTCATAGAAAAGTAAGGCGCCTATAGCTAGGGACGGCGCCACCCATAAGCAAAGTACGCCACCGCGTACAGTGCACTCTTGCTGGGGGTGCCGGCGCCGCTGTTGCCAGGCATAGCATTAGGACCTTTTTATCCGGCCTCCAGCGCCTCCTCCTAGCTAACTTCACTTGCCGCTGAGGTAAATGTAGAGAAGCGCCATAATCTCGCACAGGCACACTGGATACAGGAGTCTGTGCCCGTGCTGACTACTGGCAGAGGCATCGTCGGACGAAGTGCGCATGCGCCGTCTTCCAGCACACCTCGCTCGACGATGCCTCTGCCAGTAGTCAGCACGGGAGCAGACTACTGTATCCAGGGCGCCTGTGCGAGATTACGGCGCTTCTCTGCATTTACCTCAGCTGCAAGTGAAGTGAATAAATTAGCTAAGAGGCAGCGCTGGGTGGGGAGGGTATCTGTGGGTGACACTTGTGGGGGTCTGTGGGTGACACTTGTGGGGATTCTGAGCCCCAAGTAATGCAACAGTCACTTATGCTTTTTGATGACTCTGCTGGCGGGGTTTCTATAGGCCATCCACCTAGCCCTGCCCCAGAAGTGGAAGAGAATAGAGATTTAGTGCACTGATGCCCAACCATTTATCGTTGAGGATGAGGACGGGGAGGACCACCGCAGCACGTCTCTGATGATGATGACGAAACACAGGTGTCAACTGCTGCAGCTTTCTGCACTGTGCAGACCGGCACGGATGGCATCCAGGTCATGCCAGTGATGTGTGCAGTTCGGAGGAAGAGGTGGAGGACACGCAGCTCCAGCCGCACAGCAATAGAGGGAGCAGGGTGCAAAAGCAGAGTGGCCGGCCCAATGCCAGTATGCCTGCTACTGCCCACGGAGCTGAGGGACAGAGCACACCAAACCCAGCTCAAAGGAGTTCACTAGCGCAGCAATTCTTCAGGCAATGTGTTGACGACCAGACACGGATGGTTTGCACACTTTGCAGTCAGAGCCTGAAGCAAGGCATAAATGTTCTAAACCTGAGCACCACCTGCATGACCAGGCATCTAACTGCAAAGCATGAGCTGCAGTGGAGTAGACATCTAAAAAACCATGAAAGATCTGAGGCTCCTCCTGCTCCCTCTTCTGCTGCAGTCTTTGCCTCTTCCCCTCTGGAGTGACAGGGCCACCTGGCACCCATCAATGACAGGATGTGGCAGCAACAACAACACCACCACCAGCAGTGTCACGGAGCATCTCCATACTGTCCCATGTAAGCATTCAGCTGTCCATCCCCTAAACACTGGAGAGAAAGAGAAAGTATCACCCTACCGACCCACATTCGCTGGCCCTGAATGCCAGCATTTCAAAATTCCTGGCCTCTGAAATGCCGCCATTCCATCTGCTGGAGACGGAACATTTTAAAAACGTAATGACAGCAGCTGTCCCACAGTACGTGGCTCCCAGCCGCCACTACTTTTACAGGTGGGCCGCCATCAGTGGCAAAGTCCACATAACCACCAATACGTGGACCAGTAAGCATGGGCAGGGATCTCCCTAACTGCGCACTGGGAAAATATAGTGGCGGCTGAACCTGAGGCAGAAAGCGGTTTGGTGCATGTCCTACCGCCACCGAGGACATTGCTCAGTGCCTCCTCCTCCTACTCCGCTTCCTCCTCCTTTCCTCCTCTATCGCCTCCTCATCATGTCAGCGCAACACCTGCACCACCAACTTCAGCACAGCCAGGGGAATACGACAGCAGGTTGTTCTGAAACTCATATGTTTGGGGGGAAAACCCTACATCGCGCAGGAGCTGTGGACGAAGAACAGACCGATGAGTTGTTGGTGCCTCAAGTCTCAAGCCCGGGTGAAATCTCGTAGCAGCACTGGGCCTAGCCGGTTTGAAATCCACATCTCTTGCCTGGTGCATGTGCTAAATTTGGTGGTTCAGAGGTTCCTGAAGAATTACCCCGAGATGTCAAAGCTGCTATAAAGACAAGTCTCTGGATGCTACATGTGTGGTGGCTGTTTAACCTGTAGGTTCATGATGACAGGTAAAAAAAATTATCGGTCAGGGTATAGGGAGGAAGTATAAAATTCTAGATTTTATAAACTGCAAATCTAAAGGAGTAGTACATAAAATCACATGCAGTTGTATTAAGAAAAACCCTACGTGAGCTACGACAGAGAGTTAGTGAACATCTGGGGGACATTAGAAACAAGAGAGACAAGACAATTGCTAAACACATTCTCCTTGAGCATAATAGGAACCCTGATTGTTTAAAGTTCATGAGAACAGAATTGAATCAACCGTTCCTACATTGTGGTAATTTTGATGAGATGTTGCAACATGAGACCCGATGGATATTTAAACTAAGAACATTGGCCCCCAATGGTCTCAAAGAGCAACTTAATTTCAGTTGATCATTTAAAAACCCCACAATATAGGGCCCTACAGTCTTGTCCAGCCAAGGCACAGTTTTGGAAGATGAGGAGGAACCGTGTTCACAACAGGGTGGCATCCAAATCAGCTCATGCACACCAATAGAGTGTGGCTGAGGGGATACAGAGGACACAGACAATACACCTCCCACGAAGACAGCTTGTCATTGCCTCTGGGCAGCCTGGCATACATGAGCGACTACATGCTGAGCAACAACCGCTGAGATGCCCTCATTGTTACCAGTGCTGATTACTGGGTGGCCAGGCTGCTGGATCCCCTACAAGGACAACGTGCTGTCCTTACTTCCATCACTGGAGCGTGATCGGAAGATGCGTGAGTGCAAGCGCACAATGGTAGATGCACTACTGATGGCGTTTCCACCTGACAGTGGGGCCCAGTGGAAGCACGGGGCAGAGGAGGAAGTTGCCAATGCAGCTGGGGCACTGCCAGCACCTCAGAAGGGAGGGTTAGCATGGCCGAAATGTGGAAAAGCTTTGTCAGCATGCCACCATCTGATATGAACCGTCTTAGCAGGAGGCAGTGTTTCAGCAACATGGTGGAAGAGTATGTGTGTGTACACGTCTACACGTACTGACTGATGGGTCTGCTCCATTTAACTTCTGGGTCTCCAAATTGGGCATATGGCCTGAGCTTGCCCTTTAGGCCTTTGAGGTGCTGGCCTTCCCTGCAGCAAGTGTATTGTCTGAATGTGTGTTTAGCACGACAGGGGGTGATCACGGACAGGCGTAACCGCCTCCTCCTCCACTCGGACCTGCACCTCCTGGCTAAAGTAGAGAAGAGTAGAGAAGTATACCAGCCACACCCCAAAAAATGGCTAAAGGTCCCACACAGAATTAACGGACAAGTCCAAAAAAACAAAACAAAAACAGTGTTGGCTTCCTCCACCGCCTCTTCCTCTTACACCACCACGTCTACAGTCTTGTCAACTTCCTACTCCACTTGGACCTCCGCCTCCTGGTTCAAGATTATTATATTTTATTTTTAGGTATTTTATGTTATTTTAAGTCATTTCCCTATCCACATTTGTTTGCAGGGCAATTGTACTGCTCTTACCCCCATTTTGTATCCTTTTGCAGCCCTCTAGCCCTTTCTATGACTTTTTTACAGCCATTTTTTAGCCTCAACGTTCGGGTCCCCGTTTGAAACAAATTTCATCCAAACCCTAATATCCATGGGTCTGCTCAACCCTAGTTATCTGGAAATAAATAACTTTTCACAAGAGCCCGCAGCCTGACTCCACTATGGAAAGATTCGTACTTACCTGCTATCCACTGCTCCTTTTCTGCACACTGGCTCTGGTCTGTCTACCGCGGTTTGTTTGCTTAATCTCCACCATGGGCATGGTCATCTGCTCCTCTGCAGCCAATGACTGGTGTCCACAAGAGACACATCACCGCTTAAGCCCGTCGTTTGCAGATCATCATGCCCATGCCAGGGACAAACAAGCCACGTACTGGAAGATGGTCACATGAGAGCTAGCACACAGGACCAGAGCAGTGGGTAGCAGCTAAGTATGAATCTTTCCTTAGCAGAGGCAGAACTGATTTTCTATCACCACTAGAACACCCAGCTTATCACTGTTTTTGATAAATAGGAGCCTTATGTCAGATTTACACTGCACTATTCTGGGGCCATTTATCGATAACAAACATTACTGCAAGCACTTGTTCCCAATAATAGGCCCGTAAATGTGCTGCCGATGAACTGATGAATGAGATGAGCAAAATGCTTGTTCATCAGGGAGTTCATCAGTTATGCAGTACATTATATTATTGTTTCTGGGCAACACATTGTGCTGTGTGAACAGCGATCTGCTTCCCAGAAACAATGAATCTCTATAAGGAAGAGCGATGAGCATGTAAATGCCATTACTCATCGCCATACAGTGGGAGGAGATGGCTGCATGTAAATGCAGCTTTTCACCTCCACTGATGAGCAGTGGATTGCCAGGAATGAACAGTCCCTTCCTAATAATTGTCTGCTCCATCTACACATGTAAACATGCCTTTATATTGATAGAACATAAAATGTATACTTTGATTAACATTTCTAAACTTTTCTAAATTCTTATGAAAGTTAAGAAATGAATTACACAATATTAATAACAATATATATTTTAAGCTGGCGTTAGAGTCTGTACTTTTCCGCCCAAAACTAGTTTTGAGTCCGACACCACAGCCCTGGTTTTTACAAGATTTGTTTGAAACAAATAAAAAAAACTTCTGATTCGTCTGGCAGACGATTTTTTTGTGAAATTCATAATGAATCTGATTAGTTTAGGATCGATTTGCTCGTCTGTAACCTCGCGATGCTCACTCATTCACGCGCCTCCCACTTCATTCATGAAGGAGGAGCAGGAGCGTGAATGAGTGAGCATCGCGAGGTTACGCAGCCGCCCTGCCTGCCGCTTTCATAGTGAGTTGTACTACTACAGAGAGTTGCTCTAGTTTAACGCAGAGACACTGCTTGAAGATTATAGACTTTACATATGAAAACTGCTTCATTACACTCTGCTTTCTTCTATAACAGTACTCACTATGAAAGCAGCGGTCCAGCCGGCTCGTGACGTCACTCACTCGGTCATGCTCCTCCCACTTCATTAATAAAGCTGGCAGGAGCGTGACTGACTGAGTGAGTGATGTCACGTGCTGGCCGGACTGCTGCTTTTATAGTGAGTACTGTTATAGAAGAAAGCAGAGCCATTAAAAGATTTTATATATAAAGTCTACTGTGTGCCCTGTGGTGTAATGGGGGTCACTATTCGCACAGGGACAATATACTGTGACACATGATACTGTGACCAGCATAAGATAATCTTATGCTGGTCACAGTATCATATGTGTCACAGTATATTGTCCCTGTGTTAATAGTGACCCCCATTACATAAGATGCTATATGTGTGTCATCCACACATCCCCCGTAGTAGTGTATCATCCACACATCCCCCTCATAACAGTCCACAGATCCCCCATAAAAGTGCGTCATCCACAGATCCCCATAACAGTGCGTCATCCACAGGTCCCCCCATAACAGTATCATCCACAGGTCCCCCCGAAACAGCGTGTCATCCACAGATTCCCCATAACAGTGCGTCATCCACAGGTCCCCCCATAACAGTATCATCCACAGGTCCCCCCGAAACAGTGCGTCATCCACAGGTCCCCCATAACAGTGCGTCATCCACAGGTCCCCCCATAACAGTGCGTCACCCACAGACCACCATTAGTTCAAAATCCACCAAAAGCACACCTTTTGGTTCAAAATATTTTTTTATTTTCCTCCTCAAAAATCTAGGTGCATCTTATCATCGGGTGCGTCTTATAAAGAGAAAAATACAGTAGCTCTGTACCATTGTGCAGTGAACAGAGCTGGTTAATGCAGCACTGCTCCCATTGAAATGTATGGAAGTAGCGCTGCAGTAATGAGCTCGGTCCAGTACACAACAGAGCTATGTAGTGCCGGTACCAGAACTACTGCAGAACAGCTGGTCAGTGGGCATGTGGGCTGTCGGACCCCTTCCAATAAGATATTGATGGCCTATTCTGAGGGTAGGCCATTACTTGTAAAGGGTTGGGCAACCCCTTTAAACTTTTAGAACTTGGTAGCCAGGGTTAACCTCTACTTTCCACAAATCTGGCGGGTAAGCGTCTTTATTGAATCCAGTAATAATGGATATGGAAAGGATTGGTCTTCATGACACAACAGCTTTAAATATGACTCCTAAAACACAACTGAATAGACTGCCTAACATTGTAATATACAAGAAAGGGAACTGAATAAATGTGATTTGGTTCATAGAATAACAATGTCGTCTGTGCTCTTTTCATGTTTGCAGACTTTGGCTGCCATATTTTTGACAATAGGTCACCACCACAATCACATTTTCTCCAGGGAGCAGTCATATCAGTTTAGGTACTGACAGAATAACAATAACCTCTTATGCTCCATTGTGGAATATAGACATAACATGCCGAGGCTTGTTTGCTGTGCACTTGAAGCAGTTAGTGATGAGGGACAAGAACTACAGTATTTCCAGATGTACTGAAAATAAAGGCTCTGCAAATACTGTCCATGAAAAGAGGGGACAGCTGTGGATGGCTTCACCCAGTGAATTCATAAACAGGGGCGTACACAGATCTCTTGAATCCCCATAGGAAAACTTAGTATGGGCCCCCTGCACCACCAATTCCCAATTTGCATACAGTACGTCAAACACTCCCAGGCAACGTTGTGCATGGACTTTTAATCACTTCCCTCAGATGTCATGGTCACTTGTGACCATCACATCTAAGCAGTCTATTCCCAGGAGCATTTTGCTCTTAAGGACCGAACTGCTCCCCAGCGCCGACATCGCAGGAGCCTTTTGGTTAGTACAGTAACCTGGGGCCTTCTTAAAGGCTCTGAGGCCTGTCATAGCAAATTTCTTACCACTATGTTACTATAGGAACATAATGAATTGCCCATACAAGCCATTTATATCTGATCGGCAGGGTCCAACACTATAACTATATATATATATATATATATATATATATATATATTGTGACATAGCAAGGGGTTTTGTATGGGAAGGCAGGTATTTTCCTCCCAACATGTGCAGCTGGGCTGGTTTCCAGCCAGGTGATCTCAAATACCGGACTGGAGTTTTGGTTCCGGTCCAGGTTTTGGCAGCACCTGGTTGTTCTTTAATAGGCAGCTGAGCTCAGAGTCAGGGCTGTGTCTGTGTATGAGGCTTGTGGCTTGATGCATGCTTGCGACTTGTCTGGGAGGACAAGGGAACGACATCCAGGACTGGGACTCTTTATGCGGTACCCGCAGCATGGTGTGAAGTGAACACCAGGACTTGACCTTCTTATGCGGTACCAGCAGCAAGGTGTTTATATTTTGTTAACCTGCCAAGTGTGAATAAACATGGAACTGTTTAAGTTAAAGACTTTGTTGTTGCCTCTATACTGCATCCGCTAGCCTGTCTACCAGAGCGAATCCCCACAATATATATATATACAGTAAAGACCAAAAGTTTGGACACACCTTCTCATTCAAAGAGTTTTCTTTATTTTCATGACTATGAAAATTGTAGATTCACACTGAAGGCATCAAAACTATGAATTAACACATGTGGAATTATATACATAACAAAAAAGTGTGAAAGAACTAAAAATATATGTCATATTCTTGGTTCTTCAAAGTAGCCACCTTTTGCTTTGATTACTGCTTTGCACACTCTTGGCATTCTCTTGATGAGCTTCAAGAGGTAGTCACCTGAAATGGTTTTCACTTCACAGGTGTGCCCTGTCAGGTTTAATAAGTGGGATTTCTTGCCTTATAAATGGCGTTGGGACCATCAGTTGCGTTGTGGAGAAGTCAGGTGGATACACTGCTGATAGTCCTACTGAATAGACTGTTAGAATTTGTATTATGGCATGAAAACAGCAGCTAAGTAAAGAAAAACGAGTGGCCATCATTACTTTAAGAAATGAAGGTCAGTCCGAAAAATTGGGAAAACTTTGAAAGTGTCCCCAAGTGCAGTCACAAAAACTATCAAGCGCTACAAAGAAACTGTCTCACATGCGGACCGCCCCAGGAAAGGAAGACCAAGAGTCACCTCTGCTGCGGAGGATAAGTTCATCCGAGTCACCAGCCTCAGAAATCGTAGGTTAACAGCAGCTCAGATTAGAGACCAGGTCAATGCCACACAGAGTTCTAGCAGCAGACACATCTCTAGAACAACTGTTAAGAGGAGACTGTGTGAATCAGGCCTTCATGGTAGAATATCTGCTAGGAAACCACTGCTAAGGACAGGCAACAAGCAGAAGACCAGTGGAAATCTGTGCTTTGGTCTGATGAGTCCAAATTTTAGATCTTTGGTTCCAACCACCGTGTCTTTGTGCGATGCAGAAAAGGTGAACAGATGGACTTTACATGCCTGGTTCCCACCGTGAAGCATGGAGGAGGAGGTGTGATGGTGTGGGGGTGCTTTGCTGGTGACACTGTTGGGGATTTATTCAAAATTGAAGGCATACTGAACCAGCATGGCTACCAAAGCATCTTGCAGCGGCATGCTATTCCATCCGGTTTGCGTTTAGTTGGACCATCATTTATTTTTTAACAGGACAATGACCCCAAACACACCTCCAGGCTGTGTAAAGGCTATTTGAGGGAGAGTGATGGGGTGCTGCGCCAGATAACTTGGCCTCCACAGTCACCGGGCCTGAACCCAATCGAGATGGTTTGGGGTGAGCTGGACCGCATAGTGAAGGCAAAAGGGCCAACAAGTGCTAAGCATCTCTGGGAACTCCTTCAAGACTATTTGAAGACCATTTCAGGTGACTACCTCTTGAAGCTCATCAAGAGAATGCCAAGAGTATGCAAAGCAGTAATCAAAGCAAAAGGTAGCTACTTTGAAGAACCTAGAATATGACATATTTTCAGTTGTTTCACACTTTTTTGTTATGTATATAATTCCACATGTGTTAATTCATAGTTTTGATGCCTTCAGTGTGAATCTACAATTTTCATAGTCATGAAAATAAAGAAAACTCTTTGAATGAGAAGGTGTGTCCAAACTTTTGGTCTGTACTGTATATATATATATATATATATATATATATAATTTTTAACCCTTGAAAGGCACTTTAACCTGTTTTTAATGGCGATTAGATGGGTGCACTCCTGTCATGTTATTAGACCCATAGACTTTGATCAGTTTTAAAATTGTGTGAATGTAGCCTAAGGAGTAGTATTCTTGTTTGATGGGAGGACATATTAGGTGCTTGAGGAAAAGGATGTTGCTGAAATAAATATTTGTCATTCTGGTCCAATTGACATTTTATGGGCCTACTTTATGAGAGATATTGCACTCATTAGTTTGCTTCTGTAGGTTTCAGGCTTTGAATCCATGTCAACTTATGGAAACCTTCAAGTGAAAGCACAGTGGTTTCCATACGCACCATGCAAATAGTGAATTTCTTCATTAGTGATGGTCAGCACCAGCACTGGACCAGCCTATTGCCTTGGGTATGCAGTTTATTGAGGTAGGAACAGTTTCTTCTATACATGTGTTGCAGTAATCGGTTGCTTACGAACATCAAGGCCTCATGGGAATCGGCAGCAACGTGCTGTGTCTGCAAACATTCAGGATCATGTTTTGAAAGGAGAGTGGATTTTTGTCCCGGGCAGTGAGGAAGGGATAAATCATTGTATTTTTGGTACGTGTGTTTTCCTTTTGGAGCTTACTAAACTTCTACTCTGGGAACGTACATGACAAGTGATGAAATTTTCCAGAGCCTCGTCCAGGTGGCTTTTCAAGAAGTTCCATAACAAGATTTGAAGTAAAAACCGGATAAAACATTTACATCTGTGATGCCACTAGGATGACTTTATACATGAATGGTCTGCTTTAAAAGCCAAAAGGCAACATTATCCAGTGTTACAGCGGCAACAGACCGGCCAGAATAGCTGCAAGATGCAGAAAGCAGATTTGTCACTCACAAAGACCTGGGACTGTTTACTAACAGGGGATCAGACCTGTATAGAGTATTATTAGCTTCACTGCTATTCCATATGGAACAAGCGGCCAGTTGGTTACTGGTTTTATCCCTCTCCGCTTCAACCTTTGCTATAATTACTGACAGAAGGTTTAGGCTACCAAAGAACTTCACTTATCTATCCAACAGTGTTTGGCTTGACTGAATGATCATGTTACGGTGGCCATACACATTAGACAGAAGAAAGTTGATGGGTGTACAACCGTATCTATACAGATTATAGTCTGTACTGGCCGTTCCAGTCATTTAATCTGACTCTACATATTCAAGGGGTGAAGGCAGGGGCAGATTGGGAACTAAAAAGTGGCCCTGTAAAAAGTAGGCGGGGACAACCTTAGTAGACGGGGCCTGCAATACTGTAGTGCAGTGCAGAATACTGCCCCAGCAGATTCAAATACCACAGGACAGCAAAAAATACTGCTGCCCCAACCTCCGTATTCAATTGTATCACCATCTTGAGAGCAGTAATACAGTTGAGTTCAGGAGGGCACCCGCGGCCGTTGAGCATCAGATCATTGTGTACCTGGCTTGTGGCCATCAACAGGGCTTGAGAGGCCTCCTGGGCATCGGCCCATCTGGAAATTTCCCTGTAGGGTCTATGGCCAATCCACCCCTGGGTGAAGGACCAATAATTTTTGGGGAACACTCTTTCCAGACAGTCATGATGTGTCATCAGTTAGCTAAAGCTTTGTTAAGTCATTAATTTTCATTAAGTTTAGACTAACGTGAAAGAGTATCTTTCACCCGTTCTCTCACCTGGATGTAACTGTACATGAAAAGAGTTCATGAGCTGAGTGTAATACAGATGACACCTAGTCGTAATGATTGTGATAGAAGATAACTCAGATCCCTTTCAATTAACCCCTCAGATGACACAGTCAATAGTGACTGCAGCATCTGAGAGGTTGGTCTGAGTGAGGCTCCGATCAGCAACCCTGCAGTAAAAACACAGGGTGCAGAGTGGTCTTTTGACGGCTCCTAGGCCTGCTATAGCAAACTGCCTTTTAATAGGAATTAGGGCTCGTTCACACAAACGTTTTTGGCTTTCCGTATACGGAACCATTCATTTCAATGGGTCCGCAAAAAAAACAGGAATGTCCTCCGTGAGCATTCCGTTTCCGTATGTCCGCAATTCTGTTCCGCTAGATTTTGAGTCTTGTCCTATTCTTGTCCGCAAATCACAGTCCGTGGCTCCATTCAAGTTAATAGGTCCGCAAAAAAAACGGAATACATACGGAAATGCATCCGTATGTGTTCCGTATCCGTTATGTTTTTTGCGGAACCATCTATTGAAAATGTTATGCCCAGCCCAATTTTTATGTCATTACTGTATACTGTATAGGCCATACGGAAAAACGAAACTGAAAAATGGAACCGAAACGGAAACACAACGTAAACAAACAATGGATCCGGAAAAAACATCGCAAAACACTGAAAAAGCCATACGGTCTTGTGAAAGAGGCCTTACAGAGAATTCCCATAGACCGCAACAGTAAACTGTTGCAGTCTATGGTATAAACAAGTACAAATAGCATAAAAAATTAATAATAAAACAATATATAATTGGCATTGCCGCATCCGAATATGTCTAAACTATTTAAATATAAAACTATTTATTCTGCACGGTGTAACGGGTAATAAATGTTTTTGGTTACATGACCCCAGGAAAAATATTGCATTAATAAAAAATTAAAAAGTCATAAGTACTCCTATATGGTACCAATGTTAACTGCCTTTGGTCCTGCACAAAACAAGCCCTCACACGGCTCTGTAGACAGAAATATAAAAAAAGTTAAGGGAGACAGAATAAGGTGATGCAAAAAATTTATATATTTTTTTAAAGTTGTTTCTAGTAGCAAGTAGTAAAACTGTATGTATTTGGTATTGCTGTAATCACATTGAACCACAGAATACAGTCACCATGTCATTTTTAGTGCACAGTGAACACCGTAAAAAATGTTTATATATATATATATATATATATATATATATGCTCAAGTTGCATGTTTTTTTATTTCAATTTCACTCCACAAATAATTTTTTCCTTCATTTTTCAAGACAAGAAATGTCAAATTAAATAATTAAATAGTGCCATTAAAAAAAATACTTGTCCAGCAGAAAAAAATATATAATAATAGCCCTTTTATAGCTCAAGCATTGTTATTTCATGAGAAACTCAAGTACTGACTAAAATAGACATGTCAGGAGAGTGGTCAGATCCTCCTTAAAGAAACATTTCCACATCATTTTTTATTCTTTAGTCTGTTATAAAATTCCAAAATATAAAGTTGTTCTTTACCGGATCTTTACTTTCTGTAATGGTAAATTAAATTGGGATTTGGGATACACAGTATACCATATCGGGGTCGAGGGTCCTGCTGGAAAACCTGGTAACTTGTGACCCTTCAGGGGTTAACATTTGACAGGCAGTCGTAGCTCCGGGCGCAGAAAGTGACATACGCTAATCATTTTGAGACTATTTGTAATAACTCGCCTTTTTGACACAGGAAGCAAGGCCTTATACCCAAAGAGACTATTGAATGGTGTATTAAAAATGAACATGCTTGATGTCACCTGACATTTTTTGAGCGGGGAATAATATGCGTTACGTGCTGTGGAGCCCAGCACATCTGTAAGCGTTTAGCTTCTCTGGCTCTTCTCTTTGCGGTGTGAATGTGGTTAATTACTGAAGGATATTTTTCTGTTTTCTGCCAGCGGATTTCAATGAGTGAACTATAGAGGATTTTGCTAAAATTGTACCCCGAGTTGAACCGCTTCCAAAGACAATATGAGTGTTAAGTAATGGAGTGATCGCTTCCGTTTGCACAAAAGCTGCACAAGGCTCGGCCTCTTTCCTAACAGCTGTGAAATGTCGGCCGTTTCAATGAAACGTTATTTGATAGACGGAGGTGCTTTATGCTGGACTGCGACTGTGAATTCTGTCAGGTTTAATCCCCCCTGACACAACACAGATGATCTTGTTATAAACTAATAGAGAAAAATCCAATTGATTACACTCATAAAAATGACCAATAAATATGAAAGCATTTTACATCCCAGATTGAAGACTTTGGGCTCCTGATGTCCAGATTTTATGGCTGCAGCATCATGAATAATTCCACAGGTTCAAAAGCTTCTTGCCATACTAACAGTACTCACAAGCAAGATCACCATCTACTGGAGACAAATGGTACTGCCAGCTGGACAGAGCCAGATCATAGATATTCATTTGTTACAAGTTATACCCTATCCACAGGAGACCCCCACTGATCACAACAACAGGGAGCCCGTACCCCTCGCAGCCCCCCAAAATGAATGGAACAGCAGGTCAACATGCGCCCTGCCCCTCATTCATCTCTATGGGCAGGGGCAGATTGGCCATAGACCTTACAAGAAAACTTCCCGGTGGGCCGATGCCCAGGGGGCCGCCCAAGTCCTCGTCTCTGTTGCTGACCGGGTACATAACGAGCTCTCAACACTAATTAACGCTATGAGAATCAGAAACTCATGTACCCCTCCAGCGACCACACTGCTGTGGCCACATCTCACCTCCTAAGCCCCCTGCTCCATGGACAACTGGGGAAGGAGGCAGCTATTAATGACCACCACAGAGGGTCAGCTTTTGGGGCAGTATATTGTGCTACACTGTGTTATTTGGTTCTGCTGGGATGGTATTTTGCACCATGCTATTGTTGACCCCGCCTACTTGTGTTGCCCCGCCTTCTGTTAATTTGGACCTGCCTACAAAATGGGGCCACTTTTAGGTTTTTTTCCAGGGCCATTTTTAGTTCCCAGTCCGACCCTTTCTATGGGAGTTCCGGAGACAGTTGAGTACAGCGGTATGACCCCACCAATCTAATAGTTATTCACAGGATAGGGGATAACTTGTAACAACTAGAATATCCCTGTAATGCTATTGCTACAATGCTGTGTACAATAACCCTTCTCTATGACTTTGTGGTGTTTGTTACCTATGTATTATGACATCATTGTTTGTTTTTCCTGTTTATGACATCACATTGTGCATTATCCTAGTATGGTGACTATGATGATCATTGTGTCCATCATGATTACATTATGACATCACTGTGGCTATTATTCTTGTGCTGTTCCCCCAATTTGGTCATTATTCGTATGAAGTGGCATCACTGTCTTTATTATCCCTGTGCTGTGACACCACCATGGTTATTAACCCTTTACAGGGACATTACTGTGTGGATTTTCAAATGAATATGTATGAGGTGCAGAGATCACAATTGCACCAAGGAATTAGTTCCGTCGTCTGAGGTGGTGTAAAATTAGGATACCAATATGATCAATAGTATGTAAAGTTGTGGACCCTATTAATGATTTTGGCTCAGGGCCTAGGAACTTAACCCCTTAGGGACCCATGACGTATCGGTACGGCATGGTTCCCGAATCCTTAAAGGGGTTATCCCATCTTAGACAATGGGGGCATATCGCTAGGATATGCCCCCATTGTCTGATAGGTGCGGGTCCCACAGCTGGGACCCGCACCTACAAGGAGAACGGAACGGAGAAAGTGGAGGAGGGCGTTCTGCGCATGCGCAGCCGTCCTCCATTCATTTCTATGGAGCGCTGGCTCGGCTATTTCTGTTGGCCCCATAGAAAGGAATGGGAGCGGTGGCCGGGCGTGCGCGGTGCGCTCCCATTCACTTCAATGGGAGAGGCGGGGAGCTGTGCCTGGTGGTGGACGGACCCTGGGAAACCCGGGGTCCTCCAGCCACAACTCTCCCCGGCTCCGTTCTCCTTGTAGGTGCCGGTCCCAGAGGTGGGACCCGCACCTATCAGACAATGGGGGCATATCCTAGCGATATGCCCCCATTGTCTAAGATGGGATAACCCCTTTAAGGACCCATGACGTACCGGTACGTCATGTGTTGTTCCAATCACCGCCGCCCGGCGGGCGGTGAGCGGAACAAGGTGCCTGCTCAAATCATTGAGCAGGCACCTCGGCTAAATGCGTGGAGGGGTCCCGTGACCCCCCCGTGTCACCGCTGCACCAGGTAAAAGCCGCAAACCGCAGCTCAATTCAGACCTACGGTTTGCGGCTTTTACCTGGTGCAGCGGCGGTGGTGCCATCGGGTCCCCATGGGGCTGTGGGGGGGACCCGATGGCATGGAAGGCAGCGCAATGCCTTCCTGAGGCATCTGCGCTGCCTTCCGGTGACGAGACTGTGAGATCCAGCCCCCTGGATTTTACAGGCCGGATGCTGTATGAGTAATACACACAGTATTACTCATACAGCCAATGCATTCCAATACAGAAGTATTGGAATGCATTGTAAAGGATTAGACCCCCAAAAGTTCAAGTCCCAAAGTGGGACAAAAAAATAAAGTGAAAAAAAATGTTGAAAAAAGTTTTTGTAATGACCGGCAACACGCACAGGAAGGAAAAAGGGAAAGTCCTGCCCAAGGGAGAGGGAAAGTTGGTGACCCCTAACTCTCCTTGCGGCTGGCACCTGACTGCCCTGACGTCCCTAGACGGGTTCCTCACCCGTGCAGCGATCACGTGCCTAAACCCTGGCTTTCCCTGAAATGAACCCTAGATAATGAACGGGCCGGTGGGATCGCTAGTCCTCACCACTGCACTAAGAGGGAAACACCAGGGAGAGGACAGACAAACACAGACAAACACCCAGGTGGACGACAACAACTGTCCACAAAGGTCCAACAGGGATCCGGAGGGTAGCGTTCTAAAGCAACAATCATAGAACGCAGCAACACAGCTCCAGTGGGTCAGAATAGATGTCCATGCAGGAAGCTCTATATCTGGCAACCAGAGAAGTGTGAGAGGGGAATATAAGGAGGATTGGGAGTGCTGGACAAGGAACAGCTGAGAGAAGGAGCTACGGATCCCTGAGTGAGCCAAAAGGGGTTTGCAAAGCAAACCCAGAAAGCTACAATAAGGAAACATCCCTATCTTACATAGAGCGCGCAGCCAACCGCTGCGACCTCCTGACCCCGGGTACAACGGAGTCAGGCGTGGCTCTTGACACCCTCGTGACAGTACCCCCCTCTCTACGAGGGGCCTCCGGACACTCAGGACCAGGTCTCTCAGGATGAGAGGCATGAAAAATCCGAACTAGCCTGTCGGCGTTTACCTCAGACGCAGGAACCCACATTCTTTCCTCGGGACCGTAACCTCTCCAGTGCACCAGATATTGGAGAGAGCGGCGGACCCGATGAGAATTAATAATTTTGGATATCTGAAATTCTAAATTACCATCCACGACAACAGGAGGGGGTGGCAGCGGTGACGGTTCTAGAGGTGGAACATATTTTTGGAGTAACGACTTATGAAAGACATTATGGATTTTAAAAGTCTGAGGTAACTCCAGGCGAAAAGCCACGGGGTTGATGATGGCTACAATCTTGTAAGGACCAATAAACCTAGGACCCAGTTTCCAAGAGGGAACCTTCAATTTGATATTCCTAGTAGATAACCACACAGTCATTCACTCCTAGGTCCGGACCTGGCGACCATCTCTTATCAGCCATGCATTTGTATTTACCTCCCATATTTTTCAAGTTAGCTTGCACCTTCTGCCATACCGATGAAAAGAGATAACGAAAACCGTTCCTCTTCGGGAACCCCAGAAGACCCCCCCTCTTTGAAAGTACAGAATTGGGGATGAAAACCATATGCACCAAGAAATGGTGACTTGCCAGTGGATTCCTGATGGCGATTATTTATGGCAAACTCAGCTAACGGTAAATATGACGACCACAACTCTTGGTTTTCAGACACAAAACATCTTAGATATGTCTCCAGGTTTTGGTTGGTACGCTCAGTCTGTCCATTCGACTGAGGATGGAAAGCTGAGGAAAAGGACAAGTGAACCCCCAAACGGGAACAAAAAGCTTTCCAAAATTTAGAAATAAACTGGGTTCCCCGATCCGAAACAACATCGGAGGGGACCCCGTGAAGCTTCACGATTTCACTGACGAATACCTGAGCAAGAGTTTTAGCATTAGGTAGTGCGGGTAACGCAATGAAGTGTGCCATTTTGCTAAACCTGTCCACTACTACCAAAATAACTGTTTTACCCGCAGACAAAGGTAAGTCAGTGATAAAATCCATAGACAGATGTGTCCATGGTCTATTGGGAATGACGAGTGGTAATAGAGACCCTGCAGGACGTGTATGTGAAACTTTTGCGCGCGCACAGGTAGAACAAGAAGACACAAAATCCAATACATCCTGACGCAACCTTGGCCACCAAAAACGACGAGACACTAGCTCTAAGGTTGCTTTACCACCCGGGTGCCCAGCAAGTGCCGAATTCTGATGTTCCTTTAATAATTTGAGACGTAGGTTCAACGGTACAAACAATTTCTCTGAGGGGCAAGAGACCGGGGCGTCCCCCTGGGCCTCTAACACCTTCCCCTCCAAAGCAGAGTGTACCGCAGAGACAACCACTCCTCTTTGTAGAATGGGTACCAGATCACTCACATTACCCCCTCCAGGGAAACTACGAGATAGTGCATCAGCCTTGGTATTCTTTACCCCAGGACGATAGGTAATCACAAAGTTAAACCTGGTTAAAAATAGCGACCACCTAGCCTGTCTAGGGGTGAGACGCTTAGCTGATTCGAGGTACAGCAGATTTTTGTGGTCCGTAAACACAGTGACGGGGTGGACTGCCCCCTCTAAAAAGTGACGCCACTCCTCAAACGCAAGTTTAATAGCTAACAGTTACCTATTGCCAATATCGTAGTTCTGTTCTGCTGCAGATAGTTTTTTAGAAAAGAAAGCACAAGGACGCCATTTGCCAGGAGACGGACCCTGAGACAGTACAGCCCCCACTCCCACCTCTGATGCATCGACTTCAACAATAAAAGGCTGAGAGACATCAGGTTGGACTAGTACAGGTGCTGAGGTAAACCTCTCTTTTAGAGAGGAAAAAGCAACTTTAGCGGTGTCAGACCATTTAGAAAAACCAGTCCCCTTCCTAGTCATGTCAGTAAGGGGTTTTACGATCACCGAATAATTTTTAATGAATTTCCTATAGAAATTCGCGAAGCCCAAGAACTGTTGTAGTGCTTTGAGGTTCTCAGGAAGATCCCAATCCAAAATTGCCTGGACCTTCCTAGGATCCATACGGAAACCTGACGCAGATAAATAATAACCTAGGAATTGTATCTCCTGAACGGCAAAAACACATTTTTCAATTTTAGCATATAATTCATTCGTCCGTAGGACCTGTAGTACTTGTCTGACATGCTCCTCATGTGTTCTCAGATCAGACGAATAAATTAAGATATCATCTAGGTATATTACCACAAACCTGCCGATTAGATGACTAAAAATGTCATTAACGAAATGTTGAAAGACGGCAGGAGCATTGGTCAGGCCGAAAGGCATAACTAGATTTTCATAATGCCCCTCAGGGGTGTTAAAAGCTGTTTTCCACTCATCCCCCTCTTTAATACGAATCAGATTGTAGGCCCCCCTAAGATCGAGTTTGGAGAACCACCTAGCACCCGCAATCTGGTTAAACAGGTCAGGAATGAGAGGAAGAGGGTATGGGTCTCGGATGGTTATCCGATTTAATTCACGAAAATCTAGACAAGGACGCAGGCCCCCATCTTTCTTTTTAACTAAGAAAAACCCTGCAGCCACGGGTGAAGAAGAGGGTCTGATGTGTCCCTTAGCCAAACTCTCGGAGATATAATCCTTCATGCCTTGTCTCTCTGGACCTGAAATATTATATAACCTGGTCTTGGGTAATTTTGCGCCGGGAATAAGGTTAACCGGGCAATCATAAGGACGATGAGGTGGTAACTTCTGACAACCCCTTTCAGAAAAAACTTCCTCAAAGTCCGAAACAAATGTAGGTAGGGTAGCTATGGAGGCGACTAAGCAATTGCTATTTAAGCAATTTTCTCTGCACGGCTCACTCCACTCCAATATCTCCCTGGCCTGCCAATCCACCACTGGATTGTGCGCTACCAACCAGGGAAGACCCAGCACTACCGGAGCGGGAAGCCCCTCCAGAACAAAACATGAGAGCATCTCGTTATGGTGATCCCCTACCCGAAGGTGTAAATTATGAACAATGTGGGTGAGATTTCTCTGAGACAGAGGAGCAGAATCAATAGCAAATATGGGAATAGGTCTCTGTAGTGTACACAGAGACAAACCCATAGTGCGGGCAAAATGGGCATCTATCAAATTTACCCCTGCTCCACTGTCTAGAAAGAAAGAAATGGTCTCTGTCTTATCACCAAAAACAATAACCGCTGGCAACACAAATTGCGATGTACGTATGGAGGAAACGTATACCCCCCGGCTGACATCCTCCACACAGCCTGGGGTTAGTAGTTTTCCGACGTTTTTTTGTTTCTGAGGAAAGAAGGACAGACATTAATGAAATGACCCCTCTCCCCACAAAAAAAAAAAAAAAAAAACACGCCTACGGCGAACCTCAGGAGGACGGGCTTGACGAGTAGTTCCTCCTAGCTGCATAGGCTCGTCTAAGTCCGTACTGACTAACTGCTGCTTGGGAGGGGTTACCAATGGCTCCGGTTTTTTCAACCTGTCCCTAAGGCGTCTATCTATACGGATAGAAAGGGACATAACTGCATCAAGGGAAAAGGGGGTCTCATACAATGCAAGCGCATCCTTAACCCTTTCGGATAACCCAGAGCAGAACTGACTCCTGAGAGCCGGGTCGTTCCATTGGGTATCCGTAGCCCACCTACGGAAGTCAGAGCAATACCCCTCTACCGGCCGCTCTCCTTGTAGGAGTCTCCGTAATTTTGATTCAGCCAGTGCGACTCGGTCAGGGTCGTCATATATGAGACCCAAGGCCCCGAAAAACTCATCCACTGACCGAAGCGCCTGAGAATCAGTAGGTAAATAGAACGCCCAGGACTGCGGGTCCCCCTGCAGCAGGGAAATAACAACACCCACCCGCTGTTCTTCATTACCAGAGGAGTAAGGACGCAGTTTAAAGTATAATTTACAGGCCTCATGGAAAGTCAAAAACTTGTCCCTTCCCCCAGAAAATCTGTCAGGGAGAGGGACCTTGGGTTCCGCAACAACCTGGTTACCAGTAGCAACCGCTGGGCTTGCGGTCTGTTGTAATTGCTGCTGTTGCTGGAGGACCGACGCCTTCAATCCTGCCACCTCCAAATACAGGCCATGAAATTGTTCGGACAGAGCAGCAATTGGATCCATACTGGATTCTAAGTAGGTAAAAAAAAAAAGGGCCAGATATAATGTAATGACCGGCAACACGCACAGGGAGGAAAAAGGGAAAGTCCTGCCCAAGGGAGAGGGAAAGGTGGTGACCCCTAACTCTCCTTGCGGCTGGCACCTGACTGCCCTGACGTCCCTAGACGGGTTCCTCACCCGTGCGGCGATCACGTGCCTAAACCCTGGCTTTCCCTGAAATGAACCCTAGATAATGAACGGGCCGGTGGGATCGCTAGTCCTCACCACTGCACTAAGAGGGAAACACCAGGAAGAGGACAGACAAACACAAACACCCAGGTGGACGACAACAACTGTCCACAAAGGTCCAACAGGGATCCGGAGGGTAGCGTTCTAAAGCAACAATCATAGAACGCAGCAACACAGCTCCAGTGGGTCAGAATAGATGTCCAGGCAGGAAGCTCTATATCTGGCAACCAGAGAAGTGTGAGAGGGGAATATAAGGAGGATTGGGAGTGCTGGACAAGGAACAGCTGAGAGAAGGAGCTACGGATCCCTGAGTGAGCCAAAAGGGGTTTGCAAAGCAAACCCAGAAAGCTACAATAAGGAAACATCCCTATCTTACATAGAGCGCGCAGCCAACCGCTGCGACCTCCTGACCCCGGGTACAACGGAGTCAGGCGTGGCTCTTGACACCCTCGTGACAGTTTTTCCCCCAAAAAATTAAAAGTTTCAAGTAAAAATAAACAAAAACAATTGGTAAAAAAATAGGGGGAAAAAGTATACATATTAGGTATCTATAAACATATCACATGACCTAACCCCTCCGATGAACACCGTAAAATATAAAACACAAAAACTGTGCTAAATAAACAATTTTTTTGTCACCTTACATCACAAAAAGTACAACAGCAAGCGATCAAAAAGGTGTTTGCCCACCAAAATAGTAACAATCTAACCGTCACCTCATACCTGAGAGAGTCGCCCAAAAAAAAAAAAAAACTATGGCTCAGAATATGGAGACACTAAAACATCATTTTTTTTGTTTTAAAAAAAGCTTTTATTGTGTAAAACTTACATAAATAAAAAAAAAAGTATACATATTTGGTATCGTCGCATTCGTATCGACCGGCTCTATAAAAATATCACATGACCTAACCCCTCAGATAAACACCGTAAAAAATAAAAACTGTGCTAAATAAACAATTTTTTGTCACCTTACATCACAAAAAGTGTAATAGCAAGCGATTAAAAAGTCATATGCACCCCAAAATAGTGCCAATCAAACAGTCATCTCATCCCGCAAAAAATGAGACCCTACCTAAGATAATCGCCCAAAAACTGAAAAAACTATGGCTCTCAGAATAAGGAGACACTAAAACATGATTTTTTTTTGTTTAAAAAATGATATTCTTGTGTAAAACTTACATAAATTAAAAAAAGTATACATATTAGGTATCGCCGCGTCCGAATCGACCAGCTCTATACAAATATCACATGACCTAACCCCTCAGATGAACACCGTAAAAATGTTTTAATAAAAACTGTGCTAAATAAACCATTTTTGGTCACCTTACATCACAAAAAGTGTGACTTATCTCAGGGACAGGACTAATCTCAGGTTAATTTGCATATGTATCAAATAGTTTTATTTTACACAATAAAAGCACACAGAGCTATGGGGACTGGGTATTGCGGATGTGATAGCGGTCATCTAGCAACCCATGTCCTCAGCTTTATACACAAAATCCCGGTGACGGGTTCCCTTTAACCCCTTAACCCCTTAGTGACCACCCATACGTGTTTTCACGGCGGTCACTAAGGGGCCTTAGGCTGGGCCCCCGCGTTTTTACGGCGGCCCGGTCTAAGCGCTGCACGGCTCCCCCGTGCAGCGGGGAGCACGGACCCGGCTCTCACATGAGAGCCGGGGCCCTGCTCTAACAGCCCCGACCGGCAGGAGTGCCGATCCGGGCTGTTTAACCCTTTACATGCCGGGCGCAATGGCGCCCGCTGCATGTAAAGTGGTGACAGAGGGAGCGGACTCCCTCTGTCTCCCAACAGCATCCCGAAAATAAGATTGCGGGGTGCTGATGTGTTCGGAAGCTTACCTTGCTTCCGTTCAGGGCCCCGAGCCTGTCTTCAGTTCTCTCCAGCAGGCTGTGCCTCTCTGGCGCCACCTGCTGGTAAAGGTTTGAAATGCATTGCTATTGAAATGTAATGCTTTAACCACCTCCGGACCGCCTAACGCGCCGATGCGTCCGGAAGGTGGTTGCTTTTCTCCTCCTGGACGCATCGGCGCGTCATCTCGCGAGACGCGAGATTTCCTGTGAACGCGCGCACACAGGCGCGCGCGCTCACAGGAACGGAAGGTAAGCGAGTGGATCTCCAGCCTGCCAGCGGCGATCGCTCGCTGGCAGGCTGGAGATCCGAATTTTTTAACCCCTAACAGGTATATTAGACGCTGTTTTCATAACAGCGTCTAATATACCTCCTACCTGGTCCTCTGGTGGTCCCTTTTGTTAGGATCGACCACCAGAGGACTCAGGTAGGTCAGTACAGTCCCACCAAACACCACACTACACTACACTACACCCCCCCCCCCGTCACTTATTAACCCCTTATAAACCCCTGATCACCCCATATAAACTCCCTGATCACCCCCCTGTCATTGATCACCGCCCTGTCATTGATCACCCCCCTGTCAGGCTCCGTTCAGACGTCCGCATGATTTTTACGGATCCGATCCATGTATCCATGGATCCGTAAAAATCATGCGGACGTCTGAATGGAGCCTTACAGGGGGGTGATCAATGACAGGCGGGTGATCACCCATATACACTCCCTGATCACCCCCTGTCATTGATCACCGCCCTGTCAGGCTCCATTCAGACGTCCGCATGATTTTTACGGATCCGATCCATGTATCCATGGATCCGTAAAAATCATGCGGACGTCTGAATGGAGCCTTACAGGGGGGTGATCACCCATATACACTCCCTGATCACCCCCTGTCATTGATCACCCCCCTGTCAGGCTCCATTCAGACGTCCGCATGATTTTTACGGATCCGATCCATGGATCCGTAAAAATCATGCGGACGTCTGAATGGAGCCTTACAGGGGGGGTGATCAGTGACAGGGGGGTGATCACCCTGATTACCCTGATCACCCCCTGTCATTGATAACCCCCCTGTAAGGCTCCATTCAGACGTCCGCATGCGTTCTGTGGATCCGATCCATGTATCCATGGATCCGTAAAAAATCATGCGGATGTCTGAATGGAGCCTTACAGGGGGGGTGATCAGTGACAGGGGGGTGATCACCCTGATTACCCTGATCACCCCCTGTCATTGATAACCCCCCTGTAAGGCTCCATTCAGACGTCCGCATGCGCTCTGTGGATCCGATCCATGTATCCATGGATCCGTAAAAAATCATGCGGATGTCTGAATGGAGCCTTACAGGGGGGGTGATCAGTGACAGGGGGGTGATCACCCTGATTACCCTGATCACCCCCTGTCATTGATAACCCCCCTGTAAGGCTCCATTCAGACGTCCGCATGCGTTCTGTGGATCCGATCCATGTATCCATGGATCCGTAAAAAATCATGCGGATGTCTGAATGGAGCCTTACAGGGGGGGTGATCAGTGACAGGGGGGTGATCACCCTGATTACCCTGATCACCCCCTGTCATTGATAACCCCCCTGTAAGGCTCCATTCAGACGTCCGCATGCGTTTTGTGGATCCGATCCATGTATCCATGGATCCGTAAAAAATCATGCGGATGTCTGAATGGAGCCTTACAGGGGGGGTGATCAGTGACAGGGGGGTGATCACCCTGATTACCCTGATCACCCCCTGTCATTGATAACCCCCCTGTAAGGCTCCATTCAGACGTCCGCATGCGTTCTGTGGATCCGATCCATGTATCCATGGATCCGTAAAAAATCATGCGGATGTCTGAATGGAGCCTTACAGGGGGGTGATCAGTGACAGGGGGGTGATCACCCTGATTACCCTGATCACCCCCTGTCATTGATAACCCCCCTGTAAGGCTCCATTCAGACGTCCGCATGCGTTTTGTGGATCCGATCCATGTATCCATGGATCCGTAAAAAATCATGCGGATGTCTGAATGGAGCCTTACAGGGGGGGTGATCAGTGACAGGGGGGTGATCACCCTGATTACCCTGATCACCCCCTGTCATTGATAACCCCCCTGTAAGGCTCCATTCAGACGTCCGCATGCGTTCTGTGGATCCGATCCATGTATCCATGGATCCGTAAAAATCATGCGGACGTCTGAATGGAGCCTTACAGGGGGGGTGATCAGTGACAGGGGGGTGATTACCCTGATCACCCCCTGTCATTGATAACCCCCCTGTAAGGCTCCATTCAGACGTCCGCATGCGTTTTGTGGATCCGATCCATGTATCCATGGATCCGTAAAAAAATCATGCGGATGTCTGAATGGAGCCTTACAGGGGGGGGTGATCAATGACAGGGGGTGATCAGGGAGTCTATATGGGTGATCACCCCCCTGTCATTGATCACCCCCCTGTCATTGATCACTCCCCCCCTGGTAAGGCTCCATTCAGCCATTTTTTTTGGCACAAGTTAGCGGAAATTTTTTGTTTGTTTTTGTTTTCGTTTTTTCTTACAAAGTCTCATATTCCACTAACTTGTGTCAAAAAATAAAATCTCACATGGACGCACCATATCCCTCACGGAATCCAAATGCGTAAACATTTTTAGACATTTATATTCCAGACTTCTCACGCTTTAGGGCCCCTAAAAAGCCAGGGCAGTATAAATACCCCACATGTGACCCCATTTCGGAAAGAAGACACCCCAAGGTATTCCGTGAGGGGCATATTGAGTCCATGAAAGATTGAAATTTTTGTCCTAAGTTAGCGGAAAGTGAGACTTTGTGAGAAAAAAAACAAAAAAAATCAATATCCGCTAACTTATGCAAAAAAAAAAAAAATTCTAGGAACTCGCCAGGCCCCTCATTGAATACCTCGGGGTGTCTTCTTTCCAAAGTGGGGTCACATGTGGGGTATTTATACTGCCCTGGCTTTTTAGGGGCCCGAAAGTGTGAGAAGAAGTCTGGGATCCAAATGTCTAAAAATGCCCTCCTAAAAGGAATTTTGGCCCCTTTGCGCATCTAGGCTGCAAAAAAGTGTCACACATCTGGTATCGCCGTACTCAGGAGAAGTTGGGGAATGTGTTTTGGGGTGTCATTTTACATATACCCATGCTGGGTGAGAAAAGTATCTTGGTCAAATGCCAACTTTGTATAAAAAAAATGGGAAAAGTTGTCTTTTGCCAAGATATTTCTCTCACCCAGCATGGGTATATGTAAAATGACCCCCCAAAACACATTCCCCAACTTCTCCTGAGTACGGCGATACCACATGTGTGACACTTTTTTGCAGCCAAGGTGGGCAAAGGGGCACCTTTCAGATTTCGCAGGCCATTTTTTACACATTTTGATTTCAAGGTACTTCTTACACATTTGGGCCCCTAAATTGCCAGGGCAGTATAACTACGCCACAAGTGACCCCATTTTGGAAAGAAGACACCCCAAGGTATTCCGTGGGGGGCACGGCGAGTTCCTAGAATTTTTTATTTTTTGTCACAATTTAGCGGAAAATGATGATTTTTCTTTTTTTTTTCTTTTTTCCTTACAAAGTCTCATATTCCACTAACTTGCGACAAAAAATAAAAAATTCTAGGAACTCGCAGTGCCCCTCACGGAATACCTTGGGGTGTCTTCTTTCCAAAATGGGGTCACTTGTGGCGTAGTTATACTGCCCTGGCAATTTAGGGGCCCAAATGTGTGAGAAGAACTTTGCAATCAAAATGTGTAAAAAATGCCCTGCAAAATCCGAAAGGTGCACTTTGGAATATGTGCCCCTTTGCCCACCTTGGCAGCAAAAAAGTGTGACACATCTGGTATCGCCGTACTCAGGAGAAGTTGGGCAATGTGTTTTGGGGTGTCATTTTACATATACCCATGCTGGGTGAGAAAAATATCTTGGTCAAATGCCAACTTTGTATAAAAAAATTGGAAAAGTTGTCTTTTGCCAAGATATTTCTCTCACCCAGCATGGGTATATGTAAAATGACAGCCCAAAACACATTCCCCAACTTCTCCTGAGTACGGCGATACCAGATGTGTGACACTTTTTTGATGCCAAGGTGGGCAAAGGGGCACATATTCCAAAGTGCACCTTTCGGATTTCACCGGTCATTTTTTACAGATTTTGATTGCAAAGTACTTCTCACACATTTGGGCCCCTAAATTGCCAGGGCAGTATAACTACGCCACAAGTGACCCCATTTTGGAAAGAAGACACCCCATGGTATTCCGTGAGGGGCATGGCGAGTTCCTAGAATTTTTTATTTTTTGTCGCAAGTTAGTGGAATATGAGACTTTGTAAGGAAAAAAGAGAAAAAAAAAAAATCATCATTTTCCGCTAACTTGTGACAAAAAATAAAAAATTCTAGGAACTCGCAGTGCCCCTCACGGAATACCTTAGGGTGTCTTCTTTCCAAAATGGGGTCACTTGTGGCGTAGTTATACTGCCCTGGCAATTTAGGGGCCCAAATGTGTGAGAAGAACTTTGCAATCAAAATGTGTAAAAAATGCCCTGCAAAATCCGAAAGGTGCACTTTGGAATATGTGCCCCTTTGCCCACCTTGGCAGCAAAAAAGTGTGACACATCTGCTATCGCCGTACTCAGGAGAAGTTGGGCAATGTGTTTTGGGGTGTCATTTTACATATACCCATGCTGGGTGAGAAAAATATCTTGGTCAAATGCCAACTTTGTATAAAAAAATGGGAAAAGTTGTCTTTTGCCAAGATATTTCTCTCACCCAGCATGGGTATATGTAAAATGACACCCCAAAACACATTCCCCAACTTCTCCTGAGTACGGCGATACCACATGTGTGACACTTTTTTGCTGCCAAGGTGGGCAAAGGGGCGCATATTCCAAAGTGCACCTTTCAGATTTCACCGGTCATTTCTTACACATTTTGATTGCAAAGTTCTTCTCACACATTTGGGCCCCTAAATTGCCAGGGCAGTATAACTACGCCACAAGTGACCCCATTTTGGAAAGAAGACACCCCAAGGTATTCTGTGAGGGGCATGGTGAGTTCCTAGAATTTTTTATTTTTTGTCGCAAGTTAGTGGAATATGAGACTTTGTAAGAAAAAAAAAAAAAAAATCATCATCATTTTCCGCTAACTTGTGACAAAAAATAAAAAGTTCTATGAACTCACTATGCCCATCAGCGAATACCTTAGGGTGTCTACTTTCCGAAATGGGGTCATTTGTGGGGTTTTTCTACTGTTTGGGCATTGTAGAACCTCAGGAAACATGACAGGTGCTCAGAAAATCAGAGCCGTTTCAAAAAGCGGAAATTCACATTTTTGTACCATAGTTTGTAAATGCTATAACTTTTACCCAAACCATTTTTTTTTTGCCCAAACATTTTTTTTTTATCAAAGACATGTAGAACTATAAATTTAGCGAAAAATTTATATATGGATGTCGTTTTTTTTGCAAAATTTCACAGCTGAAAGTGAAAAATGTCATTTTTTTGCAAAAAAATCGTTACATTTTGATTAATAACAAAAAAAGTAAAAATGTCAGCAGCAATAAAATACCACCAAATGAAAGCTCCATTAGTGAGAAGAAAAGGAGGTAAAATTCATTTGGGTGGTAAGTTGCATGACCGAGCGATAAACGGTGAAAGTAGTGTAGTGCCGAAGTGTAAAAAGTGGCCTGGTCATGAAGGGGGTTTCACCTAGCGGGGCTGAAGTGGTTATAGAGATAATGTATTACATTTTCAAAGCAATCAAAATACTGTATATTATCGTCCCCTTGTGGGACTTTTAAGTAGTAAAAAAAAAAATAGAAAAAAAAATACACATTTATGAAATAAAAAAAATCCATAAAATAAAAAAATATGCTTTTTTTTCCATTGAAAATATTGCAAAAAGAAAATATCCCCCATATGTTTGGTATTGCCGCGTCCGTAACGACCCGGACTACATAAATATTACATAAATTATCCCCTATGGTGAACGCCGTAAAAAAAAAAAAGACAGAATTTCTAATTTATTCTTAGTTTCCACCGAAAAAAACGTAATAACAAGCGATCAAAAAGCGCCATTTACTCCAAAATGATACCAATGAAAAATACAAGTTGACCCTTAAAAATCAAGCCCTCACACAACTCCATAGAAAAAGAAAAAAAAAAGTTATGGGTCTTGTGAAGTGGCAATGCAAAATCATTTTTTTGGTTAATAAAAGGGGTTTTATTGGGAAAAAAATAGTCAAACGTAAAAAAATGTATAAGTATTTAGTATCACTGTAATAGTACTGACCCAGAGAATAAAGATATTATGTTATTTGTACCGAAAAATGAACGCCGTAAAATTTATAATGTAAAAACGCAGTGGCAGTATTGCTATTTTTTCCCATCTCCCTCCCAAAAAGAGTTAATAAAAGTTAATCAGAAAGTTATGTGTACCCCAAAATGGTGCCATTAAAAACTACAACTTGTCCCGTAAAAAAAAAAACCCTCATAAAGCTATATAGACGAAAAAATAAAAAAGTTATAGCTCTTGGAACGAGACCATAAAAAAAAGGAAGAAAAACGCTTGGTCATAAAGGCCCAAACAGTCACTAAGGGGTTAAGGACTCAGCCCTATTTCACCTTAAGGACCAGGCAATTTTTTGCAAATCTGACTCATGTCCTCAGCTCTATACACAAAATCTCGATGACAGGTTCCCTTTAACACAAGATTTATTGAGAGCAAAAGAAAATAATAAATTACTGCTTAAACTGCTAAAAGTGGCAGGCAGAGTGGTACAGGAGAACTGCAGTATAAAGGAAGGCAATACCCTTAGAAGAGTAGTCATGAAATACAATCATCAATAATGTGCAAAACCAAAAAACGGTCATGTTAGCATTTAATAACTAACTAAAACCCAATCACAGCAGGTCTCAACTAATACACGCAAGTAAATGTACAAAAAACAAGTAACATATAAAACCAGATTGAAAGCATAGATGGCAAGGCGGATAACTGTATACTGTACATAAAATGTATGGCGGTTACACCATGCCGGACAATATAACCTCTGTGCCATGCTGTACAATAAACAGTATAACCCCTACACAGTATAAAGGTATACTGTATATTGTGCGGCACAGTGTAGAGGTATACTGTATATTGTATGGCACAGTGTAGCGGTATACTGCATATTGGGTGGCAGAGTGTAGAGGTATACTGTATATTGTGCGGCACAGTGTAGCGGTATACTGTATATTGTATGGCACAGTGTAGCTGTATACTGTATATTGTGTGGCACAGTGTAGAGTATACTGTATATTGTGCGGCACAGTGTAGCGGTATACTGTATATTGTATGGCACAGTGTAGCGGTATACTGTATATTATGTGGCACAGTGTAGCGGTATACTGTACATTGTGGGGCACAGTGTAGCGGTATACTGTACATTGTGGGGCACAGTGTAGCGGTATACTGTATATTGTGTGGCACAGTGTAGCGGTATACTGTATATTGTGTGGCACAGTGTAGCGGTATACTGTATATTGTATGGCACAGTGTAGCGGTATACTGTATATTATGTGGCACAGTGTAGAGGTATACTGTATATTGTGTGGCACAGTGTAGCGGTATACTGTATATTGTGTGGCACAGTGTAGAGGTATACTGTATATTGTGGGGCACAGTGTAGAGGCATACTGTATATTGTGGGGCACAGTGTAGAGGTATACTGTATATTGTGTGGAACAGTGTAGAGGTATACTGTATATGGTGTGGCACAGTGTAGAGGTATACTGTATATGGTGTGGCACAGTGTAGAGGTATACTGTATATGGTGTGGCACAGTGTAGAGGTATACTGTATATTGTGTGTCACAGTGTAGAGTATACTGTATATTGTGGGGCACAGTGTAGAGGTATACTGTATATTGTGTGGCACAGTGTAGCGGTATACTGTATATTGTATGGCACAGTGTAGCGGTATACTGTATATTGTATGGCACAGTGTAGCGGTATACTGTATATTATGTGGCACAGTGTAGAGGTATACTGTATATTGTGTGGCACAGTGTAGCGGTATACTGTATATTGTATGGCACAGTGTAGCGGTATACTGTATATTGTATGGCACAGTGTAGCGGTATACTGTATATTGTATGGCACAGTGTAGCGGTATACTGTATATTGTGTGGCACAGTGTGGAGGTATACTGTATATTGGGTGGCACAGTGTAGAGGTATACTGTATATTGTGGGGCACAGTGTAGCGGTATACTGTATATTGTGTGGCACAGTGTGGAGGTATACTGTATATTGGGTGGCACAGTGTAGAGGTATACTGTATATTGTGGGGCACAGTGTAGCGGTATACTGTATATTGTGTGGCACAGTGTAGAGGTATACTGTATATTGTATGGCAGTGTAGAGGTATACTGTACATTGTGTGGCACAGTGTAGAGATATACTGTATATTGTGTGGCACAGTGTAGCGGTATACTGTATATTGTGTGGCACAGTGTAGAGGTATACTGTATATTGTGTGGCACAGTGTAGAGGTATACTGTACATTGTGTGGCACAGTGTAGAGATATACTGTATATTGTGTGGCACAGTGTAGCGGTATACTGTATATTGTGTGGCACAGTGTAGAGGTATACTGTATATTCTGTGGTACAGTGTAGCGGTATACTGTATATTGTGTGGCACAGTGTAGCGGTATACTGTATATTGTATGGCACAGTGTAGCGGTATACTGTATATTGTATGGCACAGTGTAGCGGTATACTGTATATTGGGTGGCACAGTGTAGAGGTATACTGTATATTGTGGGGCACAGTGTAGAGGTATACTGTATATTGTGTGGCACAGTGTAGAGGTATACTGTATATTGTATGGCACAGTGTAGCGGTATACTGTATATTATGTGGCACAGTGTAGAGGTATACTGTATATTGTATGGCACAGTGTAGCGGTATACTGTACATTGTGTGGCACAGTGTAGAGATATACTGTATATTGTGTGGCACAGTGTAGCGGTATACTGTATATTGTGTGGCACAGTGTAGAGGTATACTGTATATTGTGTGGCACAGTGTAGAAGTATACTGTACATTGTGTGGCACAGTGTAGAGATATACTGTATATTGTGTGGCACAGTGTAGCGGTATACTGTATATTGTGTGGCACAGTGTAGCGGTATAATGTATATTCTGTGGCACAGTGTAGCGGTATACTGTATATTGTATGGCACAGTGTAGCGGTATACTGTATATTGTATGGCACAGTGTAGCGGTATACTGTATATTGTGTGGCACAGTGTAGGGGTATACTGTATATTGTGTGGCACAGTGTAGAGGTATACTGTACATTGTGTGGCACAGTGTAGAGATATACTGTATATTGTGTGGCACAGTGTAGCGGTATACTGTATATTGTGTGGCACAGTGTAGAGGTATACTGTATATTCTGTGGCACAGTGTAGCGGTATACTGTATATTCTGTGGCACAGTGTAGCAGTATACTGTATATTGTATGGCACAGTGTAGCGGTATACTGTATATTGTGTGGCACAGTGTAGAGGTATACTGTATATTCTGTGGCACAGTGTAGGGGTATACTGTATATTGTGTGGCACAGTGTAGCAGTATACTGTATATTGTATGGCACAGTGTAGCGGTATACTGTATATTGTGTGGCACAGTGTAGGGGTATACTGTATATTGTGTGGCACAGTGTAGAGGTATACTGTACATTGTGTGGCACAGTGTAGAGATATACTGTATATTGTGTGGCACAGTGTAGCCGTATACTGTATATTGTGTGGCACAGTGTAGAGGTATACTGTATATTCTGTGGCACAGTGTAGCGGTATACTGTATATTCTGTGGCACAGTGTAGCAGTATACTGTATATTGTATGGCACAGTGTAGCGGTATACTGTATATTGTGTGGCACAGTGTAGAGGTATACTGTATATTCTGTGGCACAGTGTAGGGGTATACTGTATATTGTGTGGCACAGTGTAGCAGTATACTGTATATTGTATGGCACAGTGTAGCGGTATACTGTATATTGTGTGGCACAGTGTAGGCTATATGTGTATAACAAACATATTTCATATGTAAACTTACAGTTACTTGGCTTGGCCCTTGGGGGTCTCGGTCGCCACTTCCACACTTGGCCGGGGGCTCGGCGGAGCTGATGTGTTTTATCCTAATGAGAAAGATTTCATAATAAGGATTTGGAGAAGGGGCAGAGGGATAGCAGAGCAGGGAGAGGCCGGTGCTGCTACTAGGGGGTCATACCATGGGGGATTAATAAAGCCCACCATAATGCCCCCCCAGTAAAATATAATTGCAAAACATACCCCCTTGTATGGATAAAAAATATATAGATAAAAATATGGATGAGAAATATATTTGAGTCGATGTAGGGAAGGTGATAAGAAAAAAGTTGTATAGATAAAAATTCAGTCGGTATTGAGATAGTTAGAAGAGTCTTTGTAGTAGAAGGGCCAGTAGGGAATCTGGACGTCAAACTAAGTCAGGGATTACATTGCATTACACTGCAAACCATTTACAGTAGTAGTACCCCCAGATTTGGGGGATTACACATCCATTTTCTGTCCGTCTATCCATTTTAAACATCCATATTGAGTCCTTTGTTTCCTATTGTCTGCCTGAAAACCGCCTTCAGGGCATATGCCCCCAGACATTTTAGAAGATTACTTTAATTGAGCGTAAAGGGGTTGGCCAATTTGTAAAAATGTTTTCAAATGTCTGTAAAAAAGGATAACATTTCATTAGCTTTTGTTTAAAACCCAAACATCTGCACTTGCAGTGTACTCAGTAGCATACCTCCCAACCATCACGGATTTCAGGGGCACGAGACCCGAGAACAGCTGGGGTATGTCACGCTCTCATTTGATTGTAATGGTGAAGCAGGGAGCCGTCCGCTCCCTGCTTCACCATTTAGCTCAGTTGCAGCAGCAGGATATCATATCACGCTGCAGGAGGAGCAGAGGCTGATTCCTGGCATGCACCCACCCCTACTACACAGAGCAGCCATGTGGTGTGATCATCGGAGGAACTAGGTGAGAATTCACATTTTTTATTTACTTTTTTTTTTACCTCCTGTCAAGGGAGCACATATCTGGGTATAACTACTGTGAAGGGGCACATATCTGGCATATTTATTGTGAAGGGGCACATATCTGGGTATAACTACTGTGAAGGGGCACATATCTGGGTATAACTACTGTGAAGGGGCACATATCTGGGTATAACTACTGTGAAGGGGCACATATCTGGCATATTTATTGTGATGGGGCACATATCTGGGTATAACTACTGTGAAGGGGCACATATCTTGCATATTTATTGTGAAGGGGCACATATCTGCGTATAACTACTGTGAAGGGGCACATATCTGGGTATAACTACTGTGAAGGGGCACATATCCGGGTATAACTACTGTGAAGGGGCACATATCTGGGTATAACTACTGTGAAGGGGCACATATCTGGGTATAACTACTGTGAAGGGGCACATATCTGGCATATTTATTGTGAAGGGGCACATATCTGGGTATAACTACTGTGAAGGGGCACATATCTGGGTATAACTACTGTGAAGGGGCACATATCTGGCATATTTATTGTGAAGGGGCACATATCTGGGTATAACTACTGTGAAGGGGCACATATCTGGGTATAACTACTGTGAAGGGGCACATATCTGGCATATTTATTGTGAAGGGGCACATATCTGGGTATAACTACTGTGAAGGGGCACATATCTGGGTATAACTACTGTGAAGGGGCACATATCTGGGTATAACTACTGTGAAGGGGCACATATCTGGAATATTTATTGTGAAGGGGCACATATCTGGGTATAACTACTGTGAAGGGGCACATATCTTGCATATTTATTGTGAAGGGGCACATATCTGGGTATAACTACTGTGAAGGGGCACATATCTGGGTATAACTACTGTGAAGGGGCACATATCCGGGTATAACTACTGTGAAGGGGCACATATCTGGGTATAACTACTGTGAAGGGGCACATATCTGGGTATAACTACTGTGAAGGGGCACATATCTGGCATATTTATTGTGAAGGGGCACATATCTGGGTATAACTACTGTGAAGGGGCACATATCTGGGTATAACTACTGTGAAGAGGCACATATCTGGCATATTTATTGTGAAGGGGCACATATCTGGGTATAACTACTGTGAAGGGGCACATATCTGGGTATAACTACTGTGAAGGGGCACATATCTGGCATATTTATTGTGAAGGGGCACATATCTGGGTATAACTACTGTGAAGGGGCACATATCTGGGTATAACTACTGTGAAGGGGCACATATCTGGCATATTTATTGTGAAGGGGCACATATCTGGGTATAACTATTGTGAAGGGGCACATATCTGGGTATAACTACTGTGAAGGGGCACATATCTAGGTATAACTATTGTGAAGGGGCACATATCTGGGTATAACTACTGTGAAGGGGCACATATCTGGGTATAACTATTGTGAAGGGGCACATATCTGGCATATTTATTGTGAAGGGGCACATATCTGGCATAAGTACTGTGAGAGGGCACTGTCTACCATTGGCTGCCCGCCCCCGACGCCGGATGTTTTCATCCGCGCAAGATGAGAAGCAGTGGTAGCCGTTCACGGACCAGAAGCGACGCAGGTGTCGGGGAGCGAGGTAGATATATTGTGTGTGAGGGACCCATGCGTATAGTGCAGCATTTCAGGGGTTGGATAACCCCTTTAACGTTGCGCTGCCCACAGGGCTATTGTCCCGCACTCATAAGATCATATCAGTGCGGGATAATAGCCCCGTGACGGCCCGACGTGCACAGTACCAGTGTAATCTATGATGCTGTGTACTCCCGTGCGCACAATCAATGCCGCTCTGGGACACATGGTCCGCTCGCGGATCGTATGTCTTAGAGGGCACACGGTCGTGTGCAAGAGGCCTTAGGGTGAATAGGAAAAGGAATTAAAAGATCCCAGGTTCTAGCCCCTAAGGGGACTAAAAGTTATTAAAGGGGTTCTGCACTTTCATTTAACTGATTATCTATTCTCTGGATAGATCATCAGCTTGTGATAGGCGGGGATCCGACACCCGGGACCCCCACCGATCAGCTGTTTGAGAAGGCAGCGGCGCGCCAGCAGCACCGCGGTCTTCTCACTGTTTAGCGCAGGCCCAGTGACATCACGACTAGTATCAACTGGTGTGGGCGGAGCTAAGCTCCATTCAAGTGAACAGAAAAGTAAAACGGCTAGTGCAGCGCTAAAGCCCGCCCATCAGAGCCGGTGACGTCACCGGACACACTGCCGGGCGGAAGTTTCCGCCCGGCAGTGTATTATTGAAAACAAAAGAGCCTGTGCCCTGTGCGATTTAGCGCAGGGCAAGGGAGCTTAAAGGGGTTATCCCATCTTAGACAATGGGTGTATATCCTAAGGATATGCCCCCATTGTCTGATAGGTGCGGGTCCCACCTCTGGAACCCACACCTACAACGAGAACGGAGCCAGGGAGAGTTGTGGCTGGAGGACCCCGGGTTTCCCAGAGTCCATCCACCACCAGACACAGCTCCCCGCCTCTCCCATTGAAGTGAATGGGATCGCACCGCACATGCGCGGCCAACGCTCCCATTCATTTCTATGGGGCCGACGGAAATAGCCGAGCCAGCGCTCGGCTATTTTCGGCGGCTCCATAGAAATGAACAGAAGGCGGCTGCGCATGCGCAGTGCGCCCTCCTCCACTTTCTCTGCTCCGTTCTCCTTGTAGGTGCGGGTCCCAGAGGTGGGACCCGCACCTATCAGACAATGGGGGCATATCCTAGCGATATGCCCCCATTGTCTAAGATGGGATAACCCCTTTAAGATGCTCTGATGTTAGCCTCAGGGGGTGAAAATAAGGGTATGTCCGAGTTCAGCTCTGTACCCGAACAACCCCTTTAAGTTTAAGCGAAAAAACAGGGATGAACAGCACTCCTTAGTATCAGTGTGTTGGGTGCACATCCCCGGGGGGTGGTAAAAATACCCCCAATCCAGTGTACATAACAAGAGATGAGAAAAAATAAAAGGTGATGGAATTTAATCCGGATGCAACGTTTTGGCTCAAAACAGTCTTGCTGGTTTAAGTTTAAATCACCCAATTTTATATATAAACAATAAATACACATATTACATATCGTCACGTCCAAAAAACTAAACTAAAAAAAATATATATACGATGAACGCCATAACAGAAAAATAAAAATCCACGTGATTCGCCATTTTGTCGTCCCCAAAAATAGGATCGGACTGTTTGATTATGGGCATAAAATGCAGAGTGAACGTGGCTTTTTTGGTGTTTTATTTTTTTGCATGGTATTGAATGGTATCGAGTATCGTAATACTATTTTTATGGTATCGAAATTGAATCAAAATTTGGGTATTGTGACAACCCTGCTCCACACAATGCCTTCTGGTGCCCTTTCTAGATATAGGTCACATCAGTGTAAAGACCCCTATAATACAAAAAGGCCGTCACACGTTTCCTCTGTCGTATGAGTACTCTTATGTTATGAATTAGACATAGTGCTGCCACCAGAGGGCGCTCGCGGCTTCTCACGTTGTAAATACAGCAAAGACGTCCTCTTACTGTGGGCGGAAGTGATGTAATGTAGAGAGGGTGAAGTGGCAGCGGCCATATTGTAGGTGGCGGAAGAAGGTCTGGTATACGCCACATTTGACGTAACCGGAAGTGCACTCCACAGCGTAATGGATGGACATAATCTGAAGCGAGAGACGTTGTGAAGCGGAGAACGGTGTACACCTTCGGTATGTGTATGTATAGGACACGTAGTATAGTGTCAGGAGGCGGGAGGGCTATGGAGGGTCATGGAGCGTTACCTGCACAGAGACCTCTGTTGTGTATACAGCGCAGGTCTGTATGTAATATATGGTCAGGGACTGTATGTGATATGTAGGCAGGAGGTCGAGGACTGGATGTGATATGTGGCCAGGAGGTCAGGGACTGGATGTGATATGTGGCCAGGAGGTCAGGGACTGTATGTGATATGTGGCCAGGAGGTCAGGGACTGTATGTGATATGTGTGGCAGGAGGTCAGGGACTGTATGTGATATGTGTGGCAGGAGGTCAGGGACTGTATGTGATATATGTGGCAGGAGGTCGGGGACTAGATGTGATATGCGGCCGGGAGGTCAGGGACTGTATGGGATATGCGGCCGGGAGGTCAGGGACTGTATGGGATATGCGGCCGGGAGGTCAGGGACTGTATGTGATATGTGTGGCAGGAGGTCAGGGACT
The DNA here is from genome assembly GCF_014858855.1 of Bufo gargarizans. Lineage (NCBI taxonomy): Eukaryota > Metazoa > Chordata > Amphibia > Anura > Bufonidae > Bufo > Bufo gargarizans. The sequence goes on from NC_058085.1 coordinate 102,609,820, forward strand.
GTATGTGATATGTGTGGCAGGAGGTCAGGGACTGTATATGATATATGTGGCAGGAGGTCGGGGACTAGATGTGATATGCGGCCGGGAGGTCAGGGACTGTATGGGATATGCGGCCGGGAGGTCAGGGACTGTATGGGATATGCGGCCGGGAGGTCAGGGACTGTATGGGATATGCGGCCGGGAGGTCAGGGACTGTATGGGATATGCGGCCGGGAGGTCAGGGACTGTATGGGATATGCGGCCGGGAGGTCAGGGACTGTATGGGATATGCGGCCGGGAGGTCAGGGACTGTATGGGATATGCGGCCGGGCGGTCAGGGACTGTATGGGATATGCGGCCGGGAGGTCAGGGACTGTATGGGATATGCGGCCGGGAGGTCAGGGACTGTATGGGATATGCGGCCGGGAGGTCAGGGACTGTATGGGATATGCGGCCGGGAGGTCAGGGACTGTATGGGATATGCGGCCGGGAGGTCAGGGACTGTATGGGATATGCGGCCGGGAGGTCAGGGACTGTATGGGATATGCGGCCGGGAGGTCAGGGACTGTATGGGATATGCGGCCGGGAGGTCAGGGACTGTATGGGATATGCGGCCGGGAGGTCAGGGACTGTATGGGATATGCGGCCGGGAGTGCAGTGCGGGTGACTGTATGTAGTATATGAGCAGGAGAGCAGGGTCTGTATGTGGTATATGGGCAGGAGGCCAGGTAGTGTGCACCCTATGGACAGCCCCTGCCCTATGTGCTCTGTTACAGTTTTTCCCTACCTGTTACTTTCCGAAAGCACAGCCTAACCCCTTCCCTGACAGCAGTGGTTAGGACTTGTCTGCCCGTCACTTCCAATCCGTCCTAGTGCTGAAGTAGGAAGCGTCTGCTTTCCCGGAGGTCACTCCTTCAGTTTTGCCCCCATCATGGTAGTAACTTGGGGTCATTATTGTAGAATACACGGATAGTGACTGTTCTCATGCCCGTATGTATGATATTGCTTGTATTGATATCTTTATTTCTCCTTTTTTTAGACCACACTGTACCTGACCGTACCGTTAGTCTTTGAGCAGCGATCATGGCAGATCTGGAAGAGCTGAGGAAACTTGAATACCTCTCCTTGGTTTCCAAGGTTTGCACAGAGCTGGATAACCATTTGGGGATCAATGACAAAGATTTAGGTGAGACGGCTTTTCCTGATGGAGGGAGTGAATATGGTGACAGAAGAGGGTCTGGAACATGCACCTATCCGTGTACGGGGTGTGGTGTTGAGGAATTTTCTTTACGAGATGCTCCGGAGTAAGGCACCTTTCCGACAAGTGATATTTGCACCCAGGTGTAGACTAAACCCTGACCCCTTAAATTAAATGGGTACATTCACACTGGTGTTTTTTATTTTTTTGCATGGACTATTGGTCTGTAGGAGAAAATTTCAGCTTTTTCTATTTTGGTCTGAATTTCCCGCAAGACGTATTTAAGTGAATGGGTCTGTGAGAAGAACTGTGTGCGGTCTGTTAAAACGCTAATCCTGGTTCACCATCCTGGACCCAGACCTATTTCTATTGCAGGGGATGTGCACCCAGACATGTTAGGCCTGTGAAGGCTAACCTCCGGCGCTCCAGCTGTGGTAAAACTACGACTCCCAAGATCTACACTTGCTTGGCTGTTCTCAGAACGCCATAGAAATAAATGGAGCATGCTGGGAGTGATAATTTCACCACAGCTGGAGTGCCGGAGGTTAGCCATCACTCTTTAGAGGATTACACTGATGGAGTCCATGTGTGTAAAGGGGTTGGACAGTTTTTAAAACTGTTTGCGAATAACCCTAGACCAGTGATGGCTAACCTTGGCACTCCAGCTGTGGTGAAACTACGACTCCCAGCATGCTCCATTTATTTCTACAGAGATCTGAGAGCAGCCAAGCAAGGGGGGCATCTTGGGAGTTGTAGTTTTACCACAGCTGGAGTGCCAAGGTTAGCCATCACTGCCCTAGACCCTCTTCTGTTTATAACTGAATGATTCATCTAGGGGCAGCACAGAAAGTGGTGATTTGGGTGAATCGCGTCACCGCCGCTATCATGTGCCCTATGGACGCAGCAACTGATTAGGGATGAGCAAATGAATTCTAACAAATCGGTTCATCTCATCGGCAGGTTCTTCACCTCTGAGGGTCACGGGAGAATAAGCACCCACCTGTCACTTCATTGACAGAGCTGGACATCTCGCCCGTCCCTGACAGTCTCACGCTTGTGCCGCTGCTCCGTGTTGTGACACGAGCACACAGGCTCTGCTTCCAGCATATGCACAGTCACCGCTTCAGTAGAGGAAGCAGGGACTCTGCGCCTGCACCGCTTCTCGGAGCAGTGGCGTAAATGCAAGATTGTCAAGGTTAGGCGAGATGTACGGCTCAGGTGGGCGCCTCTTCACCTGCACGGACAGCACCTAACAGGTGAAGAACCTGATTCGCTCATCCCTAGTGCACATGTTTACATAGCCCACAATTGGGGGGCATTCTCCTGCGTGGTGGTGGTGATGTGACATATGTATGTATGTCACCCAAGAATTAGATTAAGACCCCTTGCTAAATATTTTTACATATGGCTGGACTCCTTTTGAACACATGGATATGTTCCTGAGTTATTGAATGATAAAAATCAAGTCAGCAACGTTCTGCTTGCGCTTCTCATAGATGGGATGTTTGCCAATGCAAAGCACCTGTTGGCTGCTTCGGCTTCAATATGGTGGTACTCCTTTCATAAAGAAGCAAACGCTACCTCCTCTCTTCTCATATTCTGGACATCTACCATAAGTGCTTGAGATGGGACTGAGGCACTGGAAACGTAACGGTGGATGGAGCTGTAGCAGAAACCTCCATTCGCTGTGTAATGTCCATTCGCCTGGCGTTCTGCTGCTTAGGTCCTATTCACTTGAATGGATGATGGGTCATCCATATCTGATGACCGGGGGTCTGACTCCTGGCATCCCCACTGCGCTCTTCTGCAGAAGCACCAGAACGACAACTCTCCGTCCTCTGTGTGACAGAGCTGGTTATTGCAGCGCTGCAGAAGTGTATTTCCAGCACCGGAGCTACAATATAAAAGTCCTGGTAAAACCCCTTTAAGTAGCACAGGGGCCTGATAACCCTAAGTAAGGGTACTTTCACACTAGCGTTTTTCTTTTCCGGCATGGAGTTCCGCCCTAGGGGCTCAATCCCGGAAAAGAACAGATCAGTTTTATCCCCATGCATTCTGAATGGAGAGAAATCTTCAGTTCAGTCACTGAACAGCGTTTTGGACGGAGGAAATACCGCAGCATGCTGCGGTATTTTCTCGGTGCAAAATTCCGGATTAGTTGCCGGAATGCCAGATCCGGCATTCATTTACATTGAAATGTATTAGTTCCGGATCCGGCATTAAAAATACCGCAATGCCATGCGTAGACTGGTAAAATGTGGAAAAAAAATGGAAACTGATCCATTTGTCCGTGTGACAAACGAAGAGACGGATCCGTTCTTGCAATGCATTTGTGAGACGGATCCGCCTACAAACGCTGTCCGTTTGCATGCAGATTGCCGGCAGGCAGTTGCGGCGACAGAACTGTTTGCCGAATCACTCTGCCGCAAGTGTGAAAGTAGCCTAATAATGTGAACTATTCCCGTGCTATATGGTAGTCAGGTCATTAATGCTGTCAGATTCAAGGATTAATAAGTCAACTGAAAAACCTTACAATATTAATATGAAGTCGTCATTGTATGCATACCGTCCACATCTCTTAATTCAGTACGACTTTTATCTCTTGCAGCTGAGTTTGTCATCGATCTCGCAGAGAAATTCACTACTTTTGACTCCTTTAAATCAGCTCTAGAGAAGAATGGAGCAGAATTCACTGTAAGTCTTCTGTCATTTCTCTCACCTCCGCAGCCAAGTATATTCTTCCTGTTATTCCATCTGCCTGGCGTAGATGCATGGCTCTGACAACATCCCTATGAAGAGGAATTAGAACTTGTCACAGCTTGGTCTTCATTTTGAGCTGTCACCTGCCATGTTATAGGAGGAATAGCTCCCTGTGCAAGGAATAACTTCCTAGACGTGTTGCAAGGCAGAATCGTTCTCTCCCAAGAAGGCAAACACTGATGAATAGTCATCATTGCTTTTGTGAGAATTGAAAATTTTTAGATAATCGAGTATGATGTAAAAAATTGCCTGTTCTTGTTGGACATAGAATGGGGTCAGGAATGCGATTTCCCCCCCCCCCCTCACCCACAGTCCTGAGCTTGTGATTCAATTGATTCTGACAGTAACTTTTTAGAAATCTTCTCAAAATAAAATTTCCCAATATAATTGGAGGTTTTCTGGGAATTAAATACAGATGATCTGTTCTCAGGTTAGGTCATCAATATCTGATTGGTGGGGGTCTGACTTCCTACCATCAGCTATATGAAGGGACCATGGTAGCTGGACAAGCATAGCAACCTCTTTCTAATATACCAAGAACAGTGACAGTACTTGGTATTGCAGCTTGGTTCCTTTCGCTTGAAGCTGTACCATGGGACCGATGGATGTGACGTCGCAGGCCCGTCAAACTGACGATTGGCCGGGGTGTTGGGAGTCTGAACCCACAGACCTGATGTGGGTGACCTATCCTGAGAATAGCTCATCAGTATTTAAAGGGATTAGCCAACAAGACCTGCCAACCCCGAGTGGGGATGATGCTCATCTGTTCCTTGTCACTGGATTCGTTCTCTCGGGCTCCTGGGCCGGCAGTTCCACTCCCATATGTGCTAAGGACAACATGCGTCAACGCAGTCAGCACGTCACGTGTAAGCCAGGGGGAGCCTGACAGACCGGATACGGGGAGCATCACACCCACCCTGGGTCGGGCAGGTCTGGGCCACTCTGTTAGAGTTGGATACCCCTTTTAAGTCCCAGAATCCTTCTGTAAAGTTTTCAACTTTTGCAGTGTGCTTAGTCATATCACTAGATTTCCCACATTCATATTTTTTTTATTTATTTTTTTATGGATTTTTCCACACATGATTTGTCATTGTAAAACATGCTTAATATTTCTTACAGTATCAAATGTGTGTGTGTGTGTGTGTGTGGTAAAATATATAACCTTAGAAAACCTCCCTAATAAAATTGAAACTTGCAAATGGAATTGCAGATTCACAACCGTGTTAATTTCTCGACAGGACTCTCTAGTAAGCAATCTGTTGCGCTTGATTCAGACCATGAGGCCACCAGCAAAGCAGTCGACAAGTCAAGGTTTGTCAGGTCTTCCTGCATATATTTAGATGTATACCTGTGGTTAAATATATACAATATAAAGTTATTATTTCTATATATTCTTTTTATTCTTTAAGAAGCAAATTTAAAACCCAAGTCGGAGAAGGAGAAGCTGAAGGATTTATTCCCAGCACTTTGCAGACCAGACAACCCCAGAATGCGGGTAAATACATATATATTATTGTGTGTTGTTTGTGTGTTTAGTAATCGGGATCTCTGTGTTATGGGCCCTTCATACGGGCAGACAATTGAAACACTCGTTAGCGATGATCTTGCGGTGTAAATGCATCGCCTATTAACGAGCAAAACGCTCGGTAATCGGGTAATTGTATTTTTTTGTGCAGCGCAAAAAATCGTTGTTTCCCCAATGGCAGGTCATTCTGTGCAAACACGATCTGCTGCTGGGAAACAATGAGACAGTATGGGGAAGAGCGATGGCCTTAGCGATTGCTCCTCCCCATACTCTGGAGATCACAGCATGTATATGCACTGGTCTCCTCCACTAGCAATTAGCAGATTGTTGGGAGGGAAATCTGCCAGATTGTCGTGCTGTATAAAGGGACAATTGGCCACTTCTACCCTGCACTGTAATAGTGGATGGGAGCTGAGCTGCAGTAACCCAGCACGGCTCCATACATTGTTTGGTCCAGTGTTTACAGCTCCTGTTACCAGCTGACCGGTGGGGATATCAGACCCCCATTATCCTAAAGATAGGTCCTCAGTATCAAAGTCCTGGAAATCGCCCTAAAAACCTGTATTCCAATGTGGCTGCCCGTTGATGGTAGATATTGGGGTAAACAGGAATCCTGCATTTTGGATTTCAACTTGCTAATGCTAGATAAACATCTGCAGTGAAATTCCTGTTTTCTCTTCCGGGATAGGAGCAGAAAACCGGAATCTGTGGCGCCCGTTAAATCTCATTTACTATAATGAGGTCCATCAGATTTCTGGCATGGTTATGAGCGTTTTGCTGGACAAAATTCTGTTGCATGTAGCAGGATTATTTTTATTTTTTTTTTAAATCTGAGCAGAGGCTCCTACCAGGGTATTCACCTCAGATGTTATCCTTGCCTAACCATTTGTTCTGTCAAGCAGATAAGCGACTTTCAAGTGTCTTGGATGAGAGGAAGAAGCCTGTAGGAGAATTGCTTAGCTGTTCGATGGTCACTGAAATACTGCAATGTATCCTCTTCTGTAGCAGAAGTATTTTATTGATGGTGTAGTTATGTTACTACTGTATGGAGTCTGGCCTGAATACATTTGGGCTGTGCGGAGTAGGGTTGCTTTGGGTATCGAATTTTCAATACCTATTTGATACTTTTGTCCCGGTATCGATACGATACCGGGATTTGCCTTTTATTGATACTAGGCTGTGCTACTGCACAGCCAAGTATCAGAAAACATGAGCGCGCTGCTCTCAGCGCAGCCATGTTCCCTCAGCAGCACGGGAAGAAGGAAGCAGTCTTTTCCCCCAACCCCCCCCCCCCCAGTATTAAATCATTCGTGGCAGTGGCCACAGGCTCTCCTCTCATTGGCGGCAGTGGCAGCTTCTGATCGGAGCCCCAGCAGTGGCTACTGAATCTCTGGCTGCCATGGTAAGCTCCCTGCTGCTGTGTGTACTAGGCACAGGGCAGCAGGGAGAGTGTAAGATCCTATTCACCCTGATAGAGATCTATTAGGGTGAATAGGACAAGGGATAAAAAGATCCCAGGTTCTAGCCCCTAAGGGGGGAAATAGTTTTTAAATAAAAAGTAAAAAAAAACACACCAAAATATTAAGTATAAATCACCCCCTTTCCCAATTTTACATATAAAATATATAAACAATAAATAAACATATTACATATGGCCACATCCGAAAAGTCCAAACTATTAAAATATTTAAAAAATCAACTATGCGATGAACGCCATAAAATAAAAAACGCGCAATTCGCCATTTAAAAAAAAATAATTTTTGTCACCTTGTCATCCCCAAAAAAATAGGATAGGACTGTTCGATTATGGGCCGGACGTTCCATAAAATGCGGAATGCATGCAGCTTTATTGGCTTTTTTTTTTTTGTGTGATATAGAGTATGGCAATACTTTGTTATGGTATCCAAACCGAATAAAAATGTTGGTATCGAAACAACCGTAGTGCGGAGCAGAGCACCTGATTATACAGTATCCCCATCATCCAGCATAGTTGCCTAAGCACTGGTGCCATCTATTGATGACATTCGCCAACTCTTTGCCTCACTGTGTATCCAATGTGATTCTCATGTAAGGTACCATGGACTTTTATATACCAGAGTTTTATTAAGAGGACAGTTTTGCTAATTTCTACAGACCTTGCTGGATCCGGATGATGTAAAGGTGGCTGCAGATGTCTTGGAACAACTTGATGCGTTAAAGCCAAGTATGGAGGGAAAGGCGAAAGAGAAGAGCAGTAGACATAAGTGAGTGTCATTATTCCTGTATAAAATTGTACATGGCGTCTGGCGCAAGTAAATCTTAGTTATGCACACCTTTTGTCTTACTATTGCTGCATAGTTTTAGGTTAGGCTCACATGTGCGTTCATCTTTCCGTTCTTCTGGAATGTTCTCCCATCAAAAATAACTGATCTCTGATGGAAGTCATGCAAACGGATCCGTTTTTTTTATTTTTTTTATTTTATTTTCTGTTCTCATGATGGATCAGAACAACAGAAAGCTAAATGCAGATGTGAAGCCGGCCTTAGGCAAGTTTTAAAAGTATGTAGGATGACCATTGTAAGACCTGTGATGAAGATCAATATTGGTTGTCATCCAGTTTGTATAGAAACTACCTGAGGATTATTGGAGTGGGTTTTCTTTATTAGTTTTACACTGATTTCTATCTTCACAAATATAATTTTTATCCTAGGGATAAGAAGAAAAGAAGCCGCAGTAGAAGCAGAGAGAGGAGTCGAAAGCACAAGCACAGGTCCCGCTCTAGATCTAGAGAGAGGACGAAGAAGTCAGGTAGATACAGGTCAAGGAGTCGCAGCCCTATCAAAAATCGATACCGGAGCCCTATTAAGGAGGAACACACAAGCAAAAACCATCGATCTGAAAAGAGTGATGAGCGCTGGAGGGAAAAGCATGTTGACAGGCCCCCTCCAGAAGAGCCAGCTATCGGTGATATCTACAATGGCAAAGTCACCAGTATTATGCAGTTTGGGTGTTTTGTTCAGCTGGAGGGCCTGAGGTAAGAGTCAGATGATGGGCACCAATTGCCTTTCTACTGTATTTATAAAAATGTAGTGACAGAAATAATGGATTATCTGCTCACACAGGAAACGCTGGGAGGGCTTGGTGCACATATCCGAGCTAAGAAGAGAAGGACGCGTGGCAAATGTTGCTGATGTCGTCAGCAAGGGTCAAAGAGTAAAAATTAAGGTGCTTTCCTTCACTGGATGCAAAACCAGCCTCAGTATGAAGGTGAGTTTGGGGTGCTGTCATAGACCCTCCGGTAAAAAAAAGTCCCAAAGCCACTCCAATAGGGTGGGTGGTGCAGAAAACTGGAGTAGCATTTATAGACAAAAGCATTCGGTTTAAAGATTAGCAAATTGTTTAAACAACATCTAACGTTTGATAAATTTGGTGCAAAGTATGCCAACACAGACTCGAGCAAAACTGACTTCACATATTATCCTCATGATAAATTCCCTACATTATCTGTTCACAAGACGCTATTAAATGCATCATTTATCAATATTTACTTGCTGTTTTTTGACTGCAGGATGTCGATCAAGACACTGGAGAAGATCTGAATCCTAACAGAAGGAGGAATCTTGTTGGGGAGAACAACGAGGAGGCTTCAATGAGGAACCCAGACAGACCCAACCACCTCTCATTAGTAAATGCTCCGGAAGTTGAAGACGACACCTTGGAAAGAAAACGTCTCACCAAGATTTCTGACCCTGAGAAGTGGGAGATTAAGCAGGTGCTCTATCTCAATTATTGGTTGATTGGATGTTTCAGGTAGTGTTGAGATATATTGTATAGGGAAGTAGAGTTTGGGAAGAATGCAGTCCAGATAAGATCATAAACAGTATTATAAGTAAAGCATCTAAGGCTCATCTCTATACTTATGGCAATCTATGCTTTTGGCAAGGAAAAGCTTTGAGATGTTAAAGGGGTTCTATCAGAATGAAAACATATTACCCAATAAATGTGGCTTTGACTTCCTGGACCCCAAGGGTTCACAAGAACAAGGGTCCTGTTTTCCCTCTTTGAATGGAGTGACAGTCGAGAGGTTATCTTTGATAGCCTATAGACTTTCAACGGAGCTACAGTAATGCATGCTCTACCACCACTCTGTCCAAATGCTGGACCCAGTGCTCAGAGTCCTGCAGATTAGATACTTATCACCTATCCTGTGGATTGATAATAAGCTGTCATTCTGGAAGAATCCCTCTAAGATGTCTTAGCCATTTTACAGACTACTTGATTTGCCTTTAAGACAAGCAGTCAGATCTCAGACTTGGGGCTCATGCACACAAACGTATTCTCTTTCCATGTCCGTATTCTCTTTACGGTACTCGGTGTGCATTCAGTTTCCGTATGTCTGTATTTCCGTTCCGCAAAAAAATAAAACCTGTCCTATTATTGTCCGTATTACGGACAAGGATAGTACTGTTCTATTAGGGGCCAGCTGTTCAGTTCTGCAAAATACGGAACGCAAACGGATGTCATCCATATTTTTTGCCGACCGCAAAATACATATGGTCGTGTGCAAGAGGCCTTAAAGTGTAACTGTCATGCTTTATTTTATTTTTGTAATGTATAGAGGCAGTGATACTGACCATTTGTGTAATATACTTCAATTACTGAAATCGTACATTTCTATTAGAAAAATAGCTCTAAAGTGGCCCATTTTGAGTGATGGCGCAACGCTCTTCTGTTTACATCACAGTGGAGACTTGCTCAACACTGACTGTGTTATGTGAAGAGAAGACTGAAGAGCGTAGCTAAGGCTCAAAATGGGCTACTTTAGAGCTATTTGTTTAACAGAAATGTACAGTTTCAGTAATTAAAGTATATTACAAAAATGGTCAGTATCACTTCCCCCTACACATAAAAAAAATAAAATGAAGAATGACAGTTACACTTTGTCTCTGAATTACATTCTTTAGTACTAGACAGCTTTATTTCTGTGAAATTAGTTTTTCCAGGGAAACCGGATTTCTTTTTTAATTATAAAGCAGAAGAAAAATAAAGATTATATATTGGCGCCATTTAGTCTATCGCATCAAGACAGTCCTGTGCTTTGTGCCCTATGGCGGGTCTTCCGTTCAAGACTACCGTCTATTACGCACAGTAAATTGCCAGGGGGTTGTTGTCTTTTAACAAGGGGTTGTCCTGATGGATCGTATTTGTAACTTGAAGACATCTTCTCTGATGACTGCCCACTAACTCTCCTTGAATCATTTAGAAGGAGAAGCAAATGAACACCACCTTGTTGGTCAGATGTATGGAGTCACTTTTTTCGTGCATTCAGCCCAAGAAAAGCTACCCCCCCCCCAATGTCCTGATTAATAGAAGCAGAAAATTAATTTAGTTTCTTTCTCTCAGATGATTGCTGCCAATGTGCTTTCTAAAGAGGAATTTCCTGACTTTGATGAAGAGACTGGTATCCTACCCAAGGTTGATGATGAAGAAGGTATGTAATGTTTTTCTCCCCCACTGTGCATCTAATGTTGATTCTAGGATGCCCGTGGCACTACGACATGCACAGTCTACATAGTGTGGTGTATTGCTTCTTCTTTTTTTCTTTTGTTTGCCCATCTGTGTCTATTCACATTTTGCAAATTGTATAACTTTCTTTTGAAATAGATGAAGATCTGGAAATTGAGCTTGTAGAAGAGGAGCCTCCATTCTTACGAGGACACACAAAGCAGAGCATGGACATGAGCCCAATTAAAATAGTAAAGGTATGGAGTAATTTAGCATCAGTGTGTTCAGACACTGGAGAGACTAATTGTTTCCCATTACAACCAGCTACGTTCCAGTTTCATTTTCCTATTGCTTACTAATGTTATCGAAAATCCTTTGTTTCTTGCATCTTAAAGGGTTTCTACCACTTAGGTGTCACATATTTAGCTGTCAGACACTAGCGATCCGCTAGTGTCTGCTCTGGCCAACCATCCTAATATAATTGCTTTTGGGGCGGTGGTTTGGCTAAAAAAACTACTTTTATTAATATGCTAATGAGCCTCTAGGTGCTATGGGGGCGTCATTAGCACCTAGAGGCTCCGTCTACCTTCAGAAACTGCCGTCGCCGAGCGCGTCCCTCCAGCCCGCCCATCTCCTCCTGAATGCGATCGTATGTATTCTGCGCATGCGCAGTGAATGTCTGACCGCTTCCTTGCTCAGACATCTCCACTGCGCCTGCGCGATGACGCCATAGTGCTCCGAGGAACAGGCGCAGTGGAGATGTCTGAGCAGGGAAGCTGTCAGACATTCACTGCGCATGCGCAGAATACAGGCGCTCACAAGGAGGATCGCATTCAGGAGGAGATGGGCGGGCTGGAGGGACGCGCTCGGCGGCGGCAGTTTCTGAAGGTAGACGGAGCCTCTAGGTGCTAATGACGCCCCCATAGCACCTAGAGGCTCATTAGCATATTAATAAAAGTAGTTTTTTTAGCCAAACCACCGCCCCCAAAAGCAATTATATTAGGATGGTTGGCCAGAGCAGACACTAGCGGATCGCTAGTGTCTGACAGCTAAATATGTGACACCTAAGTGGTAGAAACCCTTTAATGGATAAAAAATGTCTAATTGCAGAATCCTGATGGTTCCCTGTCTCAAGCTGCCATGATGCAGAGTGCTTTAGCAAAGGAGAGAAGAGAAATGAAGCAAGCACAACGGGAGGCAGAAATGGACTCTATCCCAATGGGCTTAAATAAACACTGGGTGGATCCTTTGCCGGATGGTTTGTATTCATCTCTATCCACCTTGTTTTGATGCCAGTCACTGCTTACTTGTAGAAATGGAAACTTTATCATAAAAGGGCTCTGAACTTGTGTCACTGAATCCATGGGTGTACTTTTACCATGGCGTGGCTAGGAAATACAGAAAGAGATAAAAAAAATACATTTCTGTATTCACTTAAAGGCTATGTACACTTTCGGAGGCAGATTCTTTTTATGATTGCATTTTACTAATTTTAGGCTCAATCTTTTTTTCAATTGGTCTTTATCAAAAATATTCAGCCGTTCTGTCACAAAGGGTCTGTTTGTCCAGCTGTGTGAATATACTTTGTACTTTCACTTTGTACGGTCATCTGATAAGCCCTTATGTCTAAGGCTACTTTCACACTACCGTTTCTGGGTCCGCCTGTGAGATCCGTTTCAAGACTCTTGCAAGCGCCCCAAAACGGATCAGTCCCAATGCATTCTGAATGGATAAGGATCCGTTCAGAATGCATCAGTTTGGCTGCGTTTGGTCTCCGTTCTGCTTTTGAGGCGGACACCAAAACGCCTGACGATGCGACGCCAAACAGATACATCCTGACTTACAATGTAAGTCAATGGGGACGGATCTGTTTTTCACTGACACAATATGGTGCAATTGAAAACGGATCCGTCCCCCATTGACTTTCAGTGTAAGTCAGGGCTGATCCGTTTTGACTTAGAGTTTTTTTGAAAGAATAATGCAAACAAATCTGTTCTGAATGGATACAAGCGTTTGTATTATTGGTGCGGATCCATCTGTGCAGATACAAGACAGATCCGCACCGAATAACTGAGCTATAATGTATAATGAGTGTTTTTAATGTCAGAGATAAGGAGCCACTCAGATTAGTCTACTTTCACACTCGCGTTTAGTGTGCATCCGTTCAGATAATACAACCGTCTTTATCTTTAACATGGCCAAGACGGATCCGTCTTGAACACTATTGAAAGTCAGTGGAGGATGGATCCGTATTCTATTGTGTCAGTGAAAACGGATCCGTCCCCATTGACTTACATTGTGTGTCAGAACGGATCCGTTTGCCTCAGTTTCGTCAGACGGATACCAAAACGTCTGCCTCCAAAGCGGAACGGAGACTGATCGGAGGTAAACTGATGTATTCTGAGCGGATCCTTTTCCATTCAGAATGCATTAGGGCAAAACTGATCCCTTTTGGACCGCTTGTGAGATCCCTGAATGGATCTCAGAAACGGAAAGCCAAAACGCCAGTGTGAAAGTAGCCTAAGCTGGCTGATGGAGCTGAGACAAAATTCAGATCCCTCTATTAGAGCATCTCTGCTCTGTACAGAAAAAAGGGCTCCACAAAAAAGACCAATTAAAAAGTGATATTTAGCTCAAATTGAGTACAATGCATAATAAAAAAAAAATTGCCCCCAAAGGTGTTCATAGCCTTTACTGAGGACCTGTACGACCCCTTTAACGTATCCAGCTTTTACATGATGTTTTTGAGAGGGCAGCATTCATTCTGAAGAAATGGGTAACCCTTTGAAAGGGGTACCATAAAGTGGTTTAGTTACGCATCATGTATACATACGCATGTACCGCACAATAGACTATTTTTGTGGATCCCTTTGTGTTGCAAATTACAGTCAAACACCTATATCTAGTCCATAGAAGTCTATGGATATGTTTGGAGCCTATTCTGCCATTTTGACTTTGCACTTTAAATACAATGTGAACAGACCTTTTATAGTTGATGTTGAAATGCATCTTATTGCGATTTATTTATTAATTTAAAATGTAGAACAAGAATCCTGTGTTCAGCCATTACCCTGGAGCGTTAAAAGTCGCTTCCTGAATATCAAGATTGTTCATATCTTGACATTTTGTTTTATAGTTGATGGACGACAAATTGCTGCTAACATGAGGGGGATTGGGATGATGCCCAATGATATTCCAGAGTGGAAGAAGCATGCCTTTGGAGGTAATAAGGCCTCTTATGGGAAGAAGACACAGATGTCAATCATTGAACAGAGGGAGAGTCTGCCCATTTACAAGCTGAAGGAGCAGCTGGTGCAGGTAAATGAGTGTTATACTTCAAGACAAAGATCTACATCTCATTTTCTTGCCCAATTTCCTTGGGGGACACAGAAGACCTTGGGTATAGCTCATCTCCATAGGAGGCGTGACACTAAGTGAGAACTGTTAAGCCCCTCCTCCACAGCTATACCCTCAGCCTGGAGAGAGAGACTGCCAGTTTTTTGCTTAGTGTCCAAGGAGGCAAGACACTCCCTGCTCTGCAGGGCTGTTTTTCTCCTGTTTGGTTTTTTAGTTTTGATTTTTGCTTTGTTTTTTTCTTCAGATCATCAGGGACAACAGAGACGCACTAGACCTCTCTGTTTCTCCCGGGGTCGAGCTGCGCCAGTGCCGGTCATCCGCACTGCTGCCTCCCCCACAGAAGGCAAGGTGGACCAGGGCAGCCCAGCTCCCCTGCATCCCGCCAGCGCAAGGGTCGTCCGCACGCCAAGTCCCTCTTCCAGCGTCCTGCCACTACGGTGCCAGTAGCTGAAGGGGCGACCCTGCTGGAACGGACCGAGGGTGAAGACGGCTGTGGTAAGAGAGAGGCTTCTCCAGCCCTACGTTCCCCTCAGTCCCTCCCCGGTCTCCTGCGTGCTGGACCCCCATACTGGTCCCTGCTGGACCTAGGCTGGCCCCTGAGGTTCCCAATAATCATATAGCCCCACACCACCACCATACTGGTGACCGCGGGGCGACTATACACTGCCCCTCCATAGGGCATTGCACATGGAGGAGTTCTGCTTTAGGGCCGGAGACCCGCTCCTAGCTGCCCCTGACACAGGGGTTATGCCGGCCCTCCCCCTTACCGGTCGCAGATTAAGTGCAGGGGGCCCGCGCTGGCTGCCCTGTCCCTCCTCCACGGGCGCCTGGTCCGTTAGGGCAGGGGGTGCAGTGCTGGACTTCAGGTCCCCCCGCCCTCCTTACCGGTGTCTAGGGCCAGGGGCCCGCTCCAGAAGCTGCCGGACGCAAGGCCCTCACGGCCTGCATGTACTGAGCACGATGCTCCAGCGGGCCCCGGCTGACTGTTGAGGCTTCCGGTCGGCCGGGTGCCGCGAACTTTTGACCCAGGCTTCGGCCTGCTCGGCCGCAATCCGGCCGTTTGTCTCTGCCGCCCCGCGGGGTGGGCACCCGCGGCCGTTAGTACAGGCGTCAGCCGGCTCCCTCCCGGTCCCGGCCGACCGCCGGTACTCCCGGGCGCCGCAAAAATCTAGGCCCCGGCTTCACGGCCTATAGGCCGCAAACTTCCAGCCTCGGTTGGAGGGGGCGGGAACTTCTCGCGGCGCGAATTCTTCCCGCCTGGAGGTCCCCCGCCCCCAGGGCCGCCCCCTAGGCCGGATGTTTGTTAACCCGTTGGGTACCGGCCATCTCCAGGGGCCGGCTCCCATCTAGAGGACACCCTCTCTGTTCTGGGCTTCCTAGCTGGCCTGTACGTGACTGTGCCATGTATGGTGGCCCCTTTTTTGCCTCAGAGTGGCTGTGTTTAAAATAAATAAATAAGGTTAATAAATAACGGAATGGCTGCGCAGGACGCTGCAGCCTGATGCAGTAGTGCTGGCCGCACGCTATGCCCCCCTTCCGTGGGCGGCATGTTGCGCTCCTCGGCTGAGGTTCTGGCCAGCTACATGTTCCCCTTCTAGGCGAACCCTTGCCATCTCCCGGGATACGGCGCTGACCAAAGGTAGGCGCCCCGTCTATAGGCGGAACGTCGCCTCTCCAGTTACAGGCTGGCCATGTGCATGACCCCCTTCTTAGGCGGAGTGCTACATTCACCGGATCGGTGCTGCCAATGTGCTCGCCCCCCTTCCATAGGCGGAATGCTGCGCTCTCACTGGATTAAATGCCGGACAGGTGCATGACCCCCTTCTGGGGCAGAATAATTGCACTCTCACCGGATACGGTGCTGGCCATGTGCACGACCCCCCCCTTCTTGAGGAGCGCGGCACTCTCGCTGGATTCCTGCCGGCCATGTGTGTAACCCCCTTCTATGGCGGTACGCTGCACTCTCACTGGGTTCGCTGTCGGCCATGGGTATGAAACATGTGCACGTCCCCCTTCCATATGCGGAACACTGCACTCACTGGATTCACTGCCGGCCATGTGCACGTCCCCCTTCCATAAGCGGAACGCTGCACTCTCACTGGATTCGCTGCCGGCCTTGTGCATGACTCCCTTCCATAAGCGGTAGGCTGCACTCTCATTGGTTTCGCTGCCGGCCTTGAGCATGCCTCCTTCTCTCCGGCGGCATACATACTCTTCCTGGCTGGGGTTGTTCTCTCGCGGTAGGTTGCTGGCCACGTGCTTGACCCCCTTCCATGGCGGGGTGCTTGCACTCTCACCGGATCCGCTGCCAGCCATATGCATGGCCCCCCCCCCCTTCCTTGGGCGGTGTACCGCACTCTCGCTGGCTTTGCTGCCGGCGTGGGCATGCCTCCTCTCCTCAGGCGACATACATGCACCTTCACTGACGGTGTTTGTTCTTGCGCCAGTACGTTGCTGGCCATGTGCATGGCCCCATCCGTGGCGGGGTGCTCGCGCTCTCCTGGGATGCGATGCTGCCGTGTGCGGTTCATTGCACCCTCACCGAATACGTTGCTGGCCAGGAGCATGGCCCTCTAAACATGGGTGCGCTGCTTGCACTCCCTTTGGAAACGGTGCTGGCCTTGTGCATGACCACTTCTCATTCCATGGGCGGTATTTTGCGTGCTCATGAGATTCACGGCTGTCCTTCTGTATGCTGTACTGGACGTTCCCCTTTCATTGGCGAACTACTCGTTGCACTCTCACAAAATTCGGTATTGGGTGGATTATTGCACAATCATTTGGTGCTAGGATAATCCTGTGCATACCCTTCCCCCTTCACTAGGTCCTTTTGGTGCGGGCCTTTGCACTCTTGCCGTCTGCAGAGTTTGCCAGGTGCCTTTCTCTCCCCTTTTCCGGGAGGACTGCTTGCGTTCCATAGCATGCCTCCTGTACTAGCCTTGTGCATAACTCCCTTTCGGGTTGCACTTTGCACTTCCATGGATACTGTGGGATGCTGTGGCTGTGCGCTCTGTGCATTGTTTGGCCCGTGTTTGCCTTCTCCTCCAGTGGGTGGGTTGGCCTTCTCGCTGCCTGCGGTTTCGTAGTACGTATGCCTCCCTTCCTCCTGCGACATACTTTTTTCTCTTGGGGTGAGGCTGATTGTCGCTAGCTTTGTACTCTTTTCTGAGGAGGTCATTCTGTCCACCTGTATGAGCCTAAGGTGTTGTCCAACACACAACAATTGAATGCCCAATGTATTCACCGCTGTATACCTTGTATATATGTAGACGGGCTCTGCTGGCTCGCTACTGCACCGAGCTGGGTGGCACTCATTCTCTGGTGTGGTCCCGTTGTGACTGCACCAGCCATGTTTATTGGCCCTTTCACCTGGGGAGTGTTCGGGGTCCCTTGATGCGTACCCGTTCGTCCTCCCGTGACATTGCTTCCCCGCGCAAGCCGTCGGGGTCGAGAGTGTTGTCTTTGGCGCCTTCTGCACTTCAGTCTGATCTGCTACCAGGATTTGACCGCTCCTCTCGGGTAGGTCACCCAACTTCTCTTGGGTGCTCGTCTATCCAGGTCTGAGGGACCTCCAATTTGGGTTCTTCAGGGTATTCGCCCTCTGCGAGGCGATGTGCAGGTCGTCTCACAGGGTAGCCGGTATTCGGCTTTTGGACTGTCCTGTGGCTTCCCTGTTTGCCATTCCTCCTTTCGGTTTGGAGGGTGTTATGCCGGCCCCTGTCTCGGCTGCTTTTCCTCGCCGGCTCGGTTTTTTTGGCTTCCTCTCTGAGTTTGTCACTCCGAGGTGGCTTCTGCACCGGCCAGGCCTCAGAGGCTGTTTCGTCATTGCCCCCTCCCCCTCGGGGGTGAGCATGGTTGTTCACTTGGATGTTTCTGGCGTTACTTGTGGTCTCATACCGTCTCCCTCGTTTTCGCTGGCAGTACTAGCTGTGTGCCTGTTGCCGGGCCTATTGCGTTCTGTCCTCCCGCTGGGTGCAGATTGCCTTTCCAGTCTGGGCATATGGTCCTGCTGGACTTACCTTTTCGGTAACTTGGGAGGACTACCCTTCGGTCACGTTTGTCCTTTGATCCCACCAGGACTGTAGAACTCCTTCCTGTGGTGGCTACGTCGACTTGGACTTGGCCTGTCTTGTCCTGGCATCTGTCGGCTGCTGGGCGGACCCTTCCGGTTTCTTCCGTCTGTCCTTCTGCTCCCCCACTCCGGTTGGATACGGGACTATGTTGTTCAGGGGCCGACGAGACAGTTTTTTTCCGACCCTTGGGCCATGTTACTGGTCTGCGCCTGATCACATTGGGTTTTCTCCCGCTTGCCAGGCGATTCCTGCGAGCGCGCTAGTGTTCGCTCCCGACTGTGCTTCGTCCAGGTTCGGTTGTCGGACTTGGGGTTCTTGCCTGGGTTTGTGGTGAGCGGGGCATTCCCCCACTCTGCTTTTCTCTCCCTTTGGTTCTGTCCTTCTCTAGTCCGGCCTGACCCTGGGACTGGGACTCTGTTACTTGAAGTGTCAAGTGTCGGCGCTGTCCTTCCCCTTGCAGCGTTTTTTCTGGCCCTCCTGGGCCTGTCATGACCTTCTTCCACAGAGTGGCTCTTTGGTTCCTCTGTACCGTTCCCTGGTACCGTCCTGGGAACTACACACTGAGCTCTTGGCGCTCCACTCTTTCCCTTGGTGCCGTTGTAGAAGTTCTCCCTACTCCTTCTGTCCTGTACAGTTGTGTTTGCTGTTGCCATCATGTCTGGCGGGTGCCTGATGGGTGGCCCTTCGTGTTCTGTGCCTTCTGTCCTTTTCCAGGACAGGGCTGTTTTTCCATCCCGTCCCTTCCTTCTGAGGGTGGTATCTGCCTTCTTATCTACGAGGCTTGGTCATCCCCTTCCCGTCTCCGGGAACGGGCGCTTCACCGCTTGGAGATTGTTTGGGTTTGCAGTTGTTCCTTGGAGATCTCCGACTCTAGTCGGCGTTCGGTCTCTTGTGTTTCCGGGATGTCCGCGCAAAGGGTTGACGGCCTCCAGGGTGGCTTTCCTTCGCTCTGAGTGTCTATTGCTGTGGTTACCGCACCACGGGCAGGGTTCTGCTTTTGGTGTCACCGTTCATTTCACCAGAGCGGTCGGTGCCTCCTGGGCCGGAGGCATAAGGCTTCGGCCATGCATTTGTGCAAGGCGGTCACTGGTCTTCCTTGCACACCTTACCGAGTTCTACAGGGTGCGCACTGGGGCTTCGGCGTATGCTGCCTTGGGCCGCCTGGTCTGCAGGCGGCGGTTTCTTGATGCCTTCGGGTGCCTTGCCTTGGTGCAGTGGTCCCTCCCCTCTTGGACTGCTATTGAACGTCCCAAGTTCTTCTGTGTCCCCCAAAGGAATTTGGGCGAGAAAACGAGATTTTTGTATAACTTACCAGTAAAATCTCTTTCTCGCTCTTTCCTTGGGGGACACAGCACCCACCCATTCTTTGTTTTTCTCTGCACGGTTTCCGAGTTTGTTTTACCCGTTGGGTAGTTGGCTTGTTGGTTCCACTTTTGGACTTTGCCTTTTCTCACTGCTTGGACACGCAACTGGCAGTCTCTCTCTCCAGGCTGAGGGTATAGCTGTGGAGGAGGGGCTTAACAGTTCTCACTTAGTGTCACGCCTCCTATGGAGATGAGCTATACCCAAGGTCTTCTGTGTCCCCCAAGGAAAGAGCGAGAAAGAGATTTTACTGGTAAGTTATACAAAAATCTCGTTTTTATCGTATGTGGACTCCAGTTAGAGTAATGATCCTAGCTGGCAGAGCACTTTTATAACATATCAGAATAAAGGGAAACTGGAAGATGCATTTCTTGCACATTTAAAGAAAGCGGCAGCCACAAAGCCACTTCATCGTAAAGATCGTGTGCTCTGTCAGCCTTAGAAAGGGAATATAAAATGATGTTTTCCTGCCTCGTCAAAGGCTGTATGCTGCTTTGATATTGAAATCCCTTGTCAGCAACTCTGAAGTACAGTTTACTGCAAGATGTCTTTAGTCAGAAATGTGATGTGAAGATAATACAATGACGCACAATCTACTGGTGTATGATAGCAGCAGACCAATGAGGGGGTTTGTATTGTTGTGGATAGCTTGAAGAGGTTGTCCCTTTACAACAACTTATCCCCTATCAACAAGACGGTGTTGGTGTGACCACTGGGCCGCTTTTCCCCACTTGGATAGGGTGGCGGACACGCATGCCGCTGCCGCTCCATTCAACTGTATCCTGCTGTGTATGATACGCTGCAATCTCCAGCTGTCTCATAGAGCTGAATGGAGCAGCGGACGCACAAGCATGCCTGCTGCTCCATTCAAATGGTAGAATACGGTGCCCATTCTTGTGACCAGTGGGGTGTCCCCACAGTCGGTTTCCCACCACTCGTACACTTATCCCACAACCTGTGGATAGGGAATAAGTTATTGTAGTGGCACAACTCCTTTAAAGGGGTAATTCTCGTTTCATAAAACTTCCGATGTGTCTTAGTGACAGATCAGCACTTTTTATTAAAACTTGTGATGTCAGTTACCCTTTTAAAGGAACACCAGATAAACTTGCCCCCTTAGTTATTTTTTTTTTGGTTGTTTTTTTTTTTGCTCTTGCATTCAGTTGTCTTACATCTTGACACTGGATTGTTATATTAAAGTGGTTTTTCCTATCTTTAGATAGCCCCCTTCTCTTTCCAGAGGTGTTTGGTACAGCCGAGTGGGCTATGCTATACTGTTTCCATCCCATACAACTGAATGGGAGTTAGGGAAATCATATTGTACAGCCCACTCCATTCAAGCTAGGGCTCATCCCAAGATTGTAATACCCCCATAATTAATTTCAATCCTGAGTGGCACATACAGACATCTAGATGTTCCGGGGTATGGCACTGTTCTACCATAATTAACAATCTTCTGTTTGTTTCCCCCATAAGGCTGTTCATGACAACCAGATCTTGATTGTCATTGGTGAAACCGGCTCAGGAAAAACCACCCAAATTACCCAATATTTGGCGGAAGCTGGATATACTACAAGGGGTAAAATTGGATGCACTCAGCCCAGAAGAGTGGCTGCAATGTCTGTAGCAAAGCGTGTGTCTGAAGAATACGGTTGCTGTCTAGGTCAGGAGGTGAGTTGTTGGATTTAATGTTTCGCCTAAGCTAGCACGTTTGGGCTTTTTAAATGGAATCTGCCTCAGTAATCAGCTGATCGCTGTAGCTTTGGCTTCAGCACTCCTCAGCAATAACCTGATATCTAATGGGGCTGGCCACATATTTCATAATTAGCATTGTGCTATGCCCTTGCAAATGTTTGGATGAATTGATTGGGCACTTTATTTAATGATTCCTTGGTGATACATTCCTCGTACGACTCTGGACATTCAAACAAATATATTCTACAATTCATCCTTCTCTTGCTTTCCTCCTCCAATGCTTCCGTAACTTTCTTTCCACCACTTTTCTAGCTTTTCCTCATGGGTTTTGATGGTACTCTCCAGTCTAATGTTGATCTGCCCTTTCAAATCGCACATGTTAGTATTTCTTGAAAATAACACATTTTATCTATTTGTAGGTGGGATATACCATTCGATTTGAAGACTGCACAAGCCCAGAGACTGTCATTAAATACATGACGGACGGTATGTTACTAAGAGAGTGTCTGATAGACCCTGATCTGACTCAGTATGCCATTATCATGCTTGACGAAGCGCATGAGAGGACAATCCACACCGATGTGCTGTTTGGGCTTCTGAAGAAGGTACGAACCAACAGTTCATATGTCTTTTTACTTACCAGTCATGCTCCACAGGATTGGGTTAAAGTTATTTCTATCTTTTAAAGTGATGGCATATCACTAGTTAATTGCTTTGGGTCTGACCACTGGGATCCCACCGTTCCTGAGAATGCTGGTTTAGTACTTTGGGTCTCTTCACTATTTTTCCCTGCACTGTGGTGCCCCAACGAGCTGCTCTGCAGAAAACCGCAGCACTATAAAGTAAGTAGGACTGTGCAGCAGTTCCCTGCAGGTCTGGAGGGTGTGAGCACCACTGTCCAGGGGAAGCTTTGGAGTGGATGCAGCGCTGGTTTAGAATTGTTCGTTCTTAAGCTTTACTTATTGTTTCCCCTGTAGACTGTACAAAAGCGTGCTGATATGAAACTGATTGTGACATCTGCCACTTTGGATGCCGTTAAGTTCTCTCAGTATTTCTATGAGGCTCCAATTTTCACCATTCCTGGTCGAACATACCCAGTAGAGATTCTATACACTAAGGAGCCTGAGACTGATTACCTGGATGCCAGCCTCATCACTGTGATGCAGATTCATCTGACTGAACCTCCAGGTTTGTAGTCCATTCCTGTCTGATTTGGTTGTTTGTGTGTAAGTAAAAGTCAATTCTAATTGGAGTGGCTTTAACAACTGGTAAAGGGCATCTGTCAGCAGATTTGTACCTATGACACTGGCTGACTTGTTAATGTGCGCTTGGCAGCTGAAGACATCTGTGTTGGTCCCATGTTCATATGTGCCCGCATTGCTGAGAAAAGTGGTGTTTTAATATATGCACATGAGCGTCTATGAGCAGTGTAGCTGCTTGGCCCTGTCAAAGTGGAGAGGACACGGCAATTGCAGATAGAGCGGAGACTCTAGCTGTAACGGCAACACCTCTATTGCTCCTAGAGGCTCATTTGCAAATTTTAAAACATCATTTTTCTCAGCAGTGCGGGCACAAATGAACATGGGACCAACACAGATGTCTTCAGCTGCCAAGTGCACATGTAACAGGTCAGCCCGTGTCATAGGTACAAATCTGCTGACAGAGGCCCATTAAATAAAGGACCATCATGCCCATGTGGGGTTTGGTTTTTAGTGCATATTAATCTTGGTGTTCATATGCTTGACCTGGGCTTGATCTTCTATGCCAAGCATGCTCAACCTGCGGCCCTCCAGCTGTTGCAAAACTACAACTCTCAGCATGCCTGAACACCCTACAGCAGGGCATTGGGGGAATTGTAGTTTTACAGCAGCTGGAGGGCCGCAGGTTGAGCATGCCTGTTCTATGCCATTAGTGTTTTTTAGTTGTCGGGAGAGCACAAAATTCCTACTACTGCAGAAAAAAACTTGAGTTGTTGAAAGTTACCATGTAGCACAGTAGGTATTCACTGTGAACGCATCTCTACAGGTTTGCTATTACATTTAACCTGTTTGCTAATTTTAGGTGACATTCTGGTTTTCCTTACTGGTCAAGAGGAAATTGACACTGCTTGTGAAATCCTCTATGAGAGAATGAAGTCACTTGGCCCTGATGTGCCGGAGCTGATCATACTGCCAGTGTATTCTGCTTTGCCCAGTGAGATGCAGACAAGGATTTTTGACCCAGCACCTCCGGGTAGCAGAAAGGTATTGAAAATTTGCCTGACAAATGTTTCATTCTATTAGTTGGATTAATTATAGCAAATTAGCAGTTTTTAGATTCACAAATTGGTCAAAACATTTTGGTAGCATCACCCAGATTCCCCTGATAACTTGTGTGTTCTGCGAGTCCTTTGATATTTGAGCCTTTCGGTGCCTGCACAAAGGATAACATACAGTGTATCAGCTTAGCATTTTAAAGCATCACTAGACATAGGAGGTCTCAAAAATTCCACCTCTAATCTCCTCTTTTCCTTTGCTTCTGCGTGTCTCCTATTACAATTAAAACAGAGACATCTATAAAGAAATGTCTGTCCCTGTAGCTCAGCCATGTTCTCCTCTCTGCTCTGTCTGCAGTAAGACAAAGATTAAGCCACTGCCTTGGCAAATCCTGCTCACTTTAGTCTTCTACTAGTCAAAAAATAGAAGAGATCAACCCATGTGTTCACAGCAGGATTCCTACAAGACTGTTTCTCATTCAGAAAATCCTGCAGACTGCCAAACCGCGTGGGCACAATTATCACCTATTTTATTATTAATTTTGAGAAAAAACATAAATGTGATTATCATGACAGTTGTTTCTTCAGTGTAGTCCATACATTTTAGTTGGTATGAAATGCCTTGAGTTTAGTGACTGTGTATATTATCAGCCGTGATTTCCTAGTACAGTATTCTGTGGCCCTATAGCTGTTAAACTACAACTCCCAGCATACGGTGACAGCCAAAGGCTCTAGTACTCATGTAAAAGGTAAAGACCATTAAAATGCAGCACTACTTCAGAGTCCACCTCCTGAGGCACACTGAGGTAAAGCTCACAGTAAGATTAGTTCACTTTTATCGCTAATATTTCTCATTTGTGTGCTCGTGTTTCCAGGTTGTTATCGCCACCAACATTGCTGAGACCTCGCTGACTATTGATGGGATCTACTATGTGGTTGACCCAGGTTTTGTGAAACAAAAAGTCTACAACTCTAAAACTGGAATTGATCAGCTTGTAGTAACTCCCATCTCACAGGTGAGTAATGGGGAAGGGGCTTTCATGTGACTCATGAACTTGCATCCATCTACATAGAGCTTGCTGGGTTGTTAGCAATTAGAATTTTATTCGTTTTTAAAGGACGTTTCCAAAACGTAAGATTTTTATTGATTGTAAGAATACCCCCAATTCATGATATCACATTTAGGCTGTACAGAATACTAGTGCGTCACACTAAAATGTCTTGAAATTGTTTCGGCTGCTCAATGTCGTACTTTTCTTCTTACAAAGGCCCAAGCCAAACAGAGAGCTGGAAGAGCTGGGAGGACAGGTCCTGGCAAGTGTTACCGCCTTTACACTGAGCGCGCATATCGTGATGAGATGTTGACTACCAATGTGCCTGAGATTCAGAGAACTAACTTGGCCAGCACCGTCTTATCACTCAAGGTACATTCATTACTGTGTGAAGAATTGGAATAAATACCAGACAGTAGGATCCCCTGTACTAAGACTCAATATATATGTGTGTGGGCTGGGCTGTACTTGTACATACTGCCTCAGGGACAGCCAACCTGCGGCCCTCCAGCTGTTGTAAAGCTACATCTCCCAGCATGCCCTTCTGTAGTTTGATAGCTTTAGGCAGTTTTGGCATGCTGGAAGTTGTAGTTTTGCAACAGCTGGAGAGCCGCAGGTTGGCCATCCCTTTACTAGCTGGTTTGAACAAGCAGAGCTGTAAAGCATGGGGTTGGACAGCAACATTAAAGGGGTATTCCTGTTTCACAGAATAGGGGATAACTATTAGATCGGTGGCGATCCTACCGCTGAAAACCCCACCAGTCATGAGAATGGAGACCCCCGTACCCCCTGCTACCCCCCTGAAAAGAACAGAGTGGCTGGTTGCACATCCACGTGGCCGCTCCATTTATTTCTATTGGAGTTCTACAGATGGATGAGTACAGCTCTCCAGAACTCTCATAGAAATTAATGGAGCAGCCGCACGCATGCCCCTTTAACGTCTTGTGAAATAGGAGATGGTTTTCAGACAACTGAGACATCCATTGAGACCCTTCAACTATGCCCTTATGAAGTAGATTTAAAGAGACACTCCTGATATCACATGGACTGCCATTCTTCAGAATCTAATACGATATTTGATTGGCTGGCTTTCCCTGGTAAAATCATCTGCTTATCAGGAGTGCTGGGAGCAGGCTCATTTTAAAAGATTTTCCACAAGTGTCCATGTAATTTTTGAAAAAAATAACTGCTTAAAATGTTATAAAATAATAAAAATAACCCTAACCTACCGGTCCCCTGCCACATTCTGTACAAATTTATTTCAGAGATGAAGTCTCCACATGGACATGTGACCTCTGCAGCCAATTACTGGCCGTAGCAATGACCTGTATACACAGCTGGCATCCCCACCGCAGACACTGATTGGCTGTAGTGGTCACATGTTCATGTCGAGATATCATCATTGGAAAAGGAAATACAGAGACCAGCGGGCATCTGGGAGCACTGGGGCATTGCTATGGTGATTATGACTTCTTTTAAAAGCTTTTTGGAAAAATGTATGGCATGGCTGGAAAACCTGTTTAAGACTTTTCCAACCATTAACTGACCAAAAGACATTGCTGCTTAACTAGGGCTGCAACGATTAATCGATGTAATCGATTATAATCGATAACTGGATTCGTTGTCGACGAATCCAGTCATCGAATAATCGCCGATTCGTTGCTATGCGGGCAGGCGGTCACTGCATCTTTATTTTACCTTTTACAATGACGCTCCGGTAACAACTAACAGGCAGAGCGGACGCGGCGTAACGTCACTTACTCATGTGACACACCTGCTCCGCCTCCTTCATTCATTAAGTGGGCGGAGCAGGTGCGTCACGTGAGTAAGTGACGTTACGCCGCGTCCGCTCTGCCTGTTAGTTGTTACCGGAGCGTGATTGTAAAAGGTAAAATAAAGATGCAGTGATTAGTCCGACTAAGCAGCGGGGCCGGGGCTGTTATGGGGAGAGGGAGGATCTGTCCATGGCACTGCTATGGGGAGGGGGGTCTGTGTATGGCACTGCTATGGGGAAAGGGATCTGTGCACTGTTATGGGGAAAGGGATCTGTGCACTGTTATGCCCATAACAGTGCACATATCCCCCTCTCCATAACAGTGCACAGATCCCCCTCCCCATAGCAGTGCCATACACAGATCCCCCTCTCCATAACAGCGCCACCCACAGATCCCCCTCTCCATAACGGCGCCACCCACAGATCCCCCTCTCCATAACGGCGCCACCGACAGATCCCCCTCTCCATAACGGCGCCACCCACAGATCCCCCTCTCCATAACGGCGCCACCCACAGATCCCCCTCTCCATAACGGCGCCACCCACAGATCCCCCTCTCCATAACGGCGCCACCCACAGATCCCCCTCTCCATAACGGCGCCACCCACAGATCCCCCTCTCCATAACGGCGCCACCCACAGATCCCCCTCTCCATAACGGCGCCACCCACAGATCCCCCTCTCCATAACGGCGCCACCCACAGATCCCCCTCTCCATAACGGCGCCACCCACAGATCCCCCCTCTCCATAACGGCGCCACCCACAGATCCCCCTCTCCATAACGGCGCCACCCACAGATCCCCCTCTCCATAACGGCGCCACCCACAGATCCCCCTCTCCATAACGGCGCCACCCACAGATCCCCCTCTCCATAACGGCGCCACCCACAGATCCCCCTCTCCATAACAGCGCCACCCACAGATCCCCCTCTCCATAACAGCGCCACCCACAGATCCCCCTCTCCATAACAGCGCCATCCACAGATCCCACCCTCCATAACAGTGCCATCCACAGATCCCCCTCTCCATAACAGTGCCATCCACAGATCCCCCTCTCCATAACAGCGCCATCCACAGATCCCACCCTCCATAACAGCGCCATCCACAGATCCCACCCTCCATAACAGTGCCATCCACAGATCCCCCTCCCCATAACACTGCCATCCACAGATCCTCCCCATAATAGTGTCGTCCACAATTTGTTTTAATATGGCCTTTGAACATAATTTTTCAAGTAAGATCATATAAACCTCTTTGTTTTGTAATTTTGTCGTTTTTCCCGATTAATCGATTAATCGTAGAAATTAATCGGCAACTAATCGATTATTCAAATAATCGTTAGCTGCAGCCCTATGCTTAACAGTTCTCCCCCTAATTACGCATTTTGTTTTACATCAAGGCGATGGGTATCAATGACCTGCTCTCTTTTGATTTCATGGATGCCCCACCTATGGAGACCCTCATCACAGCCATGGAGCAGTTGTACACCCTTGGAGCCCTGGATGATGAAGGCTTGTTGACTCGTTTGGGCAGGAGGGTAAGCAAGGCTTTGAGACATTGGCCTTCTCTTTCTAGCTTTCAGTATTAGTCCTCTGATTGCGCTGAATGCATTCTGTTTTCTGATCTTCTATTTATGTTCTTCCTCTTTTTAGATGGCAGAGTTCCCCCTGGAGCCTATGCTGTGTAAGATGCTGATCATGTCTGTACATCTCGGCTGCAGTGAGGAGATGCTAACCATTGTTTCCATGCTCTCTGTGCAAAATGTGTTCTACAGACCAAAGGTACGCAATACAGTCTGCCACCATGGGTGTATGGCTAGGTTTAGATGGGATGGATTCCTTGAAGAAAGTGTTAATCTGAGATTAGAGTCGGTGGAAGCTGTCGATATTGATCCCTATATCAGGCCATGTATCAGGTTATGGTTGAATATATGTAGGCATGATAAACCCTGTAAAACCAGGCATACAGCATATTAGAGTTATTCATGCTCGGTGAAATGAACCCCTCTGCTCTTGAGGTCTGTAGTATATTTCATATGGTAATGTTCAGTGCACTGAGGAGCGTGTCTAGCCCCCTGTAGCACATCCTAGCCCCTCTAGCACTGCTTCACTGCTAGCTTTTTACTACCATAGCAATTTCTGACTCCACTTGAGTGACAATGCTAGACATCCTGTCTTCCTGGCTTTGTAACCCTTTGCATGCAGAGGTAAATGTTCTTTTGGCGCATGTGTGGTACAGTTCAGTCAGTTTTCAGTGTTGAGATCCGTACTGCACATGCGGCTATGAAGTTCAGATCTCAGCATTGGGGAAAGCCTTATGCGATATGCTGTGCATGCACCACTTGAGGGTTCACTGGTGCGTGCAGAGTTACAGGGCCAGGTAAGAAGATCGTGAGGATTCCTTAAGGGAATGGTGGAGTAGCTAAGAGGGAAAGGCGGTAGTAAAGCAGTGCTATGAGGGGCTAGACCCACCCCTTGGAGCACTTAAAACCTTATTAGCATGTGAAGTATGCTGCAGATTTCTGAAAAACTGGGCCACAGCTTTCAAAGAGGGACCCGAACAGTTGGAGTGCCTGGTTTAATAGGGTTGTTCATGCTGACAAGTGCTCTTTAAATATTACACTGTTTGATAGTGACACATCTTGGACTTATTTAAGTTTGTTCAGAATTTATTTTTACTGTCAGGTCTAAATTTGCCTTCATGATTGACGCTTTGCCCTGCAGGATAAACAAGCACTTGCAGACCAGAAAAAGGCCAAGTTCCACCAGACAGAAGGAGACCATCTAACTTTGTTGGCTGTGTACAACTCCTGGAAAAACAACAAGTTTTCTAACCCCTGGTGCTATGAGAACTTTATTCAGGCCCGCTCTTTACGGCGGGCACAGGATATCCGCAAACAGATGTTGGGCATTATGGACAGGTAATGTGCACTTTTATATTGATCCTATGCAACACTTCTCCTTAGTTATCCTATATTTCTTGTTAATGGCATTGGTGGACACAGCACCATGGGTATATGCCCAGCTTGCCACTAGGAGGCTGACACTAGCAAAAGAAAAGTGTTGGCTCCACCCAGGTGGGCTATATGCTCTCCACAGCCACTAGGCTAATCAGTTTTAGTTTAGTGTCCGTAGGAGGCAGACATGACCTGCTCTGTTTTTTTGCAGGTCTTGCTGCTTTTTTATTTTAATTTTTTACTTATTTTCTTCTGCAGGTCTCTGCCTGCTGCAGGATGGGGCTTTATCGTTGGTATCCACTTTAGCTGCACCCCCTGCGGGTGCATACTTTGAGTACCTCGCCGGTCACTCAGTCCCCCATTACTGCCTCCGCAGTGGCATGCCGGCAATCTCACTTTTTTTTTTTTTTTTTTTCCGGAGGTCCCCCGGCTTCCAGCCGACGCACTTTTTCTGGCTGCTTCGTTAATAGAGGCCCCGGCTTTTAGCTTGACTAGGCCGCATTCTCTCCCGCCCCTTCTGGCTTCCCGGGCTTTTTTCCTGCAGCTCCCAACATGCCCAGACTGCCTACAGCTATCAGCCTCCGGTGGGGAAAGGTCTAAGTTGTGGTTTTGCGGCGGCTGGGGAGCCGTGGGTTTCCTGCAGAAAAGGACTAGCTCTGAGGGTATCGGCTAGGGTACCTTTTGCCTCATCTGCACCGATTCTGTCTCTGAGCAGAGCACCAGGCTGTCTTCCACAATACAG
The DNA here is from genome assembly GCF_014858855.1 of Bufo gargarizans. Lineage (NCBI taxonomy): Eukaryota > Metazoa > Chordata > Amphibia > Anura > Bufonidae > Bufo > Bufo gargarizans. The sequence continues at coordinate 102,640,029 of NC_058085.1, forward strand.
AAGTATCTGGGTGGTCAGAGACAAAGGTCCACTGAGGGACATCTCTCCTCGGTTGGTTTCCACTTTAGTGAATTCTTTGGTGGAACTCATCTGGTTGTAAAGGTACTTCCCATTCACTAGGGTACGCCAGTTTGCCGACTCTCCAGTGTGTAGTGGGGCCCTTCCCAGGCCTTTTGCACGCCTGTATGGTGCCTCAGGTACGTACGCTTTCCCCTTCTGGGGGAGGCTTTCATACCACTTCTACGTGATGTATCCGGCAGACCTTCCTGGTTGCCAGGTCTCCATTTTCAGCCAGGGTAACTGCTCTATGCAGGTGCTCTATTCGACACACATTCCTGGATCTGTACCTTCTCCAGTTACTGTCGCCATGACACCATCCTAGTGTGCACCGCATAGCTGTTTTACTCCCTCATCAGCCCTGTGCCCTGTTTGTGCAAACTGTGGTCTACCATCTATTGCATGGCCCTTTCTAGTTTTACTGTGGGCTGGGCATCATGTTGCTCTTCTGGAAACCCATCTCTGCCTCCCTCCAGTAGTGTACTTGTACCATCTCTGGGTGTTGTATCTGTCAACCGTCCCAGTTGCGGTATGTACCTGATATCATTGCTCCCCCCTTTCGGGGGGGGAGTAGTTGTGGCAGCGGGGATCCCTGCATTGTGAGTACACAATAGCGGGGTTCTGTGTCCGTTAGACTCCCACAGTTATGCCTTGCTCCTATGGAGAGCTCTCTATGGTAGTGCTGGCTCCAATCACAGGGAATCACAGCGATGTGAGCACCAGCTGCTACTGCAGTTCTCGGATCATCGCTGGACGTCCTCTCTGACATGGTCATGGAAGGACTGGTGAGCACCATACACCTGCCTAGGTGGGGTGAGTTTTCCACCGCTGGCTCCCGTATCGGATACAGTCCCTTGGATTTTTCCATATCAAGGCATCCTCTGTACTCCTGTTTTCGGAGTAGTTGGTTACTGCCAGACGCTCCTTTCACTTGGCCTTTCCTTTCTTGTATGCCCCGGCCAACCCCTTTCCCCCTCTCTGGGTTTTTTTTCGCTGTGCTTGGCCGAAAGCTGGTTTCTACATGTCATTGTAGCCGAATCCACCATTCTTTTCTGCCATATGGATGTCCGCAATTCTTGACGACCGCCAGGGTACTGTACTTGCCCCTTCGGGGACAGTGTATACAGTATGTCGGTAACTACTCTTAGCTTAGTTAGTTAACCATGGCTAATGTTTTTCTCTTTATAGTTGCTCCTGTGGGCCCTTCTTATCTTGCTTGGGGTCCCTGCTCTGATGGTCGCAGGTCCATCTAGCTTTCATAGCTATTTTCCCTTGATAGCCAGCTATTGTTTTGAGGATGTGGTCCACTCCTGTAGGCCTCTCTTGGGCTTCTTCTGAGTTTTTTTACTTGGGGTCCCTGCTTCTATGGTCGCAGGTCCATCCAGCTGGCCGATTCCCTCTGGACAGCTACTAATGGCAGCTCTATATGCTCTGTTTTGGAGCAGCTTCTTTGGGCCTAGTTTGGTTCCTTTTTTTCCTGGGTCCCCATAGGCTTGTTTCCTTCTTGGATTTCTAGCCTCACTTTCTATTCCTCATTTTCAGGTCCCAGTTCCTGGGAGCTGGTTGCTCTAGAGCAGTGTTTTCAACCAGTGTGCCTCCAGCTGTTGCAAAACTACAACTCCCAGCATGCCCGCACAGCCAAAGGCTGTCCGGGCATGCTGGGAGTTGTAGTTTTGCAACAGCTGGAGGCACACTGGTTGGGAAACACTGCTCTAGAGCAGGGATGGCCAACCTGTGGCTCTACAGCTGTTGTAAAACTACAATTCCCACCATGCCCTGCTGTAGGCTAATAGCTGTAGGCAGCCTGGGCATGCTGGGAGTTGTAGTTTTGCAACAGCTGGAATGCTGCATGTTGACCATCCCTGCTCTAGAGAGCAATTTACCTTCATATTGACCATTAGGGGAATGGTGCTTTCCCTCTGTGTGGGAACGCTTCCTCCTTTGGCTGTTCAGAGTCTTCTCTACTCCAATATCTTTCAGGCGAGTATGTCTCCACTCGTATTCCCAGGGCTTGCGACTATTTTTCCTGAGCCGCCTTGTGCTCAGGGCTCCCTATGGCCATACATTTCCGGTTTTCATGGGGAATGACCCCCCCCTTCCCATTTTTTCTGGAAAGCATGCTCTTACATGTCCTCGTCCTAGCCATTGCCAAGTTCTCCCTCCTCCCCAAGGGGGTAGCTGCATTCCTGGGTAGGATGGGGTCCCACCTTCTCATCTGGTGTTTCTCTCCCCTCACCTGTTTCGTGGTGGAAGGACGCTTGCTCTCTTCCCATGGTGACTGTTGCGATTCCTTCTCTCGGAGCATTCAGTCACCTGTGCCTCCCTGTTTCCTCTTTACCATGGCATCTGCCCCTGTGCCTTCACATGGCATTTGCCATGGCAGGGCATGTCCTGGGTCTGTGACCATACAGAGTGTTTGTTTTTTCCTTGCCAAGTCTTTTTTTTTTTTTTTTTTTTTTCTGTCTGGGTTCTTTTGTTTCTAGGCCTTACGGAATTTAGTTGCCTTCCAGGAAGTTGTTTTCCTTGGGTCAGGTTCCCTCGCTAGATCTTTGGGACCACCATATCTTCTTGTTTGATCTGTCTTCTTCTAGATCCTTCTCCTAGGGCATATTTATATATGTAGTTTGGCTAGGTCACTGCCAACGGTCGCTTTCCGGTGGTGGTGTGCCCCTGTTTTATCAATGGGGAGCAGGGGATCTTCCAGTTCCTTCCTCTGGCTCCCCAGGGTGCATTTGTTCACCTCTGTTTCTACGCTGGACTTCTTCCCTGCTTCCTCTCCTCCAGATTTTTCTTTTTCCCCACCTTGGGTCGAGCTGGGTGTTTCCCTTTGCCTTTTTCTTGCATTTGGGATTTTCTACCAGGCACTTGTCCTGGGATTCTCCCACTATTTTCTCTTGGGATTCTTCCTGGTCCTGGAGCCTCTCGGCTCATTCCTTTGTTTTCCTATCTCCCATTTCATGCTATGGTCTCTCCTGGTCCAGTTGGGTTACAGGGTTCTCCAGCACCTGTACACCCAACCGTTTGCATGGCTGTTCTTTTCCCACCCTTGGGAACTGCTTTGGGACGTCCCATGGTGCTGTGTCCCCCAATGCCATTAACGAGAAAATTGGATTTTTGTACAATGCATTGGGGTACACAGATCCCACCCTCTGTTTTTACTTCACTTGCTGGTTCCTTGCTTCTGTTTCTCTCTCTACTGCTTTTGGTACAAACAGATTAGCCTAGTGGCTGTGGAGAGGGTAACCCACTTGGGCGCAGCCAACACTTTTCTTTTGCTAGTGTCGCCTCCTAGTAGCAGCTGGGCATATACCCATGGTGCTGTGTCCCCCAATGCATTGAAGGAAAAAGGGATTTTATGGTAAGTACAAAAATCAAATTTTTTTAAATTGCTACAAGAGTCTTGATCTAGTGTTTTCATCTGCAGTGCATCTAGATACTACAGTGTTTATATTCCTTAGTTTCAGTGGTGTAATGTAAAATCTTTTATTTTAGGCACAAACTGGATGTTGTGTCCTGTGGAAAAGCAACAGTGAGAGTACAGAAAGCTATCTGCAGTGGCTTCTTCCGAAATGCTGCCAAGAAAGATCCCCAGGAAGGTTACCGAACTCTTATAGACCAACAAGTGGTCTATATTCACCCATCTAGTGCCTTGTTCAACAGACAGCCTGAATGGTAAGTGAGCGCATTGCTCTGCAATGAATAAAAAAGAAGGAAAAGTTAGCGTGAAGACGTGAAGGTGGCATGGTGTATTCAAAGTTTGTGTTCTTCTCCACTATTGTGCTATTCAACCTCTTGGTGTCTGGTCTGACAAAAGTGACTTTATTTAGAGAATGTCTTGCATTTTTATTTTTTTGCATTAATAATTAGTAATTACTGTCAGAGCTCAGTTTATGAGCATGAAAGGGAAAAAAGGAGTCCTGCGATCATCAGTTTAAGGGCTCATGCACACAAACATATATATATATATTTTTTTTTTTTACGTTCCATTTTTTTTACAGGTCCTCATGCTGAACAGTTCACTTCAATGGGGCTTGGGAAAAAAATGGAAACGACTGTGTGTGTGTGTATTCCATGTCCGTTCTCAGTGCTCCAGACAAAAAAAAACATCAAGGAGCTATTGGCTCCTAATCTGAAAATTTTTTGTCGCCAAATTTTTGTTGTAACATAAGGGTCAGAAACTGGGTTTTCTTTAGCCTCTTGGCTATTCGTTTTCCATTCATAAACCTCCACATTGAGCTCCCAGCAGCAGATAGAAGCCTTCAGGGCACGCTGGCACGCCTGGTGAGACATCACCTGGGCACATGGTCTTTACTCAGCATAGGCTCCGTTCCTGCCATGCTGTCCCTGGCACTTCATGAGCAGTCTGCAGTGGCGCGTGCTCCCCTGTTCCTTGAATGGCAGTTAAATTATCGTGCGTATTCATACGCATTAGCCTTTTTTTTAGGGTGAAAAACTGTCTGTCCATGACGCTTGTACAGTCGTTATAGCAATTAGGGATGAGCGAATCAACTTCGGATGAAACATCCGAAGTCGATTCGCATAAAACTTTGTTCCCTAATTGCGATCTCTCCTGCTCACCATGTCTGCGATGCTGCATGCCTTAACCCTGCTGTTCTGTCGAGACTCCACCTGAAGCCTGGCAGGTAACAGCCATATTTTAATGAGGAGCGCCGTCGGACCTCTCCTGCACATCAGCCGTACTGTGCATACAAAAAAGATGGACTAAGTGCAAAGAAAAAAAAAAAAGAGGGGTGTAAAGTGGTTGTCCCAAATGGCAATTTATTACATAACCACAGGTTAGATAAGCCTGGGGCTACATGGTGACTTTGGCCCCTTTCAGACGCGCTTTAGGGCTGTTTCACACGAGCGGATGCCGTGCGTGGCATCCGCTCCGTGAAAGAGTGCCAAGACCCGATGCAGACTGCAGAAGCACGGAGCAGTAACATGACTGATAATGCTCCGTGCCTCTCTGTGATCTCTTTACTATGAAATCACAGTTGTCACTGTGATTTCATAGTAAAGAGATCACAGAGAGGCATGGAACATTATCAGTCATGTTAATGCTCCGTGCCTCTGCAGTCTGCATCGGGTCTTGGCACTCTTTCATGGAGCGGATGCCACACACGGCATCCGCTCGTGTGAAACAGCCCTTACTCCTGCAGCGAGTCTGCAACACAGCACCCGGCCTGACCTCCCAGCACTGACTGGAATCACATAGCATTATATTGATTTATGATGCTATGTAACCCTTAGGCCCCTTTCACACGAGCGAGTATTCCGCGCGGGTGCAATGCATGAAGTGAATGCATTGCACCCGCACTGAATCCTGACCCATTCACTTCTATGGGGCTGTTCACATGAGTGGTGATTTTCACGCATCACTTGTGCGTTGCGTGAAAATCACAGCATGCTCCTCTTTGTGCGTTTTTCACGCAACGCAGGCCCCATAGAAGTGAATGGGGTTGCGTTAAAATGGCAAGCATCCGCAAGCAAGTGCGGATGCGGTGCGATTTTCACGCACTGAGGCTAGGAGACCGGGATGGGGACCCGATCATTATTATTTTCCCTTATGGTTATAAGGGAAAATAATAGCATTTTTAATACAGAATGCATAGTACAATAACGCTGGAGGGGTTTAAAAAAATCATTTAACTCACCTTAGTCCACTTGCTCGCGTAGCCCGGCTTCTCCTTCTGTCTTCATCTTAGCTTTTTGTAGCAACAAGGACATGATCCATCACATGATCTTTTACCATGGTGATGGATCATGTGATGACACTGACGTCACCAAAGGTCCTTGTTGCTACAAAAAGCTAAGATGAAGACAGAAGGAGATGCCGGGCTACGCGAGCAAGTGAATTAAGGAGAGTTAAATAATAATTATTATTTTTTAACCCCTCCAGCGCTATTCAGAATGCTATTATTTTCCCTTATAATCTACAGAACACGATGGGTACCAAACACGCGCGATTTTTCTCACGCGAGTGCAAAACGCATTACAATGTTTTGCACTCGCGCGGAAAAATCGCGGGTGTTCCCGCAACGCACCGGCACATTTTCCTGCAACGCCCGTGTGAAAGGGGCCTTACAGTTCTGGAATGTATTGGATAACACAGACAGCATTATGTCAGTGTTATCCAAAACATTCCAGAACTGTAAGGGTTGCATAGCATCATAAATCAATATAATGCTATGTGACCGCCAGCAGCGCTGGGAGGTCAGGCCGGGAGCTATGTTGCGGACTCGCTGCGGGAGGAACGCTAGTCTGCAAGGGGCTTTTGGCTGTGACAAACATCACATGGCCAGAGATCAGTGTAGCAATGCAGCATTGCCACTAGTGAGAGGGGTAATGTTGGGACCTGCACATTGTCATGACAGCCCCAATAATTCTCACAACTGTAGGGTTGCAATGCGACCCCATTCACTGTCACGATTTGAAACCCTGCACTACATTACGATGATTGGTCGTGCTGGCAACAGTGGATGCCTTTCTTTTTATTTAGCACAGACATAAAGTGCACCAGGCCCTGTGACAGAATTGCGTAAACCAGCTATGGAATCAGTTTCATCTCTTAGTGTAAGGAGACATAAATCCCAGCGTTACGCGGCATTCTGTGTGTGGCTGAGTGCACTGCAGCTGTCCACCATCATCGCCCTGTCTTCTCCACCACTTACCCCTTACATGGGGGGCACATGGCGCAGTGTACGCAGAACGCACACCTCCGTGCGTCGCATGACTGAAATGCGTTGCATGATGAAAAACTCTTCGTCTATGGAGCAGTCGGCAGTGAGCGCACTCCGTGTTTTCATAACTGAAAAGCAAGCTGCTGTGTTCAGCGCGGGAGTAGGGGGGGGGGGGAGGGGCAGCCGATTGTACGGCAGCATGCTGATACTGACCAATCAGCAGCCTCCTCACTAATAACCCAGCTCTGTTATTTGATTGCTGTGTGTCTGCTGGATGCAAGACCTTTCTTCTTAAGGCGGCAGAGCACCGGAGGGTCTAGGCGCAAATGGCGACAAGACTACAAAGTCTTGTCGCCATTTTGCAATTCTAATTCGCATTGGTGACCATTTTGGTCGCCATCTGGAGCCTTGCGTTCTGCAAAAAAGATAGAACATGTCCTATTCTTGTCTGTTTTTCGGACAAGGATAGGCATTGTTACAATAGATCCTCAAAAAAAAAAACGGATGTAACGCAGACATCACATGGATTTCATCAATTGTTTTTGCAGACCACAAAATACATACGGTCATGTTCATGAGCCCTAATGGTGTATTACGTTTTTCAAGATCTCTGCTTGCGGTCATTCAATAAGAAATTTGATTGTTTACTTGCAGTGGATAAAAATCTGTACTAGTCATGTGATGGGTTCATGGCTCCTTACAGTAATCAGAGCTCTGAGCCGTGTGTATCCATCACATGACCAGGACAGATTTTCATCCCATCTAAGCAAAAAAAAATGTTCCTATTGAGTGACAGCAAGAAGAACTCTTTAATACCATCCATAGATGATTGAAGACTGGTCTAGGAAAATATATTAGAAAGTGGTATCGCTTTGTATAATAAAATGGGTGCGATTTATTTGTTGATACTGGAATACCCCTTTAAAAACAGCTTTTCTATTTCGCTTGCTCTTTAGTAGGAGATGTAATGGAGACTTGATAAAAGTAACACATGGCAGATCTGTGAATTGGCAATGACTTCACAAGGGGTCCCAACACTTCTTTATTTTGTTCCCCACAGGGTTGTGTACCATGAATTAGTCTTAACCACCAAGGAGTACATGCGAGAGGTGACTACCATAGACCCCCGGTGGCTTGTCGAATTTGCTCCTGCCTTCTTCAAAGTCTCTGATCCAACCAAACTGAGCAAGCAGAAGAAACAGCAGCGTCTGGAGCCCCTTTATAACCGCTATGAGGAGCCTAATGCCTGGAGAATTTCCCGGGCCTTCAGACGTCGGTGATTTGGGTGCAAGCAGTAAGAACACCCTAAGGAAGACCTATAGAAGATTCTGCCGCCCACAAAACATGAGAAACTATCTCAGACTCTGCTAAACAATGGCAGCTTACATTTTTTTTTTATAACAGACTTCATGTGTTTTGACCCTGTATAAAATATATATATTTTTAAATGTTGATTTCTCATTGGTCAGTTTTAGTGCTCGACTTTAAGATTCTGCACAAAGCTGGTCCATCCAAGCCATGATCTGTCCCTCATAGTACTAGTATGAGTTTTCCTCTATGATAGTTAAAGGCTATGAACACCTTTTGGGGGCGTTTTGTTATGATTGTATTTTACTCATTTTGGGTAAAAAAAAAAAAAAAAAAATATATATATATATATATATACACACATCAAAAGGATAAGGCAGCACTCCAGATAAAGTGAAAAAAGGTGGATCTTTTATTCCCTCTGCAACGTTTCAACCGTCTCGATGCGGTCTTTCTCAAGCATGAGAGCACCGCATCGAGACGGTTGAAACGTTGCAGAGAGAATAAAAGATCCACCTTTTTTCACTTTATCTGGAGTGCTGCCTTATCCTTTTGATGCTTATCTATATATAGCCGCTTGAGCCCACGGCTGAGAGGACGTGCACCGGTTTTTCTGTCTTGTGCTGCTGAGACCCGCATTTTGTGTGTGTATGTGTATGTATATATATATATATATATATATATATATATATATATATATATATTAATTTTATTTTTATTTTTTTATTAAACAGTTTTTGTTCTACAGGGTTAAGCTTCATTGTATTTGTAGAGTAGCTTGCTTTCAGTTTTACACTTAACCCCGTCAGGTTGCTGCTCTGACGGCTGGATGTATAGTCCTTATCTCTGAATTCCTGACAGCATATAAACACTCATTACAGCTAAATTCTTATCAGACTAATAAGAATATGGCTTAAATTAGTGTTTATGAGCTGACAGGAGTTCAGAGATAAAGGCAGCAACCTGAGTGGTCAATGCGAAACTGAAAGCAAGATATTCTGTAGAATAGACTGAAACATATTCCTGTAGAACAAAAACCGTTGAACATTTTTAATAAAGACCAATTGAAAAACAATGTTTTAGTCCAAAATTAGTAATATGTAATCATAAAAAAGAATTGCCCCCAGAGGTGTTGTTAGCCTTTAAAGGGAACCTGTCACCAGGATTTTGTGTATAGAGCTGAGGACATGGGTTGCTAAATGGCCGCTAGCACGTCCGCAATACCCAGTCCCCATAGCTCTGTGTGCTTTTATTGTGTAAAAAAAAAAAACGATTTGATACATATGCAAATTAACCTGAGATAAGTCCTGTCCCTGAGAGATGAGCCCTGTCCCGGACTCATCTCAGGTTAATTTGCATATGTATCAAATCATTTTGGTTTTTTTACACAATAAAAGCACACAGAGCTATGGGGACTGGGTATTGGGGATGTGCTAGCAGCCATCTAGCAACCCATGTCCTCAGCTCTATGCAAAAAATCCCAGTGACAGGTTCCCTTTAAGGCCACGTTTAGACTGGTTTTTAGGTGGTGTCTCCATCTGGCTGAGGGAATAGGAAATTACAAATCATTTTCTTTTAAACTGGTTGTATGGGATTAGATATCTATGGCTGCTTTTGTGCAGAGACTACCATGTATGTGCACCATGTCTGGTATTATATTCAGTTTAATGAAATATGGCTGCAATACCAGACATAGCCTATGGGCAAGAGTGGCACTGTTTCTGTGTGAGATCAGACCTATTTTTCTAATCTCTAAACCCCACTCTATAAGCCAGAGCGGAGAGCAGTTAACAGAGTAACTCTCGCACTGGCAGTACCTGGCCCGTCTATGGATTACACGGTCAGTCGTTCAGTTTGAATGGCTTACATATAATACTACATTTAGTGAGTATTTTCACGGTACTTAAATGACAGAATTCTATTGGTTAAAATCTTTGAACTCTTAAAAATTGTATTATCCTATTTTATGCAGCCTGATATCAGTTATAAAGGCCCAGAATACCCTATGTTTCATAGGTATAGGGCACCAGATCTGTTTTTAATATGTGCAAATGACCAAATTATTTAGGTTATTGCCACCAATTTTGAAGTTTCTATCTGAATATTAGAGTCAAGTTGGTCACATGTCCCAGGGTCAAGTATAAAAGCCATAGCGGACCTCCCTGCTGTTACTGCTATACCCCAAATTTCCTACAATAAGGGTGCATTCATACGGACATATGTATTTCGCAGTCCATTAAATGCGGATCTGCAAAAATATGGATGATGTCCATGTATTTTTGTGGACATATTGTAACAATGCAAAATGGTCAAGAATACGACAAATTCTATCTTTTTGCGAGACCGTGGTACTGTGTGCTGTCCGCATTTTTGTGACTCCATTAAAATAAATGGTTCTGCAAAAAATGCAGGTCAGATGGAGACCAAAACTATGGTAGATGTGAATGGGGCTTTTAGTTTGTATAATATTCTAGTTCTTTAAGCTTTCTCTGAAAGACTTCAGATTCTAAAATATGATTTCTACCTGATGCTGGCTCTCTGTTAAGATCAGGTATTTAAGTGCTTCTCCCTATGGGAAATGTATTTATCTTGGCTTCTGTTTTACATCTTACTTCAAACGCTTTATTTTATGTTTGTTTCAGTAAAATCTTTGGTGATTTTCTAATTTGTGTTTAAATTGGGGAACTCTATACTCGAATGTATTGTTCTGCCCCTAGATCCTTCATTTATTCATGTTCCCCAGAGATTTTTGTATTCTTGTGGTGGTGAATTTTTATTGGGGGTGGGGAAGTGGGCTTACGAATAACTTCAGGCCTGGCTTACACTGTGAATTTTTGTACAGCTACTGATTGGTTTTAACTATTGAGAGACAAGTGCAGTCCACACGATTGCCTATAACCTAATGTATTCCCTTGGTCTGCAGCTGTGGCTCAATGTCAGTAGCACTAAAGAAAGCCAGGGTATGGCCACTTGGTCAGGTTTCCTGATGCAGTTTTGGAAGCCAAAATCAGGAGTGGGCTATAAAAGGAGAGAGAGAGGACAGATACAACTATTTTGAATTCTTCCAAAATTGCATCAAGATACCAGTATGTGTGGAAGTACCCTCACAGTATTGCCCTAACCTAATTTCTCGCCCATTTTCCTTGGGGGACACAGACCTTGGGTATAGCTCAGCTCCCTAGGAGGCGTGACACTAAGTAAAACTGTTAAGCCCCTCCTCCATCAGCTATACCCTCAGCCTGGAGATAGAGGCTACCAGTTTTAGCTTAGTGTCCAAGGAGGCAAGACACTCCCTGCTACTGCAGGGCTGTTTTCTCCTTGTTATTTTTACTTTTTCTTCTAATTTTGTTATTTTATTTTTTCCTAGGGATACCAGAGACGCATTAGACCTCTCTGCTCTCCTGGGGTTGAGCTGCGCCAGTGCCAACTTATCTGCACTGCTGCCTCCCCCACAGAAGCAATAGGAGGATCTGGGCAGCAATGGCTCCCCTACATCCCGCCAGCTAGGGGGTCGCCCGCACGCCAAGCCCCTCTTCCAGCTTCCTGCCACTGCGGTGCCAGTGGCTGAAGGGGCGACCCTGCTGGAAAGGACTGAGGGTGAAGACGTCGGACGGTGAGATGGCTATTCCAGCCCATACCCCGTCCCTATCTGCAGCATCTACCCCTCTGGGTAAGGGGGGCACCCGTGGTCGCTCATTCTGAGCGCTCATCTGCAGGACAATGCAGCACAGCAGCATCCTCAGCACCCCCACGCCGTTCCCCCCACGCTGCTATCTTTCTCCCCCCCCCCCCTCCCCCTCATTCGGGGCTGACTCCATTTTTCTCTTCTCTCTCTCCCCCTTCCCGCCGAGAACGGGGGGCGGGGCTTAGCGGTCCCGGCAGGGGGCGGGGCTTACGCGCGCGTCATTTTGGGGGCGGGGCTCCCACAGGCCAGCAGCCCTCTGCCTGAAGGTGCGCCCCCACCCACCCGGGTGGGGGGCCGCCTTCTCCTATTCAGGAACGTATGGCGGGCCCACATCTCAGACGCATGGGCGCTCGAGATTGTATCTTGCGGATACAAAATCGAATTTGCGTCCATTCCGCCAGACCGTTTCTTCCGATCCCGTCCTCCGCGAGATCCCGTACGAGTGGCCGCCTTCTTCGCGGCCATTCACTCTCTAATGGACAAGGGTGTCGTCGCCCCCGTGCCTCCGACGGAAAGGTTCAGGGGGTTCTACTCGAACCTCTTTGTGGTTCCCAAGAAGGAAGGCTCAGTGCGTCCGATCTTGGACCTAAAACGCCTGAACCGTTTTCTCCGACTGCAGAGATTCCGGATGGAGTCTCTCAGGTCCGCAGTGGCCTCCCTGGAAAGAGGGGATTTCATGGCCTCAATCGACATTCAGGATGCATACCTCCACGTTCCGGTTGCTCCATGTCATCACCGCTTCCTGCGCTTCGCGGTGGGGGACGATCACTTCCAATTCGTCGCCCTTCCCTTTTGGTCTGGCGACGGCTCCTCGAGTGTTCACCAAGGTCCTGGCCCCTGTCTTGGCCCTTCTACGTTCAAGAAGTGTTTTTCTTCTCCCATACTTGGACGACATCCTGGTCAAGGCACCCTCCTTCTCTCAGACATCCCGCAGTGTGGAACTCACTCTGGAGACCCTGACGCGGTTCGGTTGGATTATCAACCACCCCAAATCTTCCCTTACCCCCTCCAGACGGCTGATCTTCCGGGGGATGCTCCTGGATACAGAGTTGGCGGAGGTCCGCCTTCCGTCGGACAAGCGTCTGGCCCTTCGCGGGTCGGTTCGCAGTCTCCTTCGTCATCACCGCCCTTCCCTCAGATCCAGCATGCGGTTGTTGGGAAAGATGGTTGCCTGTTTCGAAGCGGTGCCGTTCGCACAATTCCGATCCCGCACCTTTCAGAGGGCAATTCTGTCGGCCTGGGACAAATCACCGAGGAGTCTGGACAGGACCTTTCTTCTGCCTCCCCTGGCTCGGGCTTCCCTCGGCTGGTGGTTGCATATCCCTCTAAGGGGGAAGTCCTTCCTTCCACTGAACTGGCTGGTGATTACCACAGATGCCAGCTTACGGGGGTGGGGGGGGGGGTTTTCCCTCCCCGGTCCGTCCAGGGCGTTTGGTCTCTATCGGAGTCCAGACTTCCAATCAATATTCTGGAACTGAGGGCGATTCTTCTGTCCCTCAGACACTGGACCCATCTGCTGAGGGGCCACCCTGTTCGGATCCAATCGGACAATGCCACGGCTGTGGCATACATAAACCATCAGGGAGGCACTCGCAGCGATGCAAGAGGTGACCCTCATTCTCCTCTGGGCGGAGACGCACGTGCCGGCCTTATCTGCGATTTACATCCCGGGGGTGGACAACTGGGCGGCGGATTTCCTCAGCCGGTCCACCATCGACCCGGGAGAATGGTCCCTGCACCCAGAGGTGTTCGAAGCCCTTTGTCTTCGCTGGGGTCGCCCCGACGTGGACCTCATGGCCTCCAAATTCAACCACAAGGTCCCCCTATACCTGGCCAGGGCACGGGACCCGAAGGCATACGGCGCCGACGCGCTCGTCCTTCCGTGGCGCGAATTCTCCCTTCTGTACGTCTTTCCTCCTTTTCCCCTCCTGCCACGGGTTCTTCGGAGGATCGCGGCAGAGGGCGTCCCCGCGATTCTAATCGCCCCGGATTGGCCCCGCCGGTCTTGGTACGCCGACCTAATGTTGCTGTTGGCAGACGCACCGTGGCCACTGCCCTCCAGGGAAGACCTTCTCTCTCAGGGACCGATCTTCCACGAGCATTTAGGCTCGCTACGTTTGACGGCGTGGCTATTGAGACCGCCGTCTTAACGCAACGGGGTTTCTCCGCGGACGTAGTCCGCACCATGATCCGGGCTCGTAAGCCCGTATCCTCTAGGATCTACTATCGGGTTTGGAGGTCCTATCTGGGGTTCTGTGAGTCCCGGAGCATCCCACCTCTCCGGTTTTCTCTTCCCACAATCCTGTCCTTCCTCCAGTCGGGTCTGGACCTGGGGCTGTGCCTCAGTTCTCTGAAGGGTCAGATTTCGGCGCTGTCTATTCTTCTCCAGCGTCCCCTGGCCCCTCTAGGGCCAATTAAGACCTTTTTACAAGGGGTGGCTCACTCTGTTCCGCCGTACCGCCCTCCAGTTCCTTCCTGGGACCTGAATGTGGTGCTCTCGTCGCTCCAATCAGCCCCCTTCGAGCCTTTACGGGAGGTCTCCCTTCGCCTTCTGTCCTGCAAGGTCATCTTTCTTGTGGCCGTCACGTCTCTCCGACGGGTGTCGGAGTTAGCGGCTCTTTCTTGCTCCGAACCTTTCCTGATCTTCCACCAGGATAAGGTTGTGCTTCGGCCTGTCCCGACTTTCCTGCCAAAGGTGGTCTCCGCCTTTCACATCAATGAGGACATCGTCCTTCCGTCGCTCTGTCCCTCTCCTTCCCACCCCAGAGAACGGGAACTGCACCGTCTGGATGTGGTCAGGGCGTTGAGGATTTACTTGGAGGTCACCGGGTCCTTTCGGCGCACGGACTCCCTGTTTGTGGTTCCGGAGGGTTCGCGCAAAGGGTTGGCGGTCTCCAAGGTGGCTATTGCCCGTTTCATTAAACTGGCGGTGTCTGAGGCTTATCGAGCCAAGGGCAGACCTCCGCCTTTCGGCGTCACTGCTCATTCCACCAGAGCAGTCGGAGCTTCCTGGGCGCAGAGGCATCGGGCCTCGGCTGAACAGTTGTGCAAAGCAGCCACTTGGTCCTCTCTGCACACTTTCACAAAGTTCTATAGGGTGCATACGCATGCATCAGCGGATGCTGCTTTGGGCCGCCTGGTTTTGCAGGCAGCGGTTTCCTGATGCTCTGGTGGTGTTCCGCCTTGGGTTTGTGGTCCCTCCCTTCTTGGACTGCTCTTGAACGTCCCAAGGTCTGTGTCCCCCAAGGAAAATGGGCGAGAAAAGGAGATTTTTGTATAACTTACCAGTTAAATCTCTTTCTCGCTCTTCCTTGGGGGACACAGCACCCACCCTTCTGTGTTTGGTTACAGGGTTATGGTCTGGCGCCCCGTTGGGTTGCTGGCTGGTTGTTTCCGTTATTGGTTGTTATCCTTTCACTACTTGGACACGCAACTGGTAGCCTCTATCTCCAGGCTGAGGGTATAGCTGATGGAGGAGGGGCTTAAGTTTTACTTAGTGTCACGCCTCCTAGGGAGCTGAGCTATACCCAAGGTCTGTGTCCCCCAAGGAAGAGCGAGAAAGAGATTTAACTGGTAAGTTATACAAAAATCTCCTTTTTTACTGTTATTAGGCAGTAGTGCAGCTAGTGAAGAGTGCTGTGCACTGGAGACCTTTACAATACATCAACTCCTTGTGTCTACTAGGAAGAGACCAGCATTCCAGTGTAATGTCTTTTTTTAAAATTTTATGGTAATTTTTTTTATACTACTTGTACTATAAAGATGTAAGGTTGGTTCCCAAACTCTCCTTCCTTACTTGACATTGTGCATAGAGATGTAACTGCACACCAAGGCAGCTTTTCAACTCCTGTGGGACACTTGGTTGTCGTCATATGGTTGCCTCAGCAAACCGACAGCCCAGTGTGCAGTTGAGTCCATACATGCCCAGTGTTCGATTGTCTGGGAGAGTATTCCTGCCCAAGTGATCTGGGAAATGTTGACGCAGGTGATGATCTGTGTTCCTAAGAGATCTTTTTATTTTTCCCTTTTTTTGGGGGGGAAATGACAGTATCGGTACTACACCCTACCACAGATGCACTTTCTTTTATGAAGGACTGAGTCACATGGGCAGCTGGGACAGACAAATATTGGCATCTTCAAGTTGCCATGGCTTGGGTAGTACCACCACGTCCAAATGATCTTTGTAATTTCTCCTGATTAACACCGTAGCATTACAAAATTGTAGTTAATGCCACTAGGAGCACCAAAAATCGCTTCAGAAGATCTTCCAACAGGACCAGAATTTAGAAGGCCGCCTTCATCACCATATAGACAAAAAAAAAAATTTGTGGATGTCCTGAGGTAGGCCGTCCTCCCAGTGATTCCTTGCACTTTATTTATGTAATACGGGGATTTGAGATCTAGGTTATGACACCATGACAATATGTTAGTTGTGGAACTTGAGGGTTCTCTTAGTTATTACATTTCATTTGTCTTAAATAATAAGAGAAAAGAAGAAATGAATTGCACATCCACTGCTAATGCTATGATCTCATTCCTGCAGGAGACAGCACTAAATAGTACATGTGTACTACCTCCATGCTACATGCGGCATTTGTGTACATTTTGATCAAAAGGCAATAAGCCCACTCACCACGCCAAGGTTGCCTCTATGAAAGGGTCCTAACCTAAAATTGGCGCGGCGCTGCATGGCGACCACCAGCGCTGTGGCGCCATCCCGGCCGGCGGCGGGACCCAGTGGCCAAACAGCACCCCTGCTGCCTGACCATGCCAACCTAGCTCTGGGCCCCACCAACCAATTGTTCATTACATAGTTTCTGTCCCTGGATCAGCACTCCTTCCACTAGCCAGGTGATTTTAATTAGCCTACTATTCAGTAGTAGGGGTTAAATGAGCTTCAGAGCAGGTGAGCTTTGACAACTGTTCACATGGTGCGGTGCTGCACGGGGGCCACTGTGCTGTTTTTCTGGCTGGTTGGTGGGGCCCAGAGCTAGGTTTGGCATGGTCAGACAGCAAGGGTGTTGTTTGGCCACTGGGTCCCGCCACCGGCCAGGATGGCTCCACAGCGCTGGTGGTTGCCGTGCAGCGCCGCGCCAATTTTAGGTTAGGACCCACTCATTGAGGCGACCTTGGCGTGGTGAGTGGGCTTATGCCTTTTGATCAAAATGTACACTAATGCCTCATTTAGCGTGTAGCATGGAGGTGGTACACATGTGCTATTCAGTGCTGTCTCCTGCAGATATTCAGGGATGAGATCATAGCATTTGCAGTGGATGTGCGATCCATTTCCAATTGTTCATTTCATTTGTCTTTCTGCGACTGAATGCTTGTCCTCAGATCTATAGTCTGCTCATGGTTTATCTATAAGGCTAGGCCTTAGGGCTGTATTAGACCTACAGATGAGCATTACGATTGTTGGGATAGATGTGTTCCTTCCCGACAATCATTTGCTCATCAGTAAAGGAGATTACTATTACTGCTATTACATGCAGCAATCTCCTCCACCATATGGGGGTGTGATCGCTAATGCCTTCACTTATCCCGATGCCGAATCATTATTTGCAGGCAACAAAACGTGGTAATCTGCCTCCAGCTAACTATTTTTTAGCCTGCACTTTTACACAGGCAGATCGCTAACGACCGACCGTTCCTACGAATGCTTGTGAGCAATGATCTTACCGACCCTCGTCCAGTGTAATCCAGACCTTAGAAGTTCTATGAAAATTACTGATAAGGAACAGTGATGACCTTCACTCTAGGGTTAGATGATGGATGACTTAACCTTGAAGACCTTTCTCTGGGAAACATCAGAGGTCAGTGCCGCCAGGAGTCCAGGGTCAGATGTGGTATTGAGTGACTGTTTCATGATCACATTCCCAAATGATCTTAATCTCTAGAGAAAAGCGCAGCCTGTGAGAAGCACAAACCTTTTCCTAAGCTGCAGGTCTCAGTTGTCTTTCCTTATTGCTTCCATACAACGTCGGTTAATGAAAATGGATTTTCTATATCTACCTCAGCTGGATCTCCTCATTAATAACAAGTCCCACACAAACACCCTGTCTGACCCTATAAACGAGAATGTCGGAATATTTCTTGGAACAGGCTTGTTATTATGACCGGATCCGTTTGTATTATCTGTAACATAGCCGAGACGGATCTGTTTTCTATTTGTCAGAGAAAACAGATCCGTCCCCATTGACTTACGTTGTGTTCCAGGACGGATAAGTTTGGCTCAGTTTCGTCAAGCGGATAGCAAGCAGCGTTTGTGTCCGCCTCCAGAGTGGAATGGAGACTGATCGGAGCCAAACTGATGCATTCTGAATGGATAAGGATCCGATCAGAATGTATTAGGGCAAAACTGATCTGTGTTGGACCGCTTGTGAGAGCCCTGAACGGATCTCACAAACAGAAAGCCAAAAAGCGTGTGAAAGTAGCCTAAGCAAACACCAGTATTATAAATGACACAAAGTAGTTGGGGACAGTATGAAAAATGTGGGGTTCTGTTAGGCTAGGTTCACACTTGCGGCTAAATATCGGTTTTCTGTTGTGGCATAGGAACAGTAAACTTCAATGACTGAATCCAGATGCTGCCGGAGCCCACCGGATCCCATTAACTAAATTAAGGTCCATCTGTTGTGTATACCAGCATTTTGCCAGATAAAATATAGCTATGGTATTTCATTTTTTTAATGGACTTTCTGATGGCGGCTTGTTCTGGAACCGCTGACACAGATGAGAAACTAGCCTGAGTGGTATATGTAGCCCAGTGCAGATGTACGCATTAACTGAAGGGGCCACTTTCTTGTTCAGGTTCTTCAATCCCTAACAAATACATGGTTGAGTCACATTATTATGACCACCAGCTAATATCCAGAGTAACTGCTGTGTGCAGCACCGACAACAGCTAGATAGGCTGGGCATGGCTCAATAAGGTCCGGGTAGGTTGTCACAGGTATCTGGAGCCATGATGACTGCAGTGCATCCCCCCAGTTGTTGTAGGGTGTGTGGGGGAGACCATAGAGCGAACAGGAGGATTGAGGTTGTCCCAAAGATTCTCAATTGGGTTCAAGTCTGGGAAATCAGGGAGTCAGGGTAGTACTTGGAAGTCTTGGTCATGCTCTTCCAACCAGTGTTGGACATTTCTAGCTGCGTGACATGTCATATTGCTGGAAGATCCTTTCCACCCCAGGGAAGACAATCTGCATGTAAGTGATCTGCAAGGATGGATTCATACCCAAATCTGTTGCGAGTGCCTTTCCTATTGATGAGTGGGCCCAGAAAATACCACAAAAACATTCTCCAGACCACAGTGCTGCCACCACCAGCTTTTGTTCTTTCAGCAATGGTTGTAGAGGGTCTGTTTTCTGATGTTTCTCACCTGACATGCCAACGTCCATCTGGTTGCTGAAGTAGAAACCATGACTCATCAGAAGGCAACCCTTTGCCAGTCAAAGGCCCAATTCCAATACTGCCACAAACATTGAAGCCTTTTCTGGCAATGCAACGCAACTTTAGGTGCAGTGACCATCTGTCTGCTTCTGAGCCCCATACGCAGGAGTAGGGTTCGCTGAACTGTTATTTTAGACACACTGGTGGTGATCTGCTCCACTGTAGTGTCAGTCCGCCATCGCAAGCCTTCATAGCCAATGCTTACCTCTTATATCAATCACACATGCTGCTCTGCAGTTTCCACATCACTTATTCGCAATGCTGCCTTTTGCCCACTCGCAATACACTTTTACCACAGCAGCATGCGAACAGATCACAAGCTGCGCAGTTTCCGAAATACCGCGACTAGGGATGAGCGAATCGACTTCGGATGAAACATC
This sequence comes from Bufo gargarizans, assembly GCF_014858855.1. NCBI lineage: Eukaryota > Metazoa > Chordata > Amphibia > Anura > Bufonidae > Bufo > Bufo gargarizans. The sequence continues at coordinate 102,659,591 of NC_058085.1, forward strand.
CGAAGTCGATTTGCGTAAAACTTTGTTCTAATACTGTACGGAGCAGGAGCTCTGTACAGTATTAGAATGTATTGGCTCCGATGAGCTAAAGTAAAAGCTTCCCCCAATAACTTTATAAATTAATTTGTACTGTAAAAAAACCATTTCCCCCCGAGCCTGCTCACCACACACGACTTCCTTCATTATAATAATGTGACTCAATTGTGTACTTAACAATAAACAGATATGGTGATAAACGCCTAAAATGTAACCTGGCTTTGAGTAAAGGCTATAAAGCCTATCGCTCCACTTTGGGGCTCATGCACATGACCGTGAGTGGCCAGTTCCTGTGCTGCAGACTATTAATAGCGATCCGCAATACATGGGCACCGGCTGTGTGCACTCTGTTTGCGGATGCCGACCCATTGACTTGAATCCACAAGATACAATTCGGACCGTTCTATTTTTTTTGTGGTGTGGAGGCACGGACCGAAATCCTAAGAAAGTTCTTCGTAATGCTTCTGTGGGCTTCCGATACGTGCCTCTGCAACTTGTTGTATCTTGCGGATTGCGGAACCATTCAAGTCAATACGGGCACCATGGCCATATGGCTGTGTGATTGAACCCTTGATTGATATGATTTTATCTGTCCAATCCAGTTTTTTTTTTTCCCCAGAGATCAGCAGCACCTAGGTGTCCCTCACCATAGGGAGCTGAATTAATAAAAGACTTCCTAACTATATTGGAGCCCCGGTGTCATCCTTTTGGGGACCAGGAAGCCATCACTACATCATTTGAAGCGACCTCGGCGGGGGAGGTTGAGGTATAGGTGTCTTGAGCCTTATCCTATACCCTCCTCCCTGGTGAAGTAAGTGTAACTTTTTCATAGTGTATTCCACTATAACTGCAAAATTTTATTGCCAATACTGGAGACTCTGTGGCGCCCCCTGGGTATCATTAAGACACCTGTGATACCCGCCTCATCAGCAACCTCATTCCAATTTCAGTCCACCAGTTGGTACTGATTCTCTTCCCTCCCTATTTTTCTCGGGGGTCCTTGGGGAGCTGCCTATTTCTCTCCATTTTATATATATTTTATATACATTTTATATACTTTCTTTTAAATATTGTGGTCATCCCTTGGCGCCTTTTTCATTTCCTTTACCCCCCCACCCCCCTATTTTTGTACATTTCGTGCAGAATACCCCGTCGTCAAAATCTTTTTTTTCTCTTTGCATTCACCATAGAATAAGCCGACTTGGCATAAATCCTGACTGGTTGCACTTCCACATTTTTTTTGCTCCACTCTTTAAAAGGCTCAATTATAAGCCCTCTTGGACACGGCCGTTGTTTTGGTCCGCATCCGAGCTGTGGGATGAGGACCCATTCACTTCAGTGGGGCCGCAAATGATGCGGACAGCACCCTGTGTGCTGTCCGCATCCGTTGCTCCGTTCCGTGGTCCGCAAAAAATATATAACCTGTCCTATTCTTGTCCGCGTTTTGCGGACAAAAATAGGCAGCTAAATAAATGGCTGTCCGTGCCGTTTTGCAAATTGCGGAACGCACACGGACGCCATCCATATTTTGCGGATCCGCGATTTGCGGACCGCAAAACACACAACGGTCGTGTGCATGTAGCCTAACTGGTTCTTTCAGGTTAAAACCGGAAATCTTTGATCACTCGTCACTCATGTGTCATCTGCATCCAGCTGTTGTTTTGTAGAACCATAAATGCTAGGCTGCATGTGTCCTTACATTACCAAGTGACTGGGAATGGGTTGGCGGGGGGTGAGTGACTCCATACAGCAGAGGAACTGTTGATGTTCCAACCTATACTGACCTGAATATTAATCTATCATCGCAGATGTGACTTTTCTCAAATCCGTTTTCATTTACGCATAGCATTGCTATGTGGCCTTAATGATCCTGTGTGTTCTGCCTAGTTTGGGGCTGGAAGGACGATGCACACCAATCCCTCAGGCCCTGCACTAGGCATACATAACTTTTAGCTGGAGTGCTCTTGCTATTCCCTCATGAGTTCTTCTGAATATACCGGTACTCATTTTTTTTAGCATGGAAGAAATGAGTAGAACTTCCACCCAGATACAAATGTGCTGATGTGACCGGAGTGTCCATTACTCATTTCCGATCAGATGTCGGGAAATGTTGGCAGCTCCAGTGTTATTCACTCGCTTTGTGAAGTTTCTATAATTTGATTTACAACTTACTTTTTTATGGAATATGCCACTGACGTAAAATGTTTTTCACTTACATAAAGGAGATTCCTGGCAGTGAACGGCGGCTGTCACGTATCTGTATTATGGCTGCGTGCTCGGACTCCCCTCTTCTGAACCCATCTTACATAACCGTAGGGTTCTCCAGTGACCAAAGTTTGAGGAGTAGGTCTGCTGGAGGTGCATGAGGAGGCCTTCACACGTGGCCGATTTTTAGAAAAGTTCTGCAACTAAAATCAGTTTCATTCATCTGAGGCTAATTTGGTGGGAAGGACATGGATTTCTACAAACCCCATTCAGATGAATGGAACAGATTTTCAGTCGCAGAACTTTTCTGCAACAAACATTTTCCACATGTGAAGACTCCCACCTGTACACGATGTGGATTTTTGTGTGGAAAAACCACAGTGTAAGGCCGAATGCACACGGACGTGAGCGGTCCGTGGTATCCCCGCCTGGCATCCTGCTGAGGAGTCATTGGTTGCTATGACGCTGTGCGCTTCATGCCACCGCTGCGCTACAGTAATACACTCGCATGATCTATACCAGTGTATTACTGTAGTGCAGTGGTGGCATGAAGCGCACGGCGTCATAGCAACCATTGACGCCGTGCGCTATGCGAGTGTATTACTGTAGTGCATCGGCGGCATGAAGCGCACGGCATCATAGCAACCATTGACGCCGTGCGCTCCTGCTGTCGGCAGGATGCCAGGCCGGGATACCACGGACCGCTCACGTCCGTGTGCGTTCGGCCTAATAAAGTACCAGCAAAATGTATGGGATCAGAAAAATCTCATGTACATTTTTTCTTGGGTGCCGAAATTGACCTGCTTTGCGGATTTTGACATCTTCAGCATGTCAGTTGTCCTTTTGCTTGTGCAAATTTCACCCTTTTCAATGGATGGGTGAGATCTGTGGCAAAACTGTATCAATTCCTCACCAAACCAAGATCTTCTGCACACAAATCTGCGCTGTCTGCGGGTAAATGCACGTAAGATCTGCATGAATTTCCATGCGGTTTATTAGCGCTTCTGCAACATATCTGCACCAAAATCCGCAATTTCTAATAGTGGTTTTTGGCGAAAATTTGATGCGCTTTGAGTTCTCATCTTTCCATTGAAAAGGGTGGAATCTGCAGCTAAAACCACAAACATAATTGACATGCTATTAAACTTAAAAACTGCAACGCAACGAAGTGCACATGAGATTAGTGTAATCTCATACACTTTGCTGGTACTGTAATACGCTGCTGTTTTTCCACACGGGAATCCACGCTGAAGAACAGCACATATTCCGTAACGTGTGCAGGTGGCCTAAGGGTGCTTACGCACAAATGCTGAAAAGCCGCAGTACAGTTGCACTTCATGCCCATTTCCATGCAGATTTTTTTTCTCCACAAACAGCGTGTGGATGTGATTTTTTTTTTTACTGCTGCTGTAATGTGCTGCGGATTTTGCATTACAAATCCGCTACGTGTGAACATACCCTACAAGAGAAGGTTGGTTCCTTTTGCTATACCGATATCACTTCTTACAGAAAACCTAAAAATCATAAACAATACCGCAACATAGATTACTTAGACATCTTAAGGGGATTGTTTGCCCAGAATGGCTACAGAGGCCGCATTTCTGTGTCGAGAGGGACTAGGAATTATAGGCTGGCAGGAAACATGGCAAATGTCAGAATTGGAGTGGTATGGGATCGATGAGTTTCACTTTTTTACTACATTTTGACCATTTTTTTTATTTTATTTTTTTGCTGGTTAACTCTTTTAAAGCATACACAAAATAATAGAATACATTCAAATGGAAAAGCAACAGCCACTAGGTGGCGCACGATGACAATTCTTCTTGGCATCCTGGTAACTGTCCATTTACTGTATGAATGCATTCTTCATGGTTATGATGTATGTAGGATGCATACAAAGAGATAGGCCAAAGGACAGCTCCCTGAATTCTGCGCCGATATCCATTATAGAGCTTACATTATTTGTAAGAGAATCCTAATTGTGTGCTGGAAATCACACAGTTGTATGCGCATATAACGTAATTACCTCTCTCCCCCAATATGTTTGCTGCTGGCACATTTACCGCAGCTCGCCTGCTCCTGCCATAGGTGTGTACAACGCAGTAAAGCCTCATTCACACATCAGTGTTCCACGGACAGCACACGTCCTCATTCATTTTAACGTGTGTATTCACAAATCCGTGTTTTAGCATGGTCCGTATTTTTAGCACGAATGCATGCTCTATTTTGTCCAGCAAGCCCCTTATAGTCTATGGGTCCGTGAAAAGCACAGATGCTATCCGTGTTTCGCAGAACATTAGGAAGAGATGCTTTGAAAATTATTTTTCAGCTGTGCAGTGTCAGTGAAACTCGGATGACTCACGGACAGCAAAAAACGGACACACGGAGCCATAACGGGCAGCTTCATGGATGCATCAGTGACCACCTTTTCACGTATTTGAGCGTGGACACGGACATGTGAATTAGGCTGAACACAACCTGTCCATAGGCTTTATCTGAAACTCAGAAGAAATTGATAATGTCCCAGGTCCGGGCCCTGGTGCCCGAGGGTATCCAATTCCCCCCCCCCCCTTGGCACATAACAATATAATAGGATTATGAATGGCACATACTATATATGGGGGTGGGCTGTGACAGATTTTCCATTAGGACCCCATGCCCAGTTATATATATAAAAAAAAACTGCTCAGTCATAATAAAATCTGACACGTTCCATCAGGAATGGTCGCCATTGCGCTGCCAGCCTTTCCGCTAATGCCATGGACAATTCATCGTTTGCTGCTTTAACTGGATGCAAATTTACCGGAGCACAATGAGATTCCCGCTCCATAACAAGCCGGTGATAAATGTCCCATTTTACCCATCTTCACTGCAATAACATTTTCTTGATGAAGATCCTAGAATGGCTCTCAGGGCTCAGAGTGTTTAAATGGCAGTCAATTACCCAGATTGCGCAGTTATGTAGATCCTCATACCAGCAACTTCCCATATTTTATAGTGATTGACATTACAAGTGAACCCATGTGAAGGAGAAGCCCTTGCAGATGATGTTTGCTGCATGCTGGACCAGTGCCAATGAGTCTGCAGCCTTTCACTAGATGGCGCTGTTGGGCTTTGCCACTGTGCCCAGTAAATATTGCAGTGCTCATCTATTTTACATCCGCAGCGCTGGGTGGACACTGCTTCTCCTAGCTGCTGGAAGCTATGAATAGCAACTTAAGTAACCCCCGTGTAATTAAAGGTGTTGATTTTTGCTATCCGCCACACAGGAAAGTACAGAAAAAGTGCTTACAAAGCTGCAGCATAAGCAACCTCTGCTATTAATCACCCTAGGCTGCACCTTATGTAGTTATAGAGAATATATCATTTAACCAGGTAGCTTTATTGAGTGCAAGGCAACGTTTGGAGAGACAAATCAACTATTGCAGTTTTTCTTTTTTTGCATAGAATATATAAATACGATTATATAAGACAAGGTTTGTGAGTTACATTATGGCTAGTAGCCTTTTTTGGAAGGTTGGTTGGTAATAGCACCTGTAATGTGGGTCTATCAGATGAAAGCTTAGCTGGGATCTCCAGCAATCCGCTGTAATCTGTACAACGTCCAAGTAAAAGTGTTCAGTTCTTCTGCATCGCCTCCGCTGGGCAGGTATGGCATTGCACAGTTGTATCAAAATCTATAGGCTGTGCATGTAATGCACAGATTAATGAATAAAAAGAGAAGTTCCAAATAATACTGCATGGAATGCACAGATTACCCTGAGTCCTCCAGAGCGAGGGGCATTCTTAGTAAATCTCAATGAAACTGGCCATACACATCACGTGTTCGGCCCAAAAGCTCTCTCTCCTGATTGCACGTTTGGCTCATCCGTACATATGTGTTCTGAGTACAAAGAGAGGAGAAAGCTCTGGCATTGGTTTATCTCCTCAGGTACAAAATTGAATTCCAACAGCCCAATCCCTCTCTCCCCCAATTTCTGCTGTCAGGGGAGAGTCGGGAGGTTCTCATACATATCTAGGTCAGCAGGTTTGGCTGATACATGTAATGCGTATGTCAAGCTTAAGAAAAGAGGACCCCCTTCCTATATTAACTAAGGACTTCCTAATCATGTATTTGAAAATGGGTTTTCTAAACTAGACACCCCTTTTATAGATACCTGAAAGGGTTAAACCAAATGTGCACTAAGCGGAGATCACAGACAGGAATCCCACTCGATCACCTATGTTCCTACTCTAAGCCAATTACAAAACCAAGAGGGCCACCAGAAATAGGAAAACTATGAACCACCTATCCACCTGATTCTTGGAGTTGCCAGAATCAGAGAAGGGTTGAATGTATTCGGTTGTATCGGAGTCCCACCTCCTTTGCAGTAACTGATACTAGAACACATCAGCAAAACGATACACGTTTTATTTGCCCAGATTGAGGATGAGTAATGTGCAGTCAGAAGATCATTTTCACCTTGCCACAGCAGGTGTGGGTATCCATTTTAGAATAAATCATTGTAATGTTGTATGTAGGAGACCAATGCACATCTCAAAATGGAACCCCCTGTTAGAGCTGGTTCATACAGTGGACACCCCCTACCAAGAACTAAAGGTCTTAGATCTGTTTAATTCTACCAACTCTACCCAATCAAGAAAAAGGGGGCATAGCTCTTAAGTTGGTTCTCCTTTCCATTATTTGCTTCCAATGCTGTTCTTGTGGAGAGAGCCATGCTTGAGTTCAGACAATATAGGGTCAATCTGGACCAGACGGCCACTCACCGTAGGCACTACTACAGCTATAGGTGTTGGCTTTATGGCACATATACCCATGGCCTGAGGGTAGAAAGTTGGACAACCAGTTTAATAAGAGGCCCAATCACTACCAGCTTGTGAGTAACTCGGCATGTGTTTTGGAACAGCATAGCCAGGCAATGTTTGGAATATGATAGTATTTGTCAGTGTGTTCCACCAGTGACATCACTTCCCCTGCTTCCTGACTGTTTCCTTGATTGTTAGAATCGCTGAACTAGCATTGAACTTGTCTCTGTTCTGTAAATATCCGCACAAACTTTCTGTCCCATCTGTAATAAAAATAATATTCCTGGCATTCCCCGTATGAAATGGTCACGGGGCTGACTTTATTTAACCTTCAGAAAAAAACTCTCATACCAGTGCACAATGAGTAATTTAAAATCCAGGTTCTTTACCGCTGCAAGGCAGAACCATTGGCAGTGTAGATGGTACCTTGTGCTAGCCTGTGTTTTATCAGTGGTAACTATAGGGTGTAGCTTTAGAAGTTGTACCAGTCTTGGAGGTTATAGGTAGTCCAAAAAGTCCCTCTGCCCCATATGAGGAAAAAAGTACTATAAATTACACATCATAGTTGGTGGCTGTTACAGGTATTACATTGGAGCTCAAGTTATGCCTCTGTCAGTGGTGGTCTCCAGACCATAGTTCTCATTTTATAAAATGACCATGTCCTCACCTGTGTGCTAAGGGTACATATGGACCCATAGAAAAAAAATTGTGCCCTGTGCAGGTTCACCCTACCAGGGAATGTTTGTGCAATTGTTATTGTTGCACAAGTGAACGTCCTCTTCCATTCGACCTTCCAAGGGGCTCCAGCTTCTCTGGTAAATGGGCCCTATTTCTTAGATTCTGCTGCCCAGGTATTTTCATAGTCTGCCCTTTAATAAATACTGGCAATACAGTATAATGGGGGAATATCTGTTATAATTCTCCATGAAAACATACAAAGTATATTTCTTAAGAATCAATGAAATGTCACGGCTCGAGCAGAAATGAGTTACATGACCTTCACCAAGGTCGATAAGGACAGGGGGACAATGAGAACAGATGACCATTTATCTTGTGCCATCCAGCTATTGTCTGAACCTTACTGGAATTTAGACAAATCCGCATATCTTGGCTTTCTGTCACTATTTCATTATCTAGACTGGGATCCCGGCAGAAGTGCTGCCTCATCATCAGCTCTGCTGGAATCAGCACAACTGGGAATTGTGTGCAGAGGAGAATCCCCTTATTGGAAATTCAGTCATCAAGGTAACCGTGACATTGCCCTGTGGCTGAGCAACCCATTGACAATCAACACAATCTCTGGAATAATTGTCGGTAACGGAAACAGAATTTTACCAGTGTAGGATTATTATTAACAGTATTATGTTTATAGGTACAGGACAGGCTGGATGGGGGACAAATTCATCAGCCCCTACCCTAATGGAGACTGCCAGTATACCTACTGGGAATACACATGGTGGCCAATCCATTGGAAACCAATAGCTTTTTTAAGTGTACTGGAGAAAGCCCCCACAAACTTGGAGATCCTGCAATCCATCAATGTTTTCTCTGTTGGAATATAATCCATAGACCTGTGCACCAATGTTTCTATAAAATAATGTGACTTTAGTATTTAATCAAGGTGAAGATAAAGCTTACCCAATTATGGGCCCCATGTTTTGCGGTAAAAGGAATAAATATATGTATGAGTGCAGCATCCTGCTCCTAGAAGTCACGTATACTGCAAAGTGCAAAAGTATATTGCCATCATGTCATGTATGTATTCACTGTGTATTCATCTAAGCAAATGATAATTATAAGCCTTATCTCACAGCCACCACTGGATGGGGCTGGTGTCACCCTCTATATAAGGAGAGGAATGAGTTAGCATAGTCTAAACCATGGATGCTCAACCTGCGGTCCTCCAGCTGTTGCAAAACTATAGCTCCCAGAATGTCCTAATAGCTGCAAGTTGGGCATCCCTGGTCTAAACCAGTCTGAGTTTAAGACAATTCAGTTAGAGACAGCGCACAATTAGAGCAAGCACAAAGATGTGAAGCAAACACTTTAGCCGCCTGGAAGAGCAGATGAACAACTTACAAAAGCCGGTCAGATGTAACAGAGAAGTGTAGTGCAAGACCGGTAGAGGTAACATGTCTAAAAGGACTTGTGGACTCTACGGCATTGTTGTTCAGGAGTTGCATCTGATGCCTGAGCATATCAAATTACAGTTTGCCCCACTGTGAGAATTTCCAAGGTGGATCCTGTGGAAGTGTCCTGTAAGTACAGCAACCTATTTAAAGAATGGAGCAGAAGAGTTTGCCTGCTGTTAGGTAGAACTGCCCTGTTGGTTGCCAGAAGTAAAGTATAAGGTTTCAGAGGGTTATTTTATGGAGACAAGAAGTTGGGGTAAGATGGCGATGACCCTGTTAAGTAATGTAGGGAGGCATTGGTTAAATTAATATTGTACAGATACCAGGATTGCTGCAACTTGTCATACTAGTCAGTTACTATAAAGAAAATATTCATTGCACCCGATCCTTTTTTCTCTCTTTAGTCGAAAATATGCTAATATATATGGGGGCCTTAGATCTTTAAAGTGACATGGTCATCCGCACGTTGCAGTGAAGTGGCAATTATGAAGGTGGTAAGTCACTCACAACCTTTTTTTCTTATAGAGATGTATTGTTATTGCATGGCATGTGAGTTGTAGCAATGTTACCTGTGACTTTAGAGTGAACCAGTTTATTTTTCTTTTTTTAAGTTTATGTTGCTCTTAGGACACCATAAAACTAGTGACAGATTCCCTTTAACTAGTTCCTTTCCACAAATAACCTTTTGGAATCACAGAGTGCATAGATCATATTCAGTATAGCAGTAAACATTTTGAAGTGGTCAACCTGAGTATTAACCCTTTAACAATGAACCACTGGGTCACTGCATTTAGAACAAGCCCATAAAAGTGGCTCAGGAACAAGAAGTAGGTTGGGGTGATGGTTGTTTTCTTGACAGTATTACATTGCAGGTTATGTAATGTACACTTGTGTTGTCATCACTCTTATGGCTAGTTACTAATTGAAGGAATTCTGAGGGACATTATTTATGGTATTACACAAAGTTCTTACAAACACTTTTATACATGGGTCTGTGATTTCAGCGAGTACCCCTTGATCACTGAGCAATGGTGTCAAGTTAAGACCATAATATTGTTAGTTAGGGTACTTTCACACTAGCGTTTCTTTTCCGGTATTCTATTCTTTTCCAGTATTGAAATCCGGTAAAAGGTCTTAATACGCTTCCTTTTTGTCCCAATGCTTTCTGAATGGAAAGCAATCAGTTCAGTATGCATTAGGATGTCTTTTGTTCCGTCCCTTGCAGTGATGGTCAGTTCGCAGTGTTCACCAGCGAACACATGCGGGCTGCCGTCTCTAGTAAGGTAGACTCACCCGTCCGGCGATGCACAAGTAAGCCCTTACTTGTGCCTGTGCCGGGAGCCGGACTGAAATCAAATGCAGTCACCGGGAGCAGGCAGTTCCGAGAACAGCCCGAGGAAGGCCCACGGCGGCTGTTCTCGGAACTGCCTGCTCCCGGTGACAGCATTTGTTTTCAGACCGGCTGAAAACTTGGTCCCTTGTATGGTATTTGACCAGGAAAAATACCGCAGCTTACTGCAGTATTTTTTCTGGCCAAAATTCCGGAACACTACTGCACTTGCCGAATCTGGCATTAATTTCCATTGCAATGTATTAATGCCGCATCCGGTACCAACTGTTCTGGAAATTGACGCATCACCGGATTCGGTTTTCCAGTCTGCGCATGTGCAGTTCTTTCTAGCTTTGAAAAAATTACATACCAGATCCGTTATTCCGGATGATACGTTATTCCGGATCCGGAATAAAAAGGTATCCGTTTGCATACGGAACTGCCTGCCGGAATCTAACAACGCTAGTGTGAAAGTACCCTTAGTCAGGATTTTATTAATTGTTTATGTGATTTTGCTGGTTAATAACGGAGATGGAAGGGGAAGACTCCCATATTGTGGACAGTGTATGCATTCAAGGTCAGGTGAAAACAGGTGACTACTACTCCTTTACCGACAACAGTATCTGTGTAATGTCTATGGGCCTATATGGAGCACACATAACTGTTGGCATCCTTGGGTCTTGGGTGAGAAAATACGATCAGCTTTTTTTTTCTTTTAGAAGCAGTGTCCCTCTTGTTCATAGATTTTGTTTGGTATTGTAAAATATACAAAAGACATTGTTTTATAATATGACTCTGACTGGTTGGTATTGCTAACATTATTATGGCCCTTTATATATTTAGGGGGTCATTTGGGAAAAGGGGGTCTAAACTAGGCGTATTTCAGACACGCACATTTCGCACAACAGTTAGGTGCACCTCTATCTGTGACTTCACTCTGCTCATGCCAGGTTTAAAATTGTGGGCGTGGCGTGGGCAGGGAAGGGGATGGGCCGAGAGGCATAGAAAATGGCCTAAATGTAAGACAGCGCCTCTTCATAACTTTGGCGGATCCACCGCCAGCACAGGGTCGTCTACAACACCGGTCTAAATAAATGTGCCCCTTAGTTCAGTTAACTGATATATTTTCCAGTCTAGTATTTATTTAGTATATTTCCTATTTAGTATAGCTCATTATTATTACCCTATTTTTCGCTTTATGAGAAACATTTTTCCCCCCCAAAAGTGTGTGTGTGTGTGTGCAGTGGTGTACATAGAGAAGTAAGGGCCCCATAGAAAGGATCAAACCAGACCCCCACACAGGACAGAGGGGTTTCTGCCTAAACACTTTTCAATGACCGTTGGGCAATTTTTCCACTGCTTCATTTGCTCAAAGTTATCCTTTAGACTGATGCCCAACCTACGGCCCGCGGGCCAAATGCGGCCCGCGAAGCCGTGTCATGCGGCCCGCGCAGTGACCGGACTTTATCAGCGCAGGGCGTGCTGCGAACGGCACACGCAGCAAAGCCTCCTAGCCTCCTAGCTAATTTATTCACTGCACTTGCCTCTGTGAAATTGAAGAGAAGCTCCGTAATCTCGCACAGGCGCACTGGCAGAGGCATCGAAGTGCGCATGCACCGTCTTCCTGGCCTCTGCCAGTGCACCTGTGCGAGATTACGGAGCTTCTCTTCAATTTCACAGAGGCAAGTGCAGTGAATAAATTAGCTCGGAAGCGGCTCTGGGTGGGGGAGGATATCTGTTGACGGCACTGAAGGGGGGATATCTGTTGACGGCACTGAAGGGGGGATATCTGTGGATGTCACTGAAGGGGGGATATCTGTGGATGTCACTGAAGGGGGGATATCTGTGGATGTCACTGAAGGGGGGATATCTGTGGATGTCACTGAAGGGGGGATATCTGTGGATGGCACAGAAGGGGGGATATCTGTGGATGGCACAGAAGGGGGGATATCTGTGGATGGCACAGAAGGGGGGATATCTGTGGATGGCACAGAAGGGGGGATATCTGTGGACAGCACTGAAGGGGGAATATCTGTGGACGATGCTGAAGGGGGATCTAGGGAGGGCTGTGGGGATGTTGGGGTGTGAGGTCCTGGAGGGGTGTTTGGGTGGGAGCTCTGGAAGGGGTGGGAGGTTCGATAGGTATGTGGGGGTGGGAGATCCGGGAGGGTGGGGGCCCATACATTTTTTTGCTATGGGGCCCAGTCATTTCTAGCTATGCCCCTGATTGGTAAGATTGGGCGGGCACTGGAGAGATAGAGCACCCTGCTGTAGGAGAAGCCGGCGGGAGATAAAAGGAGGAGGGGCCAGCTCCTGGTGGTGTCGGGCACACGGTGCAAGCATGGCGGTGGAGGATCTGACTGAAGGCTAAAGACCAGACATCAAGGTAGACCTGCAGAAGAAGGTGACAGCGCAGTATGTGATGTATACATGTGTGTAATGTATGTAGTGCAGTGTGTGATAATCACATACTGCACTACATACATTGCACACATGTATACATCACATGTAATAATGCCAAGATATGTGCCCTCTTCACAGATGTAATGCTCACACATGCCCCCTTACAGTAGTTATGCCCAGATATGTGCCCCCTTACAGTAGTTATGCCCAGATATGTGCCCCCTCACAGTAATAATGCTAAGATATGTGCCCTCTTCACAGACGTAATGCTCACACATGCCCCCTCACAGTAGTTATGCCCAGATATGTGCCCCCTCACAGTAGTTATGCCCAGATATGTGCCCCCTCACAGTAGTTATGCCAGATCTGTGAAGAGGGCACATTAGTTATGCTCACTCGTGCCCCCTCACAGTAGTTATGCCCGGATTTGTGCCCTCCTCACAGCTCACAGTAGTTATACCCTGAGATGTGCCCTCCTCACTGTAGTTATTCCCAGATATGTGCCACCTCACAGTAGTTATGCCAGATATGTGCCCTCTTCACAGTAGTAATGCTAACACGTGCCCCCTCACAGCATTTGCATTTCTTTCTGGCAAAGCTACCTGGTTCTGGCCCGCGAAATTTATACCAAGTCTAGTGCGGCCCTCAGACGAAAAATGGTTGGGCACCACTGCTTTAGAGGATAGAGTTCTGACCAAGTTTTCACCTCCAGTAGAAGAGGAGATAATCCCAAGTAAGACTGGGCCCCCTCTTTCCCTGGGCCGTATAGCAGTCACATGGTCTGCCACTATGGTAGTTACGCCCGTGTGTGTGTGTGTGTGTGTGTGTGTGTGTGGGGGGGGGGAATGTCAATGTTTCTCTTAAAGCAAATACTAGTGAGCACTCCGATAATGAAAGTGCTTATTAGTATGCAAGAGGCATTGGAAGTGGTGAGTGTAGTACTGCTAGCCCTTGCTGTACTCACCGCTCCCTTGTCTTCCTGTGGTTTCCGTGCTGCATTGTCCTGACTTCATTCATAGTCAGGACGTATTGTGCATAGTTTCAAAAAGCCATTTGGCCACTAAAACCCTTTTTACATTTATCACTCAGTGTACCCTTCCCTACTTATCTTTATTCCCACAGTGCTCAAATAAACTCTAAAGCTAATAATTAAAAGACTCAGTCAGTGCTGCTGCTTTGTTCTGCCAGCACATCTATCAGCTTGTGATGTGGTTGGTGCACACCACCTTTCCCTCTTCGTCCTCCGGCAGCACACCATGGGTTAACCCGACCTCATCAGATCCTTGGACCGCCCACCTAGTTAGACAATTAAAGATAGTTAGTACCTATATAGCCGGTCATCTAGCCGCATCCCCTTGTGTTTTTTCTATGTCCTCAGCAGACTGGCCGTCACTCTTGCGGCCAGTTAGGACCGTGCCCGCCTTATTGAAGCTTCTTCTGTGCGCCATGTATGGTCCCTGGCGCTTTTTTCTCCACATTCCAGCGGTGCCCCGGCAGTAACGAAGGGACCGGAAGTCTTGTCCCTAACTTCCGGTGCGGTGGACCGCACCATGTGGAACGCAGGCGCTGGGCGTCTGACGTCACAGGAAGTTCCGGTTTGGGCACCAAATTTGAATTATATAAGCTAGGTAAGCCTCTAGCTCACTGCCCTTGTGCCTGGCAGCAGAGCTTTTGCGGTTTTTAAGGTAAATTGCCTGTCCTGTGTCAGGCAGCCTTCTCCTCCTGCAAATTTAAGACTATAATTTATTTCTTTTTTGCAGATGTCCAGCTCCAGCAGTAAGAGGTCTAGGAAGACCAAACACAGGCTCTGCCGTGCTTGTGAACAACCCCTTCCTGATAAGTGCTTGGAAGATGTGTGCGTCGACTACCTGGAGAGCTCCCCTTTAAGGTCCGCAAAAAAAACTAAGAAGCAGGTTGTATGCATTTCCTGTATCCAGCCGCTCCCTGAGGATGCTGTGTCTAACATCTGCAAGAACTGCGCTAATTCTGATGAAGTATCGGATTCCGATACCAGAAAACTGATGTCCTTAGTCAAGGCCTTTTTAGAAAAGTCCAGTAAGAAAAAGCAGAAATCAAAGCGTTATGTTTCTCCAGCTTCTTCTGATCAAACTTCCCGGTCTGAAGGAGAAGTATCGTCAGATTCGGATCCAGAGTTGCCAGTGTTGGAGGACAATTTCTTGTTTAATAAAAATGATGCTAACCTCCTTATTAAAGAGGTCAAGAACATCATGGAGTCCAAAAAAGAGAAACCCTCTGAACAGAATGAAGAGAACCTCTTCTACTTCCCTAAAAATAAAGCTACGGTCTTTCCCAGCCATCCAGTGCTGAACTCTATTATGCACAAGGAATGGGAACATCCGGTCGGAAAAATCCACCTAGGATCCAGATTCAGGGCCGCTTATAAAACGGATCCGGCTGAATCCACAAGCTGGGAAGCCCCCGCTAGAGTAGATCCTTCCGTTACAAGGCTTGCTAAGAAATCCTTCTTTCCTAGCGATCACTCTTCCTTACTAAAGGACCCTATGGATAAGAAGGCGGATGGCCTCCTGAAGAGACTTCATACTTATATGGCCTCCCTGAATAAGGCAGCTATGGCCGCGGTTCCAGTGGCACGTGCACTGCGCGTCTGGCTGAGTCACCTTGGAAGGGATATTGAGGATGGAGTTTCCCGAGACGAATTACTCCAACAATTGCCGACTCTAAAACTGGCTGTGGAATTCTTATGCGATTTCCCTGTTGACTCCCTGAGACTGACAGCAAAGAATATGGCCCTGGCCAACTCCGTAAGAAGAGCCACATGGCTGAAGTTGTGGTCTGGTGACCCTGCGTCTAAGAGCAACTTGTGTTCCTTGCCCTTTGAGCCTGGCAAGCTTTTTGGCTCCCATCTGGACAAGCTCCTGGAGTCCAATACTGAGGATAAGGTCCTCAACTTCCCTCAAGTTAAAAGGAAAGAAAAAGATAAGTTTTTTCGTCCCTATAAGGGCCAGGATTATAGAAGATCCAGCTTCAGAGGACGCCCTCACAGGGGAAGATCAAGCAATAGGCCGGGTGCAGAGGGATATAGGAAGAAGTCTGATGATTCCAAGCAGCCCAAAACCGAATTCTGACGCCAAAAGTCAAGTAGGAGGCCGATTGTCCCATTTTTATTCAGAATGGAAGCAAATAACATCAGACATCTGGTCTCTCCAGATAGTAAAGGAGGGATACGATTTAGAATTCTACCGGTCTCCTCGAGATCGTTTCGTCCTGAACGAGAAAAATCAATGTCTCTTCCATCTTCTGCAGGAGTTCCTGGAAAAGGGTGCTCTAGAACCAGTACCCTTCTGTCAAAAAGGGAAAGGAGTATACTCCAGAATATTCGCTGTCCCCAAATCGGACGGGGAAACAGGCTGATTATAGACCTACGGTACCTGAACCATCACATGAAGAAGATACACTTCAAGATGGAAACAATAAGGTCCATCACAGCAGTACTCAAACGGAATCAATTCTTGGGGTCCTTGGATCTCAAGGACGCATATCTCCATATACCAATAAAGAGCTCGGCGAGAAGATTCTTGAGGGTGGCAATCCAGGTCAAGAGGAAAACCCTTCACTTTCAGTTCAAGGCACTTCCGTTTGGTCTGTGTTCTGCACCAAGAGTATTTACGAAGATGGCATAGCAGCAGAGTTACGCCTTCAGGGAATCCTCGTCTTTCCCAACCTGGACGATTGGCTCATTGCAGCAGATTCCAGAGACATTCTGCAAGCGCATCTCAAGACAGCAATAGAGCTTCTTCAATCCCTGGGCTTCTTGATAAACTGGAAGAAGTCGGACATCACCCCCTCTACCTCCAAGAAGTTCCTCGGTCTCCTAATAGATACAGACTCCATGATGTTATACCTAACTCCGGCGAGGGTAGAAGTCTTGAGAAAAGAAACAAAAGACCCTAATGACCCTACGCTCCCCCTCTGTCCGCAGGGTTATGAAGACCTTAGGCCATATGACAGCAACATCGGATGCGGTACCATGGGCCTTGATACACGCCAGAGACCTTCAGCAGGATATGTTGAGAACCTGGCATTACACTCGGCACAATCTAGAGGCGAGAGTAAATATAAGAACCTCAACTGTACTAGGTCTAAAGTGGTGGCTTTCATCCAAGAATCTCTCCCGGGGGAAAGTATTCCTATTCAGGTCTCCGGTGGAAATCACCACGGATGCCTCCAGCAGTGGTTGGGGAGCACACTTTCAGGACAAATGGATCCAGGGGGAATGGTCGACGCATCAGAAGAAGCGTTCTTCAAACTACAGAGAGCTGAAGGCAATATTTCTAGCCCTGCTCCACTTCCAGACGTTTATCGAGAGAAAATATGTGATGATTCGTTCAGACAATATTCCAGCGGTGTTCTACCTGAACAAACAAGGAGGTACAAGGAATGCTGCGCTTCTGAATCTGTGCAAGGAGATATTCCTTTGGGCAGAAGTACATCTCTCAGAATTAAGAGCGACGCATATAAAAGGTTGCTTGAATACTTGAGCGGATCTCTTGAGTCGGAAGAAGATCAGTCAGTCGGAATGGGAATTGAATCCTGTTATATTCCAACAAATCGTAAACAGATGGGGTTGTCCGGATTGGGATCTCATGGCATCCAAGGAAAACAGGAAATTGACCAACTACTGCTCCCTAAACAGGAGGGATCGGCCCACAGTAGTGGATGCGTTCTCCATCAGTTGGAAGCACCTATTCGTCTATCTCTTCCCACCTGTTCCTCTCATCCTGAGGGTTATGAGGAAGATCCTGCTGGAGAGACCCCAAGCCATCCTAATAGCCCCATTCTGGCCCAGAAGGTCCTGGTTCCCTATCCTGCTTCAAATGTCGAAGAGAGAATACTGGAAGCTACCGCTAGTTCCCAACTTACTTCTTCAGAACGGCCTGTACCATCAACATCTGGACAGGCTACACCTTACGGCCTGGAGACTGAGAGAACCAGACTAGAACAGGAAGGTCTTACCGAATCAGTGATTTCTATCCTACTGTGCTCACGCAAAGATTCCACTAATATGAAATATGCAAGAATCTGGAAAAAGTTTGTGGCCTGGTCAACAGAATCTAACTATCCAGAGGTTACAGTCAAGTCCATTCTACAATTCCTCCAAGAGGGTTTCCAGAAGGGATTTAAGCCCAATACTTTAAAGGCTCACATGACAGCGATCAATGTGATCACAGAGAATAAATTTCTTAATCACCCTCTCATATCCAGATTCTTCAAAGCCATAAGGAAACTGAAGCCAACCTTGAGAGAACCTGTCCCCGTCTGTGATCTCTCCCTGGTCCTTAGGAAGTTGTTGACTCCGCCTTTTGAACCCCTTCAAGATACAGACCTTAAATGGTTGTCATACAAAGTGTTATTTCTGGTGGATATTACCTCAGCAAAGCGCCTAGGAGAGCTACAGGCCTTATCCTCAAGACATCCCTATCTAAGATTCCTGCCTGACGGTGTATTGTTGCGTACCATGCCCTCCTTTATACCGAAGATCTCTTCCACGGACAATGTGAATAGAGAAGCTTTCCTACCTGTATTTATTCCTGACCCCGCTAACGATCAGGAGGAGCTCTTACATACTCTAGATCAGTGTTTCCCAACCAATGTGCCTCCAGCTGTTGCAAAACTACAACTCCCAGCATGCCCGGTCATGCCTTTGGCTGTGCGGGCATGCTGGGAGTTGTAGTTTTGCAACAGCTGGAGGCACACTGGTTGGGAAACACTGCTCTAGATGTTAAAAGAGCCATTGAAATCTATTTGGAGAGAACAGCAGATTTCAGGAATGCAGAAAGCCTATTTGTGTCTTTTTCGGGATCAAGGAAGGGTAATCAGCCATCTAAAGACACCCTGGCTAGATGGATAAGGTCTACGATTGCTGAAGCATACGAATTAGAAGGTCTCTCTTTTCCGTTCCCTCTAAGAGCACATTCAACAAGAGCCACCGCGGTCTCCTGGGCGGAACAAGCGCAAGTCTCTATCCAAGACATCTGTAACGCTGCGTCCTGGTCCAAGTCTCTCACCTTTGTCAAGCACTATCGGCTGGACATCAACGCTAAAAGCTCAGCCTTCGGCACTGGAGTGTTAAGTGCAGCCTTGCAGATTGATCCCCCCCTTCGTGATCTATAAAAATCCGATGGTGTGCTGCCGGAGGACGAAGAGGGAAAGGAAAAATACATACCTGGGATTTTACTTTCCTTGAGTCCGGAGGCAGCACATATATACCCTCCCAAATAAAGATCTTTCATTAGCATGAATCTTTCGTCTGAATCAATTTTTTTAAAACACAAGGGGATGCGGCTAGATGACCGGCTATATAGGTACTAACTATCTTTAATTGTCTAACTAGGTGGGCGGTCCAAGGATCTGATGAGGTCGGGTTAACCCATGGTGTGCTGCCTCCGGACTCAAGGAAAGTAAAATCCCAGGTACGTATTTTTCCTATCTATCCCTATGACGATGTCAGATACTGTGCTATACTTATACAGGTGAAACTCGAAAAATGTGAATATCGTGCAAAGTTCATTTATTTCAGTAATGCAACTTAAAAGGTGAAACTAATATATGTAATAGACATACATGCAAAGCGAGATATTTCAAGCCTTTATTTGTTATAATTTGGATGATTATGGCTTATAGCTTATAAAACTCCAAAGTCACAATTTTGAGGTATCCTTTGCTCAGGGGGTTTGGTTTAATTAGCTGACTAGAGTGTGACACTTTGAGCCTAGAATATTGAACCTTTTCACAAAATTCAAATTTTAAGCTGCATTAATGCAATTCCTTTTAATTTGCATTACTGAAATAAATGGACTTTTGCACGATATTCTAATTTTTCGAGTTTCACCTGTAGTTGTATTCCTTTGTAACAAGATTGCAGCTGGTGACAGATTAAAACTCTTAGACACTGCCCCCGACATGTTTCGCCATAGCCTTTGCATCTTCAGGGGTTAAAGGCAATGAATAGTAAACTACGCCGAATATCCGAGCTTTTGATGCGAGTTAAACCTTCCACCAATGACTAGGATCTTTATCACTGTGGGCTACATATACTACTCCTGTACATTGGCAATTTAATAAATTGCCTAATGGTATATCTTTTATTGTCCATGGGATTCACAAATTCTCATTTTTTTTCCACCTTAGACACAGAATGAACACCTTCTGCATGGGTGGCACCTAGTGATGACCGAGCAGGCTCGGACGAACACCTGTTCGGCTTGAGCATCTCGATGCTCGGCATATGGCGGTACTCGGCTGAATAAGCCCTATGCTCGAGTCTCCATTACAGTGATTGGCTGGCTGGAATGCGTCATCGGGTGCTATATGACGCAGTTCTGCTCATTTGTAGTCAGGGAGAGCTGAGCATAGGAAGGGACAGAGTGTAGGGAGTGTAATTGAATATTTTTTTGGTACCAAAACGTTTCAGAGACCCAAAAGTCCTTGTAAGGACTATTCTGTGTGACAGCAGCAATATATGTTTGTAGCGCAACCTGCGCTAAATTGCTCAGTGTTAGGGAGAGCTGTGCATAGGAAGGTACAGACAGTGTAGGAAGTGTAATAGGAAGATTTTTATACAAAAAACTTTTCAGAGACCCAGAAGTCCTTTTAAGAACTATTGTGTGTGACAGCAGCAATATATATTTTTAGCGCATCCTGCACTAAATACCGTGTAATAAGCCGCTGCGGACAGTTAAAGGCCTTCTGTCACCCCATTAAACCGTTTTTTTTTTTGTTTTTTTTCTTTACTAATAATCCCTACACTGCGATCTCATCATACATAAGCTAATTAATGATTTTATCACAAGACACGGAGGCTCCTATTGCATTAACTTCCTTTACTGTAACCATAGCAGCAAAGAAAAGAACATGTCAATCACAAAAGAAACACCCTTGTAACCGACTCCTCCCCTTATCCCAGTATATATGGACTTCCACTTCCTGGGATCATCCTCTTTCTTTGCTGCTGCCATAGCAGATAAGTATCCTCTTTGTTAATAGAAATTTGCCTGCCATTCATTTGGCTATATTGTTTTTGCTGACTGTTCTTAATTGGTTCTAGAGCTGTCTGTGGAGGTTTCTACCTCTCCTCTCATTTACTGTTGTTTTTTCACTGTCGGCGTTTAGCCTTATTCTTTCTTGGGGTGTTTCCCCCCCCCCCTTCTTTCTTTTCTTCCCCTTGTTCGGTTATTCTTTCCCCTGCTTGGCTTACCTCCGGTGCGCAGCGTGTTTGGGCCGGTCTTCCCGGTCTCCCCCCCCCCTTTTTTCATCGCGTCGCACAGGTGTTCGCCCGTGATCTCTCCGGCGCTTGCGGGGACGGCCGAAGTCTCGCGCCTCGCGAGATTTCGGCCTCAGGCTCTCCCAGCTCGGCGCTCCCGTTGCGGGTCTGCGGCCGCTGAGATCTCGCGAGATCTCGGCCGCTCCACCTCAGCTTCGCGCCGTTTTGCCCGCTCGTGTTCCGGCTGCTCCCTATTGGATCCCCGGCTTGTTTGTTCATCAGGTGGGTCCCTGTCTTGCGCCCTGCTTCATCCATTAGTGTTTTTTCTTCTAGCCCTCATTCGTTTTTTCTCTTTCTTCCTAGGTCTTTCCCTCCTTGTGGTCTGGGGTGACTAACTCCTTCCACATTGTTATCATGTCTCGCCGCAGTAGTTTATCTTCAGTTAGGCAGGACCCTGCTGCTAGACCCCAGAGCCCTGCTAGTGCTCCCAACCTTGCTAATGAATCCTCACTGGAGAGACAAAATGCTGCGCTGCAGCAATCTATCTCTGAGGCTATCAGGGTAGCTATGGGCTCCATGTCCTCAGCGCTATCTGAATCCATATCACAGGCCTTATGTGCTCAGCCCCCTAGGACCTCTCCGGTTCCTATAGTGGATGCTGAAAGGCCGTCTGCCTCCAGAACATTTAGACCCGATGGTAACCCATCACATGACCACGTGGTCGTCCCGCGGAAAAGAGCTTGCGCACGGCAGGCAGAACGCACTCGTGCTTGGAAATCAGCCAGGACTATGCCTGAGCAGTTGTCTGATTCTGACAGAGAATCTATTGAGGAGGTGCAGAACGAACCCCATTTTGACTCCGGAGAGGAGTTTGAGGACGGCGAGTCTGATCCTTTATGTTTGTTACCGACCCCTATACCACCTGCGGCTACGGTGGCCCTACAAGAGGACCAGCCTGTAATAGACGACCTCATGGTGGACCCGTTGGGTGTCCCTCTCTTTAATCCGGATGAGTTACATCATCCCAGGTCAGCGGAGTGGCTTCCCGCTACTCATGTGGCACAATATTTAGAAGAAAAAATCCGTACTCCTTTAAGCAAGGAGTCCCGCAACAAGTTGCGAGCGGAATGCCCCCGCCCTTTGATCCCCAATAAGGTGTGTGAAACACCGGTGGTGGATCCAAAGATGGCGCAATTCCTCACCAAGACAAAATTTAATCCTAAGAAGGGACTTGATTCAGCCTTACGCGCTGTTCAGGATAAACTTCTGGATATCACGGGCCCTCTGGCGAAAATTTTCGACATGGCCGAGTCCGCCAAGGCAGAGGGTAGATTGGTAGACCCCGTTGAGTTAGGAGGTTGGGCCCAGAGGGCCATTTGCATGGCGGGCAACGTCAATACCTCCTTAGCCATTGAACGCCGTAAAGGCCATCTTAATGAAGGTGGAGCCTAAGCTCTCCAACCTCGCCTTGTCAGAAGCAGGCAAGAATGCTCAGGGCCTCCTATTCGGAGATTCATTTATCAAGGAGCTGGGCAGATATGTCGGGGCCTTTACGGCTTTGGACAAAGCCCAGACTTCGATGAAAAGGGTGTTTAACACCCGTTTTTCCAACAGGGCCGGCAGCTCTAGGGGCCGCCTGTCCGGCCGGTCCGATTTTCATTCCCGTGGAACGGGAAGAGGCTCCTTCAACTATAGGTCCTCCCTACAGGATGCCAGACATCAACCCTCCTTCTTACCTTCCCGAGGTTTTACAGGACGCTCCAGAGGCTACCGTGGAGCCCCATCTTATCGACGACCAGTTGGTAAGTACCTTGCCCGTCCGTCCATTGTTTTCTTCGACAGATTGTGTAGGGGGCAGACTCCGTCACTTTTCCAATGCCTGGTCCGAGATCACCTCAGACCGGTGGGTCTTAGAGACCATCAGGGGTTTCGAGATAGATCTTGTAGCTCCTCCAAACCTGCTACCAGTCCCCAGACACATTCGTTTTACCGGGTCGGTTCAGCAACAACTACACAGAGAGCTGAAAGAGCTTGTCCGCAAACAGGCGATCGAGCGCACCTCACCTCATGCGGCTGTGGTAATCAGCAGTATGTTTCTGGTGCTAAAAAAGGGCGGCCAATCGCGCCCAGTCATCAACCTACGGTCCCTCAACTCTATAGTCCAGTATCGCCATTTCAAAATGGAGGGCATCCACCTCCTAAGAGACATGCTCCTTCCGGGCGATTGGATGGTCAAACTGGACCTCAAGGACGCCTACCTTACAGTCCCGGTGGCTCCGGCTTCCAGGAGCCTGCTCTGCTTTCCTTGGGGAGACCAGCTTTGGCGCTTCACTTGCCTGCCTTTCGGCCTCTCCTCCGCCCCTTGGTGCTTCACCAAGGTGATGAAGCCGGTGGTGTCTTGGCTCCGCAGCAGAGGGGTGCGCATGATAATATACTTAGACGATATTCTTATCATGGCGCGGAGTCCGTCCCTTCTTCGCTCACATCTCTCCATGACCACCTGCCTCCTCTCCCGGTTGGGTTTCATCATAAATCAGGAGAAGTCGTGCCTCATTCCTTCGACTTCTATGGAGTTCCTGGGTTTCAGGATAGATTCCTCTTCCCTGACCCTTCACCTTCCGCTGGTCAAAGTCTGCGCTATTCGCAAGGAATTGCGACATGCACTGCTTCGGCCCCAACTGTCTCTGCGACACCTGGCGCGCCTTATAGGTCTCCTGGCGTCGTCCATACAGGCCATCTTCCCGGCTCCTTTGCACTACCGAGCTCTCCAGAGGCTCAAAATTGCACACCTCCGGACCGGTGCCGCATACTCGGACATGGTCACGCTCGATTCGGAAACGAGGGACGAGCTTCAGTGGTGGATCCAGAACCTTTCGGTCTGGAATGGCAAAGCCCTGTTCGGTCCCCTTCCGGATTTGATTATCGAATCCGACGCCAGCTTACACGGCTGGGGGGCGCATTGCAATGGGATATCCACCGGAGGTCCTTGGTCCCCAGAAGAGTCCCGCCTCCATATAAACGGCCTGGAATTATTGGCAGGGTCCTTGGCGATTCGCAGTTTCGCCAACGGTACTGTCACTACCTGTATCAGACTACGGATGGACAACGTCTCCGCAGTCCGATACGTGAACGGGATGGGCGGTACTCGTTCCTCGGTCCTGACTTAACTCCCAGAAATCCTGAGCCAGGTTTGTCTTACCAAAGGTATAGTGGTTATAGCAGAACACCTTCCTGGGCTCCGCAATGTGGTGGCGGACTGGAATTCACGTTATATTTCGGATTCCAGCGACTGGAAGTTGGACGAGGGGGTGTTCCTAGTTTTATCATCTCGCTGGGGTCATCCATCGATAGACCTCTTCGCGAACCGTTTGAACGCCCAGACCTACAGGTTCTTCAGCTGGCGCCCGGATCCTCTGGCGGAGGCGGTGGATGCATTTCTCCAGCAGTGGGGAGGTGCACTGATGTATGCTTTTCCACCGTTTGCTTTGATTCCCCGGGTTCTCCTTCAGGTTCAGCTCCAATCGGCAGATCTAATTCTCATCGTCCCGCTGTGGAAGTCTCAGCCTTGGTTTCCTCTACTTCTGGACTTGCTGGTGGATTGCCCAATCCTCCTCCCGGATCTCCCCGAGCTCTTGCGGGATCCCATGGGGGGACCACATCCCCTCATTCTATCGGGGGGGGGGGGCTTAGTCTTCTCACTTGCAGGATCTCGGGTTCCCCGTCTCGCTGTCTGGAGTTTCGGACACGACTCTTTTCTTATTGGAGAGCGCATGGGCTCCAGGAACTAGACGAGCTTATCGTTCCGCCTGGGACTCTTGGGCTCGCTGGTGCAGGGAGAGGGACCTGGATCCCCTTCGGGCCCCTGTGAGTTCGGTTTTGTCCTTTTTGTCTTCCTTGTTCGACTCAGGCAAGGCCTATCACACTATTAATCTTTACAGATCGGCCATTTCTTCCCGGCACGAGGGTTTCGAAGGTACTCCTGCGGGCCAGCATCCTTGGGTGTGTCGCCTCCTGAAGGGCTCCCGTTTGTCACGTCCTCCCAGACCTCGCTTCTCGGCAACTTGGGATGTGGGGTTGGTTTTGAATTTTCTGGTGGTTTGGCCTTCCAATGACCAATTGTCACTGCGACAGTTGTCGGCTAAGCTGGTCACGCTATTGTGTCTCATTTCATGTAAACGGGTGTCTGATGTTCGGGCTTTGGACCACGACGCACGGTCTTTTACGCCTAATGGGGTTCTCTTTAACATCTCCAGACGCACTAAGACGAACATTCGTTCCGTTTCTTACCCGGCTTTCCCTCAGTGCACACAGCTATGCCCGGTGGCATGTCTTCGGGAGTACGAATCTCGTACGGCGGCTTTTCGGGTCCCTCATTTTCCCAATCTGTTTATTTCTTTTCGTAGGCCCTATGCTCCTGTCTCCAGTGTGACGCTGTCTCGCTGGGTTAAGGAGATTATGAGTTTGGCCGGTGTTGACACCGCTATCTTTACAGCTCATTCCATCCGCAGTGCTTCCGCTACTTCTATGTCGGTCTCGGGGGCCCGCCTGGAGGATGTTATGCGCTTAGCGGATTGGTCTAGGGTTTCCACTTTCCGCGAGTTTTATTTTCGCCCAGAGTCTCATGCTTTTAGCTCGGTCATATCTCAGCTTTAAACTTGCAATAGGAGCCTCCGTGTCTTGTGATAAAATTTCATGATTTTCCTATTCCATGACGTAAAGTCATGATTTTATTAAAGACACGGAGGCGAGTATTGCCCTCCCTTGCCCTCCCTGGGGGTTTTCGGGGGATCTGTTATCGTTTGCTTGTTATTTATTGCTTATTAGATGTTCACTTTTTTGAGTATTTGGTCTGTTCCTATGTTTTCATCAGGTGTCGTGGTGATACTACCTGGCATTTTGTTTCTCGTTCCACAGGTTGACGTTTCTCCTCCTCAGTATCTTTGGTCTCAAGTCGCTCGTTGGCGTTCCAGAGACGTCTGAAGTTTGTTGGTTCCATTCGGTTGTCTGGTTGGTCCTAAGGTTCGGGCTGTTGGTTTTGCGGTTCAAGAAGATCCAGTTCCCGGAAGAGTCGGTTGAAGTGGCTGTTCGAAGAAAGAGGATGATCCCAGGAAGTGGAAGTCCATATATACTGGGATAAGGGGAGGAGTCGGTTACAAGGGTGTTTCTTTTGTGATTGACATGTTCTTTTCTTTGCTGCTATGGTTACAGTAAAGGAAGTTAATGCAATACTCGCCTCCGTGTCTTTAATAAAATCATGACTTTACGTCATGGAATAGGAAAATCATGAAATTTTCGTTCAGTAGAATTTGTTAAAAATCGATTTTTGAAATATGTAAATTACCTTGCTACCAGCAAGTAGGGCGGCTACTTGCTGGTAGCAGCCGCATCCTCCGATGGTAATGACGCCCCCCTCTGCTTGTTGATTGACAGGGCCAGCGGACGGGATCTTTCTCTGCTGGCCCTGCCTGTTTTGAATCAATATCTGGCGCCTGCGCCGCAGCCGTACCTCTCTTCAATCTGCGCAGGCGCACTGAGAGGCGGCCACTCACTCGGCCGCTCGCTCCTCAATGCGCCTGCGCCGGGTGTAGATGTGAAGTCATCGGCGCAGGCGCATTGAGGATGGAGCGGCCGAGCGAGTGGCGGCCTCTCAGTGCGCCTGCGCAGATTGAAGAGAGGTACGGCTGCGGCGCAGGCGCCAGATATTGAATCAAAACAGGTAGGGCCAGCAGAGAAAGATCCCGTCCGCTGGCCCTGTCAATCAACAAGCAGAGGGGGCGTCATTACCATCGGAGGATGCGGCTGCTACCAGCAAGTAGCCGCCCTACTTGCTGGTAGCAAGGTAATTTACATATTTCAAAAATCGATTTTTAACAAATTCTACTGAACGAAAATCATTAATTAGCTTATGTATGATGAGATCGCAGTGTAGGGATTATTAGTAAAGAAAAAAAAAAACGGTTTAATGGGGTGACAGAAGCCCTTTAAATTATTTGTGCCACATCTCCTGTGTAAAGTGTGTCCATCCCTAAAATATCAGTGACATCCAGTGTACTTTTTCTGTAGACGGTGTCCGCTGCGGACAGTTAAATTATCCGCGCCACATCTTCTGTTTAAAGTGTGCTCATACCTAAAATATCAGTGACATCCAGTGTACCTTTTTCTGTAGACACTGCGAACAGTGACATTACCTGTGGTACCTGTCCTGTATAATGTTTCCTAATCACAAATACCTTTGTAAATTTGTTTGCGCACTTCCAAATCCTACGCTATTGTACATGTGACATACTTTCAAGCATATATCACATTTAAAATGAAGAAGGCGAGCAGTAAGGGACGGGAAAGTGGCCGTGATGCTGATGGTGCACGCAGAGGCTGTGTCCCTGGGCGCGGAGAAACTGTGCCTGCTGCCAGAGCACAAGAAAAACAATCATCCACGATACCTAGCTTCATGTCCCAGTTTGCAGGGCGGCGCAGGACACCACTCTTGAAGTCAGACCAGTGCGACCAGGTGGTCGGTTGGATTGCAGCAGATAATGCTTCCAGTCGGTTAAGCACCACCCTGTCTTTCACCAAGTTCAGTCTCAGTAGCCATGGGTCTGGTCAACACAATCCTTACCCTGATCCTCCTTCCTCTCACCATGTACAGTCTGGCCAAACAAGTGATCCCACACTCGGATATTCTCGGAGCTCTTTTCATCGTCATTACTTGATTTGGCCCTCTCGCCAAGCACACTTGAAGAGGGACATGAGATCTTGTGCCCTGATTCCCAACCTCTTGAGCATCCACAATCACAAGTACATCACGGTGGTGAACGGCAATTAGTGTTTAAATGAGGTGGATGATGATGAGACACAGTTTCCAATCAGTCAACCGCAATTACTGTCTCAAAAGGTTGATGAAGAGGATGAGACACAGTTGTCAATCACTGAGGTTGTGGTTAGGTCAACAAATCAGGAGGAGGATGATCAGAGTGAGGAAGTGGAAGAGGAGATGGTCGACGATGAGGTCACTGACCCAACCAGGGAAGGTGGAATGCCGAGTGGGGACAACAATACAGAGGGGGAGGGATCTGCAGCACCGCAACAGGCTGGAAGAGGCAGTGGGGTGGCAAAAGGGAGAAGGCGGGCCACATGAAACAGGCCTGCAACTGTTCCACGGAGCACCTCCTTGCGGAAATCTCCCTTGCAAAGGGGTAGATGTTCCACAGTATGGCGCTTTTTTGAGGAAAGTGCGGATGACAAAAGAATAGTAGTTTGCAACCTGTGCCATATGAAAATGAGCTGGGGCGTGAACACTAGCAACCTTACCACGAGCAGCATGATCCGCCACATGGCATCCAAGCACCGTAATAAGTGGGACAACCGTCTGGGTCCACAATCTATGTCTGCGGTTCACACCATTGCCTCCTCTTCCCCTATGTTATGTGCTGACCAATCCCCTGTCAAAGGCGCAGGCCCGGATGCCTCCCGTCCTGCACCTGGACCTTCGCAAGCACCATCAGTAACCACATCCACTTCTGTGTCCCAGCGCAGTGTCCAAATGTCCTTACCCCAGGCCTTTGAACGCAAGCAAAAATACCCATCCACCCACCCACAGGCCATAGCAGTAAATGTGCAGCTTTCCAAATTACTGCCCCTGGAAATGTTGCCATTTAGGCTTGTGGACACTGAGGCCTTCCGCAGCCTCATGTCGGCCATACCACGTTCCACAGTGTACAGCCGCCACTATTTTTCACGGTGTGCCGTGCCCGCTTTACAGCAACATGTGTCCCGTAACATGCCCTTACAAACGCAGTTACTGGGAAGGTCCACTTAACCACGAACACATGAACAAGTGCATTCGGCCAGGGACACTACATTTCCCTGACGGCACATTGGGTGAATATTGTGGAGGCCGGGTGTGAGTCATACCCTGGGATGGCACAGGTGCTACCGACACCAAGGATTGCAGGCCCTACGTCGATCAGGGTTTCTGCCAGCACCTACGTTAGTGGCTCCAAACCCCACTTCTCCTCCTCTGCCTTCTCCTCCACTTCCACCTCCGATTTATCCACATGCACCACCAGTCAGTCATCAGTTGGCAGCTGGAAGCAGTGTAGCACTGCAGTGGGGAAGCGGAAACAGGCCCAGCTGAAGCTGATATGCTTAGGGGACAAATAACACACTGTCGCAGAGCTGTGGCAGGGGATAAGAGACCAGACTAAGCTGTGGCTCTCGCCACAACCTAGAACCAGGCATGGTTGTGTTTGATAATGGCCGTAACTTGATGGTGGCTTTGGAGCTCGGCAAGCTCACACACATCCTATCCCTAGCCCACGTCTTAAACTTAGTGGTTCAGCGGTTTCTCAAAACCTACCCCAATTTGCCTGAGCTACTGGTGAAGGTGCGCCGCGTGTGTTCCGCAAGTCATCGACAGCTTCAGCCTGTCTGTCAACCCTGCAGCAGCGCTAGAAATTGCCAGCTCACCGGCTGTTGTGCGACGTGAGCATGCGCTGGAACTCGACGTTCCACATGTTGGCCAGGCTCTGTGAGCAGCAGAGGGCAATAGTGGAATACCAGCTGCAACATGGTCATCGCCTTTTCAGTCAGCTTCCGCTATTCACAAGCGAGGAGTGGGCATGGATGTCTGACCTCTGTGAGGTTTTAAGAAACTTTGAGGAATCAACACAGATGGTGAGCGGCGATAACGCTATTATCAGCGTAACCATCCCACTTCTGTGTCTACTCAATCGCTCGCTGCTTACAATTAAGGAAGACTCTTTGCATGTGGAAGAGGTGGAAATGGGGGGGAGACATTACACAGGGTGATAGCCAGACCACCCTCAGTTCGTCTTCTCAACGCAAATTGGACAATGAAGAGGAGGAGGAGCAGGAGATGGTTGCCTCTGCTACAGAGGGTAGTACCCATGTAAGTTTAATTCCATCTGTTCAGTGTGGGTGGGCAGAAGAGGAGAAGGAGGATAAGGAGATTGAAAGTGATCCTTCTGATGACGACAGCGAAGTCTTGCCTGTTGGTACTCTGGCACACATGGCTGACTTCATGTTAGGCTGCCTTTCCCGCGACCTGCGCATTATATGCATTTTAGACAACACCGATTACTGGTTGTTCACCCTTCTCGACCTCCGCCACAAAGAGAACTTTTCATCTCTCATTCCTCTGGTGGAGAGGACGAGCAAAACTGCAATACCAGAAGATCCTTGTTGAAAAATTTCCATCTGACAATGCTGGCGGTTCCTTGGCCAACCGAGGAGGGTAGACAAGGGAAACACACAGCAGTTCCAACAGAGGCAGGGCAGCAATCTCCAAAGCCTGGGACAGTTCCATGACACCCTGCCAGCACCCTCACCCTGATGCGCGGCCTAGTGTCACAAAGAGGGAAACATTTTGATGGTGAAGGAGTACATAGCAGATCGTGTCAGCGTCCTCAATGGTCCCTCAGTGCCTTACAACTACTGGGTGTCCAAGCTGGACACGTGGCACGAACTGGCGCTCTACGCCTTGGAGGTGCTGGCCTGCCCTGCCGCCAACGTTTTGTCTGAGCGGGTATTTAGGGCATTATAACAGATAAGCATATCCGCCTGTCAACTGAAAATGCTGACAGGTTGACTCTTATAAAAATAAGCAAGGTCTGGATTGACCATGACTTCTTGACTCCACCAGAGGAAAGCTGATGAACATAAAGGCACTTTAAATGTGTTGTTTATAATGTACTGAATACACTGTAATGCCATGCACTCTTTCCACCACAAACAAGGGTATATGGTTGAATCTTCCTTTTCTCATCCTCCTTCTCCTCTTCCATCATATCAACACATGCTTATTCGTCGCATATTATGCCCTTGCATATATACACTTTCGTAAAAATTTTTACAGGGTCAGCTCAGCTGCAGGCCCACGCATATCATTTTTAAGAGGGTCAGCTCACCAGCAGGCCCTTGCATATAATGTTTTACAGGGTCAGCTCTCCAACAGGCCCTCGCATATAATTTTGTAGAGGGTCAGCTCACCAGCAGGCCCTCGCATATAATGTTTTAGAGGGTCAGCTCACCTGCAGGCCCTCACCTACAACCTTTTAGAGGGTCAGCTCACCAGCAGGCCCGCACCTAAAATATTTTACAGTGTCAGCTCACCAGCAGGACCGCACCTAAAATCTTTTACAGGGTCAGCTCACCTGAAGGCCCTTGCATATGTTTTAGAGGGTCAGCTCACCTGCAGGCCCTCACCTATTGTAGTGCCATTTCCTTGTAATTTTTGGCAGCCCTTTCACATAGTGCATAGGCTTTATGAGTGTAGGAGTCCCACTACATGAACAATTGTACCACACAATGTAAATGAGGCCCTCCTTTATGTGATATACAGGTTGTATCGGAGTTCCTCTTCCTTGTAGTTTTTGGCAGCACTTGCACTTTATATACAAATAAATATATAGGAAAAATGTTTCCTAACAAATTTTCATCTAAAATCGATTTTATCTTCGGTTTGGTGTGTATCATTGTCAGTCTGTAAAAGTGGCATGAAATGGCTATGAAATAAGTCATCTAAGAGGTTCCTTCCTCTCCAGTTAGTAATAGATGGTATTGTTGTTAGGACTTCTTTCAGATCTTCATCCATTTGTAAGATATGCCAATCAGAGTATAGTATTCGATTCCCCATTTCATGTTGTTGATCGAAGGTCCCTATGCACCATACTACTTTTTTCTCTTGGGCTTGTGCCTGGTAGCCTGGGCCTTGGCATATGCCCTATGTAGTACCTTTTTGGGGTAACCTCTTGCTCTAAACATGGAG
The DNA here is from genome assembly GCF_014858855.1 of Bufo gargarizans. Lineage (NCBI taxonomy): Eukaryota > Metazoa > Chordata > Amphibia > Anura > Bufonidae > Bufo > Bufo gargarizans. Next base: position 102,691,531 of record NC_058085.1, read on the forward strand.
GTCTAAAGGGGGTCTGATCTTAGGTCTGATTTGGGAGGGTCTAACATAAAGGTCCGATATGGAGATCTGATCTGAGGATCTGATAAGGGAGTCTGATCTGAGGTGTGATGTGGGGTCTGATCTAAGGAACTGATGTGGGGGTCTGATTTGAGGTCTGATATGGGGGTCTGATTTGAACTCTGATTTGGGCCTCTTATGTGAGGTCTGTTACCTGGATCTGATCTGAGGTTTGATGTGGGGACCTGATTTGAGATCTGATATGGGGGTCTGATTTGGGGTCTCATATGGGGGTCTGATAAGGGGATCTCATCTGAAGTATGATAAAAAATATTTTTTTCTTATTTTCCACCTCCTAGGTGCACCTTATAATCAGGTGCATCTTATAAAGCGAAACATATTTATATGGCACTATAACTAGATGTTTGCACTTCTAGATATGTATCACTTATTTGAGGTCATTTATCAAACTAGTGTAATGTAGAACTGGCTTAATTGCCCATAGCAACCAATCAGATTCCACCTTTTATTTTTTATAGCTCCTTTGAAAAATGAAAGGTGGAATCTGATTGGTTGCTATGGGCAACTAAGCCAGTTGTACTTTACACCAGTTTGCTAAATGACCCCAGTTGTTTTCCTATAAAGGTTTATGTTTTGCACTACAGATTATACTTTGTAATAGTTCCTGCTCTTCTGCTTGGGGATTGAGATAACTGTGTCAGTATCATGATTAATAAATATATGGATTAAACATAATCAATGTGTGATGATATAGCTTTTTATTAAGTGACAGTGGCTCACCTGCATGTACTACCATGAGATGGTGCTCACTCCAGGGGCAACACCCCAAGCCCGTATAAAACAAATATAAGTAAAATTGGAGGGCACTGAAAATATCAGGAAGTCAAATGGAGTTTGGATATATTTAAAAAACCTTGTTTATTATAATAAAAAGTAGGACTAAATGGTCCTTATAAAACACTAGACTGTGATCTCAATACAGTGCTTGTACCCTATTTCAGGGAGACCCTACTATGGATCCCTGTGTAGATGTTCCACGCAGATATCAGTGCCCTCCCATGTTGCAGCATTATCATGCTGCAACATGAGGTGATGGTCGTGGATGAATGGCACAACAATGGGCCTCAGGATCTCGTCACGGTATCTCTGTGTATTCAAAACGCCATCAATAAAATGCACCTGAGTTCGTTGTCCATAACATACGCCTGCCCATACCATAATCCCACCGCCACCATGGGCCACTTGATCCACAATGTTGACGTCAGCAAACTGCTGACCCACACGACGCCACACACACTGTCTGCCATCTGCGCTGAACAGTGAAAACCGGGACTCATTCGTGAACAGAACGTCTCTCCAACGTGCCAGACACCATCGTACGTGAGCATTTGCCCACTTAAGTCGGTTACGACGACGAACTGCAGTCAGGTCCAGACCCCGATGAGGACGACGAGGATGCAGATGAGCTTCCCTGAGACGGTTTCTGACAGTTTGTGCAGAAATTCTTTGGTTATGCAAACCGATTATTGCTGCAGCTGTCTGGGTGGCTGGTCTCAGACGATCATGGAGGTGAACATGCTGGATGTGGAGGACCTGGTCTGGTGTGGTTACACGTGGTCTGTGGTTGTGAGGCCGGTTGGATGTACTGCCAAATTCTCTGAAACGCCTTTGGAGACGGCTTATGGTAGAGAAATGAACATTCATTGCATGGACAACAGCTCTGGTAGACATTCCTGCAGTCAGCATGCCAATTGCATGCTCCCTCAAATGTTGCGACATCTGTGGCATATTTTTGGTCAGTGTATATCAAGAATGATATATTATATAGGTGTTTATGTGTCTGATATTGTAGCTAATGGGCAGCAAATGTATACTGTATACAGGTATACCACATGTGTACATATAGATATATACCGCCAGTTTCTTTGATAATAATTGATGGTGTGTACAGTTTGCGTGCTAGTGTTAGGAGATATCTGCCGTGCTTCAATTCACTTTTGCTATGGATACATTAAAGAGGTAAATGAGGTGAGAAATAATTCTGCACTTTATGCAAGGAAAAATCTTCTTCAAAGATGATTCACATACATAACAACCTCAATCTAATCTGCAAGATTATTGTTTGGAGAGGCATTCTACTTTTAAGAGGTTCTCCAATCTATGGCTAAACTTATGAAAAATACAGCAGCGAGAGAAACCTAGATGATCTACTAAGCCTTCATTGCCTCGCGTTTAGTGACATATTAGCCTTGAGCTGAAGGCCTGAGACAGACTGGTCAATGAAAAGTCTGTGTCCCACAGGTCAGCTCAATGCTGGAGTTCAGTCTTCAAGATGTCTGCTATTCTTGCCTATATCTAGAAATTGAAGACATGTGCTATGTCTGTCAGCTGGACATGATCTATATGGGAATTAACTCTCCTCCAGAAGGGAGAACACTTGGACAGATTTATTAGAGGGGTTTTCCAATCAGATAGATCATCAATATGTGCTAGTGGCTGCCCAACTCATAACATCCTCCAGATCAGCTGTTTGTAGAGGCTGTGGTCCTTCTGTGAGCGACATGGCCTCCTTGCAGCTTACCAAGCACAGCAGTGTCCATTAGATAATGGCTTTGCTTGGCATTGCAGCACAACCCCATTCACTTGAAAATGACTGAGCTGCAACTAGTCAATGAGATCTATGAAAGTGACATCACTGACCTAGGAGGAGGCTGCAGTGCTCACTGGAGTATCTCAGTCTCTTCAAACAGCTGATTATCAGGGGTGCCGGGAGTTGGACCACCACCAATCAGATACTGATGATCTATTCTGAGGATAGGTCAGCAATATTTAACACTCAGACACTGCTGTAAGGTGAGGGACTACAGTCAAGCCACCCATCACCAAACAACCACTAGGCCAGTATCACCTACATGGGAAATTACAGCCATCCAACCTGCGTGTGCCAGAGAAGAATTGCACTCCTGAGTGTATTTGAAGTTCTACATTGCACTTAGTAAAAAATATTTTGTTATGTTTAACTCTGGTCTCATTCTTCAGTACTATAATTCCGCTGCACCGATCCCCAGGGAGCAACGGCCTGATGGCATACACCATGTCCCTACACATCATCAGGGCCACTGCCATTCCTATCCTCTACACCGGCTCCTCAGGGGGGTTGCTGCATTTTCTTGTGACTTTTTGTGCAAACTGCAACTTTTTGGGCCTCAGTTTACAGAACAAACTGATTAATAGAGGTGCACCACTGTCTTTCTAGTGTCACCTAGAGGTAGCTACCCTGTAAGACAGCCAGAATCCTACTCTGTTCTCCGCTCACACTCCAAAGACATACTGATAGGGAATTTAGATTGTGAGCATCACTGGGGACAGCAAGTAATGATGACGTCTGTAAAGTGCTGCGGAATATGTCAGTGCAATGTAAGGCTACTTTCACACTTGCGTTCAGAGCGGATCCGTCTAAGACGGATCCGCTCATATAATGCAGACGGTGGCTCCGTTCAGTATTGTGATACTGAGACGGATCCGTCTGCATTATATTGTTAAAAAATTTCTAAGTGTGAAAGTAGCCTCAGACGGATCCGTCCAGACTTTCAATGTAAAGTCAATGGGGGACGGATCCGTTTGAAGATTGAGCCATAGTGTGTCATCTTCAAACGGATCCGTCCCCATTGACTTACATTGTAAGTCTGGACGGATCCGCACGCCTCCGCTCGGCCAGGCGGACATCCGAACGCTGCAAGCAGCGTTCAGGTGTCCGCCTGCTGAGCGGAGCGGAGGCTGAACGCTGCCAGACTGATGCATTCTGAGTGGATCCACGTCCACTCAGAATGCATTAGTGCTGGACGGATGCGTTCGTGGCCGCTTGTGAGCCCCTTTAAATGGAGCTCACAAGCGGAGCCCGAACGCTAGTGTGAAAGTAGCCTAAGAAAGTAAAAAAAAAAGATATGTAGTCACATATCAAGGCTCTTTTAAGGGGGAACATTGACTTACAAGGTATATACCCATAGGTAACAAGGAGAACCAGTACCTTCCAAGAACAAGCCTTTGTAAGTAAGAATGTTTCCATTTACTGACAGTAAGCAAATATGTTGAAAAAGATGAAGTTATTTCAGAACATGTAATTTTACTATCATTAAAGGGGTTCTGCACTTTGTTTAAACTGATGATCTATCCTCTGGATAGATCATCAGCATCTGATCGGCGGGGGTCCGACACCCGGGACCCCCGCCGATCAGCTGTTTGAGAAGGCAGCGGCTCTCCAGCAGCGCCGCGGCTATCTCACTGTTTACCGCTGGCCCAGTGACGTCAGAAGATAGATCATCAGTTTAAACAAAGTGCAGAACCCCTTTAAGCTCTATTAACATTAAACCTAGCAGCTTGGTGCACTGTGGAGGTTACAGTTCACAGTCATGGTGTTTTATCTGTGGTTCCTGCGGTGTTTGTAAAGTAAAGCGTTATGACTATGTATTATCTTAAGCATTCTTTCCGCTATTATGCACCTGGACTCTCTGGAATGTTAAGAATTGTGATCCATCTGAAGTAGTGGTTAACGTTAAATGTGAGCTTGCGTGACAAGTGTTTTCCATAGACCACTCTAAGATCTAATGCACATTACATGACTGCCTGCTTTTAGCTTGCTCTGCTTGCCTAAGGGCCCCATTTGATGTGCTAGACGATCATATGAAGAAGATTTGCAGTGAAATGTCCATGTTTGCATAGCAATCTCTTTACCAGGAATATATGTACCCCATGCCGCTAAGTACGATTACAAATGCCTACAGGGCCGGGTTTCACAATGTTAATACACAACTAGTGCGCTCCACCAGATACAGAACACTAAGTGGGTTTTCTTCAAAATCTATCATTGGCCTGGTTGACCCTGCCTGCCCCATTTTATGAAATATATTATCCCCAGATTGTCCTAATCTGGTCTTCTGAACACTGCTACGGTAAAAGTACTGATACATGGATGTAAGAAGCTTCCATTAAGGTAACCCATACCCTTATTCTCTACTAGTGCATATTAATGACCCCCTGCATGAGCCAGAATGGTAAGCTGCCACGTCAGAGCAGATCTCTTTGTGGCACGGCCCATTCATTATATGGTTGGCCTTTCGTTCAAGAGACTTCCCAAAAATACTCCATTTGCCCTAAAGTGGCTGCTGTAATGGAAATGTCTGGCCAGGCTTAGGTTTCCTTGGCCATAACAGTCCATGGTTGTGGCTTAGAGAATTCGGACTTGTTGCAAAAATATGTTATTTATGCTAGATTCTGTTTAAAAAGGAATTGCAAGAGACAACCTCTTAAAGGAAATGTGTCACCAAATTTTTTATCTGCCAGTTAAAATCAGATATCCTTTTTTCTAATCTGTTTTTATTTTCTGATTGCAGATTTTTGTATTCTATTTCCACGAACACGATTATGGGGGCTGCCATCTTGTCTGGGCTGTTGTTAACAGCATTTAGAAAACATTAAGAAAACTGCTTCACGAAAGCCATGTGGACCATAGACACAATAGTCTAGAGGGGACCTCTTTGACTTCTATGGGGAAGTTTTCTAGGCATGCTGTGTGACCTGTGCAGAGACTTTGACAATCACCTATTGTGAATGGCGGATCCTGTCTTATCTATACACAGAGGTGATATCATTATAGGCAGGATTATAATGACAGATAAGCAGATAACTGCAGTAAAGTGATCTGTACAGACCAAGAAGTGGTGTCTTTTATTAGGCTTAGTGGTCAGTCCGAAAACTGCAGGATTTTATGGTTTTTGTTTAAATATAAATATTGGCATGGACAATTAACAATAACATCATCAAAATTCTTTAAAAATATGTTAAACATAAAAAAGTCATTTAAACAATAGGTCATTTTCTGATGACACATTTCTTTTAAACTCTTATGAGGACAATGGCTTTTTTTTAGGAAAGAACCAAACTTCCCATTAGGTTAATTTCACATCTCCGTTAATCTGATCCGGCACAAGAACAGCCTGCCAAATTCACTATACCTGGCATAGCCTGATACCTTGGTTCATCACCAAATCTCATTGATTATAATGGGATACAGCAGGGATTCCAGCATGAGCCCTATGTTCACATCCGCAGATTTGTTGAAGAAATTTCTGTGATCTTCCCATACATCTGAATGGGGATTCCTGAAATCCATCTACATGCTGCAGAAACAGCCCTGTTTACATATGGACCTGATTTTCAGTTACATACATTTCTACAACCAATCTGGTGTTTGTGAACACAGCCTAACATGTGTACGAATACAGCCTCTATTGTAAATGTCACCTGCGGCAGACTTTATGTTTGACTCAGTTTATTGTCAATTTGTCATCAATATTATTTGTTCTTTTTATATTATTTTTACTTATGTATCACAGATGTGAATAAACATTTTATTGAACAGTGATTACAGAACTAGCTTCCTCCCCTATTCTATTTCCTTCTGTGATATGAAGCAATAAAAAGGATTAAAATTCAGCACTGATCTGAAGAAGCACTGCTGTCTGAGTTGGGGGACACTTACTTTTTACATATGTCTATCATTGATATCCATGTATATATCATACTGTATCCATGAATGCTGAGTTAAAGATACTGATGCACTTTGAATAGAGCTGTGCTTCCTGCTCCATTTAAGAGCTAGCTCCAGAGCCATAGACTTCAGGGAACAGCTGATCTGTGGGGGTGTGGGGTATCAGACCCCTACCGATCGGATATTAATGACTTATCCTAAGGATGGGTCATCAATATCAGGAGCTGGGGAACCCCTTTAACCTCACAAACACACAGTTTTGGTGCCAACAATAATGCTTCTGGACCAGATCATCACAGTGTATAATAGGAATTTGTGCTGATTTATGGAAAACAAGAGAATCCCTTTAAACCTTCTTGGTATAATATAAGACTGTGAGGATAATCCAGAGGATTGGAAGAAACTCATGAGAACAATCAATAACTGTGAAGCCACTGGCATAAATAATGTGCAATGCCTCCAGGGAGATGACTGAAGGTCATGGACAATGCATACCAATGGAGAGGTTGAGTTTTTAGAACATGAGACAGCAAAAAATATATAAATACTAAAGAGCATTTCCCACTGATATGCAAAAAAGTTTGTTTTAGGAAAGGCCATTGCAGCTTGAAGGACTTGGTTATTCATGTTACAAGTAAGCTAAGCAGCAGTAACCCAAGATTGTAATGTAATATTAGCTCTTTATAAATCCTTTTGTAAGACCATATCTTGGATATGGGATTCAGTTTTTGGCTCCATGTTGTAAAATGATACAGAAGAGCTGGAAAAGTTTCTAAGGCGGGCAACCAGATTAAAATATAGATATTTAAGGATGAACAAATCAATTTTGAACTAACCTGATTCTTACCGAGGTTCTCAAAAACTTCAGATTCTAACAAGCCCTAATCTTTTGTGATTTGTTTCAGGTGAAAGTAATTCTTTCTGATGTCAGCTGTTAGACTTAATGATTTACATATATTTTCCCCAGAAGCCAAGAGAAGCATTGCTTAGGTTACAATAGTCATCACATATACTTAGTGGTCTCCATATTACAAATAGTACCCAGCCAGAGGTCTCCCCAAGGCCTCTCAAGTAGAAAAGCTGATTCGATCTGCTCTGGTAAAGGGCTTTTGTCCTAAAAGAGCTATTTGCAGATGTGAGACTGGCTTAGCTTTTTTTTTTAGTTATGCTATGTAAGCCTCTTTAAAAGGTAAGCAATGCCTGAAAGACTATATTTGTAAAAGCCTTATCCTTTATTAATCCTTTTTTTTTTTTTTTTTAAAGAATGCTTCATTGCACATGGGTCTCTCTCAACTTGCAAAATATTTGGGTTTGTTAGAATCCAAAATTTTATGGGAAAATTCAGGATGAATTGATTCGTTTATCTCTAGTATGTGTGTGTATGTATATATATTTGGTGGTAGATTCAAATTGTTTAATCTGTGCTTTTTCATAATGAGATGTTTTAATCTATTGCTGTGCTTGTATCGCCACACACCAGGAACCATGGATTTTAATATTGCGAGCGCAGCCTTCCCTTTATTGTTTACCTGCTTGCCGTCGACAGCACAGTGGTAAGCGGGTGTAATACAAACCGTCCTATTCACTTCTATGGGATGTCTCATTCCTATTCAACTGTATAGAAAGGAGCCATCCCATTGAAGTGAATGGGATGGCTTGTAATGACACAGCGCTGTCAATCGCAAGCAGGTAAACAATGAAGGGATGGCCACGGTCACACAGAGTGCAGCCTTCTCTTCGACCAGCTGATCGGCAGGGGTGTCAGACCCCTGCCAATCTGATATTGATGACCTATCCTAAGGATAAGTCATCAATATTAAAATCCTGGTAAACCCCTTTAACAGAGCTTATGAAAGAAAATTTGCTTGGCTGCTTGAGAGGCCTTGGTTGGGGTACCAAGGAGGGCGCCCAGTATGTGTGAGGAGTATCATAAGCCAGTTAATGTTCCTCTGAGTTTCTGGGAAAAATATATGACAATTAGCACAGCTTACATATGCTAGTATCAGATAGACTTAGGAGAGCTAATTTAAATATCTTTCCCAGAAACCTAGAGAGGCATTGCCTGGCCAACAATACTTTTCTCTCTCTCTTCTCTCTTTCCCTCTCTGATCCCTGGCAAAGATATGGTGTCATTAAGCCCTGCAATTAAAGGAGTTATACTATGTATGTAAAAAATGAAAATCTCTAACAACACTAGAACCAGATTTGTACCTCAATTAGATCCAGAGATCTCGCCATTTATTTCTTTGCTACATTTATTTGAATCTGGCAGCTAAGGAGGAGTGTCCAGTCTTGGTCCTTCCTGCTGCAGTTCTCTCCTGTAACTGTCGCAGTGTCTAACAGTAGATACAGCTCGTGGCAGTTGAAGGATGTAACTGAGAATGTGCGACCACCTCAGAAATGTTACGGATGTTGACAGAAAAATAAATAAAATAACAAACAGCAGGTGGCGCTATACAGATACATTTTATTGAATAATTCAGTGGCTATGCTAGATATTTAATTGGTTACAATTACAAAAATTTTAGATCAAGGTACTGGTTTGAAAATAGAAGAATATTTTTATGAGAAATCCTCTTTATTGGCACCATGGGGAAAAATAAATTTGCTCCTTTTTATGGCAAGTAGTTTAGCTATTCCTGATATCTGGGGCTTTACGGTTATATTCCCACTGTGGGATTCACATTCGAAGCCTTTTAGCAGCAAACTGTGAGGTGTCTATACATTCTGCCTTATACTATCACATCATTAACTGTACATTAGCTACAAAATGCTGCAATTACCCTATGTGATATTAGCACGGTACCTAAGGCACATCCTGTGCAAATATGAAGGCACATCAATAAGTAAACGCCATAGATCCCGACATATTTATTGGTATTTAATAGGGAAGCAGGAATCCCAGCATTAATGTGTCCAGGCTTCCCGTCGTGCTACATTAACCCAATGCTATTCTATAACAGTGATAAATAGATACAATTTTCTCTCCTAATTTCTCGTGCCTGTCCCCATGTGATGAATGAGATGCCCCGCAAGCTGTTCTGTTATTTGGCAAATTTTCCAGGGAAGGAAGTCCCAGCTGCCAGCGCTCAGTGGAGCGATGTAGGCCGCGTGTATTGGAAAGATAAAAAATAACCTATATTCCATCCCAGAGGAAACATTAGTGGTGGCATAAAAGCTTAGTATAGCTGCCAGAGTAAAACCGTTTGCATTACTGCAGACCGGGTGGTGTATGTGTCAGCACCACGAGTGCAGGCAAGCCGTATGTCTGTATCAATGGGCCTTGTAAAAGATAATTACAAGAACAGCTATAATCCTATGTGGTTCAACTGGGAATTAGAAGATTTTTGATGCAGTTGCAGGACTATGGGCTGTAAGCTCCTCTGACAATTTCCCATCATGCTTTTTGTATATTGCATATTTATTCATGTCTATATAATTAGCCTTTCAGCTATGCCTACTGAATACGCACATAAAAGTTCCTTTAATCCATGGACAGCTAGGCCAACATTTTTTTTTTTATAAGCAGAATTGCCAAAGGACAGGGATACTGAGTAGATATAACCAATTAGTAAACTTGCTGCTGAAATATTGATTGCCTGCTTTCTTCTGGCTTCTTTATATCAGTCAGTATGTTTTTTTTGCATCCTTCCTCAGCTTTTTTGGCTTTTCCTTGTGCTTGGCTGATAAGTGGATGCTTGGAGCGTACAAAGCAAGCCATGGGAACAGGTTCTTATGCTAATACATCAACTAGAACGATAGCTGTAAATATACCTTATGATAATGGGAAATCAGATCTGACGCAGTGATGTGCCATACAGTGTCTAGATGTAGATTGCCATAGAGTGACCAGATAAATAACACAATACAGCATCCAGATACAATCACACAAGGCCCTAATAAACTTTGTTATACAGTACCCAGATGAACAGAGCCATATCATGCTGTGATAAATAGTGCCATATAGTGTCCTGAAAAATAATTCTGTGCAGTTCCCAGAATAGGCTACTTTCACACTTGCGTTCAGAGCGGATCCGCCCAGACGGATCTGCTCATATAATGAAGACGATGGGATCCGTTCAGAACGGATCCGTCTGCATTATATTGTAGAAAAAATTCAAAGTGTGAAAGTAGCTTCAGACGGATCCGTCCAGACTTTACATTGAAAGTCAATGGGGGACAGATCCGTTTGAAAATTGAGCCATATAGTGTCAAATTCAAACGGATCCGTCCCCATTGACTTACATTGTAAGTCTGTACGGATCTGTTTGCCTCCGCACGGCCAAGCAGCGTTCAGGTGTCCGCCTGCTGAGCGGAGCGGAGGCCAAACGCTGCCAGACTGATGCATTCTGAGCAGGATCCGCATCCACAAAGAATGCATTGGGGCTGGACGGATGCGTTCGGGGCCGCTTGTGAGAGCCTTTAAACGGAGCTTACAAGCGGAGCCCCGAACGCTAGTGTGAAAGTAGCCTTAATAGTGCCTTAGAGTAACTTAATAAATAATTAAATAATAGTTATATATAGGGGCAGATTTACTAATCCTGTAGATGGTATAAACTTATAAAGGCTGTTCAGATCTGCGCCAGGTTTATCACAGGGAGTCAAGCTGGATGGCCAATTCAGAAGTAGAGAGGGACTGGCAGAGGATGCAGGAGGAGTAAGAGTGCACAGATTGGATTGGGGCCGCTATCAGTCTACTTAACAGCATATGGATCAAAAGTACTTTTTCTTCAGAAGGATTATGAGAATTAAACAACCCAGAGTGCCCCCCACAGCACCCCACTCCCTTAACAGTGACCCCCACAGCACACCATCCCCTTAACAGTGACCTCCACAGCACCAGCCTTAACAGTGACCTCCACAGTGCTCCTCCCCTTACAATGTGACCTCCATAGCACCTCGCCTCCTAAACAGTGACATCCACAGCAGTCCACCCCCTTAACAGTGACCCCCTACAGAACCCCACCAACTTAACAGTGGCCTTCACAGCACCTCATCTTTTTAATAGTGGCCTCCAGAATGCCCTATCCCCTTAAATTTGACCTCCACAGTAACCTAATCCCTTAACAGTGACTTCCACAGTACCACATCCCCTTAACAATAACCTCCAAAGCAGCCTGTCCCTTTCACAGTGTCCTCTACAGCGGCCTGCCCCCATAACAGTGACCTCCACAGCATCTCGCTCCCTTAAAATATGACTTAACATTAACCTCCAGAGTAGCCCGCCCCTTAACAGTGACCCCCACAGCACTCCACCCTCATAACAGTGACCTCCACAGTGGCCCACCCTCTAAACAAAGACCCTCCAGAGTAGCCCGCCCCTAAACTATGACCTCCACAGCGTAAAAACACCAAGTTGGAGCTCACCTCACCATACACCACCGAGGAGCACGGACACAGAACCGGAACCAAGGCTGAGAAATAGCGAAAAAAGTAGATTGTCCAGCTTCACCTCGCAGTGCGTATTTTATTAGGAAATGTGCCTAAAAACCAAACATCGGGCTCATTTCATCAACATGTTTCGGATCAACATATATTACAGATCCTTCCTCATGACCTCCACAGCATCCCGCCCCCTTAAAAGTGCCCCCCCCCCCACAGCACTCCACCCCCTTAAAATGTGACCTCCATAGCACCTCGCCCCTAAACAGTGACCTCCACAGTGGCCCACCCCCTTAACAGTGACCCCCCTACAGAACCCTGCCAACTTAACAGTGACCTTCACAGCACCTCAACTTTTTAATAGTGGCCTCCAGAATGCCCTATCCCCTTAAATTTTACCTCCACAGTAACCTAATCCCTTAACAGTGACTTTACCAGCACCACATCTCCTTAACAGTGACCTCCAAAGCAGCCTGTCCTTTTCACAGTGTCCTCTACAGCGGCCTGCCCCCATAACAGTGACCTCCACAGCACCTCGCTCTCTTAAAATATGACTTAACATTAACCTCCAGAGTAGCCTGACCCCCATAGCACTCCGCCCCATAACAGTGACACCCCACAGCACCCCACCTCCTTAAAATAAGACCTCCACAGCAGCTCGCCCCCATAACAGTGACCCCCACAGCTCTCCATCCCCTTAAAATAAGATCTCCACAGCACCCCGCCTCCTTAACAGTGACCTCCACAGCACCCTGTCCCCCTATCATTGACTCTAGATCAACCTACCCCCTTAACAGTGACCCCCCCACAGCACCCCACCTCCTTAAAATAAGACCTCCGCAGCAGCGCGCCCCCTTAACAGTGAACCCCACAGCACCCTGTTCCCTAAAATAAGACCTCCACAGCACCCCACCTCCTTAACAGTGACCTCCACAGCACCCTGTCCCCCATCATTGACTACTAGAGCAGCCTACCCCCTTAACAGTGACCCCCACAGCACTCCATCCCCTTAAAATAAGATCTCCACAGCACCCCGCCTCCTTAAAATAAGACCTCCGCAGCAGCGCGCCCCCTTAACAGTGAACCCCACAGCACCCTGTTCCCTAAAATAAGACCTCCACAGCACCCCACCTCCTTAACAGTGACCTCCACAGCACCCTGTCCCCCATCATTGACTACTAGAGCAGCCTACCCCCTTAACAGTGACCCCCACAGCACTCCACCCCCATAACAGTGACCTCCACAGTGGCCCACCCTCTAAACTATGACCCTCCAGAGTAGCCCGCCCCTAAACTATGACCTCCACAGCATCCCGCCCCTTAAAAGTGACCCCCCCCCACAGCACTCCACCCCTTAACAGTGACCTCCACAGTGCCACTCCCCTTAAAATGTGACCTTCATAGCACCTCGTCCCTAAACAGTGACCTCCACAGCAGCCCACCCCCTTAACAGTGACCCCCCACAGCACCCCACCTCCTTAAAATAAGACCTCCACAGCAGCGCGCCCCCATAACAGTGACCCCCACAGCTCTCCATCCCCTTAAAATATGACCTCCACAGCACCCCACCTCCTTAACAGTGACCTCCACAGCACCCTGTCCCCTATCATTGACCTCTAGATCAGCCTACCCCCTTAACAGTGACCCCCCCACAGCACCCCACTTCCTTAAAATAAGACCTCCGCAGCAGCGCGCCCCCTTAACAGTGACCCCCACAGCACCCTGTTCCCAAAAATAAAACCCTCCACAGCACCCCACCTCCTTAACAGTGACCTCCACAGCACCCTGTCCCCCATCATTGACCTCTAGAGCAGCCTACCCCCTTAACAGTGACCTCCACGGCACCACGGACCCTTAACAGTAACCTATAGCAGTGAAGAAAAATTGTTATTATGGAAACCTGGTGTAAAACTGTGTGCGAGCCTCAATTGGCTAATAAGGGTCATGTGACTGTTTGTATGGCAGTTAGCATATGAGTGAAGCTGCAAGCTCCTATTGGCATATATATTTTTGGGGAATATCTCAAGAATCATACGTCCTAGAGAACTGAGACCTTTCCGGATACCCGATGTACCTTTGTGCCAAATTTGGTGCAGATCGGTCCAGACAGACAGAAATTCATTTTTACATGTATATAACAGAAAGTGAAAAAATATTTCACTTTCACAGTTCCCTGCTTATTCTCTTTTATACCCTGTTATGAACCCTGAAAGTTATTTCTTGTGTATTATTATGCCAAGGATTTGCCAGTAGGGTTGAGCGAATCGGATTGCTGTATCCGAACCCGATTTGTTTAAAAACGTTGTTAATTATATGGGCTCCGTCTTATTGTAAAATGTTTGTCCTCCGCTGGGGTCTTTCCAAAGTTTCTGCAAATATCGCAAGATCGTCTTGCCTCTATTATGTGTCAGTTCCTTTATTTGCATAAATTACTGTCTCAAAATACTTTTTACAGTAGGACGGAGACCATAGTCTTAACAAAGTTTTTAAATGAATCGGGTTCGGATTCACTCAACCCTAAATAGCAGCGGTCTCCTCCACTAGTGAGCAGGCGAACGCTTCCATCCCGACAATTGTCTGCCACACGAGCTGTGTAATATAGCCTTTAGTTTTATAGGTCAGTTGTGCCTAATTACCACCACTGATGCTAGCAATCAGAAATCCTGAATTATCCCGAATGAAGCAACAGATCAGCAAGTGAAAGGTATCATAACATTCGCCTGAGCTCGCCATAGAATACATTGTGACTGGTTTAGCAGTGAATTTCCTGGTGAAAGACTCATTTTAAATGTGTTTTAGAGTTGGACTTCAGGGACTTGAAGATTTATGCATGACACTGCACTGCAGGAATCTGAATTTCACATAATAGCCACATTATAAGACATTGCACTTCAGAACCACATGTGAACATGGTTGGTATGAGGGTCAGGCAGAGAGGACCACAGTGTAGGGTACCATTAAAGGACCCAATTTATGGATTAAAAGAAAAATTAAAGGGGTTCTCTGGGCTTTTTCATATTGAGGACCTACCCTAATTATAGGTCATCAATATCAGATCGGTGGGGGTCCGACACCTGGCACCGCCACTGATCAGCTGTTTGAAGAGATGGCGCGCGCAGTGCGCATGTGCTGTCTCCCTTCTCTCTCTCTGTCCACTGCTGCTGCCCCATAGACATACAGCAGCAGAGCAGGAAGAGTGAAGGGAGACGGCACATGTGTACAGCTGATTGGAAGGGGAGCCGGGTGTCGTACCCCTGCCGATCTGATATTGATGACCTATCCTGAGGATGTCATCAATATGAAAAAGCCCCGACAACCTCTTTAAGAAGTATATATATATATACAAGAGATGTTGAAAGACCATACTACAAATCTGAAGAATATGGGTGTGAAGAGAAATAGAAAGTATGTATTGTCAATGGACATTGGTGGAGGAGGGGGAGCTATAATTCTGAACCTTAAAGGGATTCTGTCATGAGATTTTACCCCTATAACCTAAACCTATGCTAATGTCCGGAGTAATAATAAGAATCCTAAGCTGGCATTATTAAACTTTACTGTGGCTCTATTTGCACAAAAAACAGGTTTTTATAACCTGTCAATCACTCACTTAAGGTGCCCAAGGGGAGGTCCGTTAATACAGGGTGCCCGGCCGCACCCCTCGCTGTTCAGTACCCAGCGCCGCCTTCCCTAGCTCAGTGCCGCCTCCGCAATCCTACCCGTCCCTCTGCCAGATCCCGCGCCTGCGCACTAGGCTCAGCCTGATGCGTCGCAGACTCCTGGCAGCGTCTTCGTTGAGCCTAGTGCGCAGGCGCGGGATCTGGCAGAGGGACGGGTAGGATTGCGGAGGTGGCGCTGAGCTAGGGAAGGCGGCGCTGGGCACTGGACAGCGAGGGGTGCGGCCGGGCACCCTGTATTAACAGACCTCCCCTTGGGCACCTTAACCGCCTCCGGACCGCCTAAGCCAGATCCGCGGTCCGGAGGCGGCAGCTCTGCGCAGAGTGACGCATATACGCGTCATCTCGCGAGAGCCGTGACTTCCTGTGAACGCGCGCACACAGGCGCGCGCGTTCAGAGGAACAGAAGGTAAGAGACAGGATCTCCAGCCTGCCAGCGGCGATCGTTCGCTGGCAGGCTTAAGATGCGATTTTTTTAACCCCTAACAGGTATATTAGACGCTGTTTTGATAACAGCGTCTAATATACCTGCTACCTGGTCCTCTGGTGGTCCCTTTTGTTTGGATCGACCACCAGAGGACACAGGTAGCTCAGTAAAGTACCACAAAACACCACTACACTACACTACACCCCCCCTGTCACTTATTAACCCCTTATGAACCCTTGATCACCCCATATAGACTCCCTGATCACCCCCTGTCATTGATCACCCCCCTGTCATTGATCACTCCCCTGTAAGGCTCCATTCAGACGTCCGCATGATTTTTACGGATCCACGGATACATGGATCGGATCCGCAAAACACATACGGACGTTTGAATGGAGCCTTACAGGGGGGTGATCAATTACAGGGGGGTGATCACCCATATAACCTCCCTGATCACCCCCCTGTCATTGATCACCCCCCTGTAAGGCTCCATTCAGACGTCCGTATGTTTTTTACGGATCCACGGATACATGGATCGGATCCGCAAAACACATATGGACGTCTGAATGGAGCCTTACAGGGGGGTGATCAATGACAGGGGGGTGATCACCCCATACAGACTCCCTGATCACCCCCCTGTCATTGATCACCCCCTGTAAGGCTCCATTTAGACATTTTTTTTGGCACAAGTTAGCGGAAATAGATATTTTATTTTTATTTTATTTTTCTTACAAAGTCTCATATTCCACTAACTTGTGTCAAAAAAGAAAATCTCACATGAACTCACCATACCCCTCACGGAATCCAAATGCATAAAATTTTTTAGACATTTATATTCCAGACTTCTTCTCACGCTTTAGGGCCCCTAAAATGCCAGGGCAGTATAAATACCCCACATGTGACCCCATTTCGGAAAGAAGACACCCCAAGGTATTCCGTGAGGGGCATATTGAGTCCATGAAAGATTTAAATTTTTGTCCCAAGTTAGCGGAAAGGGAGACTTTGTGAGAAAATACAAAAGAAAATCAATTTCCGCTAACTTGTGCCAAAAAAAAAAAAAAATTCTATGAACTCGCCATGCCCCTCATTGAATACCTTGGGGTATCTTCTTTCCAAAATGGGGTCACATGTGGGGTATTTATACTGCCCTGGCATTTTAGGGGCCCGAAAGCGTGAGAAGAAGTCTGGGATCCAAATGTCTAAAAATGCCCTCCTAAAAGGAATTTGGGCCGCTTTGCGCATCTAGGCCGCAAAAAAGTGTCACACATGTGGTATCGCCGTACTTAGGAGAAGTTGGGCAATGTGTTTTGGGGTGTCATTTTACATATACCCATGCTGGGTGAGATAAATATCTTGGTCAAATGCCAACTTTGTATAAAAAAATGGGAAAAGTTGTCTTTTGCCAAGATATTTCTCTCACCCAGCATGGGTATATGTAAAATGACACCCCAAAACACATTCCCCAACTTCTCCTGAGTACGGCGATACCACATGTGTGACACTTTTTTGCCGCCTAGGTGGGAAAAGGGGCACACATTCCAAAGAGCACCTTTAGGATTTCACAGGTCATTTTTTACACATTTTGATTTCAAACTAATTACCACACATTAGGGCCCCTAGAATGCTAGGGCAGTATAACTACCCCACAAGTGACCCCATTTTGGAAAGAAGACACCCCAAGGTATTCCGTGAGGGGCATGGCGAGTTCCTATAATTTTTTACTTTTTGTCACAAGTTAGCGGAAAATGATGATTTTTTATTTATTTTTTCTTCTTACAAAGTCTCATATTCCACTAACTTGTGACAAAAAATAATTAATTCTAGGAACTCGCCATGCCCCTCACGGAATACCTTGGGGTGTCTTCTTTCCAAAATGGGGTCACTTGTGGGGTAGTTATACTGCCCTGGCATTTTAGGGGCCCAGATGCGTGAGAAGTAGTTTGAAATCAAAATCTGTAAAAAATGACCGGTGAAATCCGAAAGGTGCTCTTTGGAATGTGTGCCCCTTTGCCCACCTAGGCTGCAAAAAAGTGTCACACATCTGGTATCGCCGTACTCAGGAGAAGTTGGGCAATGTGTTTTTGGGTGTCATTTTACATATACCCATGCTGGGTGAGATAAATATCTTGGTCAAATGCCAACTTTGTATAAAAAAATGGGAGAAGTTGTCTTTTGCCAAGATATTTCTCTCACCCAGCATGGGTATATGTAAAATGACACCCCAAAACAAATTCCCCAACTTCTCCTGAGTACGGCGATACCAGATGTGTGACACTTTTTTGCAGCCTAGGTGGGCAAAGGGGCACACATTCCAAAGAGCACCTTTCGGATTTCACCGGTCATTTTTTACAGATTTTGATTTCAAACTACTTCTCACGCATCTGGGCCCCTAAAATGCCAGGGCAGTATAACTACCCCACAAGTGACCCCATTTTGGAAAGAAGACACCCCAAGGTATTTTGTGATGGGCATAGTGAGTTCATGGAAGTTTTTTTTTTTTTGTCACAAGTTAGTGGAATATTAGACTTTGTAAGAAAAAAAAAAAAAGAAAAAATCATATTTTTCCGCTAACTTATGACAAAAAATAAAAAGTTCTATGAACTCACTATGCCCATCAGTGAATACCTTAGGGTGTCTACTTTCCGAAATGGGGTCATTTGTGGGGTGTTTGTACTGTCTGGGCATTGTAGAACCTCAGGAAACATGACAGGTGCTCAGAAAGTCAGAGCTGCTTCAAAAAGCGGAAATTCACATTTTTGTACCATAGTTTGTAAACGCTATAACTTTTACCCAAACCATTTTTTTTTTACCCAAACATTTTTTTTAATCAAAGACATGTAGAACAATAAATTTAGTGAAAAATTTATATATGGATGTCATTTTTTTTGCAAAATTTTACAACTGAAAGTGAAAAATGTCATTTTTTTGCAAAAAAATCGTTAAATTTCGATTAATAACAAATAAAGTAAAAATGTCAGCAACAATGAAATACCACCAAATGAAAGCTCTATTAGTGAGAAGAAAAGGAGGTAAAATTCATTTGGGTGGTAAGTTGCATGACCGAGCAATAAACTGTGAAAGTAGTGTAGCACAGAAGTGTAAAAAGTGGCCTGGTCATTAAGGGTGTTTCAGCTAGGGGGGTTGAAGTGGTTAAGTGAGTGATTGACTGACAGGTTATAAAAAACTGTTTTTTGTGCAAATAGAGCCACAGTGAAGTTTAATAATGCCAGCTTAGGATTCTTATTATTACTCCGGACATGAGCATATGTTTAGGTTATAGGGGTAAAATCTCATGACAGAATCCCTTTAAAGCCAGAGGGTGGTGGAGTGCAAGTATATATACAAGGCCATACTCACAAAGGCTTATCATTTATGGTGTTGTGCACCCTTAGGAGACATTGATATTTGTATGTATGGACTGTACAGTTTTCATCAGACTACTTATAGAGACTAGGAAATGCCTAGATTAGGGAGTATGCACAAACCCAATGAAGTGGGACGGATTTATGACACGGACTGCTGAGGGACACCTGCTAAAAAAGATAAAAGGATCTAAAATCTAGTACAATCAAATCCTTTCTTCATAGGACAAAGCCTGTGGGGGCAGCACACTTTGCGGAGGAAATGAAATTTCTTCAGTACACAAAGACGATAAGTCTGGAATCTCAGTATCCCACATGAAATGAAGAGGAGCAAAATAATCTCCTGCTCGATTAATTTAAGCCTTTCGTAATTGATTTTTTTTACATTCCTGGCCAGGAATATGTATGCTGCTAAAATACTCGTTCAGAGGATTTTCTAACCACGATCTTTATCTCTCTCTCTCTCTCTCTCTCTCTCTCTCTCTCTCTCTCTCTCTCTCTCTCTCTCTCTCTCTCTCTCTCTCTCTCTCTCTCTCTCTCTCTCTCTCTCTCTCTCTCTCTATATATATATATATATATATATATATATATATAATAACTATGCAGCATTCAGTTTGTTTGAACCCTTCATCTTTTCTGTTATGGGCATACAAAAGAGGGGGCTCTCATCTGAGATCACAATGGACCTCCCATTATGGTGTCTGCTTTTGGTTCCTGCTCCAACCCCTTTGGCCAATTCCCCACCAATTTTCTCACCCATGCCATTTCTCTGTAGGTTTATTTACAGATGCCTAAATAGGCAATAGAACCTTTCTTGGCCCAGGTGCAGATTAATACTTCACTTTTATTGCAATAATTATTAAAACCTAACACTGAATGTGAACTGTGATAGGTTTTTTGCCCATTTACCCCTGAAGAATCCAGAAAACTGGCGAAACATGTCGGGGGGCAGTTCTAGGTTTTAATATGCTGTCACCACTCCACTGTTAAGAGGCAAATAGTAGTCCAGCTGGATTACTCCAACATCTCTGGTGCAATAAGCAGTTGGCACACAGGAGTCACAGCTGTGTTGTCAAGTCTGCATGTAGTGTTAGCTGCCAAACAACACGTTTAGTTTCTTAGTGGGTTGACGATTCAAGTCTCCCACTATCCTATATTGGATTCTGATAATCAGATTTAGCTGGCGACAACACTGCAGATGCGGTACGGCAGGAGTCTGCCTCCATAGTCATTAGGGTGAGGGATTGTGCACATCTCCTCTAACTGACCAACCAACACATATATCAGTGGAGAGATGACTGTGTGTTTAACACCTTTGTAGCTTTTTTGTTTCTTTGTCTGTGATCAATCAAGTTGTGTATCACGTTCACTTTCAGTGTTAGGTTTTAATAATTATTGCAATAAAAGTGAAGTATTAATCTGCACCTGGGCCAAGAAAGGTTCTATTGCCTATTTAGGCATCTGTAAATAAATTTGATAATTAACCTTACCCAGGTTAGGTCCTGTATTTATAGATTTCTCTGTAGGTGGGAGCTGCACAAGTTTTCTCACCCAGTAGTAAAGGGGATGGGATCAACAAGGAATGAACCCTCTCTCTCCAAGGGCCACAAGGGTTATGACATTGTTTTCTTCTCTGTATCATTTTAGTCTAACCAGAATTAGGACTTCCATTCTGGTTCATTTTGACTTTCGCAATGTTTTTTTTTAGCTCAATTCATAAACCTCCAATTGCATACACTTATAATGTAACCATTTTTGAAATTGGGATGAAAAGTTAAAATCCAGTGTATATAATATACCATACTGCTGTATTCGTGTTACTTCCTGACTTGTAGAAGACAGAAAATGTTATCTTTTCTTTGATGACTAATTATGTCTTCTCTGTTTCCCATTGAATGTATAAAAGTCACGTCAATGTTTTTTTTTCTTGATGAGAAAGATTCCAAAAGAAAATCCGTTACATTACCTAGAAGACCTTCATCAACTCCATTATGGGGCTAAACAGGACTTGGTATAAAGCTTTATCACCTCCTAATCAGGACTTTAGGCAACAAAAAGGAAGGAAAGCTTCCTTTCTTAAGCAAAAATACACATTAGGAGTAAGGACACTGGAGACACTACAAAGTGGTATTCTACACCCAAGCGGGAAATTAATATGTTGACAAGTACACAATTTTTACAACTTATCTGTCCTGTAGTTATATCTATCTCTGGCTTTTCCAAAATAATTGATGCCCTTTACAAGATACACAAAAGACACAAAACATTTCAGATACATAGGGGGGATTTAGCAAACCGGTGTAAAGGAAAACTGGCTTAGTTGGCCCCGCAACTAATCAGATTCCACCTTTGATTTTCCAAAGCAGCTCTGAAAAATGAAAGGTGGCATCTGATTGGTTACTATGGACAACTAAGCCACTTTTACTTTACAGCAGTTTTGCTAAATCTCCCCCATTGTCTGTAAGTCTGCGATGCACTTTCTTGGATTGGTTAATAAGTCTTAAGTTCAGGACTAAACAGGGGGCAGAGTATAAAGAATTTTACAGTTTGCCCCTTAAAATACCTCTCAATGGAAGTATATGCAAAGACAATCACTTTTGAAAATTACTTTGGAGTTGATTATTTTTCTATTTTTAGGTTAATTTAGGCCAAAAATATTGATCCCTGGAGTCACTGGAAATCTCAATTCTGGCAAAGGGATTCTACTATCTATAGTCCCTAAAGTAAAAAATAGCAAAAAAGTCTAACAGCTCTCTGTATAAATGCAGACTATTCTGGGTGTATCAATAGTAAAAGACACACACACAAACACAACCATACCTGAACTTAGAGAAGCCACTTATTTGCACAAGAGTCATTCGATTATTCAAGAAGTTGAAATACAACAGAATACCACTATATTCAGAATAACACATCGTAAATTTGGATTGCGGTAACCTCATGAATTTCTAGATATTATGCTTGGAGCTGTGATTGGTTAATTCCAATCATGTGGGGTTATCCCATGATTACTGTAAAAAAAAGAAAATCGGAAATCACTATAGTACAGGACACTCTCTATCTAACAAAACTAGAACAAGCCGTGCACAGTAACTCACACGGATGTCGTAATCTCCCCATTTATTGTTCACATTTGCTGTGCTCGATTTTTTCAGGCTGGAAGCTCAAGGGCAGGCCTTTTCTGCGGCAGGTCTCTCCCTCGAACTGTCACAGCTTCTCACAGTAGATAGGGCTGCGAGCAGCTTAAGGATGGAACTGAGCATGTGCCACCATGCTCATGCAGCTCAATAGGAGGATGTGAACATTACTATACAAATTGAACTCCAGGGGGTGCTATTATAATGAAATAAAGAGAATATATTCCAACTGGCTTATATTTGCAACAGAAAGTAAATTACAAAAAGTTATTTGTTTTTAATGCTGACATATTAACATAACATTTAATGCTGGAACAACCCCTTAAAGGGAACCTGTCATCAACTTTATGCTGACCGTACTGAGGGCAGTATAAAGTAGTGATAGAAATGCTGATTTCAGCAGTGTGTCAAACATCAGCTAAAAATAGGTGATTGCCGAGAACCAGCATCATAATCATTGCAGCCCAGGCCTTGAAAAGAGTCAAATCTACCTGAGAAGAGTCCTGGTTATCCATAATCTCCTGCTCTCTCACCCATCTGCTGATGATTGGCAGTTCTCTCCTAGAGAGAAAGGGAGAAAACTAGGTAGAAGACTGTCAGAAGTAGAAGACTGTCTGTCACTACGTTATACTGCCCTCAGTACGGTCAGCATAAAGTTGATTACATGTTCCCTTTAACCCCTTCAGGACGCAGGGCGTACCGGTACGCCCTTTTTCCCGAGTCCTTAAGGACTCAGGGCGTACCGGTACGTCCTAACTTTAAATCGAGATTCCGGCGCCGCAGGGGTTAATCGCAACGGGGTGCCGGCTGAAATCATTCAGCCGGCATCCCGTAACAACGCGGGGGGGGGGGGTCATTTGACCCCCCCGTATCGGCGATCGCAGAAGACCGCAGGTCAATTCAGACCTGCGGTTTTCTGCGTTTCCGGTCCATTCGGGTGTCCTGTGACCCGATGAACCGGAAAAACACTGTGATCGGTGGCGTGATTACACACCACCAATCACAGTGCGAAGATTTGCAGAGGCGGTGCTGGCCCTGGTGCTGAACACTGCTGTCCAGGGTGCTGATTGGTGCAGGGGAGAGAGGCGCGAGATTCAAACTTCCTGCGCTCCTCTCTCCCCTCCTCTTCCTGTTCTGCACAAGCACTCGGCAGCATTGTCCAGCACCAGCTCCTGTGTCCCCCTAATCGGCATCCATCACCCTCCTGCACCCATCGCCACCCAGGTAGGTTAGGGTCAGTGAGGGAGAGGCACCGTTAGGCAGGGAAAGAAGGGAAAAGTTAGTTAGGAAAAAAAAAAGCACTTTTATTCCAAACTTTCTTTGATCCATCTATCAGACCCCAGACCCCCCCCTGCCACTTGCCCCCCCATTGCCCCCACACACACGCACATATAATAAAGTTTTCCACACACCTACACGCACACACACCCATGGCCCGCCGGATGTTCTCGGCCGAGGAGGCATATGCCCAGATTGCCTCCGACTCTGAGAGCCCCAGTGAGGATGAGGATGACCCCACATTCCTTTTATTATCCGCATCCTCCTCATCATCATCGGATGACGATGAGCCACCAAGGCGGCGGAGACGCCGCCAGGCGGAGCCAGGGGCCCCGCACGCTAGGGATCCTGTGGCCCACCCTAGTACGAGCCGCCCTGGGGTTCGTACTGGTTTCCCGGCCCACCAAATAAGTTCACCGGAGCCCCCTGCCGATGAACTTAGCTGGTGTCCCCCAGTGGACTTTGAGCCTGAGATTCCGGATTTTGCTGGCAATCCTGGAATCCAGATTCCCACAGTGGGGTTTACTGAAATAGACTATTTTAGTTTTTTTTTCAGTAACCCACTGGTGAATCTGATGGTGCAGCAGACGAATCTGTACGCCCAACAGTTTGTCGCTCAAAACCCAGGCTCATTTTTGGCTAGACCCGGTGGCTGGACGCCGGTCAGTGCAGCCGAGATGAGGACATTTTGGGGCCTCGTGCTGCATATGGGTCTAGTCCAAAAACCCAGTGTCAGGCAATACTGGAGTGGGGACATCCTATACCAGACCCCACTGTACAGTATGGATAACAGTACAGTACGTGGATAACTTTTATACCAGCATTCCCCTGTTCAGGTCCCTTGCCGCCAGATCCACGTTCGCATTGTGGGACCGTGCGGAAAAATCAACGCGGCCTCCCTGCCTACCCCCTCCAGGTACCTATCCCCAGGGGTGAGACCCGTGCACTTACCAGTGGAAACCTGTTGCTGGTCAGGTATAAGGACAAGAGGGATGTCCTTATGCTGTCCACAATCCACGGTAACAGCACCACCCCAGTCTCTGTGCGAGGTACCACGGCAACGGTCCTCAAGCCCGATTGTATCGTCGACTACAATCGGTATATGGGAGGAGTTGATCTCTCTGATCAAGTCCTCAAGCCATATAACGCCATGCGCAAAACGCGAACATGGTACAAAAAAGTTGCGGTCTACTTGGTACAGGTTGCCATGTACAACTCTTTTGTACTATCCCGAAGCGCTGGCAGCACAGGGACATTCCTCCAATTCTATGAGGCAGTCCTCAAGGCCCTGATCTTTTCGGACCGGGAAAGAGCAGGCCGGAGTACCTCGGGAACTGGAGGCGCCCGGATCGTCCCTGGCCAACACTTTCCAGGTGTGGTCCCCCATACTGGAAAGAAGGGACGAACCCCAAAAAAGTGCAGAGTGTGTCGCAGGAGGGGGATACGGAAGGACACCACCACTCAGTGCGACACGTGCCCCGATCATCCGGGCCTCTGCGTTATCGATTGCTTCAGGGAGTATCACACTTCCATGGAGTACAAAATTTTTATAATCCCCAACAGTTCACATAAAACACTATGGTTCTCAGACTTTGGAGACACGGAAACAATTTTTTTTCCCCAATAAAATATTAGTTTTAGTGCAGGCATCCTCAAACTGCGGCCCTCCAGATGTTGTAAAACTATAACTCCCAGCATGCCCAGACAACCTACAGCCATCAGCAGGGCATGGTGGGAATTGTAGTTTTACAACATCTGGAGGGCCGCAGTTTTAGGATGCCTGCTTAGTGTCTCCAAAGTCTGAGAGCCATACATATTGGGCATCGTCGCGTGCGTAAAATTCGTCGCTATAAAATAACTTTTGACCAAACGCCTCAGATGAACGGTGTTAAAAATATAAAATAAAAACTGTGCCAAAACACCAATTTTTGGGCAAAATTTCCATTTGAATCCTTTTTGCCGGTAATAAAGCAAGGGTTAACAGCCAAACAAAACTCTATATTTATGGCCCTGATTCTGTAGTTTGGAGAAACACCCCATATGTGGTCGTAAATGGCTATATAGCCGCACGGCAGGGCATAGAATGAAGGGAACGCCATACGGTTTCTGGAAGGCAGATTTTGATGGACAGTTTTTTTTTGGACACCATGTCCCATTAGAAGCCCCCCTGATGTAGCCTAGACTAGAAACTCCAAAAAAGTGACCCCATCTAAGAAACTACACCCCTCAAGGTATTCAAAAGTTACTTTACAAACTATGTTAACCCTTTAGGTGTTCCGCAAAACTAAATAGCGAATGTAGAAACAATTTTAGAATTTTTTTGTTACATTGCCTCAAAAAAGAGTAATATAGAGCAACCAAAAATCATATTTACCCCTAAAATAGTCCCAAAACAACAACCACCTTATCCCGTAGTTTCCTAGATGGGGTCACTTTTATGGAGTTTCTACTCTAGGGGTGCATCAGGGGGCTTGAAAGGGTACATGGTGTAAATAAACCAAAATCTGCCTTCCAAAAACCATATGACGTTCCTCTTCTTCTATGTCCTGCCGTTTGGCCAAATAGTAGTTTACGACCACATATGGGGTGTTTCTGCAAACTACAGAATCAGGGCAACCCATTTTGAGTTTTGTTTGGCTGTTAACCCATTTTTTCCAGTAATAAAGTAAGGGTTAAAATGGAAAATTTTCAAAAAAATAGAAATTTCAAAATTGTTTCTCCATCTGCCATTAACTTTTGTGGAACACCTAAAGGGTTAACAAAGTTTGTAAACCCAGTTTTGAATACCTTGAGGGGTGTACTTTCTTAGATGGAGTCACTTTTTTGAAATTTCTATTCAAGGGGTGCAACAGGGGGCTTCAAATGAGACATGGTATAAACAAAACCAGTCCTGCAAAATCTGCCTTCCAAAACCCATATGGTGTTCCCCTCCTTCTATGTGCTCCTGTTCGGCCAAACAGTAGTTTACGACCACATATGGGGTGTTTTTGCAAACTACAGAATCAGGGCAATCCATTTTGAGTTTTGTTTGGCAGTTTACCCTTGTTTTACTCCTGGAAAAAATGTATTATATTGGAAAAATTTCCAAAAAATAGAAATTTCGAAATTGTTTCTCCATCTGCCATTAACTCTTGTGGAACACCTAAAGGGTTAACAAAGTTTGTAAACCCAGTTTTGAATACCTTGAGGGGTGTACTTTCTTAGATGGAGTCACTTTTTTGAAATTTCTATTTTAGGGGTGCAACGGGGGGCTTCAAATGGGACATGGTAGAAACAAAACCAGTCCTGCAAAATCTGCCTTCCAAAACCCATATGCTGTTCCCCTCCTTCTATGTGCTCCTGTTCGGCCAAACAGTAGTTTACGACCACATATGGGGTGTTTCTGCAAACTACAGAATCAGGGCAACCCATTTAGTGTTTTGTTTGGCAGTTAACCCTTGTTTTACTCCTGGAAAAAATAGATTATATTGGAAAAGTTTCCAAAAAATAGAAATTTTGAAATTGTTTCTCAATCTGCCATTAACTCTTGTGGAAGACCTAAAGGGTTAATAAAGTTTGAAAAAACTGTTTTGAATACCTTGAGGGGTGTAGTTTCTAGAATGGGGTCATTTTTGGGAGGTTTCTATTATCTAAGCCTCACAATATGACTTCAAACCTGAACTGGTCCATAAAAAGTGGGATTTTGAAGATTTCTGAAAAATTTCAAAATTTGCTTCTAAACTTCTAAGCCTTGTAACATCCCCAAAAAATAAAATATCATTCCCAAAATGCTACAAACATGAAGTAGACATATGGGGAATGTAAAGTCATCACAATTTTTGGGGGTATTACTATTTATTACAGAAGTATAGAAACTGAAACTTTGAAATTTGCTAATTTTTCAAAAAATTTGGTAAAAATTTTATTTTTTTATGCAAAAATTTTTAATTTTTTGACCCAATTTTAGCAGTGTCATGAGGTACAATATGTGACGAAAAAACAATCTCAGAACGGCCTGGGTAAGTCAAAGCGTTTTAAAGTTATGAGCACTTAAAGTGACACTGGTCAGATTTGCATAAAATGGCCAAGTCCTTAAGGTGAAATAGGGCTGAGTCCTTAAGGGGTTAAGCAGCTTAATTGAAGTCTTCCTGTTCTCTAGTTTTTTTTATCAAGTGGGGCTTGATAACACACTTTCTAGGGTTTATCTAATAACCTGGAACCTGGTTATTTCTTTCACAAAGCACAGCTTATATAGTGAATGCTCTCATAATAAACTTTTACTGGTATTGTACCGCTTTTGTTGAACATATGTATATTTTTATGTGAGATTTGAAATTTATTTTTGTTATGTAGAATAAAAGTTGAAGTTTGTAAATCAGATTTGTTATGGCATTAAATGGATGCACATACATCAGAGTAGAATTTAACTAAGGCCATGCCCCCGAAGAAGCTTCTAAGGACGAAACTGGAGTGAGGACTTGTGTAAGTCTTAACATTATTGTGTTCTATAAGAAGCCTTTTTACTAAGATGTCTTGAAAGTACCATAACATATGTATCTTGCTAGGGACTGGAGTGCTGCCATATTTTACCATTGGGGACTTTCTTGTCTTTTTCACCGATACAGGAATTCTGGAGGGCACATGAATTTATGTGATGCCATCTTCCATAACAACCATGATCCATAAATGCAACCTGTTCTGAATAAGTTTCGCCTTTTTAAATGACCTACCAACCCTTGTTCAAGTTCCTGTACGCTTGTGCTCATCTCTTTTATTATCATCCCTACTGATAAAATTACTTGTATGTATCCAATTCAATTTAAATTAGAGATATGCATGTTCTTGATACCCGTGGAGAGAACTCTCAAGAGATATTTTCTTGGGGTCTAGAATATTCCCTGACATGGAGTACATAATCTAAGTCTCTGCTTTTATGACAAAATGACAGCCCCTGTAGTAGCACGCATTGAAATTATTTTCAAGCATGCCAGAGTGAGAGCTGTTCTTACTTGTGGAATCTCTAATCTGGTTTATAGAAGGGGGTCCTGGGTGGGCAGCCCAATGTATTACATCCATAGAAACTAACAAAGCATATGGACAGTGTTCATCATAACGGTACATGGACCATTGTAGAGACTAAGTACTTATACAGTTGATGTGCCCCTTAGCTCAGATAGAATTTAATGTGGTAATATAGACCATTCCTGCTCCAGATGACTGCATATACAATATGTTGTGAACTGCCTGAGGCCATTTATTGACCCTTCTTTCTACGATGTTTTAAAATGACCTTTCTGCGTGTACTATATTGGACTAACTATCTAATATAAGGTGAATTTTACAAATTACGTATGTCTAAGGCTCTGTTCAAATTAGTCACCCAACAGATACTAACAATGTGTGAAAGACCCCATTGACTTACCATGGGATTCATCACTTTGACAGGAAGGATAGCGATGCATACTGCACTTCTGTCCCGAGAAGGGGAATAGGGAAGGTGCAAACTGACTCCACCCACTCCTTTGTCCCTGCCTACTTGCGCTTACCCGTCCTAGGCAATGGCGCAACTCGGTGGCGATCCCTAACCTGCGTAAGTGCGGAGGGACAAACAAAGAGAGATGGAACTAGCAAGGTCAAAACCAGGAAGTCAAGGCGGTACCAGGGAAAAAGCAGAATCAGCGTCAATGTACAATATGAGAGTCAATAACCAGGAGAAACAAGTAGGACACAGGGAGCAAGCGAGGATAAGACAAAGTCAAGCAGAAGTCAAATACCAGGAGATGCAAAGTACAAAAGGAGCAAGCAAGAGACGAAGTCAAGTAACAAGCCGAGATACAAAGTAAATTGCCAACGGAGTATACACACGGTATAGGACTTTAATCACAGGCAACCTGTGGCCAGCAGGCTGCCTGTTAAATAGGGGAGAGAGGGAGTCATGTGACGTGGCCAGCATCACATGACTCATACCCCTGCATCCTGCTGAGCGCCGAGTGCCCAGTTCGGCGCTCAGACTTTTCGCCGAACTTACAGGAGCGGAGGACGCCGACCATGCTAAGGAGGCGTGCGTGGCCAGGTCCTCCTTGCCCCCGTTGCCCTGAAGACGAGGACGCAGCGCATGTCCTTGCTCCGAAGTTATCGCAGGGCTCCGGTGGCACCGAAGGGAAGGAGTGCGAAGCCAGTGCCCTGTGACAACTTCCTGTTCAACATGATGGAATCTGCAACAGAGACTTCTAATGGAGCCTCCCACGCAGACGTCAACACACCCTAAGGCCACTTTCACATGGTCAGTATTTTGTACCAATATTTGTAAGTCAAAACCAGGAGTGAAATCTACTTAAAAATGGTACAAAATTGTACGATGGAAAGATTTATGTCTCCTCTGTGTTTTGGACCCACATTTGGCTTACAAATACTGAAGCAAAAGGGCTCATTCAGATCACCGTATTTATGTGCCCGCAAAATTGTGGAACGGATGCGGACCCATTCCGTTCAATAGGGCCGCAAAAAATGCAGACAGCACACCGTGTACTGTCTGCATCCACACTTCCGTTCCGCAGCCCCATAGTTGCAGACAAGAATATACATTTCTATCATAGGGTTGCCCATGTACGTTCTGTAAACTGTGGAACCCACATGGCTGGTATCCGTGTTTTGCATATCCGCAATTTGCAGACTGTAAAACACCTATAGTCATCTGAATGAGCACAAACACTGACCAAATAGTCACTGTATGAGTGGCTTTAGACCCTATACTTAAGATTTAAAAGAAGTTTTCTTTTAGTTTTGGTTCCTGTCACTCTATGTCCATCAATAGTAGCCTATGGTCTATTTCTATATATACAGTTGACTCACATTATTATGACCACTTCTTACTTTTGACATCAGCAGCTTGTAGCTCATGAAGGAAGCCCTCCCAAGCCCTCTCCAGTGCCACTGCCTGGGTATGTATCATCTGATGCTCTCAGCAGTAATTAATGTGGGGAGAATTAGGTACTTATGTATCTGGCTATTAGCCGCAGATGCCCTCCTGCATTCAATTGTATCGCTGTCCTCAGGACGGTGATACAGTTGGATAGTGCAGCTGGGCTTGGGAGCCCATGTCTCTTTGCCCCTCTGTTCATCCTCATAGGCCACAGGCCACTATATGAGGCTGTGTACAAATGGTGCAGGGATACAGGCGTCTCAGGC
Source organism: Bufo gargarizans (assembly GCF_014858855.1). NCBI lineage: Eukaryota > Metazoa > Chordata > Amphibia > Anura > Bufonidae > Bufo > Bufo gargarizans. The sequence continues at coordinate 102,722,525 of NC_058085.1, forward strand.
CGCAGTCTAGAAGAGGCCTGTTGCCTACACCTGAGGCAGTGACTTGGAACAGATCTCGGGTATTTTCTTTTTTTCTTTTTTCCTTGGCCATTTGGGGAGCATACTACTGGGGCACTATAGGGGTCATTACTAGGCAAAGTCCATGCAGCATGCTGAAAGTAGGGCTGAATTGGTTCTGTGGTTGCATCTCACCACCTAAACCTCCTGTTCCATATCTTAATTCAAGACAATTGGAGGAGGAACACAGAACATGACAGCTATTGAGGCCACCACAGAAGGATAGCTTCTGGGGTAGTGTGTTGCACTATGGTATTACTGACCTCTATTTCTGTTGGCCCCATCTACTTATGCTGGCGCTGCCTACTTGAGTTGCCCCACCCTCTGTCAATTTGGATGTGCCTAGAATGGGGTAGCATGGTGGCTCAGTGGTTGACACTGTTGCCTTGCAATATGGAGTTTGTATGTTCTCCCTGTGTTTGTGTAGGTTTTCTCCCACACTCCGAAAGACATAATGATAGGAAACTTAGATTGTGAGCCCCATTGGGGACAGCCCGATGGTAATGTCTGTGAAGTGCTGCTAAATATAGTAGTGCTGTATAAGTGCATAAAAGATGGAACCACTTTTAGTTTAATTTCCAGGGCCACTTTTAAGTTCCCAGTCCAATCCTGGGCAGCATTATGGTCTGGGGAATATTTTTGTGGCATTTTCTGGGCCCACTAATCAATGTGGGAGGCATGTGATGACGTCACTGCGTCCGACCAGTGAGGTGACGTGGTGAGGTCTCACGTCACCGTGTGCAAGATTTTGAGCGGATTCTTCAATCAGGAAAAATAAATTTGTTACCACAAGGTCCTGAAGAAATTTGGTTTTGTGGAGAATCTACTTTTTCCTAAAATTCGGATCGAAGTCAATTCGTTTGACTTGGATTCTCTTATTTCTATTCTGGATATTAGCCGGTGGTCATAATAATGTGACTCGGCTGTGTACTTTTTCAAAGTTTATACTTGTTCTTCAAGCAAAATTAAAAGGAAAACAAAGAGAATTAGGACAAATGACTCTCAGGCAACAATTTAGATCAAACAATTTAATTAGAGGAAGGGCTGCACGATGTCAGGAAAATGCAGAGCGGATCTGGAAAGGGAGAGGACAGAGGAAACATCTTCATGTAATCTCAGTCTGTTATCAGATTACTGAGTTTTAAAACATCCGTACAAATAGCTTCTTTAATGAAATATTAAAATCCTTCTTGCTGTTAGGAAATGTATTTGTTTGCAATGTAATAGTGTTGTGTAGCCTAGTAACGATGTCAGTCACGCACAGTGTTTACCTGGGCACCAAAAGGTAACATCATCCCAATGAAATCTGTGTCGGGAGAGATAATTAATAGACATAGTAACTAATACTAACGAGTAGATAATCCGGCAGATTATACACAATACACAATGAACATTGCTGCAAACTCTAATTTTAGACAATCTGCCCTGTCTAAAGGTGCAGCAGATCACCCGATGAACGAGTGAAACGCTTGTTCATTGGGTGAAACTGTCGTTCGGGTAAGCACCTTAATTATCATTTTTGGCAGCAGATCTTGCTGTCTAAACAGCAATCTGCCGCCCTGAAACAATGCAGCTGTATGTGGACAGCGATCAAAATAACCGCCGCTCGTCCTCATACTGTGGAGGTGATGGCTGCATGTAAATTGAGCGAGCAGCTGACTGTCGGGAAGGAGTGCCTGCATATCTGCCTGTCTAAATCCACCTTTACACTAGACACAGCTCCATCAAGTCCCATCTGTAAACCAGCTGTGTTGACTTGGAGGAAAGCAAAACCCCCTTTAAGATGGACCCCAATTATTTTATATTAAGAGAAAATATTCCTTCCCTGGGTCCAATTAAGGCAATCAAAATAAATCCCTGGATAAACGTCCCTTCTCCAGAAATCTAGTGCCCATAGCATGTGAAATTTTTACTTTAAAGGAAGGCATCCGGGATTCTCTGAGCTTGTGCAGTGGCTCAATGTCCCATCTCCAGAAATCTAGTACCTATAACTTGTGATATTGTTAAAGGGGTTGTCCCCAAAAAGCCAAAGTGCCCCAGACAATAGCCCAAACCATGAAGTATTTATATCATGTGAAATGTACCGGCTATATGTCATTTTTCCAACCTGTTCACCATGGCACACTTCCCTGGAGGAGCTTCCTCAGTCCGGCTGTGTGGGCGGAGCAGCTGTAAAGTGAAAGTAAAAATCCCAGCATGCACTGCAGCAAGTATCTTCAGAGGAGCAGTCACATGACATCCCCGCCCACCTGTGTTCCCGTGGAGACAAGAGCCCCTCCGACATTATCAATAGTCATCAGTGAATAACTACAGACATAGTAATAGGAAGAACGCCCCAGTCCCATCAGTAAAGAGAGGTCACTACCCGTCCCACACAGGAATGTGACGCTGATGTATCACACATTTGTTGCTGGGGGAGTTACCCTGTTCATAAACTTGCTGTGGGGCCTAGCAATTTCTAGCTGTGCCACTGGATGTAAGCCATGAATAGAAGGGGAGATTTATCATTTCCCTTTGTTTTTCTGAAATGTGGCGTTAAAAAGTTGCAAACTATGTGTTTGCGACTTTTTAACAGTGCCTTAAAAAAAAGGGGGGGGCGTGACAATGGCCAGGAGGGGGCGTGGTGAGAGCAGGACAGGAGGGGGCGTGGTGAGAGCAGGACTGAGGGGGCGTGGTGAGAGCAGGACGGGAGGGGGCGTGGTGAGAGCAGGGCGGGAGGGGGCGTGGTGAGAGCAGGACAGGAGGGGGCGTGGTGAGAGCAGGACTGAGGGGGCGTGGTGAGAGCAGGACTGAGGGGGCATGGTGAGAGCAGGACGGGAGGGGGCGTGGTGAGAGCAGGACGGGAGGGGGCGTGGTGAGAGCAGGACAGGAGGGGGCGTGGCTGCCAATAGCAGGAAAACCAGACAGATCTGCTTAAGAAGATATATTAGTAAGTGTAATATCTACCTACTTTCTTTACAGTTGTAACAAGTGCTAACAAAGTGGCCAACCCCTATAATCTTTCAAGAAAAGCATCCAGGCCATTCTAGAACTTGTGCAATGAATCTACCATCACAACATCTTGTGGCAGAGATTTCCAAAGTCTCTGACAGTAAAGAATCCTTGTCTATGATGATAGGGAAAGTTCTCTTCTCTAGATGTAGAGCCCACGTGTCATGGTAAAGATAGTTTAAAAAAATTTGATTTGGACACTTCGCTAAATTTTTCCCAAAAAATTGCTTAGTTCCGAATGAATTTGTCAGGAGGCGTGTTAAATCAGCTATATCCCGGTCTGCAGGGAGAGTGTACATCATGGTGTAGATCACTATGTATTGCAGCAACATGCATAGCATGTGACAGTGTGACAGGCAGGGGACATACAGTATATGGATGAATACATCAGCGTGCGTCACTATTAGGCTCAGTTCACACTTCACTTATTTGGCCAGTTACAGGTCCAAAGCACAGAACAGTTGCAGATCTTTCCATGAAACGTTATCTGCAAGTAGGATTGGCTCCTGATTTTGGCTCTCCATACAGCAACTGCTGGGATTAACTGAAGTGTGAAGCCTTACAGGTCAATGATTGCATGCAGTGCTGTGGTCCAAGATTCTACTATAGAGTGAAAAAGAGGTCTCATTTTACACCGTCTACTGTTTCCACATACATTGTTATAAATAATAATGATACTGCGCTCTGGGACTATAGGTGCTTTAATATTTAATGGGGGAATGGCACAGTGGAGGCTTATGTTATTTGCAATGTGGCACATAGATATACACCACTCCACAAGTATCTCTCTAGCCTGAACAGTGTACCTGTAATGTAGACTTCTGTTCAATGCTCTGATGCTAGATGCGGTGGTGCGCCTTCCTAGAGTCAGGGATTGGCGATTATACTGATGTCGATCACCGAATCACCGATGCTGGAGTCCGGGATGTAAACCAGTCAATGTTCCGTATAGTTTGGCGTGCTGCTTCGAGCCCCGGCCGGTGGCGCGATGCTGAAGCAGGTAGGAGTTGGACAAAGTTTTGCGCTCACTAGGAGCAGCGAGTGACGTCACTACCGCGGTCGTCAGTGACCACAGGTGCCAAGGGTGTCTTCTCCAACGCGTTTCGAACAGACGCTGTTCTTCATCAGGGAGAGCAACCTTAATACAAAGTACTCTGTTTCCACATACAGTTGCAAGAAAAAGTATGTGAACCCTTTGGAATGATATGGATTTCTGCACAAATTGGTCATAAAATGTGATCTGATCTTCATCTAAGTCACAACAATAGACAATCACAGTCTGCTTAAACTAATAACACACAAAGAATTAAATGTTACCATGTTATTATTGAACACACCATGTAAACATTCACAGTGCAGGTGGGAAAAGTATGTGAACCCTTGGATTTAATAACTGGTTGAACCTCCTTTGGCAGCAATAACTTCAACCAAACGTTTCCTGTAGTTGCAGATCAGACGTGCACAATGGTCAGGAGTAATTCTTGACCATTCCTCTTTACAGAACTGTTTCAGTTCAGCAATATTCTTGGGATGTCTGGTGTGAATGGCTTTCTGAAGGTCATGCCACAGCATCTCAATCGGGTTGCGGTCAGGACTCTGACTGGGTCACTCCAGAAGGCGTATTTTCTTCTGTTTAAGCCATTCTGTTGTTGATTTACTTCTATGCTTTGGGTCGTTGTCCTGTTGCGACACCCATCTTCTGTTGAGCTTCAGCTGGTGGACAGATGGCCTTAAGGGAACCTGTCACCAGTTTTATGTTGTCCTAACTAAGGGCAACATAAATAAGTGACTAATTCGCTTAGCAAAATGCTGGCTCACTTTCTTTAATTGACCCAGTCAATCTGCCAACATCTTGTATTGAAAAGCTCCAGCTGATAATGATGAGTCATGAATATTCATGAGCTCCTGACTCTCCCGGCCTACCTGCTGCTGATTGACAGTTTTTTTCCATATGAATCAGCAGCAGGTGGGCAGGGGAGTGGCTATAGCTCTGAATTAAATATACGCTGGACTCAATGACATCACGCTGGACTCAAATCATCTCATTAGCATGCGGCATGCGGCATCTTTGTGTGTATATTATGAGGTAACCATCTGTCACACCAGTAAGTGAATACATCTAAGGCACTTTTTAGTAGTTAATGATTGTATATAATTAGTTAGATTATAATCAAATATCCACATGACAGGTTCCCTTTAAGTCCTCCTGCAAAATGTCTTGATACATTTGGGAATTCATTTTTCCTTCTATGATAGCAATCTGTCCAGGCCCTGATGCAGCAAAGCAGCCCCAAACCATGATGCCCCCACCACCATACTTCACAGTTGGGATGAGCTTTTGATGTTGGTGTGCTGTGCCTCTTTTCTCCACACATAGTGTTGTGTGTTTCTCAACTTTGGTTTTATCTGTCCACAGAATATTTTGCCAGTACTGCTGTGGAACATCCAGGTGCTCTTGTGCAAACTGTAAACGTGCAGCAATGTTTTTTTTGGACAGCAGTTGCTTCCTCTGTGGAATCCTCCCATGAAATCCATTCTTGTTTAGTGTTTTACGTATCGTAGCTTCGCTAACAGGGATGTTAGCATATGCCAGAGACTTTTGTAAGTCTTTAGCTGACACTCTAGGATTCTTCTTCACCTCATTGATCAGTCTGCGCTGTGCTCTTGCACTTATCTTTACAGGACGGCTACTCCTAGGGAGAGTAGCAGCAGTGCTGAACTTTCTCCATTTATAGACAATTTGTCTTACCATGTATTGATGAACAGCAAGGCGTTTGGAGATACTTTTATAACCCTTTCCAGCTTTATGCAAGTCAACAATTCTTAATCGCAGGTCTTCTGAGAGCTCTTTTGTGCAAGGCATCATTGACATCAGGCAATGCTTCTTGTGAAAAGCAAACCCAGAACTGGTGTGTGTTTTTTATAGGGCAGGGCAGCTGTAACCAACACCTCCAATCTCATCTAATTGATTGGACTCCAGTTGGCTGACACCTCACTCCAATTAGCTCTTGGAGATGTCATTAGTCTAGGGGTTCACATACTTTTTCCACCTGCACTGTGAATGTTTACATTGTGTGTTCAATAAAAACATGGTAACATTTAATTCTTTGTGTGTTATTAGTTTAAGCAGACTGATTGTCTATGTTGTGACTTAGATGAAGATCAGATCACATTTTATGACCAATTTGTGCAGAAATCCATATAATTCCAAAGAGTCAGATTGCTAGTTAACCTGTTAGCTACTGATTCTACTAACTTGTGAAACAGCGGTCTTACTTCAATGTTTGTGGGGTGCCCATGTTAATTAATAGATAATAGAGAAGTCTCATTTTACACCGTCTGCGGTGTACCATCATGTTCTGTATGGCTGCTGCTGCAGCCAAAATCCTGTCACTTATGCCATTTTGCATTACGTTTTGTACTGCTGCTGCTTGCATCATGCCACTAATGCCACTTGCCAACCATCACGTTCCATCTCGTAACACTGTGTGTGTTTAAACATCACCTGTCCTCGATAAGTGACAATTTTAGGAAGCTTTGGAATATGAAAAACATGAGACATGTTCCGGCGCGGTGTGTTTTAAACATGCTGTATGTTAACACCATTAAATGTTCTTTTACCTATAGCTATGTATGTTCAGTGTCACTACAACATTATTTACTGTCATTGCATCCAGAGCTTGGGGAAGGTGGAGGGGAAAAAATGCAAAAAACATAAATGAAGAGAGATAACAAATTATCAGTCCTAGGAAGGGGGCATTGCTAGGGTCTCAAAAGATCCGGGGCACAAGCCCCAATAAATATGTTTCCCCCGCACTTTGATGTACTTGCTATACAGCAGCACTTACCTGTCACATCCAGGGCCACCAGGTGACGTCTCCTCTCTGTCATCATCTTCTCTGTAGATCTTCTCTCTCATCATCTTCTCCACCCGGTCTGGACAACTTCTCTCAGCCGCCTCGTCTCTGCAGAGTGTGACACACAGACATCTTAGCTTCCTAACATTCTATCATTATCCCCCAACTGGAGTCCCCACAGTGTTATCCTGCTGCTTGCTGTGCCCCCACCCCCCCAGGGGTGTAGCTATAGGGGGTGCAGAGGTAGCAGTTGCTACCAGGCCAGGAGCCTGAATGGGCCCATAGACACTTGTGCCGCATAAGAAGACACACAAAGCACTGAGGGAAGGGGGGCCCAAGCTGAACTCTTGCACCGGGCCCCAATACCCCCAAATACTATCCTGAAGAAACATTACTGCCCCCCATAGTAATAGTGCTCCTCATTGTCCCACCAATAGTAATTCCCTTCTAGAATGCCCTCATTAGTAACACTGCCCCAACCGTGATAATGCTCCTCAACAATGCCCCCATTATTAGAAGAGCCCTCCCATATTAATAATACCCTCACAGAGTCCCCAGTAGAAATAAGGCCCCCTATTGTTCTCCCAGTGGTAATAAGGCCCCCATAGTGCGCTTAGTAGAAATAAGGCAGATCTATAAGACCCTCCTATAGAGCCCCCAGTAGTAATAAAACCGCCTATAATGTCCCCTGGATCTGCAGTGCCCCCTGCAGTTATACTCCTCCCTCCACCATACAGTCCCATGTAAATAACATCACCTCCTCCCCAGCCACCTCCAACGCACAATCCCATGTAAACATCACCCCTTAAGGCTACTTTCACACTTGTGTCCGTGCGGATTTGTCCTGTACTTGTACAGGACGGATCCGCACCGATATAATACAAACCAATGCATCCGTTCAGGACTGATTCGTTTGTATTAGATTTGAATTTCTAAGTCCCAATACGGATCCGTCCTGACTTACATTAAAAGTCAATGGGGGACGGATCCGTTTACAATTGCACCATTTTGTGTCAATGCAAAGGGACCCTTCTTATTGACTTACATTGTAAGTCAGGACGGATCCGTTTAGCTCCGCAAGGCCATGCGGACACAAAAACGCTGCTTGCAGCATTTTGGGGTCCGCCTCCAAAACAGAACGGGGGGCCGTACGGAGCTGAACAAATGCATTCTGAATGGATCCGCATCCATTCAGAATGCATTGGGATTAAACTGATGCATTTGGGGCTGCTTGTGAGAGCCTTGAAACGGATCTCACAAGCGGATCCCCAAAGGCAAGTGTGAACGTAGCCTAAACATTAATTCCCATGTACATAAACGTCATTCTCCCCCACCATCCACTTTCCACATACAGTCCCATGTAAATAACATCTCTCCCTCCCCCAGCCACCTCAAGCACACAGTTCCATGTCAATAACATCCCTCCCTTCAGCCCTAACATACATCCCAGTTAAATAACTACAACTCCCAGCATTGCTCTGCCTCTCCCTTCACTTACCTTTTCTCATGTACAGACATCACCATTAGGCTCCTTCTCCTCTTCATTCCGGTCCAATCCTGCACTGGTCACATGATGGTGACATCATCCAGGTCATCCTATCACAGCCTGTTTTGCTGATCACATGACCTGTGATGTCACCACAGGTCCTTCATCTCTTTTCAGTGTATTAGATTCAATTGTATTGCAGTTCTGTGTCCGGCAATACAGTTCTATCTAGCAGGCAGGCAGGACATTCGGGGCATGGGACAAAACATCCGGGGCCCAGGCCCCGAATGTTTTAACCTAGCAACGCCCCTGGTCCTAGGAAACTATATTGGGGGTTATATACCAACTTTCAGGGCAATTGGATCAACTTTCGATTTGTCCCAAATCGATTCGGGTCCAAATCAAACTTTTCCAAAAATTTGGCAACCGGACCCAAAACGAATCTCTACTGGTTCGCTCATCGCTATTCTATGGCATTTTTTTTAAGTGAGCAAAATAATGCCAGAGCACACTTCTGTGAGCAGGGGTCCTCAAGCAGTTGTATGAATTTGAAAAACATGGTTGCTCTCCGGAAAATAACAAATCTCGTATTTTGTGTTTGGTTCTGTGACTGCATTCAAGTGAACGAGGCTGAGCTGCAATATCAGACACAGCCCATGACCAATATGGCACTGTCTCCTATTTAACCCCTTTAAGATCAGGCTGTAGATACGTAGCAATCGTATGCTGTACATATTATGGGTATGAACCTTCAGGACAACAACTTTCAGCAGCAACAACTCCAGCTGTCTTTTTGAGGAGTCTGGTTGGGACATTATGTTCTGACAGCATAGTAGAGACGGGGAGTGACCATTACACCTAGTAATTTTAGCAATTTAGCTCAATAATACCTACCAGGGTGGCCCTGAGTAAAATCCATCCTAACTTTTCCTATTTGTAGAACATTTCATATTGTAGTGTAATGCTATAATGCTATGGATAATAGAAATTTTCATCTTAATAACATTTGTATAGTCATTATATTTTAATGTCAGAATGTGATGATTGTACAGAAATGGGTGACACTGCATAGGTGCAGATCATCTCTACCTTCAGAAGCACCATCGCTAATCGCTTTTGCAGAAGGTTTCATTTCCTGTGTTAGCCAGTCAACGACCATCATTTTAGAGGTTTTGGAGCAGCTGTGGTGTATATTATACAGCTGTAGATGCTGTATACCATTCATAAATACTGTAAATTTTTTTTTTTTTTAAATAGAGCATTTCATGTCAATCAATTCAATATATGATGCACAGGATGCTCTTCAAAAAGAGGTTCGGCAACAGGACAACTGTTGTGAGGACTAATTATATTGTATTGTATTGTATTGTATGGCAAGGACTAATATACCCCATTCTATAAATTATTAAAACATGCCTCCAGGTACAACTACATTTTAACATGTTGGTTTAGTAATAGATGTGTTTGGTAATAATCTGTGATGGACAACCTCACTGCAGGCTAAGTGGTCAGGGTCTATCTCTTAGGCAGTGATGGTCAGTTCGCAGTGTTCACCAGCGAACACATGCGGGCTGCCATCTTTAGTAAGGTAGACTCACCCGTCCGGCGATGCACAGGTAAGCCCTGTGCCGGGAGCCGGTCTGAAATCAAATGCAGTCACCGGGAGCAGGCAGTTCCGAGAACAGCCGCCGGGGACCTTCATCGGGCTGTTCTCGGAACTGCTTGCTCCCGGTGACTGCATTTGATTTCAGACTGGCTCCCGGCACAGGCACAGGTAAGGGCTTACCTGTGCATCGCTGGACGGGTGAGTCTACCTTACTAAAGATGGCAGCCCGCATGTATTCGCTGGTGAACACTGCGAACTGACCATCACTGCTCTTAGGCACCCATTATGGCTTGAAAGTCTCAGATGCTCAGCTCTTAGCTGGGACTGTAGGTGCCCATACGCTGATTACATTAGCTTTCTCTCCTGACTCCCCCATACACCTTCACATTCTGTGCGAATGTGCAATCATGTGTTTTCAATTGGGAGGGAGGAGAAAGTACTACCTATTATCTTCACAGAGAACAAAAGGACCTGGTGAAAAAAATCTGATCCTTCACTTCCCTGACATCATCTGACAGTGGAGAGTTGGATGCTCCCCCTATACGTTTGCTGCCAGTTCCACAGAAAATACAGTATGCTAATGCATAGCTACCAACTTTTTGGACAGTCAACGAGGGACACTTATTGTCCATTGTATGAGAGATCCACAAATTTTAAGGTCCAAATTGTACTAAATGATGACATAAGTTGAGGCCTAAGAAACAGAAAGCTAACATTTTCTGGGACAATTTAGTATGTTTATTAATGCACATTTATTTCCCAGGTGGCAAAATTAGAGACTGTCCCTCTAAAAAGAAGGGCACTTGGGTAAAATGCCAGTTCCACAGAAAATACAGTACGCTAATACATGTCTGTAACAAACCAGCGGGTGAGCAACAGTGGGTAAGCACACGCTGGTTCGTTACAGTACAGTATGTAAAACCGTAACCATACTGTTCCTTGCCATGCCTTGAAATTCAGTGTTTTTGTTCTTGGATCTGTGTTCCATGATCTGTTTTCCATGCCTCAGATCTGTGGTTCTCAGTGTATTCCGTTGCTCCTGGTTACGTCTCTGTTTCTGCCCATTTGTATGGTTATGCCTGGATTTACAATGTCTACCAACTTTTTGGACAGTAAACGAGGGACACTTATTGTCCATTGTGAGAGATCCACAAATATGCACATTTTAAAGTCCAAATTGCACTAAATCTAATATATAAAGCTGAGTGGATGTGTGTGTGTATGTATGTATGTCCACTAAAGGAATCCGCACCATCACATTTACAATCATGAAATTTAGTACACAGGTACATCAGGTGTCCGGGAGGGTTTTAGACTGGGTCTCATTTCTCTAGCACTTACCGTTCCTGAGATATAAAAAAAAAAAAAATCATTAGCCAATAGAAGCCTGGTCACATGACCCTCATCAGCCAATAGAAGCTCGCAGGCCCTAAGTCTCCACATACACACAGTTTTAAACCAGGTCATTTTTCTTCACTGCTGTGGGTCAGCTTTAAAGGGGCAGGGCGCTGTGGATGACACTGTTAAGGGAACTGAGTGCTGTGGAGTTCACAGTTCAGGGGCAGGTAGGGTGGCCATTCAGGCCACCCTCAAAAGATGGACTTAAAAACCACATCCCCTGTCCCTCTAATATACTCCCTCAACCTGGTTAGGCCACGCCCACCCAACTATTCAATCGGCAGGAATTGAAAAATGAAGGTAAAAATCAACTTCTGTCGGCTGAAGGGGTGGGAGTGAGGGTGACTTTCTCCCTGCAGCTCACACTCAGACAGCACAGTGCTGCTGTCTGAGAGTGAGCTGTTCAAAAGGACATCACTGTGTCTGAAAGCCGGACTGTCCACCCTAAAACCAGACCTCTGGCCACCCTAGGGGCAGGCTGCTGTGGAGGTAACAGTTAAGGGGGTGGGGTGTTGTTGAAATAACTGTTAAGGAGATGGGGTACTATGGAGGTCATTAACATAGGGGCGGCTACTGTGGAGGTTACTGTTAAAGGGGCGAGCCGCTGTGGAGGTCACTGTTAAGGGGGCAGGATGCTGTGGAGGTCACTGTTAAAAGGGCAGGTGCTGTGGAGGTCAATGTTAAGGGGCAGGGAATGGTGGAGGTCACAGTTAAGGGGACAGTCCGCTATGGAGGTCAGTGTTAAGGGGCTTTACTGTTATGGGTTCTGGGTGTTGTGGAGGTCACATTTTAAGGGAACGGAGCTCTGTGGAAGTCACTGTTAAGGGGGTGGGATATTGTGTAAATCACTGTTAAGGAGATGGGGTACTGTGGAGGTCACTAATAAAGGGGCGGCCGCTGTGGAGGTCACTGTTAAATGGTAGGTCGCTGTGGATGTTACTGTTAAGGGGTCAGGCCACTGTCGAGGTCACTGTTAAAGGGGCGGGCGCTGTGGAGGTCACTGTTAAGGGAGGAGGGGACTGTGGAGGCCACTATTAAAGGGGCAGCGGGGTACTGTGAGGTCACTGTTAAGGCAGTGTGGTACAGTGGAGGTCACTGTAAAGTGAGCGGGGTACTGTGACAGTCATTGTTAAAGGGGCAGTCGCTGTGGAGGTCTCTGTTAAGGGGGCCGGGAATGGTGGAGGTCACAGTTAAGGGGACTATAACCTATGGTCAATGTTAAGGGGCTGGTGCTATAGAGGTCACTGTTAAGGGGGGGCCCTGTGGAGGTCACTGTCAAGGGGGTGGGGTGCTGTGGAACTCACTGTTAAAGGGGCAGGCTGCTGCGAAGGTCAAAGTTAAGAGGGTGGGCTGCTGTGGAGGTCCTATTTTAAGGAGACGGGGCACTGTGGGGGGGTCAGTGTTAAGGGGTGAGGGCTATGGAGGTCACTGTTAAGAGGGCGGGGTACTGTAGATGTCACTGTTATAGTGGATACTGTCAATATCTTTTAACGACACACACAAACATAAAATGAAATATACATGTGCGAAGCCGGGTCCCTCAGCTAGTGATGACATAAGTTGAGGTCTAAGAAACAGAAACCTAACAGTTTCTAGGACAATTTAGTATGTTTTTTTTAAGCACATTTATTTCCCTGGTGATAAAAATTAGGGACTGTCTCTCTAAAAGAGGGACACTTGAGAGAAATACTAATGTCTATGGAGGCCTTTAAGCTTCCACAAAGTGCATCTACTATGGTCATGGTCAGGTTTCTGCATGCATTTTTGAAAACCAGGGGTGGATCTTAAAAGGAGAGAAACTATAAAGGCCACATATGATGTCTCTTCTTTTTTTTAATTCACTCCTGGTTTTTGTTTCCAAAACTGCAAAACCTGCCCTTGTGGCCGTACTCTGACAGTGAGGTGTCCAGAGCAATATGATTTCTGTTGGTGGCTTCATGCTTTGTATTATTCCCGGGTCACTTTGAATATTCTTATAAGCACTTCCGATGACCAAATTAGGTAAGGAGCTCTCTCCATTCTACAAGCTACACTGTACTTATTTAAATTCAATTTAAATCACTATAATTAGATGTCCCTGATCCTCTCCAGACAACTCCCATAGTTAGAACAGGAGTTCCCTATCTGAATCATAGATGTCATATGATAAAAGTAAGAGTAGTGAAAGGTGTAGTAGCTAAATAATTAGCTGTACGGGACACAATGAGTCATTGAAAGCTTCTCCGAGCTTCTACTTTACATTGGCAATAAGAACACATTTACATTAATTTTATTTGTCCGTTCCGGTAATTAGAATGAATTGAATAAAGAGACAGTGTTGACAAGGACTATTCTAAGCAGTTCACTGACGCCTAATAATATCAGGAGTCTCCACCTGTAGGGATGAAAGCCAAAATACGCAAGTTCTATATTTGTACAGTAAAGGTTAAGGCTTTTATATAGGCTTGGTGATAAAAAGGGCTGATCTCAAATACATTTTAATAGAAATATGTGGGAGATACTATGTACAATGTGGTCCGCAGGCATGGTTGGCGGTAGAAGGGTCCCTTGCTGTAGAAAGACAAATTGACCACCAGCGGGAGACTGGAGAGAATGATCCTAGCTCTCAGTGCTGCAGGTTTGCTCTGGTGGTGGGAATCTGCTGTCCTCGAGTCTCAGCATGAACAAGGTGGGGACTCATTGATCTCGTACAGGTCAGTAGTTCCTTCTGGCATGTGAACCCATCTGTAAGATCTCTTGGTGGTATCAATTTTGTGATAGGCACCCCCAATGTTACATACAGTGTATAATACTGGTAACCTCTTATGTGTCATAGGAACTTTTGGGCCACCTCAGGTGCCATTTCCCAGGGGTAAGTAGTCACAGTGATGTCCTGATGCACAATGATCGTAGTAACAGTCTTTCACCTGAAATAAAATTATAGAAAAAGTTCTAAAAAAATGTGATGTCACGTGGATAATGAACAAAGTCATATAAAAGGGTTTTTACATACAGTGCAGGGATAGAAAACATAGTGATGTCAAAGCAGATGGCTAAAGGAGGATGTAGACAGCCAAATAATCAGGCAGATTATGGGGAACAAACGTTCCTGCGAACTCTTGTCCCTGACAATCTGCCTGTCTAAAGATGCAGCTAATCACCCGAGTGAAATTGTGTGAACCTGTTGTTCGTGCAGGCACCTAAATTATCGTTTCTGAGCAGCAGATCGTGCTGTCTAAACAGTAATCTGCTGCCCAGACACAATGCAGCTGTATGAGCGATTGCTATAGTGATCCCTCGTCCTTATACAGTACTGTGGAGGTGATCACTAGTGATGAGCGGCAGGGGCAATATTAAAATTTGTGATATTTCGCAAATATTTGGGCGAATATTTGCCATATATTCGCGAATTCGAGAATTCGTTATCTCCAGTCATTATTTTCTTGATTGCGGAAATCGGCAATTGAAAAATTTGCAATAAAAATTTGCATTACAAAAATTTGCAATCAACACTACTCCTAAAGTCAAAGATATTTCAGCCTCCTCATTGGCCCACAAGCTAGAAGCAGGGAGGAATCATGTGTACTGATTTTAAAAAAAATCACGAAAAAATTACGAATATATATCACTATATTCTAAATATTTGCGAATTCGCGAAGTGCTGATATTTGCGGAAAAGAAATTCGCAATTCGAATATTCGTGATCAACACTAGTGATCACTGCATGTAAGCACCTCCACAATATGCTACTCATTGGCCCATCTAATCCACCTTAAAGGGGTTGTCTCATCACAGAAAATGGAGGCATATCACTAGGATATGCTCCCATTTTCTTATAGGTGTGGGTCCCACCGCTGAGACATGCACCATGCACCTATATCGAGAATGGAGCCCCGAAAGTGGTGGAGGGCGCACTGTGCATGCACAGCTGCCCTCTATTAATTTTCTGAGGCCACCGAAAACAGCCGAGCATTGGCTCTGCTATTTCCGTTGAGTGAATGCGAGCGGTAACCGGTCATGGGCGGTGCGCTCCCATTCACGTCTATAGAGAGCAGTCTTGGTGGTGGCTGGACTGGAGTCTTCCAGCCACCACTTTGCAGAGCTCCGTTCCGATATAAGTGCGGGCCCCAGCATTGGGACCCGCACCTATAAGACAATGGGAGCATATCCTAGCGATATGCCCCCATTGTCTGTGATGAGATAACTTCTGTAAGAGCTGCAGTGATGACACAGGTATGATAAGCACATCATGGTATACTATGCACAGTGTTGTCATAGTATAGACATAAAACATTTGATGTCACAGTGATGTCATAGTATGGGCATAAATAATATGTGATACTTCAGTGATATCATAATACACACAGTGATCATAATAACAGCTTAACACTATAGAGGAAAAACCAGCAAATTATAAAATGTTATAGAAAAAAGTTCTAAAAACAAGTGATGCCACATGGATAGTGAACACTGCAAGGGATCACTGAATACAGGACAGGGATAGCAAACAGTGATTCACAGATGATGGCTGAGGGCCAGCATCATACTGGCCCACCAGAGTACCAGATGATTCTCCGGATGGCCCAGGCCCCAAAAGTCAAGTAGGAAAAAACATTTGGACCAGCTTTTGTAGACAATAAGTTGCTTCTAGGGTCTATTTCTTTGAATAAAACCTATTATACTTATTAATAATATTTTGAGCCCATGGGAAAAATTTCCTCTGGTGGGCCCAAGGAACCCCATTCGACCCTACTGAGGGCCACAGTGATGACAACACAGGAATCATGAGCACACCATGATATAACACATACAGTGATGTCACAGTATAGGCATCAATAATATGGGATGTCCCAGTGATGTCAGAGTATAGCAATAACTAATACAGGGTAATAAAACAGTGATAATGCTAAAAGGTTATGGATAGAGTAATGTCACAGTACAAGTGTAATAAGAAGTAATGTCAGATTTATTCTCAATTCAGGTAAAAACTAAGGGGGCCCTTTTAGACCTGTGTTTTAGACAGAAGACTGGCGTATATCTGATAGTAAAAGCCCCCTTCAATTTATTCTGCTAGATTCCTACTGCCCTTTAGCAATGCATTGTGGGCAGGGGTGCACCTAGCCTTTCAGCAAAAATTGAAACGGCGCCCAACCCCTCCAGCCCTACAGTTTAAGGCATACTGTGATACAGTTGAATATAGAGAGATATTCCCACAGCCCTGCCACTGCCCCCACTTGCCTCTAGGTCTTGCCGCCTGAGGCAATCGCCTCACCTGGCCTCATTGGTGGTGCACCCCTGATTGTGGAAACTGGGATAATCATTATACAGTTTGAGGTCAGCTGCAAAATTTACTGCAAGGATGTAACAAGGGGAGGTTTGGAGCAGTATGTACCATAGGTTCTGAATGTCAGGAAGCAGGCACAACAAGCCACTCTGGTGACCCCAATGTTCCAATACCAGGCTAGAGCAGAAAGCTGGTGCAGGGAGGCCTAATAATACCCCTGTTCTACAGATAAACTGCATGCAACTAGTAGAACCCAATATAAATTTTATGTCACTGGGCGCCAAAGGTGCACTCGGTCTCCCATCAGCCGCAGACCTGCTGCTTAGCTTCGGGAGCGAGGATCTGTGTTTGGCCTCGTTCCCAGGGCGGCTTTGCTAGCTGGGAGGCTCCCTGTTCCTAGGTCTGCCTTGAGCTGATCACTCGGTGCTCGACTTGTCTGCCTGTCGGTCATGTGACGCTGGCCACGTCACATGACCCTCAGACCCCACTATAAATAAAGGCAGTCTGCTGGCCACAGGTTGCCTGTTAATTCTAGGTTCCTGGCTATTTGTTGGACTACTGAATACTCACCTGATCCTGTTCACTGGCGATCCTTTGCCTGCTCCTCCTGTACTGCGCATCTCTCCTGGTATCCTGACCCTGGCTTTTCCTGACTATTCTCTGCTCATTCCTTAGTACTGCGTAGCTCTCTAGGTATTGACCCGGTCCGTTCACGTTCCGTTATTCATCTTGTCTGTCTTCCCAGCACGTATCCTAAGTTCGGGACTGCTGTCTAGTTGTCCCCTGTCATTAGGACTTGCGAGGCAAGTAGGCAGGGCCAGGGGTGAGGGTGGAGCGCAGTGGTCACTATCCTCCCCCCTGTGTGTAGTGTACGTGACCGTCACATTTTAATTTCACTTTGGGTGTGTTTGAAGAAGAAAATAATTTGTATTGTTTTAAATGTTCTTAAATAGTGGATTTGTCTCTTAACTTTCCCATTTGCACCACAGCTGGAGCCATGCGATGTACAGACATGGTCAAACTGCATAATGTGACACATTTTGATCTGCAAATGAATGCACATCCCTATAAAATCTGATACAGCAAGAATTGAGACAGGGCTGGAAGCAGAATCTGCTTACTTGCAAATGTTCCTATACATGTTAATTATTATGTGATATGTTGTCAGTTTTTAATTATGAAGCTGACTTTCACCATCTGTCCCTGGCACCTATAGTCAGGGCAGGCAGTTAATCTTCCCCTGACTCATTTTCTTTCACTATTACTTTTGTAGCACTCACGTGTATTGTCATTTGGCCAGAAATTAGGGAGGTTATTTTGCTATATCCAGAGGAGGACCAAGGTGTGGACAGGTAATGCCACCTCTACAGTAATGAAGAATGAACTGTGCTGAAAGACGCTGTATCAAAATAGGGAGATATAATTATGGTGTGTTCCATCATCTGTCATATTATGGAGACATTCACTCCTAGAATCAGTGGTTCAAAGCCTTATGAAGGCACTGTAGAGTTGAACATGGCTTTGTAATACAGAGCCATAGTGCAGCGCCCCACATCAGTGTGTAAATCGGACAATTTAAAGAGGACCTTTCACTAGTTTAAAAACAAAAAACGAACTATATCAGTGGGCAGAGGGGCGCCCAGGGGTCCCCCTGCACTTACTAGTATGTCTGGGCGCCGCTCCGTTCACCCGGTATAGACTCCGATGTCTGCAGCTCCCTCTGTTGTACTGGACGGATTTTTTGTATTAGGCGTGTCCCTTGCTGCAGCGCTGGCCAATCGCAGCGCTTGTCTCTCAGCCAGGGAGAATAGCACTCACGGCCACAGCAAAATCTTTAGCAACGCCCCATACAAAAGTCCGTCTCAATTACATATGAGGCGGCAGAATAAACGGGGCTATTATTAATGAATTCGGGGGTCGATTTAAAAAAAAAAAAAGGGTAACATCAGTGGTGCCGCACTATTAGGTAGGAGTGTTATTTCATTAAATTTAAATTGATGAAAGGTCCTCTTTAACTCAACATTTGCACCTTAAGCAACTTAAAGTTAGAGAAAATGGAAGATGTACTCCTCTAGGGGGAGGTGCAGTGGTATAAGGGTGAGAACCCACTAATGGTCAATATGAATGAAACCACACACTCTCAAAGTAGTATGCAAAGGTAGGTTTGATTTAATGCTCCTTTATACCAAATGGGTATATATCTCAGGAATGCAATCAAAAAAAAAATATATTTAGAAATAAGAAAAAAATAATAAAAATTGCAAAATTATGAACAAATCTCCATATGTAAAAACACAAAATGCAATCGCACACTGCAACCAGCACTCTGCCCTGCCTTTATGCTGGATGTTGAATAAGGCATTGGTGTACATTTTGGCCAAAGCGTAATAAGCCACTCACCACGTCAAGGTCGCCTTCATGAGTGGTCCCTAACACTAGTTCCTACCTTTTATGGGCCATGACAGCCACATAAAGTCCAGGGAGTGCAGGCACAGCATGCATGCCAAGCACACTCTGCTTTTAACCCCGTCCGGTGCCATTACATCTTTCATCGGATCCAGGGATGCAAGTACTCACATGCATGCTGAGCCCACTATATACTTCTCCTGGAGCCTAATGGCTACTGGTAGGTGCTGTATAAGCAGACTCAGTTTTATACTGACTTTAAAACCAGCCTCCAGGGGGCAGATTAACTGGACAGGTGTGCTTGACTGCTTGGAGATCGCCACGCCTCCAATACGTACTACAAAGAGAAAAATATGGTTATGCGGGCTGAAATTTCCATATTTTTCTCTTTGTAGTACGTAATATCTCCATTTCACCATAGCAATCTGCACCTGCTAGGGGTTGTGCGGGCTGAAATTTCCAAATCTCCATATGTGTTATAGATAAAGCACTTAATATTGCGATTGCTTGGGGAGACGTTTCGGTCCATTAGACCTTTATCGAATCATTGCTTGAAATAGGAGAAGTAGGTGTATTGACGGTGGTGTCCCACGTGGAGGACACTGGACCGGGAGCACTGGGAGTGAGCTGCAGGGAGAAAGTCACCCTCCCTCCCACCCCTGCAGCTGACAGATGTGGATTTTTACCTTCATTTTTTCAATCCCCGTGGCTTAGCGGGACCTTGGGGCGGGGTTTTAAATCTTTTGAGAGTGGACACATTGTGGCAGGGCGCGTGTCTGGGCTCCTTCCTGCAGGAGTGACGCCCCTCTGGGCACCTAACTGGCTCACTTGCATTCCAAATAAACTGGATTTTCAGAGGATAAAAACATCTATTGCTAGAACAAAGGCTCATCTTGAAATAAGGTACCAAGTGCTATTAGGCCATGGCTTTACTTCAATAGCGATTATCCTGGTGACAGATTTCCTTTAAAGCTCTCCTACAGCAGTGAAGATAAATGGCTGGGTTGTTATTGAAACCTGGAGTAAAACTGTGTATGTGGAGGCTAACGACCTGCGAGATTCTATTGGCTGATAAGGATCATGTGACCAAGCTTCTATTGGCTAATGCATTTTTTGGCAATATCTCAGGAATGGTACATCCTAGAGAGCTGAGACCTGGTCTAAAACCTTCTGGGACACCTGATGTACCTGTGTGCTAAATTTCGTGATTGTAAATGCGGACATACACACGCACACATACACTCAGCCTTATAAGATATATATATATATATATATATATATACACACACAGTTACAAGAAAAAGTATGTGAACCCTTTGGAATGATATGGATTTCTGCACAAATTGGTCATAAAATGTGATCTGATCTTCATCTAAGTCACAACAATAGACAGTAATACAAAAATTCCGAAATGTTCATATATAATTGCCAATAAGTTGACAAAACCATTGAAGGTTTTTGTTTTTATGGTCCATTTATATTTATTTAGTTCTTTTTTGGAGTGGGCAGTTGCAGACGTGGCCGGATGGACCTCTATCATCCATTACTTGGATGACTTCCTATGCATAGGTCCGACAGGATAGACGGTTTGCTCTTTATTACATACGCTGGAAACATTGTTTGCGGGTTTTGGAGTCCCATTGGCACCAGAGAAGACGATGGGCCCAGCGACTGAACTAAGTTTTTTGGGGATCATTATTGATACCGAAAGGATGGAATGTCAGTTGCCGCCAGACAAGCTAGAGAATTAAAAAAATACGGTGCAGCGGGCGCAACGACTGAACAAGATACAATTACACGATTTGCAGTCGCTTTTAGGAGAACTTAACTTTGCCTGTCAATTAATACCGAGGGGCAGAGTTTTTTCACTGCGCTTGTCAATGGCGACTTCGAAGACGTCAGCGCCTCATCACTATATACAGTTGGGAAGCGAATTGCGGGCCAACTTGAGAGTTTGGGGTTCCTTTTTGGCCTCCTACAATGGGTGGTTGCTAGTTTTGAGCGAGGCGGTGAATTGTTTCGATTTAGAATTATTCTCAGATGTGGCAGGGGGGACGAGGTTTGGGGTCTACTGTCAAGGGCAGTGATGCGCAGAGAGATGGCCGGAGGGGTGGTTTTCATGGTGTTGGGTACGCAGTCTAGCTTTGCTCGAGCTCTTTCCCATCCTGGTGGCAGTTTTCCTTTGGGGGGGAAAGGTTTCGTAACCGTAAAGTGCGTTTCTACTGCGATAATCTAGGAGTGGTTCAGGCGATCAATTCCTTGTCGGCATTGTCACCCCAAGTTGTGCAGTTATTACAACGTTTGGTCCTGGAGTGTTTGTCGCTGAATGCTTGGGTGGTTCATGTTTCAGGGGTCCAAAGTGTATAGCTAACGCGCTTTCTCGTTTCCAGTGGGAGTGATTATAGCTGCTTGAGGCGGAGGAGTTCCCCCTGTCCTGTCCGACTTTTCTGTGGCATATGCTGGAAGAACAGTAGCAGGGCTGATCCGGTCGTCGTTGGCCCGAATACGTGGGACACCTATGCTAGGGCTTGGATTTGTTGGAAAAATTGGTGTCGCACATTAGAGGTTGATGTCGACAGCATGGGAGGTGATTTGGAGGCCCCTATGCTGTTATTTCTGGGGCATTGCAAGGACAAGGACTGGTCAGTAACAAAATCGAACAGAGTGGTGACAGGTTTAGCTTTTGGCTTTCGCTTACGAGGTTTTCCTGACATCACTAAATTATTTTTGGTAGCTCAGGCTTTGAAGGGTTGGAGATGCCAAAGGGCAGGTGAGAATGATAGGCGACCGGTATTATTCGCCCTGCTGTTAGATTTGGGAAGGCAGGTGGAGACTGTTTGCCGGTAGGCGTTTGTAGTTTTCTTTGTTTAAGCTGGCCTTTTCGTTGCCCTTCCTTAGGGCCTTGCGTTTGGGGGAATTAATTAGCAGTTGTGTTTGGAGACTGGTGGTTTGTTGCAGGAGGACGTTGATCTCTATCCCTATAGGTTGGAGTTTAGAATTAGATGGTCAAAGAAGGACGTGAGTGGGAGGGGTTATAGGGTGGTACTTTATGCAGTTCTGGGATGTGTAATGTGCCAGGTGCGATGTTTGGGGGGTTACTGGGCAGTTAGAAAGGGGACATTTGCTCCTCTTTTGGTTCACGACGACGGCTCTTTCCTGTCCCATTTCCAGTTTCTTGCAGTTTTTCGTCAGTGTTTAACTCGCCTGGGTTTGGATATGGCAGGTTATACAGGTAATTTATTTCGCATAGAGGAGGCTACCGAGGCCACAAGGCAAGGGATGAGGTTGTCAAGTGTATTGGTTGGTGGGAATCACTTCGTTTTAGGTCTTAAGTATGCCCGGCTCACCTTAAATGGCAGTTATTTTTCTAAATCGGGCTAATGTTAGTGGGTGCCCTGTTTTTCTTTTCATTCTCTTTGCAGAACGGCGGCCTGCTTTAGTTTGGATCATGGGCTATTCGTTAGTTTTTTGTGGAGCCTTGTGAGCGTCGGTACGACAGGATGGGCGACAGCTAGGTTTTTCAAGGGACGTGGCGGTGATCTGTTGGCTAGGAAATAGAGGTATGATGTGGAGTAGTGTTTTACCATAGGTACACAGGTTTGTGCACTTGGATAGAACCCCGGATGTGTTGGTCTTACACATAGGTGGAAATGATTTAGGGGCATGACCTTTCCGTGAGTTAATTAGGGATATCAAATTTGATTTATTGTGGATCTGGGCATTATTCCCTGGCTTAGTAACCGTTTGGCCCGATGTGGTTTACAGGCATGTGTGGCGCGGGGCACGGTCAGTAGACCGTGTGAACAAAGCCCGGATAAAGGTGAATTAGGTGGTGGGAAGATTTATGTTGTGAAATGGGGCTGTAGCCGTAAGACATGCAGAATTGGAACAAGGCTCAGGGGCTTTTTGGCATAGTGATGGGGTGCATCTCAATGCGATTGGAATTGATCTAGGTTGCCTCGGCTTGTAAGGGGGCATTGAAACAGCATTGTGAGTTTGGAGGGACGCACAGGCTTAATGGCTCAAGCCTGTACATTCTTGGCGGCGGGAGGTCCTTGGAGTTGGTGGAATAACAGGTTCTGAACGATGGGAGGGGTCCATGGTTGGTATTTTCAGGGCAGATTTTTAGGTCCATCAGTGGTGCCTCCGAGCTGGCTCTCATCGGCTGGGGGCAAGATGGTGTACCCCGAGGAGGAGGATTTAACCAAAACAGTTGGGGCTTCGAGGACCTCCCTCGTCGTTAATATATGTTATACATATGATTGGGGGGGTGTTGTCATATATCGTGGAATATGGGTTGGTTGTACAGTTTTTGGGAAATTTAAATATGTAATAATAAAACGGCTGCTGTGGCCGATTCAATCAAACCTGGTGTCTGTGTCATTATTTTGGGACATGGTGGGAGTGGGGTGTGGGCGTGGAATCGAGCATGATAGCTAATACCTGAGTCAAGAGAATGTAAGGTATGAGAGAGCGAGAGAGACTCTTTCACATTGAATGCCCACTGAGCACTGAACTTGTAGCTGCACAATCAGCTGTCAGATAAAGCAATACAGAAATCAACAAAAAACTTAAATTAATACAGAGCAACCTGAACCTCTCCAGGTACACAGGATATCTGAAATAAAACTTGCTTAAATTTGCCTGAAAATTACTATAAAAATTTGGCTGGATAAAATATGACAAGCTGCCTTCGGAACATAACCACCTCTTCTTTACCATCAACCTACTAATGCATTAATTTCATAACTGACCTAGATGCATACCTCCAGCAAAGAGTCTATGTAATATGTAATAGAAGTGATGATGGCAGCACTGCTCCTCTAAAATGGGGCGTATGCCTGCATAAGAGCCTTTGCTTAGGCTATTTAGCATTTATTGTTCCTCTTCCAGGATGATCTCATTCAGCATTGTGTCATTGATATAACATCTTCACTGGGTTGATCCCGCTTATTAGTAGGCTTATTTCATAGTTCATCTACAATGTAGATTACGTCTTCTCTTCTAATGAAATGCAGAAGTTGAAAGCAGTGTATTTGTGTTTATTCAGTTGCAATACCTATTCTTGCCTGATGAGGGCAGTGACATGTAATAAAGGGTAAATACATAACACCTTGTTAAAAGCAAATCCTATACTGTGTGTACATTAAATATATACAATAAGCCAGTGGCAGTGGCAGTCACCACACCAGTGCTATGTTTGGGAAATGGTCTGTAAGCTGTGTAATGGGGTGGGCTCCCCAGGATACAGCGAAGTCACAAACAAGGAAAGCAACTCAAACACCAGCTTTGCCAAAATAATATTTTTTACTTAAAGAGTACCTTTCACTACTCTACAAACTAAAAACTAACTAGATCAGTGGGCAGAGCGGTGCCCAGGGGTCCCCCTGCACTTACTAGTATGCCTGGGCGCCGCTCCGTTCGCCCGGTATAGGCTCCGGTGTCTGCACTCCCTCTGACTGATTTCTTGTAGGAGGCGTGTCCCTTGCTGCAATGCTGGCCAATCGCAGCGCACAGCTCATAGCCTGGCTACGCCTCCTACAAGAAATCAGTCAGAGGGAGCGCAGACACCGGAGCCTATACCGGGCGAACGGAGCGGCGCCCAGACTTACTAGTAAGTGCAGGGGGACCCCTGGGCGCCGCTCTGCCCACTGATCTAGTTAGATTTTAGTTTGTAGAGTAGTAAAAGGTCCTCTTTAAACATGGTCATGATGAATGCAACCACAGATGCTGGTTACACACAAAAAAATTTGCATACACCCAGCCAGAGAACAGCACGGCGCCCTTCGGTGGATGCTGGATGTATTAGCGTTAAATTTACCCATTGATGGGCTTAAATAGATCAGCCACCCTTAGGCTACTTTCACACCAGCGTTTGGTGCGGATCCGTCTTGTATCTGCACAGACGGATCCGCACCGATCATGCAAATGCTTGTATCCATTCAGAACGGATTTGTTTGCATTATTCTTTCAAAAAAAAGTCTAAGTCAAAACGGATCCGTCCTGACTTACATTGAAGGTCAATGGGGGACGGATCAGTTTTCAATTGCACCATATTGTGTCAGTGAAAACGGATCCATCCCCATTGACTTACATTGTAAGTCAGGACGGATCAGTTTGGCTCCGCATTTTCAGGTGGACACCAAAACGCTGCAAGCAGAGTTTTGGTGTCCGCCTCCAGAGCGGAATGGAGGCGGAACGGAGCCAAACTGATGCATTCTGAACGGATCCTTATCCATTCAGAATGCATTGGGGCTGAACTGATCCGTTTTGGGCCGCTTGTGAGAGCCCTGAAACGGATCTCACAAGCGGACCCAGAAACGCCAGTGTGAAAGTAGCCTTACCTGTTTTTACCCTAGAGTCAGAAACAATTGTTGGGTGCGTGATGCGGGCTAGTCTGCGGTACAGCACAACAGCTTACAATCTTATTCCATGCTATAATAATTCCCTCCCCCCAACAACTGGTTAAACAGCACAAGCCTATAGTGTCTTTCAGCCTGGCTTGAATTAGTTGTGAACTGACACTTTAAAACATGAAGTCCTCGCTAAGAGCAGTTAATAGCACTTGTGGCCTGACACAAACAGTAAACTACAGGACTAGTCTCAGTCTCTGGGATATCTAGGTGCCAAAACTTTGAGATGCATGCACCATTAGTCTTACCGACCCAGGCCTGCTCTGTATAAGCTGGTGACTATGGATGAAACAAGGGTTTCTCCAACCAGCATGCGGTACCAAAGTGTCTGTGACTTTACTCCTCAGCTTCCATCTGAGTTCCTGGCAGCAGTTCCCCTTCCTCTGGATAAGCTCAGGGTAATGGACACGATCAGCTCCCTTTGGCTGCAGCTCTGGTCCCTGGAGGATGCTCTCATGCTTGGATGTAGAGGAATTCTCCTCACACACAGCTCCTGGATGCCTCTTCTAAGCTCACCCTAAGATGGAGGATCCTTCACTTCTTTTCCAGGCTTGTAACTCCACCCCTGAGAGTTTTCAACATCAGATAAATCTATAAATACAGTCCTTTTTAGCTATGCTTAGGAAACAGCAGCCTCTTGTGGCCAAACAGCAGAATGTGGCAGATTGAGCAGGGACCCCCCCCCCAATTGGTAACACCCATCTGGACCTTCATTGCAAACGGCTAGTAATTCATTAATTCATGTATAAATTCTAGCAGGAACAATAAAGGAATAGTACAGCATAGCGTCATAAGAATAGATGCTCCAGGGAGGTAACAGGTGCTCTTCAATAAAAGCTGTAGCCAACCACCAGTATAGTATCGTCTTGTTTCAGAGTGTTATTGCTGGGCTTTGTTCATGGACGATAGGTGACCCTTGTACATCAGTTGTGCCTGTCGGCAGTCACCAGCCCATTATGCCAACCATGTGGCCTCAAGACAAAGCTGAGCAAACTTAACAGAGAATTAAGTAGCTCTGTCAGCTGAAGATTACGGGTAGAAGGGTAGATTTTGGCCACTAAAAGGTAATTATTTTTAAACCTCCTTCCAGTTATTGTAATTAATATTATAATTTATATGTTTTATTATTATCATTTATCTAAACAGTCCACTTTTATTGTAATATTGTCTTTAAATTTTCATTTCTTTCTCATTATGATAAGAGACCACATTAATTACATGCTCTGATACGTGTGATTTGCTGACTTATTAAAATTTATCGTACAAAGACAGCTTTGCAGGATAACCGATTTGACCTTAAGAAGACTGAGGAGAGGTAAAATATCTATTAATATTTAAAGTGTGTATGAGTATATTAAATACATATGTGTACATGAGAGGCAATGTCAGTTTCAATGTAACTAAAGTGCTCCAGGCTGGAGGTCATTATAAGTAAATTTGGTAGCATAGTAACACATATTAGAACCATATAGATAATTCTTTTTTTTCCCTTGCAGAGCGATTCCAAGATGTATTGTTATAAGCTCATCATACTGAAAACAATGCAAAAGGATTCTCTGGGAGACACATCTGCAGGACACATAGGAGGATAACACACTGTCCTCTATGAGCCCCCCCGGGTCCTCTATGAGCCCCCCAACCCCTAATGTCCCCCAAAATTCCCGGGGGGGGGGAGGAGTAGGAGGAAAGCACACTGTCCTCTATGAGCCTCCCCCCCCCCCCCCCCGCCGAGTCCTCTATGAGCCCCCCAACCCCTAAAGCCCCCCATTCTTCCAAAATCCTGGGGGGGGGGTGGAGTAGGAGAAAAGCACGCTGTCACTCGAGTCCTCTATGAGCCCCCCCAACCCCTAATGCCCCCCCAAAATGCCCAGTGGAGGAGGAGGAGGAGGAAAGCACACTGTCATGAGCATTTTGGGGGGCATCAGGGGTTGGATAACTCCTCTAACTCCTTGCTGCTGATGCTGAGTGTGCACATAGCCACCAATCATATTCCCTCAACCCACCCACCCCCAAACACCCCTCAGTCACCTTTAGGGAGGGGGGGAATAGGTGGCTATGTGCACACTCAGCATCAGCAGCAAGGAATTAAAGGGGTTTGCGTACTGCAACCGTTTGGGGTAAGAGAAGTGATGACAAAATGGCGCTGGTAGCAAAGGGGTTAAGATGTGGGGGGTGGCCTACGTCTAACTTTAGCACAGTGGACACAGGCAGGAATATGCTGGCTCCTGCCCTGCACTGGTTCAGCTGTGCTCGCATACATATTGCGCCTTGTGTCCACTGTCCTGTGCCCACTCTGCTAAAGCCTGACACAGCCCATCTATGCCCGGCTTTACCAAAGCAGACAGGCAGGAGCAGTGATGTGATCATATTTATTGTATGTATGTGTGTGTCTGTCCCTGTGTCTGTGTTTGTGTCACCATCACCATGCCCACAGTGTTTCTATGTCTTGACGCAGATGCATCAGGACGTTCTGTGCGGGGCAAGAGAAAGAAGAAGGAAGAGGAGGCAGAGACGCCAGCATGGAGTCCGTGGGAGAGGCACACTAAGGACACAGGTAACACTACCAGATGGTTTACACTAGTGTTATCTGTGGTTTTACATAGGACTGCAGGTAACACTACCACATTATCAGCACTAGTGCTATCTGTGGTTTTACATATGACTGCAGGTAACACTACTACATTTTTGGTAATCAGAGAGCCATCACTGTGTTATCTGTATTCAGAGAGCTATCACTGTGTCATTTGTGGTGTTACATAGAACTACAGGTGACATCTACTACATTATCTGTACTCAGAGAGTTATCACTGTGTTATTTGTAATGTTACATAGGACTGCAGATAAAACTTTTATAGAATATCCACAGGAGTCCTATAGATTCAGATACCACAGGGCTTTGTTCCTACGGCATTCCCTTTGCCGCAAAACTGACATGTGCCCTTCATTCTCTGGGTCAATATGAATATGTATGAAACGTATGTATACATTTCTTTATTGGCAAATGGGGGTGTGGCGGGGGAAGGAGCCAGAACAGGAGGTGGGATGGGCCAGGGGTGGGTAGTGGGCGGGGTTAGGGAGCCCAATTCAGATTCTTGCTATGGGGCCCAGTGATTTCTATGTACGCCCCTGATCATACACCTTTGAAAAATTATGATTGATGGCCTGCTGGTGACCCTCTAAAACATTACGTCCGAGGGCCTGCTGCTGAACTCACCATATAAAACATTAGGGGTGAGGGTCTGCTGCAAAGCTGACTCTCTAAAATAATGGGGCGAGTGCCTGCTGCTGATCTGAGCATCGAAAAAATTATGGGCGAGTGCCTGCTGCTGAGCTGACCATTGAAAAAATTATGGGCGAGTGCCTGCTGCTTAGCTAACCATTGAAAAAATTATGGGCGAGGGCCTGCTGGTGAGCTAACCCTCTAAAAGATTGTAGGTGAGGGCCTGCTGGTGAGCTGACCCTGTAAAACATTATGGTTGAGGGCCTGCTGGTGAGCTGACCCTCAAAAATATTATATGCGAGGGCCTGCTGGTGAGCTGACCCTCTAAAAGATTGTAGGTGAGGGCCTGCTGGTGAGCTGACCCTGTAAAACATTATGGGCGAGTGCCTGCTGCTTAGCTAACCATTGAAAAAATTATGGGCGAGGGCCTGCTGGTGAGCTAACCCTCTAAAAGATTGTAGGTGAGGGCCTGCTGGTGAGCTGACCCTGTAAAACATTATGGTTGAGGGCCTGCTGGTGAGCTGACCCTCTAAAACATTATATGCGAGGGCCTGCAGGTGAGCTGACCCTCTACAACATTAGGAGCGAGGGAAGACTAATAAGCATGTTGATATTATTGAAGAGGAGGAGGGGAAGATTGAACCATATACCCTTTTTTGTGGTGGAAGGGGTACATGGGAATACAGTGTATTCACTACATTATGAAAAACACATTTAAAGTGCCTTTATGTTTAGCCGCTTTCCTCTGGTGGAGTAGAGAAGTCAGGGGCAATCCAGGCCTGGTTTATTTTTATAAGAGTCAACCTGTCAGCATTTTCAGTTGACAGGCAGATGTGCTTATCAGTTATTATGCCCCCAGCAGCACTAAATACCAGCTTTAACAAAACGCTGGTGGCTGGGCAGGTCAGCACCTCCAAGATGTAGAGCGCCAGTTGTTCAGCTTGGACACCCAGTAGTTGTAAGGCACTGAGGAACCATTGAGGACGCTAACACTGTCTGCTACGTACTCCTTCACCATCTTCCAAAATGTTTCCCTCCTTGTGACACTAGGCCGCACATCAGGGTCATGAAACGGTCCCAGGCTTTAGAGAGTTTTGCCCTGCCTCTGTTGGAACTGCTGTGTGTTCCCCTCGTCTCCCCTCCTCAGTTGCCCAAGTAACTACATACTCTGCCACCAGCGTTGTCAGCTGGAAATTTTTGGAGCAATTTTTCCACAAGGACCTTCTGGTATTGCACCATTTTGCTCGTCCTCTCCACCACAGGAATGAGAGATGAGAAGTTCTCTTTGTAGCGGGGGTCGAGAAGGGTGAACAACCAGTTGCCCAAAATGCGTAAAACGCGTGGGGTGAGGTAAAGGTATCCTAACATAAAGTCAGCCATGTGGGCCAGAGTATCAATAGGCAAAACTTCGCTGTCATCATCAGGAGGATGACTCTCAATCTCCTCATCCTCTTCCTCCTCTTCTGCCCATCTACGCTGAACAGATTATTATTATTATTATTATTTATTATTTAAGCGCCATTCATTCCATAGCGCTGTACATATGATAAGCGGTGCACATACATAACAGACAATTGTACTAATCATAAACAAGATGAATTACAAACTGGTACAGAAGGAGAGAGGGCCCTGCCCGTGAGGGCTTACAATCTAATTAAACTTCCATGGGTACTACTTTCTGTAGCGGAGGCAACCATCTCCTGCTCCTCCTCCTCATCATCATCTAATTTGCGCTGAGAAGACGAACTGAGGGTGGTCTGGCTATCACCCTGTGTAATGTCTTCCCCCATTTCCACCTCTTTCACATGCAAAGTGTCGGCCTTAATTGTGAGCAGTTAGCGTTTGAGTAGACACAGAAGTGGGATGGTGACGCTGATAATAGCATTATCTCTGCTCACCATCTGTCTTGATTCCTCAATTTTTTTTTATAAAACCTCACAGAGGTCAGACATCCATGCCTACTCCTCGCTTGTGAAGAGCGGAAGCTTACTGAAAAGGCGACGACCATGTTGCAGCTGGTATTCCACTACTGCCTTCTGCTGCTCACAAAGCCTGGCCAACATGTGGAACATGGAGTTCCAGCGTGTGCTCACGTCACACAACAGTCGGTGAGCTGGCAATTTCAAGCGCTGCTGCAGCGTTCACAGACCAGCGGAAGCTGTCAATGACTTGCGGAAATAGGCACACATGTGGCGCACCTTCACCAGTTGCTCAGGCAAATTGGGATAGGTTTTGAGAAACTGCAGAACCACTAAGTTGAAGATGTGGGCTAGGCATGGGATGTGTGTGAGCTTGCCAAGCTCCAAAGCCGCCACCAAGTTACGGCCATTATCAGACACAACCATGCCTGGTAGTAGGTTGAGTGGCGAGAGCCAAAGCGCAGTCTGGTCTCTTATTCCCTGCCACAGCTCTGCGGCGGTGTGCTGTTTGTCACCTAAGCAGATCAGCTTAAGCACGGCCTGTTGACGCTTCCCCACTGCAGTGCTACACTGCTTCCAGCTACCGACTGATGGCTGACTGGTGCTGCAAGAGGATAAATCTGGAGGTGGAAGTGGAGGAGGAGGCAGAGGAGGAGAAGTGGGGGTTGGAGCCACTAACGTAGGCGGTGGAGGAAACCCTGATGGAATTAGGGCCTACAATCCTTGGCGTTGGTAGCACCTGTGCCATCCCAGGGTACTACTTGCTCTCAGCCTCCACAGCGTTCACCCAGTGTGTCGTCAGGGAAATGTAGCGTCCCTGGCCGAAAGCACTTGTCCATGTGTCAATGGTTAAGTGGACCTTCCCAGTAACTGCGTTGGTCAGGGCACGGGTGATGTTACGGGAAACATGTTGCTAGCACAGCACACCGTGAAAAATAGTGGCGGATGGGGACTGCGTAACTAGGCACGGCCACCGACATCAGGCTGTGGAGGGCCTCAGTGTCCAGAAGTCTAAATGACAACATTTCCAGGGCCAGTAATTTGGAAAGTTGCGCATTTAGTGCTATGGCCTGTGGGTGGATGGCTGGGTATTTGCGCTTGCTTTCAAATGCCTGGGGTAAGGACATTTGTATGCTGTGCTGGGACACGGATGTGGAGGTGGTCGCTGATGATGCTTGCGAAGGTCCAGTTGCAGCGCGGGAGGCATCTGGGCCTGCACCTTCGACAGGGGATTGGCCAGCACCTAACACAGGGGAAGAGGAGGCAGTGGTGTGACATGCAGACACAGATTGTGGACCCAGGCGTTCGGCCCACCTATTACGATTCGAGATTAAAATTCGCTAATCGAATATTCGCGCTCAACACTAGTAACCAACATGGCTACGGCATTACAGTGAAGTGCAGTACTTACCTGCGCGTTTATTGCGGGGAGGAGACTCGGGTGTTCTGCCGAGTATGCTCGATCAACACTATTTACAGTAAACCCTGTGCATGCTGAATGTCTAGTTTGCAGTTTTCCCAGATCTGATGGCTCTATCATAGAAAGTAGAGGAGACTCTGCTACCTAACTTTCTCACACTCATTTAGAAGCAGCCCTAGAATCATGGGAGCATTATAGAGAAGTTATGACATGTATGGATGTGAATATAGCAGGTGGGCTGAGACAGGAACTGTCTCTTTGGCTGTGTGTGTCTCACTTAGCTCTTGCTCACTCCTTTCTACTCCCCTCTCCATAGTTTTGTGTGGGATGATGTAAACAAATTTCATACCTCAGTAAGCCATCCAAGACAGATTTCTCAGCTGATAACTCTAAAACGAGGCTTTTTTTCAGATAAGATATATTACTAAGTTTTTTATGGTTACTTGTACTTTTGATTCACTCAAAGTTGTGTGAAAAGTTAGTGACCATTTAAAGAAAAGTTAAAATTATCCTTAGTGTGCATGTGAAAAGACGTGACATGTAGGAAGGACTGCTCATAATATGTTGCTTTGGACAATAAGGAGACAGTGGTTAAAGAGGGCTAATTACCTCCGACCAATCAACATTACCATTGAGGTGGACTGCCATCGGAATACAGGCACCACATCTTGAAGGGACAATGCCCCTGTAGTCAGTGACACTTCCACCCACTGCTCCAGTGTCAAATATGTATACTAGGGGTATTCTCCTCAGATACCAGTTATGGATATGTCCGGCATGTATAGCTTTTGATGTTACTGCTGTTCCACAGGGTTGGCACATAGCAAATGTGGTGCCAATATTCAAAAAGGGTGCAAAAACAGACCCTGGAAATTATAGGCCGGTAAGTTTAACATCTGTTGTGGGTAAACTGTTTGAAGGTTTTCTAAGAGATGCTATCTTGGAGGATCTCAATGAAAACAAGCAAATAACATCATATCAGCATGGCTTCATGAGGGATCGGTCATGTCAAACAAATTTAATCAGTTTCTATGAGGAGGTAAGTTCTAGACTTGACGGCGGCGAATCAATGGATGTCGTATATCTGGACTTCTCCAAAGCATTTGACACTGTACCACATAAAAGGTTAGTATATAAAATGAGAATACGCAGACTGGGAGAAAATGTCTGTATGTGAGTAAGTAACTGGCTCAAAGATAGAAAATAGAGGGTGGTTATTAGTGGTACACACTCAGATTGGGTCACTGTCAATAATGGAGTACCTCAGGGGTCAGTATTGGGTCTCTTCTCTTCAATATATTTATTAATGATCTTGTAGAAGGCTTGCACAGTAAAATATAAATTTTTGCAGATGACAATAAACTGTGCAAAGTAATTAAGACTGAAGAGGACACTATACAGCTACAGATGGATCTGGATAGATTAGAGGCTTGGGCAGATAAGTGGCAGATGAGGTTTAACACTGACAAATGTAAAGTTATGCACATGGGAAGGAATAATGCAAGTCACCCGTACATACTAAATGGTACAACACTGGGTAACACTGACATTGAAAAGGACCTAGGAATTTTAGTGAACAGCAAACTAAGCTGTAAAAACCAGTGTCAGGCAGCTGCTGCCAAGGCCAATAAGATAATGGGTTGCATCAAAAGGGGCATAGATGCCAGTGATGAGAACATAGTCCTACCACTTTACAAATCACTAGTCAGACCACACATGGAGTACTGTGTACAGTTCTGGGCTCCTGTGACCAGGGCACATATAGCAGAGCTGGAGAGGGTTCAGAGGAGGCCAACTAAAGTAATAACTGGAATGGGGCAACTACAATACCCTGAAAGATTATCAACATTAGGGTTATTCACTTTAGAAAAAAGACGACTGAGGGGAGATCTAATTAATATGTATAAATATATCAGGGGTCAGTACAGAGATCTATCCCATCATCTATTTATCCCCAGGACTGTGACTGTGACGAGGGGACATCCTCTGCGTCTGGAGGAAAGGAGGTTTGTACACAAACATAGAAGAGGATTCTTTACGGTAAGAGCAGTGAGACTATGGAACTCTCTGTCTGAGAAGGTGGTGATGGTGAGTACAATAAAGGAATTCAAGAGGGGCCTGGATGTATTTCTGGAGCGTAATAATATTACAGGCTATAGCTTCTAGAGAGGGGTCGTTGATCCAGGGAGTTATTCTGATTCCCTGTTTGGAGTCGGGAAGGAATTTTTTATTCCTCTAAAGTGGGGAAAATTGGCTTCTGCCTCACATTTTTTTTTTTGCCATCCTCTGGATCAACTTGCAGGATAACAGGCCGAACTGGGTGGACAGATGTCTTTTTTCAGCCTTATGTACTATGTTACTATGTTACTTTTTATTGCAATGATCTATATGTTGGGTGTACACTAGGGATGAGCGAACCTGAACGTTACAGGTTCAAGTTTGGCGTTCGGGTGTTGTAGGATATTCAACTATGGATTCCGTTATAACGGAATATAACGGAATTCGTAGACGAAATGTAAGACGGAAGCCTTTAAGAGGCATTCTGTTTTGATCTGTCATAATAGAAGTCTATGGCCAAGCATAGTGGATCTGTCTGGTTTTCCGTTATGTAGGACTGAAAACAAAGTCCTGCATAACAGAAACCATACGGATCTGTTATGCTTGGCCATAGACTTCTATTATGACGGATCAAAACGGAATGTCTCTTAGAGGCTTCTGTTTTGCATTCTGTCTGAGAATTCTGTTATATTCCGTTATAATGAAATCCATAACAGATTTCCTACACCACCGGAATGCTGATCCTGTAAAGTTCGGGTTCGCTCATCCCTAGTGTACACCCATTTAAAAAGGTCAAACATTGACTTATAGGATAGCTACCCTACATCTGGTGCCATTAGAGGCTAAGGTTGCTAAGTGCTCATAAGCATATAATCTTCCTAGAATTAAAGAGGAGCATTTCCTGGCCTACAAGACTCTTCATTGCTATTTAGGTGCTCTCCATAAGGAGATATAGTATCCCCTGTACCCATTTATAGTACTTCCACCAAGCATGTCTCAACTCTATGTTCACTGATACAGAGTTGGTGATATAACTATACTCCTTATAAACGAGTGCCCCATGTCTTTAAAGGGGTTGTCCAAGATTAGGAAAACATGAAAGCGTTCTTCTCCAAAACAGTGCCACACCTATCCACAGGTTGGGCCTGGTATTGCAGTTCTGCTCCATTGAAGTAAAAGGGACTGAGCTGTAATATCACACACATTCTGTGGACAGGTGTAGTGCTATTTGGAGAAGAAAGCAGCCATGTTTTCCTAATCCTGGAAAGCCCATTCAAGAGGTACATATTGTTCACTTCTTGTGCACCAAGCCACTCTGTGCACCCTTGCTTCTTCTGTTTCTTCTGCCATCCCCTCCTTGTAATGGAAATAGCCAGACAAGATGACTATGCAGGAACTTGGCCATGTCAATCAAAAAGGAGAGTGAGGTGCTGGGTGAGAATGTAGGAGTTGCAAGGGTGCACAGAGTAGCTTGGGTCTGCCCTCGGTGCACTTACCTGCTACTTTGCATATGGGCTACAAGTATTTTCTTCTCCAGAATAAAGCAACAGATCAAAAAATGAAAGGTATCATTACATTCAACTCTCCAAGGCATTGTGCCTGGTTTATCTGTGAATTTCCTGGTGACAGATTCTCTTTCATCTCTGTTCTGTATTAAATCTTGCATCATTATAAATTGCAGTGCAATTTTACTGCCTGTAAAACAATGTGGGCCAGGAGGATCACAGAATATCATATCACTTTCACAAGAGGCATGAAGATTCCCGACCAGAGGGACTCGCTAATGATGGAGATGTGATTGTGCATGTGTCTATGTGATTAGTTGTGTTATCAGATGTGCCAGTGTCACCCTGTGAATTATTTATTGGATTTGTGATATTTGCGGTAATGAGCCCTGCTGGCAGGCTGCTACCTACTAATCAGAAGCCACAGGTAATTGGAGTGTTATGTAGAAATTATCTACACGAAGGCAAATAATAAGTGTGTCAGGAATATTGTTTCCAGGAATTTGAGCTAAATGCTTGTATGCAAGACTTTATTTCTCTCTTTGTTCCTTTGTCTGAAGATTTGAATTTATATAATATTTTTGCTACAAAATTGTATAAAAAAACTTCACTAGGACTTTACCCCCTCACTGCCTAGACTACCAGGAACCTAGCCTTAAAGGGGTTGTGCAGCGATTTATATCGATGACCTACCCTCAGTAAAAGTCATCAATATCTGATCTGCGGGGGTGTGAGCTTCCTGGTCATTACACTACGTGTCATCTCCTGTGGAGCAGCAGCGTAGTATAACTGGCTCAATTCAAGTGAATGGAGCGTGTGCCCGTCATTACACTGCAGTTCCGAGATGGCAGGGGTGCTGGTTGTCTGACCCCCGCAAATCAGATATTGAGATAGACAAGGCGACAAATCATAATGAGGTGGTTATTATGGGGGACTTCAACTACCCAGATATAGACTGGGAAACTGAAACTTGTATATCTCATAAGGGAAACAGGTTCTTGGCAATAACCAAAGACAATTACCTCTCCCAACTAGTTCAGGACCCGACTAGAGGGACGGCCATACTGGACTTAGTATTAACCAATAGGCCTGACAGAACAACAGACGTGCAGGTTGGGGGACACCTGGGAAATAGTGACCATAAAGTAATAACCTTCCAATTAGCATTCAAAAGAGCGTTTCTACAGGGAGGAACAAAAATACCAAACTTCAAAAAAGCTAAATTTAGCCAACTAAGAGAGGCCATAGGCCTAACTAAATGGGATAAAGTCCTCACAAATAAAAATACAGCCACAAAATGGGATATCTTTAAAAGCATCCTAAAATCTCATTGTGAGAGGTACATACCGTATGGGAATAAATAGGTTTAGGAACAAAAAGAAACCAATGTGGATAAACAGAACTGTAAAGAAAGCAATAAATGACAAAAAGAAAGCATATAAAACACTAAAACAGGAGGGTAGCACAGAAGCCCTGAAAAACTATAAGGAAAAAAATAGAACATGTAAAAAACTAATAAAAGCGGTCAAACTAGAGACTGAGAGATTAATTGCCAAAGAGAGTAAAACTAACCCTAAAATATTCTTCAATTATATAAATTTTAAAAAGTATAAATCTGAAGGTGTCGACCCTTTAAAGAGTAATGAGTGAGCAGAGAGCGACGAGGAGAAAGCAAAGCTGTTAAATATTTTTTTCTCTATTGTATTCACTGAGGAAAATAAACGGTCAGATGGCATGCTGAATGTTGAAATAAATTCCCCATTAAAAGTGTCCTGTCTGACCCAGGAAGGAGCACAACAGCGACTTAAAAAGATTAAAATAGACAAATCGCCTGGACCGGATGGCATACACCCCCGTATCCTAAGGGAATTAAGTAATGTCATAGCCAGACCCTTATTTCTGATATTTGCTGATTTTATACTGACAGGGAATGTCCCACAGGATTGGCGCATGGCAAATGTGGTGCCAATATTCAAAAAGGGTCTAAAAACAGAGCCTGGAAACTATAGGCCGGTAAGTTTAACATCTGTTGTGGGTAAACTGTTTGAAGGTTTTCTGAGAGATGCTATGTTAGAACATCTTAACGGAAATAAGCAAATAACACCATATCAGCATGGCTTCGTGAGGGATCGGCCAGTTTTAATCAGTTTCTATGAGGAGGTAAGTTCTAGACTTGACAGCGGCGAATCAACGGATGTCGTAAATCTGGACTTCTCCAAAGCATTTGACACTGTACTGCATAAAATGTTAGTATATAAAATGAGAATGCTCGGACTGGGAGAAAACGTCTGTAAGTGGGTAAGTAACTGGCTCAATGATAGAAAACAGAGGGTGGTTATTAACGGTACACACTCAGATTGGGTCACTGTCACTAGTGGGGTACCTCAGGGGTCAGTATTGGGCCCTATTCTCTTCAATATATTTATTAATGATCTTGTAGAAGGCTTGCACAGTAAAGTATCAATTTTTGCAGATGACACTAAACTGTGTAAAGTAATTAACACTGATGAGGACAGTATACTACTACAGAGCGATCTGGATAGATTGGAGGCTTGGGCAGATAAGTGGCAGATGAGGTTTAACACTGACAAATGTAAAGTTATGCACATGGGAAGGAATAATGCAAGTCACCCGTACTTATTAAATGGTAAAACACTCGGTAACACTGACATGGAAAAGGATCTAGGAATTTTAATAAACAGCAAACTAAGCTGCAAAAACCAGTGTCAGGCAGCTGCTGCCAAGGCCAATAAGATAATGGGTTGCATCAAAAGGGGCATAGATGCCCGTGATGAGAACATAGTCCTACCACTTTACAAATCATTAGTCAGACCACACATGGAGTACTGTGTACAGTTCTGGGCTCCAGTGAACAAGGCAGAGCTTGGGAGGGTCCAGAGGAGGGCAATTAAAGTAATAACTGGAATGGGGCAACTACAGTACCCTGAAAGATTGTCAAAATTAGGGTTATTTACTTTAGAAAAAAGACGACTGAGAGGAGATCTAATTAATATGTATAAATATATCAGGGGTCAGTACAGAGATCTATCCCATCATCTATTCATTCCCAGGACTGTGACTGTGACGAGAGGACATCCTCTGCATCTGGAGGAAAGAAGGGGCTATAGCTACTAGAGAGAGATCGTTGATCCAGGGAGTTATTCTGATTGCCTGATTGGAGTCGGGAAGGAATTTTTTATTCCCCTAAAGTGAGGAAAATTGGCTTCTACCTCAGTTTTTTTTTTTGCCTTCCTCTGGATCAACTTGCAGGATAACAGGTCGAACTGGATGGACAAATGTCTTTTTTCGGCCTTATGTTACTATGAATGACCTACCGTGATAGCTCATGATTATAAGAGCTCATGCACATGACTGTTGGCTGTTGGCAGAGATCATGTAAAACGGTCAAGAACAGGGCCGCAAAACAGACATATTGTCACGGCGGGGAGTGGGGAAAACCCCCCACCGTGCAATTGCTGGGACTGCTACGCCAGATAGCAGGGAACTGGGAGCAGGTCACCTCCTCACGTAACCCTAAACGCTCTCCCTAGACTCCTAGCGCATGAGCCGCCTCATAAGGTAAGGGGGTTCATGCTCACCAACCTAGGACCCTGCTATCCCTGCTACGCCCTAGGCCTGATGACAGGGCATAGACCACCCATTCATCCTACACAACGGATGAAAAGGTGTCTCCAGAGACCCAGTGGCAGACAGGAAGCAAAAACATGGGTAAAGCAGTACAGCAGGTAAGTCACACAGCAAAATAACAATGTTATCTACTCTTACCTGCCGCAGCCAAGATGGACGGAGGCTCCAGGCTGGGAAACCCACGGTCTTGCCTTCGCTTAACCCCTCCGGGAAAGCACACCCCTTCCGGAGCAAAGACACCACCAGAAAACCTCCATACACCAACCACACCAATACAACATACGCCAGGTGGGGGAGGAAAACAGAGACACACCGGAGGGGACACACAGCCAAGGTAAGGAATCAATATAATAAATAAGGGTGACTCACACAGACACAAAGACATACCGCCAGGGAGCAGAGCTCCTTCACAGGCAGACAACAAAATAAGAATGACCACAGGCTCCAACACACCATCTTATAAAGAGGCCTGAGGTCACACCCACCACATCTAGCAGACACACCTAAATTAACCCCGTGACAACCAAAACGGGAAAAGCACCAAATAAAGGCGCAACAGCGTCACGGTCAAACATAAATTGGCTGTGACACATATGGATGCGGACAGCACACAGGTGTTCTGTCCGCATCTTTTGAAGCCCCATTGAAGTGGATAGTTCTGCGTCCAACCCTCAAAAAATACGGATCAGATGATGACCAAAAATACCTTTGTGTGCATGAGCCCTACATCGCTGCACAACCCCTTTAATACCTTCACTATTTGGGCATTTTCTAGCACTATTATTTGGACAGTGAGTGGCGGTTTTATATAGGTGTTAAATGCTCAGACCAGATGCTGCACACTTCATCAAATTGGTCTGCATGGCTGTCGTCTCAGAAGGAAGCCTCTTCTAAAGGATGCACAAGAAAGCCCACAAACAGTTTGCTGAAGACAAGCAGAAGGACATAGATTACTGAAACAGGTCCTGTGGTCTAATTAGACCAAGATAAACTTATTTGGTTCAGATGGTGTCAAGCGTGTGTGTCGGCAACCAGGTGAGGAGTAAAAAGACAAGTGTGTCTTTCCTACAGTCAAGCATCATGGTGGGAGTGTCATGGTTTGGGGCTGCTTGAGTGCTATTGGCTGTGGGGAGCTTGCGTTCAATGAGGGAACCATGAATGCCAACATGTACTGTGACATACTAAAGCAGAGCATTATCACCTCCTTTCGGAAACTGGCTACAGGGCAGTATTTCAACATTATAATGGCTCCAAACACACCTCCAAGACAACCACTGCTTTGCTAAAGAAATTGAGGGTTAAGGTGCTGGACTGGCCAAGCATATCTCAAGACCTAAACCTTATTGAGCATCTGTGGGGCATCCTCAAATGGAAGGTGGAGGAGCGCAAGATCTCTAACATCCACCAGCTCCGTGATGTCATCATGGAGGACTGGAAGAGGATTCCAATGACAACCTGTGAAGCTCTAGTGAACTCCATGACCAAGAGAGTTAAGGCAGTGCTGGAAAATAATGGTGGTCACACAAAATATTGACACTGTGGGCAGAATTTATACATTTTCACTTAAGGGTGTACTCACTTTTGTTGCCAGCGGTTTAGACATTAATGGCTGTGTGTTAAGTTATTTTGAGGGCACACCAAATTTACACTGTTATACAAACTGTACACTGACTACTTTACATTGTATCAAAGTGTCAGATCTCCAGTGTTGTTCCATGAAAAAATAGAATAAAATATTTACAATCACTTTTGTGAGATACTGTAGAAGATTTAGATAGATACAGCATGAAGGCATTTATTAGGCATTTTATGGTGGTATTATTCACTGAATGGCTGTACAGTATGTACATTATATTGTTTGACATTGCATTGCCAGGATATGGGTAGCGCGAAGTCGCTTCATTTAAAACTTCGTTTGAATGCTATACAGAGACCTGTCTCTGTATAGCATTCAAATGTTTGGGCTTTGCGGAG
The DNA here is from genome assembly GCF_014858855.1 of Bufo gargarizans. Taxonomy (NCBI): domain Eukaryota; kingdom Metazoa; phylum Chordata; class Amphibia; order Anura; family Bufonidae; genus Bufo; species Bufo gargarizans. The sequence continues at coordinate 102,763,746 of NC_058085.1, forward strand.
GTGAAATTATATATGTCCGAAGTCTTGTGAGGCTTCATTGAATAACTACGGACTTTGATTATTCAACTTGAAAACATGGATCCAAAGTCGGCTTTGGTACCCAGGCATCTGCCAGTACCGAAGCTGACTTCGGATCCCAGCTTTTAAATGGTTTTCAAGTTTAATAATCGAAGTCCAAAGTTATTCAACGAAGCCTCGCAAGACATCTCTGTACAGCATTCAAAGTTTTGAAAAAAGTCACTTTGCTCAACAATAGTCATAGGGTAATAAGGGTACTATAAGTTGGTATTAGTTAGACTCTGCATGGAAATATTATTAAGGCATCTTACTTGTTATTTTATTAAACACAGGGAAGGGGATGGGCTCGAAAGCTGGCAGTTGGATGCGCTGAAGTTATGGCCTGCTCCTCTTTATAACTTTGGTGGATAGGGCTTTATTAAGAATAGCATCTAAAACGCCAGCCTTAATAAATGTGCCCAAATGTTGTTTTTTACAACAGTTTCTAGCGTACAGGGGCACAGTAAATGGCCCCCGTTATTTGGGTATGTATGGAGTATTTGGGTATGCATAGCAGTGTTAGGCTGGGTTCACATCTGCACTGTGAACTCCGGCAGTCTGTTCTGGCAGAGGAACAGACTGCCAGATTTCACCGTATCCAGCATAGCGGGATACCAATCGTGCACTGCCGGATCCCCATTCACTGTAATGGGATCCAACGGTAATCTGGCAGTTTTCTGGAATACATCCCGACTTTTGGCCAGACCAAAAAATATTGCATGTAGAATTTTTTGTCCAGTTGAAAGACTACATGTATGCCGGATACAGTGACCGGATTACAGTGCTGGGGGTGCAGATGTGAACCCAGCCTTATGTGGGCACTATATAGTAGATTTAGATGGAAACAGCCTGAAGGCATTAATTAGGCATTTTATGGTGATATTATTCACTGAATGGCTGTATGGTATGTACATTATATTATTTGACATTGCATTGCCAGGATATGGGTCACAGGTTAATAAGGGTACTATATGTTGGTATTACCATAGTTGGATACTGCATGGAGGTATTATAAAGGCATTTTACTTGGTATTTTATTAAACACAATATTTTTAGTATTTTTTACACTTGTGAGACGAGGGACCCACTTTGCTTGTTTTCCAGTGCCCCATTTTCTATGAATACAGCCCTTAAGCAAATAATAATAATGCTCACTGCATATATAACCCCTCTTTACTGATATACAGTATATCCATGTCAATTGCAGATTTAAGTTATAAGTAATCATTTTTGTTTTTTATTTAATTTAGTTTTTTTTCTATTTATTTTAGCTCGTAGGATACCAGCGCCGTACATGTAAGGCGCTGGAAACAGGGTCACAAATCCCAGCACCGTACAGCTATGGCGCTCTGATCGGGCGCAGGAGCTACGCCTGATCAGCTGCAGGGGTCCGGCAGTCACTGATAGCCCTGAGACCCCTGCTGTGTGCCAGCATCGGCGAAAACGTGCGGTATCCTGCCTTTTGCGGGGTGTCCATCGGGTCCCCGCTCTGCTGTGACGGGGACCAGATGGCTTGGACGTCAGCCTGATGCCTTCCTTAGGCATCATTGCTGCAATCCGTGTCAGCCTGTGAGATCCAGTCCACTGGATCTCACAGGCAGGAAGGCTGTAAGTGTATTACACTGTTAATACACTTACAGCCAGAAGTATTGTAATGCATTGTAAAGGGGATCAGACCCCCAAAAGCTGAAGTCTCAGAGTGGGACAAAAAATAAAGTTAAAAAAGAAGTAAGAAAAATAAAGTTTCCAATAAAAAAAAAAAGCGTCCTTTTCCCAAAATAAAGTTAAGAAAAAGGGAAAAAGAGAAAAGTAGACATATTAGATATTGCTGAGTCCATATCGACTGGATCTATAAAAATATCACACGAACCACCCTATCAGGTGAATGGCGTAAAAAACAAACAAAAAAAAAAAACAGTGCCAAAACAGCAATTTTCTCATCAACTTGCCTCACAAAAAGTGTAATACCAAGTGATCAAAAACTCATATTTAGCCCAAAATGGTACTAATTAAACCGTCATCTCATCCCCAAAAAAATGAGATCCTACCTAAGACAATCACCCCCCCCCCCAAAAAAAACATGGCTCTCAGAAAATGGCAATACAAAAACAAGATTTTATTCTGTTCAAAAAGGCTCTCGCTGTGTAAAACATATCAGGTATCGTCGAATCCGTAACAACCTGCTCTATAAAAATATCACTTATATCACTATATGCCCCCTCAGGTAAAAAAATAAAAATAAATAGGCCAAAACCATTTTTTTCACCTTGCCTCACAAAAAGTGTAATACCATGCGATCAAAAAGTCTTATGTACCCCCAAATTGTACCAATGGAAACATCAATGAGCCCCCACATAAGACAATCACTTAGAAAAAAAAAAAACAATAGCACCCGTAAACTAATCCATCAAAATCTGCCCTGCAAAAGCCATATAGTGCTCCTTCCCTTCTGAGCCCTGCCATGTGCCCCCACAGCAGTTTACCAATTGCCATATTCAGGAGAAAATTGGTAACAAATTATGGGTGCTTTTTCTCCTGTTACCCTATGTGAAAATGAAAAATTTGGGGCTAAAGCAACATGTCCTTGGAAGAAATGAAACTTCATTTTCACAGCCAAGTGTTTCCAATTCTATAAAACGCTTAGGGGGTCAAAGTGCTCAGTACCCTCCTTAATATATTCTTTAAGGGGTGTAGTTTCCAAAATGGGGTCAATTTTTGAGGATTTCCACTGTAGGGGGTACGTCAGAGTCTCTTCAAATACAAAATGGTGCCTAAAAACCATTCTAGCAAAATCTGCCTCCAAAATCCATATGGCGCTCCTTTCCTTCTGACCACTGCCACGTGCCCATAGGGCAGTTTACCACCACAAAAGTGGTATTTCTGTAAACTTCAGAATCATAGTAATGCATATTGAGTTTTTTTTTGCTGTTAACTCTTGCAAGAAAAAATTGATTAACATAAAAAATCTACCAAAAAAGTGAATTTTTGAAATTTCTCCTCCATTTTCCTTTAAAGGGATTCTGTCACCAGTTTTAACCCCCTCCAGATAAAAATATGGTTATGTTCAGGGAGCTTTACTGATTCCTAATGTGGTCTTATAAATGTAATCTGTAGGCTCATTTTGCCTAAAAAAACGCTATTACTAACCTGTCATTCATAAAAATAAGGTGCCCAAGGGGATGTAAATGGATCCAAGCTGCCGCCCGCACCTGTCGCCAATCGTGCCCAGCTCCGCCTTTCCTGACCTCAGCGCCGCCTCATAATCCTGTGTGACGCCTCCGGCTCTCCCTCCCCACTCCTTCTGCTCTAACATGTCGCGCGTGTGCACAGGCCTCTGCCTGATGCGCCCGTGCGGACTTCTCCGTTCAGGCTTCATGGAGCGAAGTGCGCATGCGCCGGCACTTCGCTCAACCTCCCGATGACCTGCACACTCGCTCCATGAAGCCGAACGGAGAAGTCCACATGGGCGCATCAGGCAGAGGCCTGTGCGCACGCACGAGATGTTAGAGCAGAAGGAGGGGGGAGTGAGGGAGAGCCGGAGGCATCACACAGGATTATGAGGCGGCGCTGAGGTCAGGAAAGGCGGAGCTGGGCACGAACGGCGGCGGGTGCGGGCGGCAGCTTGGATCCATTTACATCCCCTTGGGCACCTTATTTTTATGAATGACAGGTTAGTAATAGCGTTTTTTAGGCAAAATGAGCCTACAGATTACATTTATAAGACCACATTAGGAATCAGTAAAGCTCCCTGAACATAACCATATTTTTATCTGGAGGGGGTTAAAACTGGTGACAGAATCCCTTTAACTCTTGTGGAACACCTCAAGGGTTAACAAAGTTTGAAACATCAGTTTTGAGTAATTTAAGGGGTGTAGTTTCTAAAATGGGGTCATTTATGGATGGTTTCCATTATGTAAGCCCCTCAAAATCACTTTATAACTGAGTTGGTGCTTAAAAAAATGGAAAATGGCTTCTAAACATCTAATCCTTCTAACATCCTAAAAAAAAAAAAAATTACATTTACAAAATGATGCCAACATAAAACAGACATATGGGGAATGTTGACTGATAACTATTTTATAAGGAATAACTATCTGTTTTAAAAGTAGAAAAATGTAAATTTAGAAAATTGTGATTTTTTTTCCAAATTTCTGGTAAATTTTGTATTATTTTATAAATAAAGTTGAAATATATCGACTCTAATTTGCCACTTTAATGAAGTATAATGTGTCACAAAAAAACGGTCTTAGAATAGCTTGGGATTTAAGGTGAAAAGTGGCTTGGTACTGAAGGGGTTAAGGAACTGATCTACAAAACAATGTTTCCATAACCTAATTTTGTATTTATCCATGAGATGTATTGAAGCTTTGTTCTGAAGACCTTTAACAAGAAAATCTCCCTTCTACCAGTGCTGTCAATTAACCCCAGTTCTGCTCTTGATCTTCATAAACACTTGCTAGTTATATAATGTACAATCCTTAAATAACAGCACACAGCTGTGCTCCCATTTTAGAGAACCGACGTGGCGCCTTATGTAGAAATTAAGGCTATTTTTATCCTTTCAACCAAGAATATAAAATTGGAGGCTTGTTAGTCTATTTAAAACCAAGGAGAAAAATGTAATGCAACAAAACCACAAAGGAATTCATTATAGTGTTATGAATGTGTCATAAAATGTTCCTGGCCACCAGCGATGCTTTCACTAAAGTTTACGTACCCAGCAGAAGGGCTAAAATGAGCACTGGGTTCAGCCATTTTAGATCATCATGTTAAATCAAAAATAAGGCACCTGGAATGCAAATAACTATTACTCAGGACATCCATTTTTGGTCATGGGAACAGTCTGGTAAAAACTAACAGATTGTGCTCTTTCCTGTGCATGGCCTGCAAAGCTGGGATTATGTCTGTCTTTGAATGCCTGTGTCATTCAATGTCACATCAGGTTCTGCTGAAACATTCATGTATTAAAGGTGTTTTACCACACAAAATATGTCTCTGGGACCACCATGTATTGGGGAAATGGAGGTCTCCTTACCCTGCTAAGTAAGGCATAGACTCAATGGTTGGTTGTTTCCATAAAAGGTGGCCAGTGGACAGTCTGATGTCTGTTGCAGGCCTTAGATGATTAATCTCTGAAAGGGAACCGGTCACTAGGAAATTCGCTGATAAACCAGACACAATACCTTGTGCGGCTTGCTCATACTTTTTACTTCTGGAGAAAAAGGACCTTAATATAAATGAGCGGTTAAGTGCACTGCCAGCTCCTCTCTCTCCTTCTTGATTGACAGGGCTAGTCAAGATAACTATGCAAGAACCTGGCCCATTCTATCAAGGAGAAGTTGGGGCTGGTAGAGAAAGCAGGAGGAGCAAAGGTGCACAGAGTGGTTTGGGCCAGCCTCTTGGTGCACTTAACTGATCATTACGTCCAGCTGAGCTAGCCATATAAGGCATTGTGCCTAGTTTAATGGTGAATTCCTAGTGAGCTTATTTTGGACGTCAGGACACAGCAAAAAAATTTTTTATCATCTCTAAATCAGCCTTAACTTTTTATGTTTCTAATGATGTAGCCATATGGGGGCTTATTTTGGACAAATTATATTTTTAATAGCACTATTTTGGGGTATATCTAGTGTATAACCTTTATACATTTTTGGGGGTGAAGGTGTGAAAAAAACTGCAATTCCGGCATTGTTATTTGAAGGGTTTTTATGGCGTTTACTGTGCAATCTAAGTGACATGATAACTGTATTCTTTATGTCAGCATGATTATGCTAAAAACAAATTTAAACAGTGTTTATCTTTTTCTCCTTTTGCACAATAAAAACTTTTGATTAATACAATTATTTGTTTTTGTGTGGCTGCATTCAGAGATTCATAACATTTTATTTTTTCAATGACAGCGCTTGATTTTTTGTAGAATGAGTTGTAGTTTTCATTGATGCTGTTTTGGAGGTACATCTGAGTTTTTGATTGCTTTTGAATGTGTTTTTTTGGAAGGTACAATAAACAAAAACAGAAATCTTGCCATGTTTTAACTTTTCTTGTAATAACGGACATAAGTCGGACATAAGGCATCCATGTGTGGTGGGCCTTGGGGCCATTATTAGGCCCGTAGCTGCCATAGCAACTCCTAGGGACCCTAAAATCACATGGTGGGGTGATGGGTTGAGACCCTTCTTTTCTTTAAACACTTAGATGCTGAGGTCATCACAGCTCTTGGGAACGCACCATCACAGTGCTGTACTATTACTGCACTCAGTGTTAACCTGCTACTTGCAGCAACTTAATAGTACGGTGCAAAAAGGGAAGAGAACAAATCCTGCTAAAATCAACCTACAAATCACTAATGTCCAGGGTCAGATTAGTCCACAAATACCAGAGAATCTAACAATGGGCACCAAAGGTCCAGCAGAAGACTACTTTATTCAAAACTGAATTAGATCACTTGTTACTAGGTCAACTCCTTTTGGTTTTGCTCATCAATAATTTAAAACTCTTTAATTCTTTTCTGTGTTAGCACAGGGCATCACATGGCGCCTGCTATGTGGACCAAAACTCTACTTTTCTGTGCACGTTTATGGAAACATGGAGATTTCTGGTCCACACAGCAGACATCGTTGTGTGAATTGGCAGGTCAATGTGCCGATCATCTGCCAAAATGGGAGACCTAAGTGCTTTATTAGAGAGGGTGCGCTGGATGAGTAAACTCGCCATACTAAAGTAACATAATAAGACATTTAGTTGGAGTATCACTTTAAATTTATAAAAAAGTAAATATTTAAAAAGTATAATGATGATCTTTTTGTAGGATGTAATCTACATTCCCTGTATAGATTGAGAGCTATATGAGGTGAGGAGATAGCCATTGTACCTGATCTGAAGGTCTGAGGCGGCCCAAAGCTCCCTCTGCAACAATAGAAGACACACATGGAACATGGTTGGTAAGGCTTTTGTTACCGATTTTTGCATTGGGTCCCAGGAGCTTAAAGTGACATCACTCCCAGAAAACCATGAGTACATCGCTTATGCCTATGGATAAATAATTTAGATTTAGTAATTTTATTTTTACATAGATAAAGCTAAACGGGTCATGATGAGCTTGGTGTTGGATCAACAACCAAATGTTGGTTAAGGATATAAAATTATAATCCATTATTACAGAAATTAATAGGAACATTACACATAGGTGCTGGTCCCATGGAATGCGTGAAGAACTGATTTCATTACATATTTGTGTAGTGACCTCATCGCATCTGAGATAACATATACTGTGACAACGGAAGGCATAATGCGGCACACCACCAAAATAAAGCTATGCACCTTCAAATAGTGATGGGATTGGAGAAAACTGTGCAACATGAATAATTCAAAATTAATCTAAAGTCATTCACAGCACCAAAACCTCAAGCTGTGCTCAGCTCTAAACATCCCCCTCATAATGCAAGCTAATAGACATCTAAACCACTTCATGCTGTTTTGCTGCCACTTGCTTTGGGCAGGCCCTCACTTCCCAATTAGGACAAAATGGAATTTATTAAATTTCCTTTTATTAGGAATTTTAATGAAATCTTAGGAGCTGTGAAGATGTTTGTCTGGTTAGTGTTCCCTTAATGCTGACATCTATACTGCCAACATGATAGATAGACTATCTATCTAATATCTATCTATCTATCTATCTATCTATCTATCTATCTATCTATCTATCTATCATCTAATTATCTATCTGTCTACCTACCTATCTATCTATTGTCTATCTGTCCAAAGTCTATCATCTATGTAATATCGCTCTATCTATCTATCCATCTATTGCATACCTATCACATATCTATCTAATGAAAAAATTCCACAGCACTTCCAAGGCGTAAAAAAGTAGAAAAGGCTTTATTCACCAGACCCGCGACGTTTCGATCCGCTTTCTGGGATCTTTCTCAAGCAGTGACATGATAGGTAGTGCATTGTGCATATTTATACAGCTTCACATAGCTAAGTGATAATCAAATCAATACAATCATCAAAATCAATCATCTCAAAATCTCAGTATACAAGTGATATCTGTATGTTTTTACAATCTCATTCCATAAAAAGCGCAAATATAAAATCATCATCACATCATCATTTTATTATTTTTCTCACATTCTGCTCTTCTCACTTGTTTCTAGAATCATGATGAGGATCTGGCCCGTCTGTTAGGAGTGAGTGGTGGGACACTGGTCAACTAGGATTAAGATGGTGCATGAATAGGTGCACTAATAAATCTATACTATGTGATTTTTATATTGTTACTTTGGTACTTTCCATTTATTATGGCAATTTCTTTTATTCTCTTACCCTGTGAGCTACTCTCATGCCATTAGAGCCACATTCTTGTCCGTAATTTTACACCATTCGCATGGGCCTTGCCACAGTGATTTGCACTCTGCTATCTGGTGCCTGGACTGCGAGAATTGTTGGACTAACATTAACTTGGGAGACTGGTGACACCAAAGGGTTTTATTTGTCCCGTCTTTGAATTATATTTTTCTTACCCTCCGCAATCTAGAGGATGTTTCCTTTACCATCATATTGGCCGCTTGGTTCCTTTAACGTCCAGGAATGGCCGCTTACTGACGGATTGGACATTCTAACTTGTGGTTATGTGTGAATAGCACGTGCCATATTTGTTGGATTCCTCGTAAGACTAGGGGGCTTTTGAATAACAATTATAACACTGAGTGACTTGTGTATTTACTTCGGTGATCTGCGGTACTACCGCTAGTTGTACATTATACCCTCTTATCGATAATACGGTACTGCCGTGTAATATATCACCTAATCGCATGTCCCTTGTTTATTGCTGATCCACTCTAGCAGTGCCGATGGCCTGATCCAGGTGGTTGCAAGTTATGGTGTCTGCCTCGGGCCCTAATTGTACAATGCTTCTGTTTGCTGAGGATCCCTTGCGATTGGTTGCTAGGACGCCTGCAGTGAGGCGTGCGCTCCATGGCCTGATAGAATGCTTGAGATATCGCAAGGGTTTCGGTCACGTGTTCGCATTGCGATCATGTGATCGGGTGCGCGACCACATGATTTGAAAATTCCAAATGTCCTGTGACATGCGCTGTACAATCAACAATGCGCAATCACATGACCTGAAACTTTGAAAGGTCCTATGACATGCGCAATACAACGAACAGTACGCCGAGATCCATGCGGACCACCTCCATCGCCCACTCCAGGACCTGCCTCATCAATGTGTTTTTAAGGTACACCTGTACACTTTTGATTAATATGAAATCCTCCACATATGGTGGCAATTATAATTAGGATAAAAATGTATGTATTTATCACTGTAATGATGATTTTATAAAGTGGCATTGGTGGCCACATCACTATATTGCGCTTTTTATGGAATGAGATTGTAAAAACATACAGATATAACTTGTATACTGAGATTTTGAGATGATTGATTTTGATGATTGTATTGATTTGATTATCACTTAACTATGTGAAGCTGTATAAATATGCACAATGCACTACCTATCATGTCACTGCTTGAGAAAGATCCCAGAAAGCGGATCGAAACATCGTGGGTCTGGTGAATAAAGCCTTTTCTACTTTTTTACGCCTTGGAAGTGCTGTGGAATTTTTTCATTTATTTTCACTGGAGGTGGATCGCCCCCACAGCCACTGGCAATCCGACTGCACCTACAGACAGCTGTGCTGCCCACACCTTTCTACCTTTATCTATCTATCTATCTATCTATCTATCTATCTCATATCTTTCTTTCTTCTCTGTCTGTCTATGTTTTTCTTTGACTGTGACACGGTTTTTTCCATACACATGATATTGATGTTAACAATGTACTTATTGTAGCCATCTGTAGGAAATGTATTTAATCTCATAATAGCAAGATGCTAAATGTATAATCCTAATTTTTCCAAAAACCTCTCTTGTCCTGAAAATCTCATAATTCTACCCAAAGTCTCGTTCGGATCACCCAAAGGCTTATTTCTAATAAATTAATCCACCAAAGACTAAGATATCCCTCTTCATATTGGTCTATTTTATGATTAATGTTAAAATATATGGAGAATTTCAGATCTGACTTGTCCTTTCTAAGCAAACACTTCAGAAGTGGAGCTATATCTGCTGCTATCCTTTCTTACATACTAATGAGACAAGCGTATTAAAACTATTACGTGACACATATATTCGACTTATCTTTGAGTGATTTGTCAAAAGTCATGCATCAGGGAAGTGGACACAACTTACCAATTTATCCATGGTGTCCCGGCTCTCTTGCCCCAGATAGTTGACAATGTTGAACAAAGTTCATAATACCATTTAACATGCAGTGCCAATGTACTGTATATATGCCAAACTAGTGCCCCCAACAGCACCAGCAATATCTCTTGTGGGGCCAATCACAGATATTGATAGAAAGTAAGACTACTCTGATGTCCTATTTGAGCCAGACAGAAGAAATCCTGGTCTTCTATGGCATTTTTGGCGATATCATTTGCTGGCACTTATGGGAATCCTGTGTGGCTAGCAGGAAATTATCTGGGTATATATGTCTAGCACAAAGTCTTGGGTTTGAACTTCTGAATGTTGGAGAATATAGAGGTCCAGTGAACCTTCTTCATTTGAAGAAGTTATTGCGATTGCCCATCATAGCCTTAAGATCACATATTGGAAGCCATATTTAACCTACCAGGGTGTACCATCTTTATTCAAAGGTTAATAGGTAGCTGACTGGAATGGTTGGTAATATTGCTGTCCTTCCTTACACATGTTTATTTGTATAGTTTATCCAAAGTGGGCATATTACTATTAATTAGGTGCATCTTACTCCAGCGCAGGGGGAACAAGATTGGTGTATGGGAACTCTAGTCTTGATAAATGTCCCCCACAGAATCTGTAGGAGGATCAGTGTCCGACTGGGGTGCCACTTGTGCAGGGGGTGGGAGGCTAGGGGCCTACTTTAATAAGGGCCCACCGTGGGATTCACCTGTACCCCTGGGGGCCATTCCAAGCCTGATGACGATGGGATGGGTGATGGCAGTAGTCATTGTTCGTATCCATACAGTGAAGGATATTGCTGCATGTAGATGCAGCTTTTTCCTTCACTGGTGAGCAGGCAGTTATCAAGAAGGAACAGTTTCTTCCCAATCATTTCCTGCTCAGTCGTTGCTTGTAAATGCCCCTTAAGTTAGCCTAGAGACAATGGAGCACAGTACAAACATCAAGATGTCTTCATTATGATGGCAGGTCTTGCTTCCCAGGGTTTGGTTTTTTAATCTTCCCACCCCTTTTCTATAACCTATGGGCCAGTTCCTCACACCCTTATATGCTAACAAAGCAATGATTTGCCACCCACTAGCAAAGGGAACAGAACCACCAAAAGCTGGGCTCTCTATAGGCTCACTTTATGGTTTGTATACCTTTGATTTGGACCTGGCATTGGCTCAAGTCCAAAGCAACCTCCCATTCTTCACCATTAATCCCTGCAAGGTGTGACCTTTCCCAGAGCCCATCAGGTTGTTATACTACATTATCAACTGTAGCTCTGCTGCATGCAGTAGAGTTTTGTAGTGAAGAATTATCAAGGCAAATTTGCAAGACTCTTCAATATTTCATTCCAGAAGCACAGCTGATGAAGGTTTCCCCTCAGAATCACTAATACTCCTATGAATTCCTTTTCCACCCACATGATAAATTTCGCCTGCATTTATCAAATCCCGCAACACGATTGACAGTCTTTAAAAATAGTTGATTTTTTTCAGACAGCCCCAATGTCTGTCTGCATCCATATGCCTTGCATAAAATCCTGCCTAATAGGAACTGACTGTTCTCTTCTATCAGGGCAATGAGTCACGATACAGATGCACAGATATTTATATATTTAATCTGTATAAACTTGTAGGTGATGTCTAATTCATGGCCTGAATACGTTGCAATTACTGTATATGCAGTGGCTTGTTAAGAGCCTTAGGGGAATAAAGGTGATGGAGACTTCCTTCTGGGATTCGCGTCCCCACCTATCCCTTGGTTGAACTTGATGGACTTATGTCTTTTTTCAACCGTATCCACTATGTAACCAATACCTGTGTTAACTATTAGATATTGATATTAGTAGGCAAGTAGATGGCCTTATATACTATTGGCTACAAGGTAAATTTTGGAGCAGGCATCTGTACGAATGCTAATACATGATATTTACCCCAGTCGTTGGCCAGTGTAATAGGACCTTTACACTGACATCATGACTTCCATCTTTACATGATCAATGAAACAGATTCATCATCGTGATCCATGATTATCCTCACTGGGGTTCCTCCCTTACATTTATTATTCTGAAATATGAGTAATAATGCAGACTGAGATGGGGACTGACATGGCACCATTGTCTCCAAGCTGCTTTCCATCTTCTCTGCTGGCATGAGTGTGCCCATTAGTGTTGAGCGAATTGAGTTTCGGATCATAAATCTGAAGTTGATTCGGTCAAACACTTCCTTTTAATGTTGTCTGGAGACCTGTCTCCATATAGCATTAAAATGTATTGCCACCGTGGAGGCAAAATTAGTTTCATCCGAAGTCATGTAAGACTTCGGTGAGTGAATTTGGTAATTTGCGTCTTTAAAAACATTTTAAAATAGCAATCCAAAGTTGGGTTTGTTTCTGAGGTACCGAGCCGATATCAAACCTGACTTCGGATTGCTAATTTTAAATGTTTTTAAAGATGCGGCTATGAATACCAAATTTATTCACCGAAGTCTCACATGAAGCGAATTTTGCCTACACGGAGGCAATACATTTTAATGCTGTATCTGGAGCTCAATTCGCTCAAGCCTAGTGCCCAACAGACTAAGAGCTGATCAGAGTCGTGTCTGAAAGTCTGGTTGCAGGGGATGCACTTTATTAAAAACACAGGGGGAGATTTATCAAAACTGATGCAAAAGGGAAACTGGCTTAGTTGTCCATAGCAACCAATCAATCAGATTCCACCTTTCATTTTTCAGAGTGATTTTGGAAAATGAAAGGATCAATTTGATTGGTTTATAGGGGCAACTAAGCCAGTTTTCCACTGCACCAGTTTTGATAAATCTCCCCCAGTGTCTTCTCCATGGGGTTGGTTAGGAACCATGTCCATAGCAAACAGTCTGTCTCAGATTACTACTCAGGTCTTCATCCCAAAGTAGAATTGCCCCTTATTGAGGGGGCAAAGCTGCCTCCTAAAACGTTATGACCAGTAAAATTATTATGTAAATCTCATTCCAAAACCCTGAAAAATATGTTGGTACCCCCTAACACACTTTGCCAAGATAAGATAAAACCCAACCAATCAGTCGATTTGCCTAAAGCTGGCCACACACGAGATACAAGTCAACCAAACCTGCCTCTTGGCTATTGTCAGGAGAATTCTCAATGACAGTTGTCAGGGTAATATTCAACATCACTTGGCAGGGGAAAGAAGGATAGAGCATGTTAAAAATAGATGTTGACCAACTGCGTCCCTTGTGTAGGATTGGATTGTCCTCTGCATGATGTTGTTTAGATGTGGCTGGAAGATGACCATCTGCAGTGTGCCTAGCTGCGTGACAGCTAATGATTGTCCATGGTGCCTGATAGTGTCTTGATTCAGAGGATAATTATAAGGTAAGAAGTTCTGTTGAGTGAAAATAAACGACCATGGTCCTGATTTATCACGCCTTCACTCCAGAATTCTGGCTTCAATAAGTCACAAAATGGGACTTTTGCAACTTTTTGGACTAACACAAAAATGTAGTAATTTGGTGGTTGGCTCACACTCAGGTAATTACGGGCGGGTGCTGCAAACTCACAACTTGGGTGCCCGAACCCAAAAAATGATAAATAATATGACAAAAAAGAAAGGAGTGAGCACTCACACTATCTGGACCATGGGGAATAAATAGTATTTAATAATTCGTGACAACACTCAAATATAATAAAATCACATAAAATGATAGGTGGTACCAACATAAAATCACACTGGCGGGTGATAGTTGCGCAAACCTTGTGTAATAATCAATCACAATTCACACTTGTCACCAACTAAGATTATATGGTGGGAATGAAACCGCAGACCGCAAATGTAGTGTCCCGATACAAATTCGTGTGGCTCCGGCTTAAAGTGTCCACGTGCATAGAGATGTCTCTCAATAAAGCAGTCTCTCCACAGTTATTTCAGTATGTCCGCATAGGGCTATAGATAATATGTGCCCAATTCAGGTTCCTACCTTATTCCAAGGTTTTACCAGACTGTTCTCCGCTGGGCCGTCCTGCCACGAGCAGCAAGTGTGCCGGCCGCTTCGGCGTCTCACGTCACAGATCTCGAGTCGCTGACGTCACGGTATCGCGGGAACATAGAATTTGGCTGGTATGGATGGTGGGCACTTGTTGGAACCTGTATTCAGCTCCTGTGTCTTAGTGGAGTGTTGGTAAGATTCCTTATCGCATGGCCATGCAATGTATTCTATCAGAATCCAGTGGATTAGGTGGGCGCTTCCTCCAGTCACCAAGCGCCCACCTAATCCACTGGATTCTGATAGAATACATTGCATGGCCATGCGATAAGGAATCTTACCAACACTCCACTAAGACACAGGAGCTGAATACAGGTTCCAACAAGTGCCCACCATCCATACCAGCCAAATTCTATGTTCCCGCGATACCGTGACGTCAGCGACTCGAGATCTGTGACGTGAGACGCCGAAGCGGCCGGCACACTTGCTGCTCGTGGCAGGACGGCCCAGCGGAGAACAGTCTGGTAAAACCTTGGAATAAGGTAGGAACCTGAATTGGGCACATATTATCTATAGCCCTATGCGGACATACTGAAATAACTGTGGAGAGACTGCTTTATTGAGAGACATCTCTATGCACGTGGACACTTTAAGCCGGAGCCACACGAATTTGTATCGGGACACTACATTTGCGGTCTGCGGTTTCATTCCCACCATATAATCTTAGTTGGTGACAAGTGTGAATTGTGATTGATTATTACACAAGGTTTGCGCAACTATCACCCGCCAGTGTGATTTTATGTTGGTACCACCTATCATTTTATGTGATTTTATTATATTTGAGTGTTGTCACGAATTATTAAATACTATTTATTCCCCATGGTCCAGATAGTGTGAGTGCTCACTCCTTTCTTTTTTGTCATATTAACACAAAAATGTACTAGCAACGTTTTGCATTTTTACACCACTCCCACCAAATATGGGTGTGGAGGTGGGTGTGATTAGCTAGGTTAAATTGTTTCACTCCACATTTATCACTGTGACCTTTTTCAAAAGTCGCAAAAAATAGTTGCAATCTTTCTACAGTAGGAAAAATGGGGTAGCTTTTCTAGACAAAAGTGTTAGGTTTTTGGATGAGGCAAATTTATCAAACAACATGCAACATTTGATAAATGTGGCATAAAGTACTCCAATGCAGACTCAACAAAACGGACCTCAAATATTACTCTCATGATAAATTTCCCCCATGACTGAGGTGGCCTGGTAGTCTCCCTATGCATACAGGATCACTGGCAGAACTAATTGAAAACATCTGGATCCCCCTGCAGAAATGTAACGTGTGTAGGGGTCTTTAGTGATCTATACTCAGGTGAGTGTTATAGGTTATTTGACAATTCTATTACAATTATGTGCTTTTTTCTATGTATTATGGTTTGCTGTCATTGAACATACTGCATTTATACTTAACCTTATGTCATATTGCTTCCTGTTTTCTCTTCCAGCAGATTGTTGCCTCCGTCAAATAGATTTTCTGCCCATTGTGTTTATTCAAACCCTAACAATAGTGTTTTTTTTCTGCGTGAAAAGTACATCTGGCATTGTTCAACTTCAGTAAATTACATCTGTAAATAGACTGTGTAGTTATGGGGGTGTCAGGTACGATCAGGGTGACATTTGTTGATGACTCATTGTGCAGTGTGATCTCAATTGTTGTAACTAGCAATCCAGCATAGAGCACAAGGTTATACTCAGATTGTCTAAGGTCTTAATGGGGTATTCCTATCTGGATATTTATGGCATTTTGATAGGACCTGTCGTAAATGTCTAATAGGTGTAGGTCCCACTAGAATGTAAGTGTGAAGTTAAAGCCGCACATCCGTGGTTTTCTCCATTCACTGCTATTGGACTTCCATGAATAGCCAAATGCTGGCCCATCTAATTTTGAAAGTCCCATAGTAGTGAATGGGGGGATGGTTGTGCATGGGCAATAGCCTCTCTGTTCACTGCTATGGGACTTCCAAAAGTAGCTGATCACACTATTTTCAGATGTCCCATAGCAGTGAATGGACCTCAATCAGACCCCAATTTTAGTAAAACCCCATTCAGACCTCAGCTCAGACCCCCAAACCTCAGATCAGACCACCAATTTGAATGACCTCCAATCAGGCCACCCATTCAGACATCAGATCAGACCAGAGCTCAGAGCAGACAATTTTTTTTTATCAACTTACCTCTCCCGCTTCGCACAAGAGATTCTTGGTCTTCCTGCCACACCGGGTCACAGAGCGCCGATGTCCTCACGCCATGCGCAGTTCATAGCACAGAGCCAGGGAGCGGTACTGGACCAGCATGGGGAACACTGCATTCAGAGCTCCCGGTCCTCCAGTACTAATAAGCGCTTCCATAATGGAAGTGCTCATTAATATTTACCCCATAAGAATCACTAAAATCCCCCCAACTTTGGGAGGTGGAGAAGTGTGTCTTATAGGGCAAAAAATACTGTACTTTCTGCAATATTAATCTTAGAATTTTTGATCCTATCTCAAATTTTTTATTGGTCCCCCCCATCTGGCTGATTTCATTCCGTACTTATCACCAATATGTTGTGAGCTCTTACTGTAGGGTCCTCTTTCCTCTTTTGTCTCACTATTGTATATGTCTATTTGTATTTAAAGGGAATCTGTCACCACAGTTTTGGACTATTAACTGCACTAATACATGAGGGTTACTGCAGATAAGGAGTCCAGAATCCATATCACAGTTTTTTGTTTACATACTGACCCCTATTTCCCTGTTGTCAGCGTTTAAAGCTGCATTGAAATACTTTGTCTGGACTGTCCTCTCCATTATTTTAGCACACGACAGCAGTCCTGGCTGTGCATTTCAGTGCAGCTTTGAGTGCTGACAGTGGGGAAACCAGAAGCAATAAGAAATAGTTCTTAAGTGAAGTACTACTCATGTGTTGCTGCAGATAACAGTCCAGAATCATAATGACAGATACCTTTTAAGGTCAGATGATACTCTACTAAAGTACTGAAGGACCCTTGTCCCAAGCTCTTCCCTATATATATCTTCGTTATTTATTTTTTTGTAAATCTTTATTACAATTTTTCAAGTTATACATAAATATTCAGCAATCATCTTATGTATACATTACATATCTTCCCCCCCCCACCCCCTGAACTATTAGTTGATGAGAAAAACAAAAATCAAACAAACAAAAAAAAAGGGAAAGGAAGAAGAAAAAGAATAAGAAGTTTTTCTCCTTCTCCCCCCTCCCCCCTGCACCTCCCCCCCCCCACAGGCCCGGCCACGCCCCACTAGGCTCAATTTTTATTTTATTTTTTAACCAATTCTGCCATAACCTGCCAAATCTGAGTTTTTTCTTAAACCCAACCTGATGGAATTGTTCTCTGATAATCGACAACCTAGTGAAGTTCTCCCATTTTTTTTACTGTGGGAGCAGTATTCCCCCCCCCCCCCTAAAGTCCAACTATACGCTTCCTAGCTTGGAACAATAGTTGCGTTGCAACCTCTCTATGTTGTGGGGCCTGCACTCTGTCCATCATCCCCTAAAACAAATTCCTCAAAGTGTCGAGGTACTATAAACTGGAGATATTCCTCTATTTTGTCAATAATCTTTACCCAGTAATCTTGAATTTTTGCACATGCCCATAGTATATGTATATCGTCCACTCCTATCTCTCCACATTTCTGATAGCTAAACACTTTGGTTTTATAGCACTTCATTAACTTCTTAGGGGAGTTGTAGAGACGATACAATATATTAAATTGGGTTATTCTATAAGAGAAATTCCTCGAGACCCTATTCTTCGCCTGTATAGCTGACTCCCAAAAATCTTCTCGTACGGGATACAAGGCTCCCTGCCATTTATGCGTAAAATTTTCAACTGCTCTTCTGTTATTTTTTCGCGGTGACAAACATTGGTATATTCTTGAGACCAGTTTCTTTCCAGATGTTAGCTTAGTTATATTGTCCAGAGGCTGTGGTAAAATAGTAATTTGTGTACCTTTCCCTATCATCTTATACACTGCGTGTTTTAATTGGAAGCAGAAAAAACTCAGCTCTGTATTTTCCCATTGGTATTTCCTTTTTAACTCTTCATAGGGGATGATATCCCCCTCTTCCCATACCTGGCCTAGTGTATATATTCCGTGTTTCCACCAGACCCTCTGTTCAATTGCCTTCAATTCTGTGAGGCTAGTATTGTCCCAAAGTATGGTATCAGAATGAAATCCAGTTTGGGACCATAATTCTTTTGCCATCTTCCAGTTTTTAGCCACTAACACAATTAAAGGTATGTATTTACCGCCCTGTTGGGACAGAATACCTGTCTCCATGATTTGGAAGATGTTGCATTTTTCGAGTCTTTTATTTATCCCTGCTTTTATTTTCTTATAGCTTTGCGTGTTACTCCACGTTATCATATTTTTTATAATCCCTGAAATAAAATAGAGTTCCAAATCTGGTGCAGACAATCCACCTTCCTTCTCATGGGTACATAGTATCTGTGCCTTTATCCTCGGCTTTTTCCCTCGCCATATTAAGTCGGTTAGTAAGCTGGCTATTTTTTTTAAATATTTTTTAGGGATTATCATTGGTGTATTCCACAAAATATAATTCAGGGCAGGTAGTAGGCACATCTTTACCAGAGAGATTCGTCCTGCCATAGACAGGTACAGTCTTTTTCATACCTCAATTTTTTTCCTGCATTCCTGAATTTTCGTAATCACGTTCAATCGAACGTAGTCGTTGGGATTTGGGGTGATCTGAATTCCCAAATATTTGACAGGTTCATATACATATACTATATACATCTTCTTAACATGTATGTGAACATGTATGTGTTTTTAATAGGGAGAGAGGAGAAAGCTTCTTCTAGACACCTCTGTCGAAGGTTTATGTCCCTGAGGGAGAAAAGGATTGGGTGTTGAAATTCAACATGATCAACATAATCTCTTGGGAGAAAATTGTGAGCTCCTCATTCACATTAGACGATTGGCCAACTTCGCCAAAATAGTGGGTTTGGCCACCAATACTCTAATGTGTATGGGGGGGCTTTAGGCATTGCTTTTTAAAGGAATTACCCGTTAGGAGTACCTCCAGCCATATATTTTGTCAGGAGTCTGCTTTGACTCCCCCTTGTCACAAAGCGCATTCCTTTGTATGTAGTGGGTGGAATGACAGGGAATGGAGATCGCACCGCCCCTGTTATTGAGCCCTCGGATGTCATGTTCATCGTTGATACTGGCATCTGATGCCATAATTTTGGCTTTCAGGGGTTCATCAGGGTAAAATAAATAAATACATACTCACCTTATCCATTTGCTGGTGTAGAGGCTGTTGTGGCCATCTTGATTGAAGACACCGCGCAAAATCTCGCATGGTGACGTGATGACATCATCACGTCATCATGCTGGTCGGGCATGGTGATGTTACCTTACTCAAACTTTTGCGAAGTATCTGCAATCAAGAAGTCCACAACGGCCTCTTCGTTGCATTCACATGACCGTAAGTTTTGCGGATCTGCAAAACACGGATACCCGCCCATGTACATTCTGCAATTTGCGGACCACACATGGCCGCAACCATAATAGAAAATGCCTATTCTTGTCCACGATTGCGGGACTGCGGAATGGAACTGCAGATGCAGACAGCACACGGTGTGCTGTCCACATCTTTAATGGCCCCACTGAAATGAACGGGTCCTCACCCAACAGATGCAGACTCTTTCATACGGCCGTCTGAATGAGCCCTAAAGGACAACTCTTACTACTGTAGCTTTGTAATTTGATATTAATTTGGTGGCTCATAAGGAGTATGTTTTCAGCAGAAACAAAGAATAAATCTAAAAAACATACTACTCAGAACATGCTGTAATACAATGGGACTGCTGTGTAGACACGTATTGATGTGCCGCTCTGAGTATTCGTGGTGTGCGCTACGCAGAGGGCTCTCAGAACCTTCCATTGTTCTCCTGTTCCTGCTGAGTCTTTTCATCTGACATTTTAAAGACAGATAGGAAATAAAACATTTTATATGGCTCCCTGATAGATGAGCATTTCTTAACTCAAGACATAGGAAATGATCCCGGCTCTTTTTAATAAGGATATAGTTTCTAGAGAGTGCTTCCTTTCATGTCTGGCTGCGATAACATCAGGCGTGTGCTGAATCAACACTAAATCAAGGTTACTCACCTGGATTATGTTATTGGCATCGCCTGAGAAAAGCGATATAATCTGTTACATTGTGCAGTTATGAAAGCTCTGTCTATAAAACTCATAATTTAAAAAAAACTGTAAAGAGCAACACTGCCTCATATTTAAAATCATGCACCAATAGTTGGAGAATGTCATCTGTCTTCCAGGTGGACACACCAGACAGTGGCAATTTCCATCTACAGAATTCAGCTTTTCATGGACATTATACAGGGGATGGACTAGAAATTTACACTCACCCAAAGAATTATTAGGAACACCATACTAATACAGTGTTGGACCCCCTTTTGCCTTCAGAACTGCCTTAATTCTACGTGGCATTGATTCAACAAGATGCTGATAGCATTATTTAGAAATGTTGGCCCATATTGATAGGATAGCATCTTGCAGTTGATGGAGATTTGAGGGATGCACATCCAGGGCACGAAGCTCCCATTCCACCACATCCCAAAGATGCTCTATTGGGTTGAGATCTGGTGACTGTGGGGGCCATTTTAGTACAGTGAACTCATTGTCATGTTCAAGAAACCAATTTGAAATGATTCGAGCTTTGTGACATGGTGCATTATCCTGCTGGAAGTAGCCATTGGAGGATGGGTACATGGTGGTCATGAAGGGATTGACATGGTCAGAAACAATGCTCAGGTAGCCCGTGGCATTTAAACAATGGCCAATTGGCACTAAGGGGCCTAAAGTGTGCCCAGAAAACATCCTCCACACCATTACACCACCACCACCAGCCTGCACAGTGGTAACAAGGCATGATGGATACATGTTCTCATTCTGTTTACGCCAAATTCAGACTCTACCATTTGAATGTCTCAACAGAAATCGAGACTCATCAGACCAGGCAACATTTTTCCAGTCTTCAACAGTCCAATTTTGGTGAGCTTGTGCAAATTGTAGCCTCTTTTTCCTATTTGTAATGGAGATGAGTGGTACCCGGTGGGGTCTTCTGCTGTTGTAGCCCATCCGCCTCAAGGTTGTGCGTGTTGTGGCTTCACAAATGCTTTGCTGCATACCTCGGTTGTAACGAGTGGTTATTTCAGTCAACGTTGCTCTTCTATCAGCTTGAATCAGTCGGCCCATTCTCCTCTGACCTCTAGCATCAACAAGGCATTTTCGCCCACAGGACTGCCGCATACTGGATGTTTTTCCCTTTTCACACCATTCTTTGTAAACCCTAGAAATGGTTGTGCGTGAAAATCCCAGTAACTGAGCAGATTGTGAAATACTCAGACCAAAATTGCTTAAATTACCTTTCTTTCCCATTCTGACATTCAGTTTGGAGTTCAGGAGATTATCTTGACCAGGACCACAACCCTACATGCATTGAGGCAACTGCCATGTGATTGGTTGACTAGATAATCGCATTAATGCGAAATAGAACAGGTGTTCCTAAGAATTCTTTAGGTGAGTGTAAAGTGGCTTTGGAAAAAAAACTAAACACCATGCAACAATGATTTTGCTACTGAGAGAAAAACGTATACTAAAATTAGCGCACTGATTCCAAATACATACTCGGAATTTGCCTTACACGTCTAGATTTTAAGTTATACATGCAAAGCCTAGGTTTTAGGTGAGTCCAAATTGACAGAAGGCAGGGACAACACAAGGCAGGGTCAGCAATACCATAGTGCAGGACAAAATACCGCCCCAGCAAAACCAAATACCACAGTGCAGAATAAAATACTGCCCTATCACCATACTGAGGATGGTGATACAGTTGAATTCAGGAGGGGACCTGTGGATGCCAGCCCTGGACCTAAGAACCTGATGCTCTTAGCATTTATTATCACTGAGAGCATCAGCCAGTGGCTGTGGGGAGAGCTTGGGTGGTCCCCCTATAGCCAGTCCACCCCTGGCATCATATCACAGCATTCTGGGCTTTCCTGACCTGCGCACCTAGATCATTATCATTAGAGTGATAAAAAGGTTTATGATTGTCCTAACATAATGCCTGGTTTAATGCGCGGGTCTCCCATTGATTTTTATTGTGTTCAATTGTGCTTGAGCATACCCAGTATTCGGCCGAACACTGCGATGTGCTGCTGCTGTTCGGCCGAGCATGCTCGCTCAATACTATCATATATATATGCTATAACATATGCTATTTCTATCCATGCATATATTTGAAAGGAGATGACTAGCATTAGGCCTCTTTCACATTCCTGTATTTCATTGACATCTGCTGTCCTCATTTTCTGAGGGCAACACACATACCCATTCATTTTAATATGTTTATTAATGCAACAGTATTTTTTAATGACCATGGGCTGGTAATAAAATAACGGAGACATGCACTACTTTGGCCATGATGCAGACCAAACATGCCCATTGAAGTCTATGGGTCAGTGAAAATAATGGACACAACATGGATGGCATCTGTGTTTGGTCGATTTTCACTGCAAACTCATAGGAGTTGCTTTTAAAATTAATTTTCAGCTGTCAGTGGAATATGGATGACACACGGAGCCCAAAAAAGTACACACAGACCAAACACGGATCCTTAATGGACATTATCATAGATGAAACACAGACTGATTTTTCACGGACGTCAAACGGATATGGAAATGTAAGCTAGGCCTTACATTGTTTTTTCAGCTTTAGAGACACAGCTTTGTTTATAGACATCTGATTGAATGTATTTCAGCTTCTTGCGATCATGCTGTAACTTCCTGCTGGTGGAGAGGCATAGAGAGCTGCCTCATTCACAGTCTGGACTCTGTTCACAGTCCTGCTTCTCAGAGTATACACTCTTAAATACTGGTAACTGAAAAAGAAAAGAGAGCAATTATCCATATGCCCAATAGCAGCCCCCATGCAAATTGCAATCGTAAGACTGATTACCACTGCAGTTTGTGAGTTTACAGTGACTTTTAGAAAAAAAAGTTGAAGAATCAAGGTTGACCTTTTCTGTAATCCACAAACTACATTTAAAAAGTTCAGTCTCTAGACTGCAAAGTAAAAAATTGAGTTTATAACATTTATTCATCTTTTGAGTATTATGTACGCCCCCTTGCTTTTAGTCAGGCACATTTAGATTTTGTGGGTAGGCTAATGACTTCTCAGAAGCAAATCAGCCATGTGAAACTCAGTGTGAAATATTACGAATGAAAAGCAGGCAAAAGATCACGACTACCAGTACAGTACATCTCAAAAAGGCAAACAAATGAATATTACAGAAAATTTGCTATTTTTAAGACGTTCCCAATTGTATTAATCACAATGCTAGTATACTGTAATTCTACATTTCGATTAAAGGGAACATTATACTAAAGTAGTTCTCTTTTCTTTTTTGGATATGTCCTGAGATTATTTGTAAAACTGGGTTAAGAACTGACACAGTCTCAAAAAGGTACACATAGAGTCAGTCTGCCCCTGAAAGCTAAACCTCAGTTTTAGCTAGTTATTGACTTGGCAAACCTTTACCCAAATCCACCTTAGGCCTCTTTCACATGTCAGTGAATCATGCCCATGTTCTCCATGGACAGCACACATATCCAATGACTTTAATGTGTGTATTCATACATCAGTGGTTTTCCACGGACCATGAATGAAACAACGGAAGCACGCCATATTTTATCTGTAATTACGGATCCCTCATGCACATCATAGTCTATCCGTGTTTGGTCCATGGTTTTCGCAGACCATTGCTACGAGATGCTCTGGAAAGTAACTTATAGCTTAGCAGTATCTGTGTAATACGATTGACAGACAGAGGGCAAAAAACAGACACACAAACCAAACCTGAATCTTTCATGGACATCTTCACATATGACCACCTCGTCACAGATTGACTACTTATGACAGCACACCAAACGTGTTGAAGGTATTCAGAGAAATCTTGCTTGATCAATAAGTATTTTAATTAATTCAATAGTAGTTTTGAGTGCAAATATTCGAAAATCTGAACACATGATTCCTCCCTGCTTCTTGCTTGTGGGCCAATGGGTCATTGGCCTACAAGCAACTTAAGCAGGGAGGAATCATGACTTCAGATGGAAAAAAATTATGAATATTCTAAAAAAAACTAATATATAGCACTATATTCAATATAGTGCTATATATTCGTATTTTAGAATATTCGTCATTTTTTTTCCATCTGAAGTGAACACTGAACACTGACACAAATGACGAATATGCATGAAAGGTGGGGTTAACAAGCTGAAGAAGGAGCAGTAAGGGACTCTGCAGACATGTTTTGCAGAGTCAGGAGCTGAAAGGCAGCATCTAGTGGCATCCAGGTGTCAGTGAGACCTGCAGTGGCCAGAGTCACTGTTGTCAGTAATCCAGATGTTCTCCAGGAAAGAGAGGATCGGTTCCCAGAAAGCTGGAAAAGCTGTGGAATGGAGCTACAGACCCTGCAGGGCCTCATTGTGGATGGACAGACTTGTTATTTGGTTTAAATCACCATAGGATGAAGAACAGACCCAGGTCGGTAAGCCAGATCGTGCACGCACCGCAGTATATTGTGGGAGCCTGGAAGAAAACTAGAGACTGTGATCTAGCCTGTAGTTAGTTAGTCAGTTAGGGACTCTGGATGAGGCAGGCTGCAAGGATTCTGCTGCAAGGATTGTGCTACAAAGATTCTGAAATTACCCAACACCAGGACCTACTAGTTATAAGTTTATAGTTCGCTCCTGGATCAACAAGGGACTTCACTGCAAACATCAGTTACTCCATCGTCTTGACTGGGAGTATTACGGACGCGTGTCACAGTGTCGTTTAGGAAGAAGGGAAGAGGAACTATTGTATAAGGGTCCATTCACATGTCCGTAGTGTATTGCGGATCTGCAATACACCTGGCCGGCACCCCATAGAACTGCCTATTTTTGTCCGCAATTGCGGACAAGAATAGGACATGTTCTATTTTTTTTCTGGAGCCGTGGACCGGATGATCGGGGGGCGCGCTTCGGAAATGCGGATGCGTAAAGCACAGAGAATGAATGGGTTGCAGACCCATTCTACGGACATGTGAATGAACCCTAAACCTGTAAGATTGTGAGCTCTTGTGCTGCACCACGGGCCACTTGTATCTTGTACCCCACACAATTGTTCCCGCTTCCTAGAGTAATAAGTGGTACAGCGGGGCAGTGATAGTTGTGCCCGCAATTGGTAAATTATCGTGGTGTCTGTCGGCCATATTGGTGCGCCGTGCTGTGCAGCACTGAGGTCTCGGCGTCCAGGCCGAGTGTATGTAACTTTATCATTTGTTCACTACATTTAAGATTGTGTTCAACACTACTATTCAGTAAAGTTTCTGTTTTTATAAAAGCTGGTTTCGGTGTTGCTTTCCTCGTCTGTGACTTCGCTGTATCCTGGGGAGCTCTCCCCCGTTCACAGTCTTCCAACTGTGTCACAGGAGAAAAGACAGCAGCATTAGAGCCTCAGCAAAACGAAGACAAGTTGCTGTCCACCAGAAGTAGATCTGCATACCCATCGACTAAACTCTGGTAACTCCTGTGGCATCTACAGCCTGAAGGAGACATTGCAGTGCCTTATAGGGTAAAGGGTATCTGGTATAAAGAAAGCTTAAAATCAAATGTCAGTAAAGGAACCATCCTGACAGTGTCATATTACAGAATTATTTTCTTTGAGACTTTTTTCTGTGTAGTTATCAATTAATCCAAGAGACTGCTGCACAACGAGACTGTTTAGAAATATTTTTGTCTAGTCAGCAGAGATGTGAAAATTGATTCTAAACTATCTGAATTCATTATAAATTTCACAAAAATTATACAAAGCTGAAATTTTGGCAATTTGATATGGACAAATCATACAATATAGCACCCACCATTTTACATATCATCATATTCAGTACACTGGTAATGGGAACAAGACAGGAAAGATGCAGATGGAGGATCACATGACCCAAAATGGGGCCTGGGCAGCGGGCTTGCCCATAATACCTTGCATTCAGCCTCACAGCCAGTCAGGAGGGACATATCCTTGTCTTCACCCCTATGGCCCCTCTGATATAAGCATCAGAGCTGAATTGCGCAGGGCAAAGGCATTTTTAAGAGATCCGGTGACGTACCAAGCTCTTCATAGGGAGCACTAAAGCCCGGCCATCAGAGCCAGTGACGTCACCGGCAACACTGCTAGTCAGAAGCCTCCGCCTACTACTGTTAAAAACATAAACAAACAGCCCTTGCCCTGCACGACCCAGCTGGGCCGAATGGGTGAAAACAAGAGTATGTCAGGGTTCAACTCTGAGCCCGGACAACCCCTTTAAGTCTTCCAAGCAGGGACACCATTCTGAGCTCAGCCACTGATGTGATAGAATGTGTCTGTCCGCCTAATATAGGTGTATTTCTGGATAATAAATGACCCCCTCAGTTTTTAAAGAGAGTACTCTTACGTACAGGAGCCATAAGCATTTAATATAAAAAAAAAAAAAAATCTACTGACTGATAATAATTTAAGCATTATAGTTGCACTGGACACTATGCAATGAAACATTTTATTTCCCCAAAAACTTTTGCTAATTTTCTACAGTTAATAAGTGTACAATGAGCATATTTTCCAGCGTCTTTGTGGCATATATTTTGCCGCAGATATTGTCAATTGCACCTTTTTTCCCCAAGAAGCTGTTGCAAATCTTCTACAGTTAATAAGTGTAAAATAAATCCCTGATGAAGGACAGCGCACTGTCCGAAACGCGTTGGCAGAAGTTTGGCACTTGCAATCATCCGTAGTTGCATGGTGACACCACTAGTTGCTTCTTGAGAGTGCGAGTTGCAATTCTAAACAAACTGAATCGTGCTACAAGCTGGGGCGCGATCCATAGCCTAGATACCAGACCCGTTACAGCTTGAGTCCCACACTGCATTCAGAAAAAGACAGATGCCGCAGAGAAAGAAACCATCAGTACGGTAATTTGGAATAGAAACTGATTTTACTACTGCGAGTACCTTTCAGCAGGGGAATCATATCTTATTTGGGGAAAGTAGTACGCGGTATCATAGAGATTGGTCTATAATTTACGTGTTGTGTGAAGCAATTTGTGCGGTTCTGCTGCAATACCGCAGCTAAACATAGAGGAGCGGGGCACAAGCGCCTTTGGAATATCCAGCTATATTGGTTAAAGTGTAAAATAAATGTGTTTTCCAGCATCACTGTCAGTGTATATTTTGGCCAAAACCATTGTGCAGCTGCACCTTTTTTAATGCTCCCAATTAATATCATTTTTGGAACATTTTTTAATTTTCAAAAGCATAACAAATCCAACAGTGTACTGTGCTATTAAGCAGGCTGTTTGTTAACACCGTCAACCGTACATTCACCCATAGCTATATATGTCATAGTCACTCTGACATTACTAATGCTGTCTTTGTGTTAAGGGTCGTGGGGAGACATTTATATAAAAAAGACAAGGGAGAAAAAAAATTCCTAGAAGACCTCAGAGTGTCATACACAGCTTTTCAGGGCATTTCGATTCAGGTCAAATTTATTTGTACCAAGCTCACAATCTAAGTCCCCTATCAGTATGTTTTTGGAGTGTGGGAGGAAAACCATGCGAACAGCGGGAGAAGTTCTCTATTAGTGTATCTCCCTTAGAGTGTCATACACAACTTTTCAGCGAATTTGAGCATAAAAATTTACTAATACCAAGCTCATAATTTAAGTTCCCTATCGTTATATCTTTGGAGTGTGGGAGGAAACCGACGCAAACACAGGGAGAACATACAAACCCATGCAGATGTTGTCCTTGGCTAGACCTACTGCTAACCATTGAGCCACAATGCTGCCCATGTACCTGAATCAGATGTTCCAACTAATTCATTAGAATCTGCCCCGAAACAAATTTCAAGAAATTCACTAATTTGTAAATAAAAACCACCACAACTTTTTCTAAAACATGGTTGTCATTTTCTGATGATTAACATATCTTTTCCTGGAAGAATACTTGATAAATAGACTTCTTTCTAGTTTCTACATTTCTGCATCAGTTCCTCCATTTAGTGGTTTCACTTGGATCAAACTCCTTTAATACCCATGAAATGACTCTTTGATAAATTAGCCTTTTTTACTGTGGAGCCTCACACATGTTTTATGGCCCAAGAAGGAGATCACTTCACTGAACAAAGAGAGGCTTCATAGTGCAGAAGCAGCTTAGGAGAAAAGTGTACACTGCAGTATGTCTGTTTTCCTTGAAAAGAAATACTGTTGGCAAGTGGCATGACCTTTAACACTCAAAAATTAGCTGGTTTCTACAAATTTACGTCAATGGCAGCAGAACAAAAAAACTACTCAGAAACCCAGCCTTTATCTGATTGGGATGTTTTTCTTAAAGCTGTGCTGCCTCTTGTTCTCCAACAGCCCGACGATAAAGAAAACACATTAAATTGTCAGCTTGTGTTGATGGGAAAGGGAGAATTTAAAAGGGTATTTAGGTGTCTGTATGCAGCTTTAAAAGCATAATCTTAACCGCGTCAGCCAGGAAATCAAGCTTTTAAACATAATGTTAACGTTTAAGTGGCTTTATAAACTGCATTTTGATTAAAACGCTGGCTGATCAGCCGTTCAAGCCTTAGTTAAATGACTTTTGTTAGTATACTTTCGGCATTTACTTCAAGCTAGTCTTGGTGTATTTTCCAACAAATTGTGCTGTTGAGGAAAAGTGATACAACCTCGTTTTACAATGACTCATTTTAAAGAGAAATCAGAAAATGAATTACTGAAATGCGTTAGTGAATTATAGATTATTGTGCCTTTCAAAAATGTGTTGATGAAATGCAGAACACTACTGCTTGACAGGATTTATATTAGAACGGTGTGACATTATATATTCATTTTTGGGTTCAAATTATCATGAGGGTGAAATTTGAAGTCAGTTTTGCTTAGGTCTGTGTTGGTGTACCTTGCGTTAAATTTATGAAATGTGGCCCATTGTGTGTTAAATTTGGTGCACGTTTAAACCTAACGATTTAGTCTAGAAATGCTACTCCAGTTTTTCTACTCCACCCCCTAATGGAGTGTTTGCAACTTTTTTGACAACTAAAAAGTTTCAGTTGCTAAATCTGGAGTGAATGTATGAACATAGCTAACCATGCCCACTTTCCCACCCACAGTGGAGTCAATAGTGTAAAAATGCAAAAAGTCCCAAAATGTTTGCATAGGTAAGCCCAAAAAGTTGCAAAGCCTTATTTTGTGACTTTTTGAAGCCAGAATTTAAAGTGCAGGACTGATAAATTACCCATATTTGGGGTCACTGTAGTAACAATGTACTTCAGTTTTGGCATAGAAAAGTTGAATTTTTTTCTCTCAAGTGTGGTTTTGTGACCAAAATTTAGACTTTTAGCTTTTTCCAACACCCTTTCTACTTAAAAAAAAAAATTGGGCCTGGTGTGGGCAGAAGGAGGGGAACCACAGATGGGACCTTCAAATCCTAACTTATTTAACAATACAGGGAGTGCAGAATTATTAGGCAAGTTGTATTTTTGAGGATTAATTTTATTATTGAACAACAACCATGTTCTCAATGAACCCAAAAAACTCATTAATATCAAAGCTGAATATTTTTGGAAGTAGTTTTTAGTTTTAGCTATTTTAGGGGGATATCTGTGTGTGCAGGTGACTATTACTGTGCATAATTATTAGGCAACTTAATAAAAAACAAATATTTACCCATTTCAATTATTTATTTTTACCAGTGAAACCAAACAAAAACAAATCAGTGACCAATATAGCCACCTTTCTTTGCAAGGACACTCAAAAGCCTGCCATCCATGGATTCTGTCAGTGTTTTGATCTGTTCACCATCAACATTGTGTGCAGCAGCAACCACAGCCTCCCAGACACTGTTCAGAGAGGTGTACTGTTTTCCCTCCTTGTAAAGCTCACATTTGATGATGGACCACAGGTTCTCAATGGGGTTCAGATCAGGTGAACAAGGAGGCCATGTCATTAGATTTTCTTCTTTTATACCCTTTCTTGCCAGCCACGCTGTGGAGTACTTGGACGCGTGTGATGGAGCATTGTCCTGCATGAAAATCATGTTTTTCTTGAAGGATGCAGACTTCTTCCTGTACCACTGCTTGAAGAAGGTGTCTTCCAGAAACTGGCAGTAGGACTGGGAGTTGAGCTTGACTCCATCCTCAACCCGAAAAGGCCCCACAAGCTCATCTTTGATGATACCAGCCCAAACCAGTACTCCACCTCCACCTTGCTGGCGTCTGAGTCGGACTGGACTTTACCAATCCAGCCACGGGCCCATCCATCTGGCCCATCAAGACTCACTCTCATTTCATCAGTCCATAAAACCTTAGAAAAATCAGTCTTGAGATATTTCTTGGCCCAGTCTTGACGTTTCAGCTTGTGTGTCTTGTTCAGTGGTGGTCGTCTTTCAGCCTTTCTTACCTTGGCCATGTCTCTGAGTATTGCACACCTTGTGCTTTTGGGCACTCCAGTGATGTTGCAGCTCTGAAATATGGCCAAACTGGTGGCAAGTGGCATCTTGGCAGCTGCACGCTTGACTTTTCTCAGTTCATGGGCAGTTATTTTGCGCCTTGGTTTTTCCACACGCTTCTTGCGACCCTGTTGACTATTTTGAATGAAACGCTTGATTGTTCGATGATCACGCTTCAGAAGCTTTGCAATTTTAAGAGTGCTGCATCCCTCTGCAAGATATCTCACTATTTTTGACTTTTCTGAGCCTGTCAAGTCCTTCTTTTGACCCATTTTGCCAAAGGAAAGGAAGTTGCCTAATAATTATGCACACCTGATATAGGGTGTTGATGTCATTAGACCACACCCCTTCTCATTACAGAGATGCACATCACCTAATATGCTTAATTGGTAGTAGGCTTTTGAGCCTATACAGCTTGGAGTAAGACAACATGCATAAAGAGGATGATGTGGTCAAAATACTCATTTGCCTAATAATTCTGCACTCCCTGTATTTGTACCAATATTTGTATGGGTAGCACGGTGGCTCAGTGGTTAGCACTGATTAAATCCCCCTTTTTAGTGCCCTCAGTTGATGCCCCCATAGTGCTTCAGTCCTCCTTTCCCCATAGTTCACCCCATAATGTGCCAGTAATAAATGTTCCTTCTTAGTGCCCCTAGATGCAAAAAAAAACCCAAAACACATATACTTACCTCCGTGTGGCTGTCAGCGATGCGATGCAGGTGTCCTCCGGCCTGTGTCCCACGCTGTACACTGCCCGACTCAGGCAGCGCGATGAGCCAAATATCCCAAACTTTTTGTGAGTAGTGTACATAAATATAAATATGATATTGTGTGCACCAACATTTGTGGCAATTATATACCACACAACTGGAGTAAATCATTTAATGAATTCCACAGAATAAGTACTGCCTGTCATGTATGTTTTTAAAAATAACCCTTTCAGCCACGGAGACACTGCTCAGAATGCTTATCTTATAAATGCTGCTTTAACAGGGAGTTGCTGCCTTAAAACACTTTACAGTCCAGCTGAGGTGCCACCGTCAGCATTTCTTCTGCACACAGCAGTTAGAAGAAAGTTCTGTACTTGGCACAAAATAATGGAAATGGATGGGTCAATTTAATCTATGCAGTCATTTTCCGAAAAAGCTATGAGTCTGCAAAATAATTTTCTGTGGCTTAGTAAAAGCAGTGTGCTGCAGAATCTCGCATCCAACTCTTTATTTGGATTAAGGTAGAGTTTTAACAGCTTTAAAATAGTTATCTGGAATTTTTTATTGATGACGTATCCAGATCAACATCAATTTTAGATCGGTGGGGGTCTGACACCCAGGACCACAGTCAAAAGGCTGTTAAAAGATGCCAGCGCTCCATGAGCGCCGTGGCCTCTTCCTAGGCCAATGACAACACTGTAGATCAGTCATGTGGCCTAGTTGCAGTTCAGCCCCATTCAAGTCAATGGGACTGAGCCGCAATACTACGCACAGACGCTATACAATGTACAGCACTGTGACTGGCATTTTTTATATGCTATATGTAAACGTAGCCCATGTGTCACTCCCACTCAGTTCCATAGCTTTTACCCCTTCATAGTAATAGTATTGCCTCCATGACAGGTTTACCATTAGCTAACCGCATGCACCAAGTGGTTATAGTAGGGATCAGTGACCCAGAAGCAGACACTAATCCCTGACTGCTTAGATGATATGAAAGATATGAAATGCCATTTACTTCTTACTTCTGGATTTAAAAAAAAATATCTGAAAAATGATTATAAATTTGCAAAAAAAATTACACAAAATTGTTTTTAACCACAAACTGCACTTCTAATACAATTCTAACATGAGACAATTTTCGGAACTAGTCAGCTATCACATGAGTGATTCATTGCATTCTTCCCCTCAAGACAGTAACTTACTGGAATTTCCAATAGCATAGTATTATACCACATTTTCATTATCTGATGCCTTCCTACTTCCTCTAAGCTTAACTTTTTCCAAGTACAGGTAGTAATTCCCTGTTTCATAAATAAAAAGACAAAAATAAAATGAAGAATTTGGAGAATGTACACAACAAGGCAATTCTGGGTGCCACCGCTGTACCCTGCATAGCTGTGCCTTTTTTATATAACGTATATAACTTGAGTGAGATCTGCAGCATAAATGATCACATTGTAGATCTCAAATCCACACCACAGGTCAATTTTTATAGTAGATTTATTTATTTTTTTGCATCATGTAAATGAGATTTCTTAGCACGTTATCCATATTGCTGGTATTGTGAAATTTCCACCACAGATTGCGCTGTTTGCAATGCAGAGTAAAATCCCTGTCAAATCCACATGTAAATGATGTGTATTTTACCAGTCACTGATTTAGCATTGGATCCATGTAAAAATCTATGTCGGATTTTAATTTATACTAAACAAGGGTTTAATTTCCTGCTGATTGCTTCCATTTTCAGCTGCTCAACAGATGAGAGGTGAGACTTAAGGGGTAGGGCTTAAATTGATATTCCCATCTGGGAAATTTATGGCATATCATAAGGATGGGTCCCCCCTTTGGGCCCATTCTTATTCCAGAATGGGACTCCAAAGTGACAGAAGAGCAAGCCCTATATGTGCAGCCATTCTCACTGCTGTGGGATTTCACTGCTAAGGGATTTCTTAGCCCTTAAAACTGCTGACAACACTATATAGGAGACAGCTTGGCAGGTTGTATGACTGAGAAATCAGACTTTTCATCCCCTAAGCACTGTGACCACAAATGCCCAAATGATGCCCCATCGTGTTCAATGCCCTGGTCCCAGTCCCTCTTCCCATGTGATAGCTCTAGCCTCTTCTGACTGGACAATAGATGTTTCATTCAGAGCAGAGGGGAGAGGTTGGAGGTGTCCAGTGCAGAGAGCCCAGGGTACTGAGGATGAAGGAACCACTTGTGGCCGCGGGGATAAAAACTTCCATTTCCTGGTCTAGTAATCTGAATGACCATAATTCTAGGTATTACTGCCCCACTCTCCCAGTCACCTATATGGTGTTATCAGCAGTTTTGAGGACTCTAAACTGCTGACAGACTCACTTTAAATGGTTACAGTTTACAAGACAAAAAAGCATGAAGGGAGGCAGATTTGAAGTTTTTACCACACTGATTCCGACCTTGTCTGTGTTGGAATCAGTATTAAAAACTCTGTGTGGGTGAGGCCTCAAAGGGAATCTGTCATCAGTTTTATGCTGTCCTAACTAAGGTCTCTA
Organism: Bufo gargarizans; assembly: GCF_014858855.1. Classification (NCBI taxonomy): domain Eukaryota; kingdom Metazoa; phylum Chordata; class Amphibia; order Anura; family Bufonidae; genus Bufo; species Bufo gargarizans. Next base: position 102,797,954 of record NC_058085.1, read on the forward strand.
TAAACTAGTGACAGCGACCCTTGGCAAAATCCTGGGCCACTTCTTCAGTTTCCCCAGTTGGTTTACTAAAATCTTGCATTGGATAGCTTCATCGCAGTGCTAGAGAGTCCTGATATTTATGAGCTCCTGGCACCCCAAGCCTACCTTCAGCTGATTGCAGAAGGAAAGAAACTGTCAATCAGTGGCAGGGGGTGGGGATAGCCAGCAGCTCACAAAAATCAGGTTACGAGTTTGGCAATTTAATTTGAAATACTTAACTTAGATAAGTAGGTATGCACTACAGTGAGTCTGTACTTATCTACATCTCTGTATATCCTAGTTCTACAAAATTAATTCAGGATATTCTATACTAACTAAAAACAGCAGCATCACACACCCTGGAGATCTGGCCATACGGCGGGGACCCTCACATGTGGAGCAATTTGATCGCTATGACTTGGAAACACATGTAACATGTTTGGGCCCCAGTAGGGTATATCAACATAAGCCAATCTCTTTTTCTTTGTTTATTTATCATGATTTATGTTTTTGGAGCATTATCATTTTGGCCCCTTATCTGCCTTATAGGGACCCCCTGAGGAACCCGAGCAGGGGGAAATACATTGGGGTAATAGGGAGTAAATTTTATGTTTAGGGCCTACTAGGGCAAACTAGGATAGGTACGAGGATGGAGAGGTTCCACCATTAGGGTCCATCTCCGGGCTGAGGGTGAGGATAGGGTGTCTGTAGGGAAAATTATCCTGCTGAGAAACTCCCTTCCTCTGCCTCATTATTCCTAATTTTAGACTTTTCATATAATTATTTTTATTTATTTTTATTTATTTTTTGCATTTTCTGTATAATTTTGGTTTTTAATTATATACTTACCTATTGACCAGGACTGTGATAACTGGTAGTGAGACCTATTTGGTCCTTTTTTATAACTATTCTAATAAATACTGATTTTAAGGGTCTTTTTTTCTTTTTGGGTTATGATTCTAACTAAAAACAGCCTTTAGAGAAGTGCATAATAAGGGTGAAGTCAATCACCACCTCCAAATGTACAATCCAAAAACCAGATCCCACCTGTCTCAAGTGTCAACTCAAAAGTTAAGTTATGGGGCAAGACCCCTTTTTTGATGGGTATAGTTTATTGTATACAGTCAGGTCCATAAATATTGGGACATCAACACAATTCTAACATTTTTGGCTCTATACACCACCACAATGGATTTGAAATGAAACCAACAAGATGTGTTTTAACTGTAGACTGTCAGCTTTAATTTGAGGGTATTTACATCCAAATCAGGTGAACGGTGCAGGAATTACAACAGTTTGCATATGTGCCTCCACTTATTAAGGAACCAAAAGTAAAGGGACAGAATAATAATCATAAATCAAACTTTTACTTTTTGATACTTGGTTGCATACCCTTTGCAGTCAATTACAGCCTAAAGTCCGGAACGCATAGACATCACTAGACGCTGGGTTTCATCCCTGGTGATGCTCTGCCAGGCCTCTACTGCAACTGTCTTTAGTTCCTGCTTGTTCTTGGAGCATTTTCCCTTCAGTTTTGTCTTCAGCAAGTGAAATGCATGCTCAATCGGACTCAGGTCAGGTGATTGACTTGGCCATTGCATAACATTCCACTTCTTTCCCTTAAAAAACTCTTTGGTTGCTTTTGCAGTATGCTTTGGGACATTGTCCATCTGCACTGTGAAGCGCCGTCCAATGAGTTCTGAAGCATTTGGCTGAATATGAGCAGATAATATTGCCCAAAACACTTCAGAATTCATCCTGCTGCTTTTGCCAGCAGTCACATCATCAATAAATACAAGAGAACCAATTCCATTGGCAGCCATACATGCCCACGCCATGACACTACCACCACCATGCTTCACTGATGAGGTGGTATGCTTAGGATCATGAGCAGTTCCTTTCCTTCTCCATACTCTTCTCTTCCTATTACTCTGGTACAAGTTGATCTTGGTCTCATCTGTCCATAGGATGTTGTTCCAGAACTGTGAAGACTTTTTTAGATGTCGTTTGGAAAACTCTAATCCGGCCTTCCTGTTTTTGAGGCTCACCAATGGTTTACATCTTGTGGTGAACCCTCTGTATTCACTCTGGTGAAGTATTCTCTTGATTGTTGACTTTGACACACATACACCTACCTCCTGGAGAGTGTTCTTGATCTGGCCAACTGTTGTAACGGGGGTTTTCTTCACCAGGCAAAGAATTCTTCGATCATCCACCACAGTTGTTTTCCATGGTCTTCCGGGCCTTTTGGTGTTGCGGAGCTCACCGGTGCGTTCCTTCTTTTTAAGACTGTTCCAAACAGTTGTTTTGGCCACGCCTAATGTTTTTGCTATCTCTCTGATGGGTTTGTTTTGTTTTTTCAGCCTACTGATGGCTTGCTTCACTGATAGTGACAGCTCTTTGGCTCTCATATTGAGAGTTGACAGCAACAGATTCCAAATGCAAATAGCATACTTGAAATGAACTCTGGACCTTTTATCTGATCGTTGTAATTGGGATAATGAGGGAATAACACACACTTGGCCATGGAACATCTGAGAAGCCACTTGTCCCATTACTTTTGGTCCCTCAACAAGTGGGAGGCACATAAGCAAACTGTTGTAATTCCTACACTGTTCACCTGAATTGGGTGTAAATACCCTCAAATTAAACCTGACAGTCTGCAGTTAAAACAAATCTTGTTTGTTTCATTTCAAATCCATTGTGGTGGTGTATAGAGCCAAAAATGTTAGAATTGTGTCGATGTCCCGATATTTATGGACCTGACTGTATGTTATTTTTTGGAATAGCCTTACCATCACTCCTGTGAGAAGGGGTTCGTTATTTTTGCCTTGCATATCTGTAGTCAACTGAATAAGATTCACTGCTAAATTATGTGCAGTTAGATAAAAATGTGTCAGTTCATGTATACTGTAAGGCAGAAGCAGTTATTGCATATTCCTCCGACGCCTAAATATTAGTCACTTCCTTCCACAGTACGTGATGCACTTTGAACAACTACATATACTGTATATATACATACAGTATCAATTTCAACTAGTCATATCTGGAGAATATTAGGGCGAAGGCTAGAATTTCAATAAGATATGTTACTACTATATCACGGATTCAATACATTAGAGGGTCTTACTGTGACAATGAAATTTTCAAGCTGCTTGAGATGCTTATTTACACACCTGAAAATCTCTTTGTGGCCTAATACTTTTAACGACTTTGACTAAAGGGTCATCCACTTTTTAGATATTGATGACCTATCCTTTGGATAGGGCAACAATATCAGATTGTTGGGGACCTGGCACTCAGCAGCCCCCACTAATCATTTGTTTCCACCAGCCTCAAGCACAAGAAGCATTGGATGGAGCCAGAAAGACAACTCTTTCCACAATGTAGTGGCCTTGCTGGTGTACCGCAGCTCAGGTACCATTCAAGTGAAGGTGATCTGAGTTGCAGTATGCCAGAATGGCCCCTAAACAGAAAGGAGCCTTCTGCTTCCAGTTCTGTCCGCTGTTATGTTTCCGGCGCTCGAGGCTGCTGCAAACAGCCGATGGGTGGGGGTGACAGGTGTTGGACCCAGTGTTCCCTCTAAGCCTTGGCAGCTGCTGAGCGGGGTCAGCTCAGAGCTGGGCACAGCGCCATCGAAGGTGGGCGATAGGAAAACCTAGGATAATTGTCACATCAAAGAGCATACAGTGTAACCCCTGTGCCATCCCGTACAATACGGTGTAACCCCTGCACCATGCTATGTAATATACAGTATAATTCCTGCACCATGCTATACAGAATACATTATAATCCCTGCACCATGCCGTACAATATATAGTATAGTTAATACACCATGCTGTACAATATACAGTATAGCCCCTACACCATGCTGTGTAATATATATTATAATCCATACACCATAGTGTACAGTATACAGTATAATCCCTGCCCCATGCCGTATGATATACAGTATAGTTCATATACCAGTGGGTTTATGCCTTTTGATCAAAATGTACCCTAATGCCTCTTGTACAGCATGAAGTATGGGGGGCTGTACACTTTAATATTGCACTGAGAAGCGAGTTTAACCGCCTCCGGACCGCCTAACGCAGATGTGCGGTCCGGAGGCGGCAGCCCTGCGCACGACGACGCATCTACGCGTCATCTCGCGAGGGCCGGGATTTCCTGTGAACGCGCGCACACAGGCGCGCGCGCTCACAGGAACGGAAGGTAAGCGAGTGGATCTCCAGCCTGCCAGCGGCGATCGCTCGCTGGCAGGCTGGAGATCTGATTTTTTTAACCCCTAAAAGGTATATTAGACGCTGTTTTGATAACAGGCGGGTGATCACCCATATACACTCCCTGATCACCCCCTGTCATTGATCACCCCCCTGTAAGGCTCCATTCAGACGTCCGCATGATTTTTACGGATCCATGGATACATGGATCGGATCCGCAAAACACATATACACTCCCTGATCACCCCCCTGTCATTGATCACCCCCCTGTCATTGATCACCCCCCTGTAAGGCTCCATTCAGACGTCCGCATGTGTTTTGCGGATCCGATCCATGTATCCATGGATCCGTAAAAATCATACGGACGTCTGAATGGAGCCTAACAGGGGGGGTGATCAGTGACAGGCGGGTGATCATCCTGATCACCCCCTGTCATTGATAACCCCCCTATAAGGCTCCATTCAGACGTCCGCATGTGTTTTGCGGATCCGATCCATGTATCCATGGATCCGTAAAAATCATACGGACATCTGAATGGAGCCTTACAGGGGGGGTGATCAGTGACAGGGGGGTGATCACCCTGATCACCCCCTGTCATTGATAACCCCCCTGTAAGTTCCATTCAGACGTCCGCATGTGTTTTGCGGATCCAATCCATGTATCCATGGATCCGTAAAAATCATACGGACGTCTGAATGGAGCCTTACAGGGGGGGTGATCAGTGACAGGGGGGTGATCACCCTGATCACCCCCTGTCATTGATAACCCCCCTGTAAGGCTCCATTCAGACGTCCGCATGTGTTTTGCGGATCCGATCCATGTATCCATGGATCCGTAAAAATCATACGGACGTCTGAATGGAGCCTTACAGGGGGGGTGATCAGTGACAGGGGGGTGATCACCCTGATCACCCCCTGTCATTGATAACCCCCCTGTAAGGCTCCATTCAGACATCCGCATGTGTTTTGCGGATCCGATTCATATATCCATGGATCCGTAAAAATCATACGGACGTCTGAATGGAGCCTTACAGGGGGGTGATCAATGACAGGGGGGTGATCAGGGAGTCTATATGGGTGATCACCCCCCTGTCATTGATCACCCCCCTGTCATTGATCACCCCCCTGTAAGGCTCCATTCAGACGTCCGCATGTGTTTTGCGGATCCGATCCATGGATCCGTAAAAATCATACGGACGTCTGAATGGAGCCTTACAGGGGGGTGATCAATGACAGGGGGGTGATCCGGGAGTCTATATGGGTGATCACCCCCCTGTCATTGATCACCCCCCTGTCATTGATCACCCCTCCTGTAAGGCTCCATTCAGAAATTTTTTGGGCCCAAGTTAGCGGAAATTTTTTGTTTGTTTTTGTTTTTTCTTACTAAGTCTCATATTCCACTAACTTGTGTCAAAAAATAAAATCTCACATGAACTCACCATACCCCTCACGGAATCCAAATGCGTAAACATTTTTAGACATTTATATTCCAGACTTCTTCTCACGCTTTCGGGCCCCTAAAAAGCCAGGGCAGTATAAATACCCCACATGTGACCCCATTACGGAAAGAAGACACCCCAAGGTATTCCGTGAGGGGCATATTGAGTCCATGAAAGATTGAAATTTTTGTCCTAAGTTAGCGGAAAGTGAGACTTTGTGAGAAAAAAACAAAAAAAATCAATATCCGCTAACTTATGCAAAAAAAATAAAAAATTCTATGAACTCGCCAGGCCCCTCATTGAATACCTTGGGGTGTCTTCTTTCCAAAGTGGGGTCACATGTGGGGTATTTATACTGCCCTGGCTTTTTAGGGGCCCGAAAGTGTGAGAAGAAGTCTGGGATCCAAATGTCTAAAAATGCCCTCCTAAAAGGAATTTGGGCACCTTTGCGCATCTAGGCTGCAAAAAAGTGTCACACATCTGGTATCGCCGTACTCAGGAGAAGTTGGGCAATGTGTTTTGGGGTGTCATTTTACATATACCCATGCTGGGTGAGAAAAATATCTTGGTCAAATGCCAACTTTGTATAAAAAAATGGGAAAAGTTATCTTTTGCCAAGATATTTCTCTCACCCAGCATGGGTATATGTAAAATGACACCGCAAAACACATTCCCCAACTTCTCCTGAGTACGGCGATACCAGATGTGTCACACTTTTTTGCTGCCAAGGTGGGCAAAGGGGCACATATTCCAAAGTGCACCTTTCGGATTTCGCAGGCCATTTTTTACAGATTTTGATTGCAAGGTACTTCTTACACATTTGGGCCCCTAAATTGCCAGGGCAGTATAACTACGCCACAAGTGACCCCATTTTGGAAAGAAGACACCCCAAGGTATTTTGTGAGGGGCACGGCGAGTTCCTAGAATTTTTTATTTTTTGTCACAAGTTAGCGGAAAATGATGATTTTTCTTTTTTTTTCTTTTTTCCTTACAAAGTCTCATATTCCACTAACTTGCGCCAAAAAATAAAAAATTCTAGGAACTCGCCGTGCCCCTCACGGAATACCTTGGGGTGTCTTCTTTCCAAAATGGGGTCACTTGTGGCGTAGTTATACTGCCCTGGCAATTTAGGGGCCCAAATGTGTAAGAAGTACTTTGCAATCAAAATGTGTAAAAAATGGCCTGCGAAATCCGAAAGGTGCACTTTGGAATATGTGCCCCTTTGCCCACCTTGGCTGCAAAAAAGTGTGACACATCTGGTATCGCCGTACTCAGGAGAAGTTGGGGAATGTGTTTTGGGGTGTCATTTTACATATACCCATGCTGGGTGAGAAAAATATCTTGGTCAAATGCCAACTTTGTATAAAAAAATTGGAAAAGTTGTCTTTTGCCAAGATATTTCTCTCACCCAGCATGGGTATATGTAAAATGACACCCCAAAACACATTCCCCAACTTCTCCTAAGTACGGCGATACCAGATGTGTGACACTTTCTTGCAGCCAAGGTGGGCAAAGGGGCACATATTCCAAAGTGCACCTTTCGGATTTCACCGGTCATTTTTTACACATTTTGATTGCAAAGTTCTTCTCACACATTTGGGCCCCTAAATTGCCAGGGCAGTATAACTACCCCACAAGTGACCCCATTTTGGAAAGAAGACACCCCAAGGTATTCCGTGAGGGGCATGGCGAGTTCCTAGAATTTTTTATTTTTTGTCGCAAGTTAGTGGAATATGAGACTTTGTAAGAAAAAAATAAAAATAAAAAATCATCATCATTTTCCGCTAACTTGTGACAAAAAATAAAAAGTTCTATGAACTCACTATGCCCATCAGCGAATACCTTAGGGTGTCTACTTTCCGAAATGGGGTCACTTGTGGGGTTTTTCTACTGTTTGGGCATTGTAGAACCTCAGGAATAATGAGAGGTGCTCAGAAAGTCAGAGCTGCTTCAAAAAGCGGAAATTCACATTTTTGTACCATAGTTTGTAAATGCTATAACTTTTACCCAAACCATTTTTTTTTTATCAAAGACATGTAGAACTATAAATTTAGCGAAAAATTTATATATGGATGTCGTTTTTTTTGCACAATTTTACAGCTGAAAGTGAAAAATGTCATTTTTTTGCAAAAAAATCGTTACATTTCGATTAATAACAAAAAAAGTAAAAATGTCAGCAGCAATAAAATACAACCAAATGAAAGCTCTATTAGTGAGAAGAAAAGGAGGTAAAATTCATTTGGGTGGTAAGTTGCATGACCGAGCGATAAACGGTGAAAGTAGTGTAGTGCCGAAGTGTAAAAAGTGCTCTGGTCATGAAGGGGGTTTCAGCTAGCGGGGCTGAAGTGGTTAATTAGCTCTAAGCATAGCATTGTGGATGTGCGATCCAGTTCTGTTTCTCCTCTTGGTATGCACCATGCTGTACAATATACAATATAATCCCTGCACCATGCTGTACAATATACAGTATAATCCATACACTATGCCGTACAAGATACACAATAACCCCACAGTGTAGGTGTTATACCGTATATTATACAGCATGGTGTATGGATTATACTGTATATTGTACAGCATGGTACAGGGCTTATAATGTATACTGTTGTCATCTATAGTGCTATTCATTTTAGCACGGTAATATATAGCTCCATCACGCTGTTGTTCTTGGCAAGATTAAATTACATGGTAGATGGGAATGCTACAGGTGATGGCACTGTATATGGGGTGCTATAGGCAATGGCACTGTAGATGAGGGTCCTTTAGGTGAGGGCATCATAGCGGAGGGCAGCACCAGGAACCAAAAGGATGAAACAAGTGTAACCTGCTGTAAATGTAACGCAGCCACAGCAGTGGACATGCTCGAGTGTATCAGCTAAACCAAATAACAAGAGTCTGTGAGAAGAAAAGCTAAGAAGTGTGAGGGGTTAATGTCTGACAACCCTGTGTGATCTGGGGTATCCCATGGTATTATATTGCTGCAGTATGTGGGGTCCCAGACTCCCAGGGGGCCTCTGGACCCCGAGCCTCAGATGGATACATTTCTGCGCAGTCTATTATGCCCTTTTGAAAACCCATGAGTTCAAATAATGTCTTTGCTGAGCTTTTACCAATGGGTTACCCTGACAGTAAAACCACTCTAGCCTCAGGCTCTAAGATGACGCCGCTGACGTTACCTCGCCCGGCTGCTGCGTGCTCAGTCCAGTCCTCCTATCCTCTTCCGGTCAGAAAAAGGAGGAGCCGCAGCAGTAGAGTGGTAATATGTGTAGGCGGCGCCCCGCCTAGCCGCACAGGTCGTATTGAAGACATCATCTTGAGTGTGGGCATTAGTGTGGGCATTAGTGTAGGCATTAGTGTAGGCATTTTGCCGGCGGCAGGGTGAGCGGGTGCTGAGCGGACATGAGCGGGGGCACAATAGTTGCTGCGCGGTCGCGCACCCGCGCAGCTTAGAGGGAATACTGGTTGGACCCATGAGGATTATGACCCCCTGTGAATAGATCATCAATATCTAAAAGGTCAAAACCCATTTAAAGAAGACCTATAATGTCTCCTGACATGTCTGTTTAGTAACTACTTGCATTCCCCATGTAACAACGCTAGTGTTGCATCTATTCTTACCACTCTATGTTGTGCCATTCCTTTATTATTCCTGCTAGAAGTTATGAATGAATTGCTAGCAGTTTGCAATGAAGGTCCAGATGGGTGTTGCCAGTTGGGGAGATGTACCTGCACAATCTGAAACTTGCAGCACTGATTGGATAGGTTCAGACTTTGCAGGACACTCCCAAATGGTAACACCCGGACCTTCATTGCAAACTGCTAGTAATTAATACATAACTTCTGTCAGGAATAATAAAGGAATAGCACAACATTTTTATTAGAAGGGAGTGGTGTATTTATGCCCTAATCTTGGTTCTGGTGCTGTATTTATGTAATGAGCTTGGTTCTGGTGCTGTATTTATGTAATGAGCTTGGTTCTGGTGCTGTATTTATATACCGTACTTGGTTCTGGTGCTGTATTTATGTAATGAGCTTGGTTCTGGTGCTGTATTTATATAATGGGCTTGGTTCTGGTGCTGTATTTATGTAATGAGCTTGGTTCTGGTGCTGTATTTATATATCGTACTTGGTTCTGGTGCTGTATTTATATACCGTACTTGGTTCTGGTGCTGTATTTATGTAATGAGCTTGGTTCTGGTGCTGTATTTATATAATGGGCTTGGTTCTGGTGCTGTATTTATGTAATGAGCTTGGTTCTGGTGCTGTATTTATATATCGTACTTGGTTCTGGTGCTGTATTTATATATCGTACTTGGTTCTGGTGCTGTATTTATGTAATGAGCTTGGTTCTGGTGCTGTATTTATGTAATGGGCTTGGTTCTGGTGCTGTATTTATGTAATGTGATTGGTTCTGGTGCTGTACTTATATAATGAGCTTGGTTCTGGTGCTGTATTTATGTAACGAGCTTGGTTCTGGTGCTGTATTTATGTAATGGGCTTGGTTCTGGTGCTGTATTTATGTAATGAGTTTGGTTCTGGTGCTGTATTTATGTAATGAGCTTGGTTTTGGTGCTGTATTTATGCCCTAATCTTGAATCTGGACCAGAAGCAAGAGAGATGTAGAGAAAGACCTGTAGAGGTGACAGTTTTATGAAGGATTTATTTAACTGTACAGCACCCATGTTCAGGAGCAGGGGCGGATTAAGTGCATGATAGGCCCTGGGCTGTCTACCCAACTTGGGCCCCTCGCTCCATTTTAGTTTACTTTTTTTTGTATGAAGAGGCTGTGGTGCTTCGTGAGCGCAACAGTCTCTTCCTAGGCCATATGACATCTTCAGACTTAAAAAATACCCCAAATTACCCCTAAACTGAAAAATGTGGTCCGCAAGTTTCAAATATTTATAATTATAATAAAAAAGACATGGAGGAGAATACAGCACCACATACCTCTTACATCCAGGGACATCTCCTGTCATGTAGACCTTCTCTTTCCTCTTCTTCTCCGTTAGACCGCCATGACAAATTCTTTCAGCCGCATCTCGACTCAACAGAGTTTGTAATACAAACACATAGATTTCTCAATTTTTCCATCAACCCACCCATCCTGGTGTCCCCACAGTGTCATCCTGCTACCACTCCCAATACTGTGCCTGTTGTGCCCCCCAATGCCCCAGGTACTATAACGCTGAAAAAATAGTGACCCTAATAGACATAATTGGGGTCATTTATCAAACTAGTGTAAAGTAGAACTGGATTTTCAAAGGAGCTGTCATAAATGAATGGTGGAATCTGATTGGCTGCTATGGGCAACTCCCACACTGCCCCCATATAGTAATTTCCCCCACACTGCCCTATATAGTAATTTCCCCCACACTGCTCCATATACTAATTTGCCCACACATAGTAATTTCCCCTACACTGCCCCTATATAGTCATTTCTCCCACACAGTAGTTTCCCCCACACTGCCACACATAGTAATTTCCCCCCACACTGCCCCCACATAGTAATTTGCCCCCACACTGCCCCCACATAGTAATTTCCCCCACACAGTAATTTCCCCCACACTGCCCCCACATAGTAATTTCCCCCACACTGCCCCATATAGTAATTTCCCCCACACTGCCCCATATAGTAATTTTCCCCACACTGCCCCATATAGTAATTTGCCCACACATAGTAATTTCCCCTACACTGCCCCTATATAGTCATTTCTCCCACATAGCAATTTCCTCCACACAGTATTTTCCCCCACACTGCCCTACATAGTATTTTCCCCCACACAGTAATTTCTCCCAAACTGTCCCCACACAGTAATTTCTCCCACACTGCTCCCACATAGTAATTTTCCCCACACTGCCCCCATATAGTAATTTCCCCAACACTGCCCCATATAGTAATTTGTCCACACATAGTAATTTCCCCTACACTGCCCCTATATAGTCATTTCTCCCACATAGCAATTTCATCCACACAGTAGTTTCCCCCACACTGCCCCACATAGCAATTTGGCCCCACACAGTAATTTCCCCCACACTGCCCCCACACAGTAGTTTCCTCCACACTGCCCCATATAGTAATTAGGCCCCACACAGTAATTTCCCCCACACTGCCCCAACACAGTAGTTTCCCCCACAATGCCCTACATAGTAGTTTGCCCCCACATAGTACTCCCTATCAAAATAATTTGGCCCCACACAGCCTCCACATAGTTATCCTTCTATAATAATATTCCCCCACATAGTAATTTGCCCCCACGCAGAAGTCTCAATATAGTAATTTCCCCCAGATGTACTCGATGTCTCTTAATATGTCCTCCTGTGTGTCCCCACCCCACATGTCCCCCAAAGTAGGCACATGTAATAAATAAAAAATGGAGAAAAAATTAAAAGCTAAATACTCACCTATGTCAGGGGCAAGGCGGAGGAGAAGAAGGCGTGATGAGGCAGGCGCACACACGTTGCAATTATGTCATCACGCCCGCCTGCGCCGGGATTTTACTACCACATAGACCTCAGGCCCACTAGGCCTGAAGTCTATGGCGGTGATTGGCGGACGGCGGCGGGGCAGGGAACTATGCGCTCCCGTGCCCTGCCGCAGTATGTCGGCCTTCGGGTCGGCGTTGGGCCCCCCAGCTGTTCAGGAGAAGACTCCGGTGCCTAGGCACACACCACACAGTTTGGCCCACCTGTATATACCTCCACATCCAAAGGTGTAAAAGTGGATTAGCTACCTGTTAAATAATGTAGTAGAAGTTTTTGCTTGCCATGGAGGGGAATGCCCTTATTGGTTGTGAGATACTGCTCAAAGGTAAGGATTACACTCCACATCTGGAAGCTAAGGTACAAGGTAAAAGTGCAGCGTAAGAAAGATTGCTTCACCTACTTTAAAAATACACCTTTTTGGCCTATGATTACCTGTGCAGCCAAGAGAACTGTAACATCTGGGGACACTGCATTTCTCTGTAACATCATTTGGTCCATTGCAAGTAAGAAATGTCCTGGACTGTTTGCATTGAATTCTTCTGTATAGAAACTGTTTTGCTGCACAACTGTCTCATCATTGCTACCTGCACTACATTTGCACTGCAAGGTGCTGGCATTATGACAACACGGACCCTACCTTGCACCGTAAAACCATCAACATCATGGGTACCTTGACTGCCATTAGGCAGGAGGATCCCAAGAACCGAAGTGTGCCCCCCCCCAAAAAAAAAACGGTCCGCCCTTCACCATTACTGCATATCAGCCTAGGGAGCTTCAGAACTGTGAGTATACCTACTGTACCCATCCAGCCACCCACACTCACGTGTGCCCCTGCAGCCTGGAAGCTACATCAATATGGTTGGTTCTGCCGCTATATTTATGTGATGAGTGTTAGTACTGGTGCTGTACAGTCATGTGAAAAAATTAGGACACCCTTTGAAAGCATGTGGTTTTTTGTAACATTTTTAATAAAAGGTTATTTCATCTCCGTTTCAACAATACAGAGAGATTAAAGTAATCCAACTAAACAAAGAAAACTGAAGAAAAGTCTTTTCAAGATCTTCTGTAAATGTCATTCTACAAAAATGCCTATTCTAACTGAGGAAAAAGATAGGACACCCTCACATGTATTCCCTCTTAAATTGGCTCAGATCTCACACAGGTATATCACACCAGGTGCACATAATTAGTAGATCGTTACTCTGCATGTTGAATGAGGCTTGCCCTATTTAAACCTCAGACATTTAGTTTGGTGTGCTCCTGACTGTTGAAGTGAGAGTGAGCACCATGGTGAGAGCAAAAGAGCTGTCAGAGGACTTCAGAAAAAAGATTGTAGCAGCCTATGAGTCTGGGAAGGGATTTAAAAAGATCTCAAAAGATTTTGAAATCAGCCATTCCACTGTCCGGAAGATAGTCTACAAGTGGAGGGCTTTCAAAACAACTGCCAACATGCCCAGGACTGGTCGCCCCAGCAAGTTCACCCCAAGAGCAGACCGCAAGATGCTAAAAGAGGTCTCCAAAAACCCTAAAGTGTCATCTCGAGAACTACAGCAGGCTCTGGCTACTGTTGATGTAGAAGTACATGCCTCTACAATCAGAAAGAGACTGTACAAGTTTAACTTGCATGGGAGGTGTGCAAGGAGGAAACCTTTGCTTTCCAAGAGAAACATCGAGGCCAGACTGACATTTGCCAGAGATAAAGTTGACAAAGACCAGGACTTCTGGAATAATGTTCTTTGGACAGATGAGTCCAAAATTGAATTATTTGGACACAACAGCAGAGGACATGTTTGGCGTAAACCAAACACAGCATTCCAAGAAAAGAACCTCATACCAACTGTGAAGCATGGAGGTGGAAGTGTCATGGTTTGGGGCTGCTTTGCTGCAGCAGGACCTGGTCAGCTCACCATCATAGAATCCACGATGAATTCTACTGTGTATCAGAAGGTGCTTGAAGAACATGTGAGACCATCAGTTAGAAAATTAAAGCTGAAGCGGAACTGGACCATGCAACATGACAATGACCCAAAACATACTAGTAAATCAACCAAAGATTGGCTGAAAAAGAAGAAATGGAGAGTCCTGGAATGGCCAAGTCAAAGTCCAGATTTGAATCCCATTGAGATGCTGTGGGGTGACTTGAAAAGGGCTGTACGTGCAAGAAACCCCTCAAACATCTCACAGCTGAAAAAGTTCTGCATGGAGGAGTGGGGTAAAATTTCCTCAGACCGATGTCGAAGACTGGTAGATGGCTACAAGAACCGTCTCACTGCAGTTATTTCAGCCAAAGGAGGTAACACTCGCTATTAGGGGCAAGGGTGTCCTGTCTTTTTCCTCAGTTAGAATAGGCATTTTTGTAGAATGACATTTACAGAAGATCTTGAAAAGACTTTTCTTCAGTTTTCTTTGTTTAGTTGGATTACTTTAATCTCTCTGTATTGTTGAAACGGAGATGAAATAACCTTTTATTAAAAATGTTACAAAAAACCACATGCTTTCAAAGGGTGTCCTAATTTTTTCACATGACTGTATATATGTACTGTACTTGGTTTGAGTGCTTTATTTATATTATAAGCTTGGTTCTGACACTGTGTTTATGTTATGAGCTTGGTTCTGGTGCTATGTATATGTACAATACGTGTTTTTGGTGCTGTATTTATGTAATGGGCTTGGTTCTGGTGCTGTCTTTATGTAATGGCTTGGTTCTGAATTTATGTTAAGAGCATTCGTACTGGTGCTGGATATATTTACCATGCTTGAAGCTGGTGCTGCATTTATGTTATGAACTTGGTTCTGGTGCTTATGTCTATACTGAGCCTTGTTCTGGTGCTGTATATATGTACCATGCTTGGTTCTCGTGCTGTATTTATGTAATGAATTTGGTATGGCTCCGTATCGATGCTACCACTGTATCTCAAACAGTAGATTAGCCATGCCCTATTACCTATGGTAAGTCATACCCTCAAATAGCCACTAACATATTTGCCTCTTCAACGTGCCGCCCCCAGGGCCTATTGTGTCCCAGGTTTATTGGAATGCTAAGTGATGTGTTGCGGCCTCAATACATTTCTGTCTGTGTCACGGTTCTCCTACCTGGATACCGTCGCCCCCTATGGTTAGGCTCCAAAGCAATAAAGGAGGGAGTAATGGTGGAGCTGAAGAAATAGTCGAGTCCAGACTTTTATAAAGTCCAACGGCTTTACTTGAATCAAATTGCATCAGTACAAGAAGTGGTGTTTCTCCTGGTTCCATCAGGTTTTGGCATAAACTAGCAGGCAAACTTAAATATTCTGCTTTATCTCTCTGCTGTGCTAAACTCGGCTTTAGTCCGGTCGCTGGAATTTAGGGCTGTTCTGGTACCTTTGGAGTGCACATTGTAAGACATTATGGTTAGCCCATTAGAGACAGTAGCGGGGTGTGGGAAAGATAATACCACTCTGGGGCATTACACCTCCAGCCTCTGCGCAACTATCACCTTATAAAGGGATCTCCCAGGTTAACAGTCAGAATGAAGCTGCTATGATATGCTCGCCTGCAGTGATGGCCAGTTCGCAGTGTTCGCCCGCGAACACATGCGGGCTGCCATCTTGACTCACAAGTCCGGCGATGCACAGGTAAGCCCTTACCTGTGCCTGTGCCGCGAGCCGGTCTGAAATCAAATGCGGTCACCGGGAGCAGGCAGTTCCGAGAACAGCCGCCAGGGGCCTTTATTGGGCTGTTCTCAGAACTGCCTGCTCTCGGTGACCGCATTTGTTTCAGACCGGCTCCCGGACTTGTGACTTGTGAAATGCAAAGGGCGGCAGTGATGGCGAGTCCGCATGTGTTTGCGGGCGAACACTGCGAACTCGCCATCACTGCCGCCCTTTGCATTTTTCATACATCACACTTTTGGCCACATCTCTCCAGTAGTATTTTCTTTACTCATGGAAAACACTGGATACTGTGAGGCAAATTTATGAAAGTGTCTAAATGAAGTTCTTTGTTGCACCTAGTAGCAACCTATCACAGCGCAGCTTTCATTTCTCAGGAGCAGAATACAAGATGAAAGCTGCTCCGTGAATAGCTCTTCTAGGCAGTTTTCATAAATCTTCTCGATATTTACCAGCGTCAGTCTCTCACGGGGGAATGAGTCTCGTTCTTACTGCTCCATCAAGGAGCTACAGACCAAAGTCTTTGAAGTGGTCAGCAAAGCAAGATCTAAAATCTGTGACAATGGCTCTCTGTGTTTTGAAGGCAGAGGCTGGAGCTAATGTGACTGACTAGTATCCTCTTCTCTCACCTTGAGGCAAGAAAGGTCATTTAGCAGGCACCAGTGCATGTCACATAATCAGATTACAAAGATAAGAGTAGAGCTTCAACCTAAAACCATTATTTTTCTCTAAACCTGTCACTTCTTATCACCGAGCACAGTCCTCACCAGGTAGAAGCGAGCAGAATCCCCACAGCGAAGATGAGAAAAAATGAGAGTCGCTGTCAACAACTTAGGGATTATTTATATTTCATCATTCTTTATCTGCACCAACACTATACCAAAAACGACCTATATTAGTTGTACAGTGTAACAGAGGCAATAGATACAGCATCATGGCTACCTACATATTAGAGCATGGATGGTCATAAAACATCCCACATGGCTATTAAAGGAGCACTCTAGGTAAATCTGATACACTGTGTTATACATAGTGCAGGGCCTTAGGCGAGTGACGTGAACGCATAGCACCCGCACTGAATCCTGACCTATTCATTTCAATGGGGCTGTGTACATGAGTGTTTTTTTTTCACGTATCAGTTCTGCGTTGAGTGAAAAAAGCAGCATGCTCTATATTCTGCGCTTTTTACGCAGCCCTAGCCCCATTTATGGGGCTTCAGTGAAAAACGCATTGCTTCCGCAAGCAAGTGCAGATGCAATGCGTTTTTCACTGATGGTTGCCAGGAGATGTTGTAAACCTTCAGTTTTTTTATCACGCGCGTGAAAAACGCATCAAAACTAATTGCACTCTCGCAGAAAAAATAAAAAAACTGAACGCAATCGCAGACAAAACTGACTGAACTTGCTTGCAAAATGGTGCGAGTTTCTCTGAAGGCATCCGGACCTAATCCGTCATGCTCGTGTGAAAGAGGCCTTAGTGGTGTAGGATATGACACAAGGATTCTCTGGTGATCACCCCAAAGGCCCTGCACTGTTTACACCTGAGTATATGAGTTTTACCTGGAATGTTTCTTTAAGGGCTTATTCACACAAAAGTGTGATGCCCGTTGCCGTATTGCGGACCGCATTTGCGGACCCGCAGTACACGGGCACAGTTCCGTGTCCATTCCGCATCACGGATGCGGACCTATTCATTTCAATGGGTCCGCAAATCCAGAGTTGCGTAATGGAAGCACGGAACACTACGGAAGCACTATGGAGTGCTTTCTGGGGTTCCGTTCCGTGCTTCCGCAACATAAAAAGATAGAACTTGCTCTATCTTTTCGCGGAACAGAAGGATCGCGGACCCATTCAAGTGAATAGGTCTGCGATCCCCATGCGCCTGCCCCACGGACGGTGCCCGTGCATTGCGGACCGCAATTTGCGGTCCACAGCATGGGCACAGGCTTCACACGTTCCTGTGAACAAGCCCTAATGGTGAGTTATTTAAAGGGGTTGTCCAAGATTAAAAAACATGGCTACTTTCTTCCAGAAAATTGACCACACTTGCCCATGGGCAGTGTTTTGTATTCAGGCTTAGCTTCATTCAAGCTGCAATACCACAGATAACCAGCAGACAGATATAACACTGTTTTTACGCCATATTTTTCAAATCCTGGATCACCCCAGGGCATAAAGTATTGAGAACGAAATGAAAAAGTGAAGAAAAAAATGCTGGAAATTTTAAATTAGTACTGAACAATGAGCTTCTGAATGAAGTAAACGACATATGATCCACCACTGAATCATATTATGCCTTAATTTCCCATATATTGTGCATTTTCCGATGGATTTGTCAGCATACCTAAATGAGGTTTTTGTTTTGTAGGATATATGATAGTACGTAGACTTATGAGACCTCAGGAGTCATACAAATGACTCAGCTCAGCGCACTTACGCATATTGCTTTGAAATGACAAATGTCCCCAAGAATTGGTTCTCTTTATTAGCGTATTTATCACCAAGCGACATTTAAAGCATACCTGTCACCATTAAAATGCAATGCAATTTGCAGGTTGTGGTGGTGGGGACATGTTATAGAGCTGAGCAGGCTAATATAAAGTTTTGTGGAAAGAGATTTAGTAAAACTTGTATTTTATTCATTTAAATTCCTGCTCATTTTGGGGTTTGGGGTCAAGGAGACGTCCTATCAGTGATTGGCAGTAGAGATGAGCAACTTAATGAATCAAATTTACATGAAATAAGCCTTCTGGAGTACCAAGGGGATGGTGTTGCTCCCCCCCCCCCCCCCACTTCACCCTTGATCTCGTTCCTGTAACGTTGCCCCAAATACTGGCACAAGCTCAGACGATCTCCTGATGCCACCTGAGCGGCACAGATACTGACTGTGTGTATACCACTGACATCTGGGTACACTCGGAAGTGGAGGTGGCACTTCTAGGTTCAAAACCATCACCTCCACTTTCAGGTGTCCCCAGGGGAGAAGTTTGTCTCTTGAGCAGCAGCAGCTCAGCGCTCCAGAAGGCTAAATTTGAATGAATTTTTTATAATTGGCAGCTATATGTATATATTGTAGGAAGGTGCAAGGGGCTGTCATTAATGGAAGGTATGTGTCACCAAGATTCCTGGCCTCGGTGAGGTAAAAGTTTTAAGTGTCAGCGGCAGCTAGTGCTGACTGACACTGTTTTGTTGTTAGTATGGCTGTAAAGCAGATCCAGGCCAGCTCTTACTGGGAGCAGCCAAAGTGCTGGGTGGGTGGCATCTCCCCACACTCCAGGCTGGGTCTTTTTTTGCCTATATAAAACCCAGCCAGCAGTCTCAGCTGGGTGTGGTTTATCCTCCATCTGACAGAGAAGCTGGGGAGTCTCTGTGTTTTGGGACCTGTGAATTTGTGCCGTGCTAAAGGGCTTAGAGCTGCATGCCGGGAAACAGGTCCCTAAAGTCTGCTGTGGACTGCGGATGGAAAACTGCTAACCAGGTGAAGATTTTGTTCTATAGACATTGCATGGTGTGAACAAACGCTAAGACTGTAAACGGTCATTTTGTTTTTCCTTAAACACTGAACTGTTTAAGTTAAAGACTTTGTGGTTGCCTCTATACTGCGTCCGCTAGCCTGTCTACCAGAGCAAAGCCCCACAATATATATATATATATATATATATATATACAGACGTGGACAAAATTGTTGGTACCCTTTGGTCAATGAAAGAAAAAGTCACAATGGTCACAGAAATAACTTTAATCTGACAAAAGTAATAATAAATTAAAATTCTATAAATGTTAACCAATGAAAGTCAGACATTGTTTTTCAACCATGCTTCAACAGAATTATGTAAAAAAATAAACTCATGAAACAGGCATGGACAAAAATGATGGTACCCCTAACTTAATATTTTGTTGCGCAACCTTTTGAGGCAATCACTGCAATCAAACGCTTCCTGTAACTGTCAATGAGACATCTGCACCTCTCAGCAGGTATTTTGGCCCACTCCTCATGAGCAAACTGCTCCAGTTGTGTCCGGTTTGAAGGGTGCCTTTTCCAGACTGCATGTTTCAGCTCCTTCCAAAGATGCTCAATAGGATTGAGGTCAGGGCTCATAGAAGGCCACTTTAGAATAGTCCAATTTTTTCCTCTTAGCCATTCTTGGGTGTTTTTAGCGGTGTGTTTTGGGTCATTGTCCTGTTGCAAGACCCATGACCTGCGACTGAGACCAAGCTTTCTGACACTGGCTAGTACATTTCTCTCTAGAATTCCTTGATAGTCTTGAGATTTCATTGTACCCTGCACAGATTCAAGACACCCTGTGCCAGACGCAGCAAAGCAGCCCCAGAACATAACAGAGCCTCCTCCATGTTTCACAGTAGGGACAGTGTTCTTTTCTTGATATGCTTCATTTTTTCGTCTGTGAACATACAGCTGATGTGCCTTGGCAAAAACTTCGATTTTTGTCTCATCTGTCCACAGGACATTCTCCCAGAAGCTTTGTGGCTTGTCAACATGTAGTTTGGCATATTCCAGTCTTGCTTTTTTATGATTCGTTTTCAACAATGGTGTCCTCCTTGGTCGTCTCCCATGTAGTCCACTTTGGCTCAAACAACGACGGATGGTGCGATCTGACACTGATGTTCCTTGAGCATGAAGTTCACCTTGAATCTCTTTAGAAGTCTTTCTAGGCTCTTTTGTTACCATTCGGATTATCCGTCTCTTAGATTTGTCATCAATTTTCCTCCTGCGGCCACGTCCAGGGAGGTTGGCTACAGTCCCATGGATCTTAAACTTATGAATAATATGTGCAACTGTACTCACAGGAACATCTAGTTGCTTGGAGATGGTCTTATAGCCTTTACCTTTAACATGCTTGTCTATAATTTTCTTTCTGATCTCTTGAGACAGCTCTTTCCTTTGCTTCCTCTGGTCCATGTCGAGTGTGGTACACACCATATCACCAAACAACACAGTGATTACCTGGAGCCATATATATAGGCCCAATGGCTGATTACAAGGTTGTAGACACCTGTGATGCTAATTAGTGGACACACCTTGAATTAACATGTCCCTTTGGTCACATTATGTTCTGTGTTTTCTAGGGGTACCATCATTTTTGTCCATGCCTGTTTCATGAGTTTATTTTTTTACATAATTCTGTTGAAGCATGGTTGAAAAACAATGTCTGACTTTCATTGGTTAACATTTATAGAATTTTAATTTATTATTACTTTTGTCAGATTAAAGTTATTTCTGTGACCATTGTGACTTTTTCTTTCATTGACCAAAGGGTACCAACAATTTTGTCCACGTCTGTATGTATATAAAAACATCAAAAGTAGGGCAGCACTCCTTTGCCAACTGTAAAGTGGGTGCCGGCGGTAACCCCTCGATTCTGGGTGGTAGACAAGTCGCAAAAATTCACGGCACTCCTTAAAAGTGAAAAATGTGCTATTATTCACACATGTCATACAGCAACATTTCGGTTCTCTCTCAGAACCTTTTTCAAGCCAACTCCTTGGCTTGAAAAAGGTTCTGAGAGAGAACCGAAATGTTGCTGTATGACATGTGTGAATAAATAGCACATTTTTCACTTTTAAGGAGTGCCGTGAATTTTTGCGACTTACACTCACCTAAAGAATTATTAGGAACACTTGTTCTATTTCTCATTAATGAGATTATCTTGTCAACCAATCACATGGCAGTTGCTTCAATGCATGTCGGGTTGTGGTCCTGGTCAAGACAATCTCCTGAACTTCAGACTGAATGTCAGAATGGGAAAGAAAGGTGGGCTACAACAGCAGAAGACCCCACCGGGTACCACTCATCTCAACTACAAATAGGAAAAGAGGCTACAATTTGCACGAGCTCACCAAAATTGGACTGTTGAAGACTAGAAAAATGTTGCCTGGTCTGATGAGTCTCGATTTCTGTTGAGACATTCAAATGGTAGAGTCCGAATTTGGCGTAAACAGAATGAGAACATGTATCCATCATGCCTTGTTACCACTGTGCAGGCCGGTGGTGGTGGTGTAATGGTGTGGGGGATGTTTTCTGGGCACACTTTTGGCCCCTTAGTGACAATTGGCCATCGTTTAAATGCCACAGGCTACTTGAGCATTGTTTCTGACCATATCCATCCCTTCATGACCACCATGTACCCATCCTCTGATGGCTACTTCCAGCAGGATAATGCACCATGTCACAAAGCTCAAATCATTTCAAATTGGTTTCTTGAACATGACAATGAGTTCACTGTACTAAAATGGCCCCCACAGTCACCAGATCTCAACCCAATAGAGCATCTTTGGGATGTGGTGGAACGGG
This sequence comes from Bufo gargarizans, assembly GCF_014858855.1. Lineage (NCBI taxonomy): Eukaryota > Metazoa > Chordata > Amphibia > Anura > Bufonidae > Bufo > Bufo gargarizans. The sequence goes on from NC_058085.1 coordinate 102,820,072, forward strand.
AGCTTCGTGCCCTGGATGTGCATCCCTCAAATCTCCATTAACTGCAAGATGCTATCCTATCAATATGGGACAACATTTCTAAAGAATGCTATCAGCACCTTGTTGATCAATGCCACGTAGAATTAAGGCAGTTCTGAAGGCAAAAGGGGGTCCAACACCGTATTAGTATGGTGTTCCTAATAATTCTTTAGGTGAGTGTGTATATATATATATATATATATATGTATATATATATATATATATATATATATATTAGCTTGAGCACTGCTACAGTTATTGCAGCAGTCATTCCACCAATAAAATAGTACATTTGCTATTGTTGCGTACACATTAGGGTGTATTCATACTGGCAGTGCACCATGTCGCTGAAAACCTTGTCACAAGCCTGTACCAACCAAAATGACCTGCAGTTTCACTACCTACCTTTGGAAATACACCTTTACTATTTGCTCAGGTGTTTAGGTTTTGTAGAAAGCTTATTTGAAGAATAAAATACCCAATAACAGAGAATAACAGGCGATATTAAAATGTACAGCAAATGTGTCCTCTAGAAAATTGAATTTCTGTGATCTCTTCATTTTGATAATATAGTATAACATGGCCTTGCTGAGAGCTGCATGGGATTAGACACAATGCACACACTCATCCTCTGTTACACAAAGCAGTCTAAAAACTGCAACATGACAAAATTCCATGTAAATTTACTCACAGATTTTCTCACTCATCATTGGTTTGCATGAATACTCTAATCAGCCAGATACTACCAGCTGCTCAGTTCCTGCTCTACAACCACTACAAATTACGGGTTTCCTGACATCAGAACAAAAAGCTTTGCTCACAGCTATCATCTTAACGCAGAAAATTAGACTAATTGCCTCGCTGCTGATGTTTACAGCCATTTAAATATCACAAATGCTCCAAATTCCACATTTAACATCATCTCAGCTGCTTGGAAGGAGTGTGGGGTTTGGCCAGTTCCAAGTAATACACGAACAGCCAAATTCTGAGATTCACCAAGATCTGCTCTTTACATCTATTCTGGACCAGGGAAGGAACAAGTATCAAGATCAAATATATTCTGGATAAGGCAGCTATCAAAGTGAAAAAACTGTCCCTCATACAGTATTCTAAGGGGGCATATTGATGTCATAGGGGGGGTCCTCCTTTAGAAGCTCCTTTATGGGCTAGAGCAGTGATCTTCAACATGTGACTCTCCAGCTTTTGCTAAACTACAACCCCATCATGCCGTTTTGAATTAATAAGAAGGCTCCATAAATGTGTCAAAGCAAAGAGCCAAAGAGTGGCTACAAAGAGTGTGTGACTCTGGAGGACCTGACAAATCTATGCATTACGTGGACAACCCATTGAGCACCATGTCATGCTTTATTTCACCAGTGGTTGCTCAATAAAGAGATAAAACACTTGCTTCCAGGTTCCTACAAATTATAGGTACATGAGGTACCAGCAACAGGACACACTGTGATCAGTTTTTTGGGGCAAAATCTTTTTAGCACAAAGTGGACAACCCCCTTTAAGGAGTATTCCAGGATTTTAATATTGATGACCTATCCTTAGAACAGGCCATGAATATCTGATGGGTGAGGGTCCAACAACCTACACCCCTGCTGAACAGTTGTCTCCAAGTAGCTCCAGACGCAAAGCTGAGGCTGGTTACTACAGCATTCACTCGAATGGGAGATCCATCTACTACACAATGGATGAAACTGTGTAGTTCTGTCACAACTTACACCTGATCTACTTGGGAACAGCTGAGTAGCGGAGGTGTGGGTTTTCTGACCCCTGCTGATCAGATATCGATAGCCTATCCTGAAAATAGACTATCATATTAAAATCCTGTATTACACCTTTAAAGTTTTCATACTAGTGGATACAGGTAACCTATATGTAAACTGGTCATGGTGAAGGACCGCTATCTGTTTATGGTCTGAAACGCGTAACCGAACTTAAAGCTATACCGCAATAAAGCTACGATTTTATCACCATCTCTGAGCTTGATACTTCCATTTTTTCCTGTATCATATTAAAATCCTGTACAGTTGTGATGATGTCACTTAAAGGGGCTGTGCAGTACTATGATATTGATGACCTATCCTCAGGATAGTTCATTAACAGGGAGGAGCAAATTGACTTCGGATGAAACATCCGAAGTTGATTCGCATAAAACTTCGGGTTTGGTTCCTTGGAACAAAACCCGAGTTCAGTAAAAGGTTTTTAAAAGTAGAAATTAATTTCTCATAGGAGCCAATACATTTTAATACTGTGCGGAGCACACGCTCCATGCAGTATTCTAGTGAAGTTTTATGCAAACCGACTTTGGATGTTTCATCTAAAGTCGATTTGCTCATCCCTAATCATTAATATCAGATCGGCAGGGGTCCGACTGACAGAACCCCCGCCAATCAGCTGTTTGAAGGGGTAGCAGTGCTCATGCAAGCTTTGCTTCCTCTTCAAAATTACTTGCACGCCATCTCCTTTGCACCACAGTGTAATTACAACGGCTTGCCTTATTTACTTGAATGGGATGAGCAGTTGTAATTACATTGCACCGCCTCGGCATAGGAGATGACATGAGCATCGCTACCCCTTAAAACAGTTAATCGGCGAGGGTGCTGGGGGTCAGACCCCCACCGATCTGATATTAATGACCAATCCTAAGTATAGGTCATCAGTATTGTAGCGCTGCAAAATCCCTTTAATATTAGATGCTCAGCCAATCAAGTGAAGTATAAAATCAGACCCTTGGTCACTGGAATCAGATAGTCCAATCCAAACCACATTATACCAGGAAGCTAGGAAGTGAATGTCCTTTCTGATGTATGAGCAAACCGGCAAAGAAGATGTTACTATTACTGAGCACAATATTGTTATTCTGTTTGATTAAAGCTATTGTCGTCATCATCTGCCTGACATGTAGCCCAGCAGATTTCCAGGCAGGATATCTGGTGTATGAAATATTTCCACATTACCAGACTTATCACATATTAATTTATGGGGACATTACTGCATTGTGTATAAACAGTGTGAGTTTATTGGATGACTTTTATAAGGCGCACATTTTTAGGGAAGAATTTGTTATTGTTTATTAGACTAACGGAGCCAAATTCAACAAAGATTTAAACATTTAGATATTTCATTAAGGGCGTAAGATTTTACTTCCATGTATTTTTATATGGTAATTTTAATAGCTATTTTAAGGCAGAATTGCAACTAAGGGCAGGTTCGCCTCAGCCTTAGAAATTCCGTTATACTGTTCCTTCATACAATATATTATCGAAATATAATGGAATTTTAAGAAGGAATGCAAAACCGAACCCTTTAAGAGGCATTCCATTTTTCTCCATCCTAATACATTTCTTTGGGCACAAATAACGGTTCCATTTTGTTCTGTTATGCATGACGGAAAAAAAAAGTCCTGTGAAGGTAGCCTAATAGAGCGCCACATACCTCTTACATCCAATAACGTCTTCTTTGATGTAGATGTTCTCTTTTCTCATCTTCTCCATTCTGACCAGACCACCATGATGATTTCTTTCAGCCATCTCTTGTCTCTACAGAGTTTGACAAACAGACATCTTAGTTTCCTACTTTTCCATCATCGTCCCCACCTTCTCAACATCCCATTGTGCACTTCCAATACTATGCCCTCTGTGCTTCCCAATACTATACTGCAGAAACAGATAAACCCCCTGAAAATACTAGTACAGTGGTCAGCAAAGTGCGGCTCGTGAGCCACAAGCGGCTCTTTAGACCCTTCAATGCGGCTCTTTCCCACGGCGACCCATCCTGCACTACAGAGGAATCGAATCTTGCCTGTGGGACGCATTTGCTTTCCACAAAGCAATAGAGGGCGTGTTCGCTAACTACTATTAGTGCACGCGCATCACAAGTAGGGCCTACTGTGATGCGTGTGCGCTAATACTAGTTAGCGAACACGCCCTCTCTTGCTTTGTGGAACGCAAATGCGTCCCACAGGCGAGATAACTAGTATTAGCGCACGTGCATCACAGTAGGGCTGGCAGTACGCACCTCCTTCCAGAGTAGACGTCGGAACAAGGAGGTATTGAAAACTTCCCGGGCAGTGAAATCTGCCAGAGACAGAACACCGCTGCAGGCTACAAGTCAGAGTCAGTGTACCTCCTTCTACCTCCTTTCAGAGTCAGTGTACCTCCTTCTACCTCCTTCTACAGGTGACTCAATTATTTGGCATCAGCATTTACTTGGCATGTGTTTAAACAGCAAAAGTAATGTCTGCAGACAAGTTTAATAAAAGTAAAAAATGATGAAGATAAAATAATAATCAAGATCCAAGTAAAAGAAAGTACATATAAAAGTATGTAAAAAACACACTCTGGGCTCATGCCCACGAATGTAAGGGCGCCGTGCCTGTGCTGCGGACCGCAAATGCGGTCCGCAATGCACGGACACAGACCATGGGGCAGCTGCATGAGGATCGCGGACCTATTCACTTGAATTGGGTTTGCGATCCGCATCCGATTGCCCGCACCGCAAAAAAGTAGCACATGCTGAAGTGAATGGGTCCATGATGCAGGCTGCACATGGCCGTGTGCAGCCCGCATCATGGACCCATTCACTTCAATGGGTCCAGGATCCGGGATATGAGTGCTACAGAGTGCTTCCGTGGTACTTCAGGCTGTGCCTCCGCACCGCAAAAAAGTAGTGCATGCGCTGAGAATAGGTCATCAATAAATATAACTTGGACAACCCCTTTAACCTTTCAAAGTAGTAAGTTAATGGTTTTGCATAGAAACAAAAGGAGCAAATGTCCACAAACGTCCACACTCCAAAGTACCCTTGCTCTAGGGCACTATATGTACACGAAAAACTTCTACATTAATCCTTTGACTATAACTATACTACACTAAAGCATACATATCATACAGTCAAGACCACCAAAAGGGCAACATGTGGTACTACTGTCAGGAGCCTAGAACGGTTTCTAGTAGTGATGGGTGAATCGGTTTGTACTGTAAGTACAAATCCAATAATAGCCAAGGGTTATACCAATTTATATATTTTCTTTCTTAAAAAAAAAAACTTTTATTATAGTCTTTTAAAATAAACACAAGACAAGATAATATATCTTTATGTCACTCTGTGTTATCTTTTTCAAGGCTCGTTACCTCTCTTCCCGGCCCTCGTCCCTATCACAGGGCTCTTTCCCACAAGGTGGGGCCGCAGGAAGCTGCTCGGACGCTGCGGGGAGGAGCTGGAGCCGCAGAGAGCCCGGGAGGGTAACACAGAGGGACTGTACCTTCTACCGCTGGTAAACTGCATTTTACCTTATGTGTTCAGATTAATATGGCCACAGGTCTCCGAAGTAAATCTAAATCTCATGCAAGCACCGTTAGCGATCATCCGCCAGCACACCGCTGCCCTGCATTGGGACGAGCGATGGCACAATGATCGCTCCTCCCTACTGCCACGGAGGACATCGCTGCATGTAATAGCAGTAGTGTCCTCCACTAGCTATCTGACGATTGCCGGAAGGGAACGTTTCCTCGTGACAAGCGTCTGCAGCATCGGGTTGTCTAATACACCCTTTAGAGTAGTCAAACTATGGAATACCCTACCCCAAAAGGTAGTAACGGTAGATATTATTCAGCATTTAAAAAGAGGCAAGTTGCTTTTCTAATAGCGAGTGGCATTTATGGTTCAAATTCTCTAATGTCGTGTAATTGATCTGAGAAAGGTTGAACCTGATGAAACTGTGTAACTATGTAATATGCTTCCTAGAAGTTGATGATGCAGAATCGCATATTACTTTATCCACATTTTCTGCTGTATCTCTTCTCAGCGATGGTAGTAGCAGAGGAGGGGCGTGACAGCTTTCGGTTCAGTTTTGTGTCTCTGGGCCGATCAATAAATGAAGACACTGATGACCATTTATTATTAATAAGGTCGTTTTATCTCTGCTAAATGTGTTAAAGGGATTAGTGTAAAGATGGAATTAGCAAATTGGCACTGTGATGTGCTTACTTAACATAAATGCCAGATGGCTAGTTTTGTTTAGGATTACTGAAGCCACTATTCAGTTTTACATATGAAACAAACCCTGTCTACATATATGAAAGAAATTCTTTATGGCATTTTTTTGGGTATAATTGCAATTAGAGATGAGCGAATCAAAGTTGACAAAGTGGAATTCGATTCACACCAAATGGCTGCTGCACGTGTTAGGACATGGAGCAAGGAACTCTGGGAACGAGGGATCACCCACAATGCCATGCATGCAGCCAATCAGCAGCCAGCCAGCCCTGTGATGTCACAGCCCTATAAATAGCCTCTGCCATCTTGGATTCAGCCATTTACCAGTGTACTTAGTGCAGGGGGATATGTCAGCAGGCGCTAGGGACAGTGCTAGACAAAACTTTTATTTTGCTGTATAGAAGTTCAGGGAAAGGATAGGGAGGAATCATTCCACGGTATCGCAGCAGAACAGGGTTCAGTAGGGGAGATTACAGCCTGGGTAATAGGAACAATCCTGTTACACCTTGCTGCACTGACTGGGGATCCAAATTGCCATTATACAGCTCTGTAATTCCAGCAATCCATCCTTGTTATTGGGGTGCAAGTGCTGTTTGATACAGCCATTAACAGGGTTTATTACAAGGAAATATTTCTATGTCTTATTTGCCCGTATGCGGTGCAGTTATATGTTCTAAAGCATTTTTTGGCTTGTATTAGTGGGGGAAAAGGGCTTATTAACCATTGTGTGGTGAAGTGAGAAAATTACAGCCCTTTTTGGCGTGTATTAGTGGCAAAAAAATATATATTTGACGTTCAGCAGTGCAGTTATATAATCTAAAGCCCTTTTGGCGTGTATTAGTCACAAAAAAAAAAGTATTTGCCATTGTGTGGTGAAGTGAGAAAATTACAGGGTATTAGTGGCAAAAAAAGATATATTATTTGCTGTTCTGCGGTGCAATTATATGTTTTAAAACCTTTTGTGGCATGTAAAAGTGGAAAAATCGAAGGGCCTATTTGCCGTCTCAAATCGTGTCATGGACATGGCAGCAGAGAACATGGGCATGTGATGAATTGGGTTCAGCCGAAGGGAGCTGTCTGTCCTTCCCATCATCTGCTCACTTCCTTCTGGGATTTGCGTCCCCACCTATCCTTTGGTTGAACTTGATGGACGTTTGTCTTTTTTCAACCGTATTAACTATGTAACTATGTAACTATATGCTGGTCCTTATGCTCATGCTCCTCCTTCTCCTCATTAGTCATTCCGTCAGTAATCGATCACTGAAACTCATTCAATGGCGCAAAATGCTGAATGTGCTCCTGGCCATGTTGCTGGTGCTACAGTCCCTCCCTTTCCAAGTGGTGGACTCTGCATTTTTCAGAGAACTGATGGCTTGTGCCGAGCCAAGGTGGAGAGTCCCAAGCCGCCATTTCTTTGCCAAAAAGGCAGTACCAGCCCTGCACACATACAGTACAGACCAAAAGTTTGGACACACCTTCTCATTCAAAAAGTTTTCTTTATTTTCATGACTATGAAAATTGTAGATTCACACTGAAGGCATCAAAACTATGAATTAACACACGTGGAATTATATACATAACAAAAAAGTGTGAAACAACTAAAAATATGTCATATTCTAGGTTCTTCAAAGTAGCCACCTTTTGCTTTGATTACTGCTTTGCACACTCTTGGCATTCTCTTGGTGAGCTTCAAGAGGTAGTCACCTGAAATGGTCTATACTTCACAGGTGTGCCCTGTCAGGTTTAATAAGTGGGATTTCTTGCCTTATAAATGGGGTTGGGACCATCAGTTGTGTTGTGGAGAAGTCAGGTGGATACACAGCTGATAGTCCTACTGAATAGACTGTTAGAATTTGTATTATGTTAAGAAAAAAGCAGCTAAGTAAAGAAAAATGAGTGGCCATCATTACTTTAAGAAATGAAGGTCAGTCAGTCCGAAAAATTGGGAAAACTTTGAAAGTGTCCCCAAGTACAGTCACAAAAACCATCAAGCGCTACAAAGAAACTGGCTCACATGCGGACCGCCCCAGGAAAGGAAGACCAAGAGTCACCTCTGCTGCGGAGGATAAGTTCATCCGAGTCACCAGCCTTAGAAATCGCAGGTTAACAGCAGCTCAGATTAGAGACCAGGTCAATGCCACACAGAGTTCTAGCAGCAGACACATCTCTAGAACAACTGTTGAGGAGACTGTGTGAATCAGGTCTTCATGGTAGAATATCTGCTAGTAAACCACTGCTAAGGACAGGCAACAAGCAGAAGAGACTTGTTTGGGCTCTACTCATATAAGCGTTTAATAGAACAGGTCTGTATCGATGTGGAATTAGCTGATGACGGTGTAAAATGAGTGCGCTCTTTCACGCTATAGTAGGATCTTGGGCCTTTGCACTGTTCTTTATACCTGGTGCTAACACTGACCTGTAAGTTTACACTTTGGTCAGTTTTGACCCTGTAGCTACCCAAATAAGTCAAGTGTGTAGCAATTCTAAGAGCGACTCCTGTCATCTACATGTCATACTGACTCACAGTATTGTTTCACTACCACAGCAGACTCCCTACGCGTTACTGCAAGGCACAGTGTTCTACACCACTATAAATGCTCTCTGCAGCCATTAAATAGCTGTTTTTAACGCGATTCACCACAAAAAAATTCGGATCAAACAAAATTTTGGGGGGAAATTCGACGAACCGGCCAAATCAAATTTTTAAGAAATTCCCTCATATCTAATTGCAGTAAAAGATTTGACTCCTGCATTGCACCAAATTATTAGGAATTTATACCAGGAGGAACCTATAAATTGTAGTTACAGATATTACATTATTACTGATATTGATTATGTGTACATAAGAAGATTAAATCAAGTTCACATTTTCTGTATCCTACAATTCCATACAAGAGGGCAATATATTCACGAGATTCTCTCTCCATTTTGTCTAATTAGTAGTTGTAACTATTGTGTGGAGGGAAGATTTTTTACATAGTATTTACCCTCCTTTGCTCCCATGACCGTCTCCTCTACACTTTGGACTCGTCTGCATGTGTCGCATCTGAAAGTTGTTTCAGAACAGTAGACGTTGACTTTTTTAGTAGAGTTGTCCTTTAAGTTTTATTCATTTCATGATGATTTCTCTTTTAATAAGGATAATCTAAAAAAAACCTGCCATTTTGAGCCCTTATTGCTCAAACAAATGCAGCTCCTGAAAATGCATTAACATTTATACCATTGAATCATTCTGCAATTTTTGGAGGTTGATATTAAATACAATGTACAACCCTTAAACAATGCTTAGAAAATGACCCCTGAGCATCTTCAGGGAGCAACCTATTGTTAAAAGTTAATGAAGCCTTCAGCGACTGGAAAAGTCATGAATCAAACTCAGGATAAATTGTTTGGCAATTAACAATCCAATTAACACTGATACATTTCCGAATGTATTTTTGGTTATTTGCATATAATTTAAGCTCAGTGACAATTGTAAATGGTTCACTTTCTAATCTCCTTTTTAAATAAGATTTAAGAGCCTCCCAGCACAAAGCATTGTGGAATAATGTCCCTCTATCATCATGAGACAGATCCTCCATCAATGTCAAATAGCATTTGTTAATAATGAGAGCTATTAATGGCTTTAGTCTATTGCTGTTACCTACCTTAACTACTGGCTATATAGATTTTAAGGAAATATGTAGTTACCAAAATGGGACTATCCACAGGCCATTCCATAAATGAGATGCAGATCCCACCTCTGTAGCACCTATTTGTAGAACACGCATTCCCTGAGTCTGTCCTGCCTTACTCTATCCTGCTAGTCGGGTTTCCAGAAAAACAACACTCACTCTGCTATATTGCTTCCATAATTCTCATAGAAGTGAATAGGAGTTATGGAAACAGTGTAGCACAATAAGCATGGCTGTTTCTGGAAACATGGTCACTTCTGGCAGTTTGAATGTAGCAGCCAGTGGGACAAGGTGATGTGGGGTAAGGTCAGAGGACCCCTTCTCTACAGATAGTTACTAATCCCAGAGGTGGACCTGTATCTGTCAGACATTTATGGCTTAGACCAGGCATCCTCAAACTGCGGCCCTCCAGCTGTTGTAAAACTACAACTCCCACAATGCCCTGCTTTAGGCTGATACTTGTAGGCTGTTCAGACATGCTGGGAGTTGTAGTTTAGCAACAGCTGGAGGGACGCAGTTTGAGGATGCCTGGCTTAGACTGTGGATATGCTATTAATGCCTGAGTGCCTGAGATGAGAACACCCCTTCAACTACAGTAAAGCTGAGATCTACTTACTGTGTGGCTGCGGCACCTGGCATTAGAGGACCCAGGGTGCTTGGCCCTGAAGCCTGATGGGTTCCAGTTGGTCCAAATGTCCCATATCATATAAAGAGACTAGAACTATAAACTACACAGGTCCCTCTTACAGAACCTTCAATTTAGTAATTGTGTATAATAATGGTGCTCAAAGACCTGCATATAAATACTAAAGATTTAGTTTAGCGTCACAATGGACTAAGCATACTTCATATAATTCATAAAATACAGTAAAAAAAAGAACACGAACAACATTCAAAACAATTCATAAAAGCAATGCAAATAGAATAGTCTAAACACTGAGGGGTTCGTGTTGGTTTGTAGGTGCCATATAAAGAGACCAGAAATACCAACTGCACGTAATAAACGGTCCTTCTTACAGATTTTGCCTAGAACCTTCAATTTACAACTCTGAGCGGGCCACAGATCTCCAGTTTGTGGCTGTCCCAGGCAGGACGCTGTGTAAAGGTTTCTTCTGGTACCCCTCACCATAAAAAGGCGGTCATATGTTACTGAAGATAGGCAGTTTAAAACTGGTTCATTTAGTAAAAACAAAACCAGTTCAGAGGTTTCAGTGAGTGACCTACCAAAGCCTGGTTGCACCCTGGATCCTTGCTGGGCATACGATTTCTCACTTTGTTTAAAGAGCCTTCACACAGGCCAATGGAAATTGCATAGGGGACAAATGGTCATTTTTGAGAGTGCGATTGTTTGTCCCCCATGCAGTCTACACTGTGTTGGTACCACATCTCTCGGGAGCTAGAATTTTTCAGCTCACATAAAACATGCAATCAGTCGACTAATAAACATTAACTTTGTTGAACATCTGCTAATTTAATGGCTGATTGTTGCAATGTTTATACTGGGCAATGATCAGGACGAGAATTATGAACACTTTTCCGCCTGATTATTGAACCCTATGAATGGCCTTTAAGGGATTGTGCCAAGCTTTGACATTATCCCCTATCTACTGCATAGGGGATAACTAACTAATCAGTGGGGGTCCAACCACTGAGACCCCACTAATCCTCATAACGGGGGTCCCATTGACCTGATCTGATGGAGTGGCAGATTGAGAACGTACCGTTGCACCCTAGTTATCCTCTATGGGACTAGCGCAAATAACTTAGTGCTAGTTGCCCATAGAAAGCAGCCAGAGATGCTACTTCATCTTGGTGGAATGATGTGCCCTGTCGCACAGGTCACAAAACACAAAGAATGGTCCCAGGTAATTAGCTTGTCTTCAGGGGAATGCCTTCAAAAAGAGGTAGTCCAAATTGGAAACCAGCAGTGTGAACTCCTGGTAATATGGCAGTCAATACAAAAGATCTGTGCTCACAAATTTGGAAGTTTTAGTTTCAGGTAGTGAGGAGCCTATGTATAAACTGATGATTGGGTGTTACCATTCACTTGTAAATAGAGAGTGTCCCTACACAGTCTAACCATTTGTATCACTGTCAGACTGCATTGTGACATGCCCTATAGGAGAATGGTAATACCCACTTGTCAATTTATTCATACATTTCAAAGGAGGAACAATCAATGCACATTTCCACAAACAAATTCTTCAAAATTTTTATTTTTATTGGGAATACAAATATTTGCTAAAAAATACATGTCAAGATGGCTCACAATCCTCTTTAGCTCACACATTTTGACACAAAATGCTATAAAAAATAAAAGCCACCACAATTAGACCTCAGTGCTCAGGAGGGGTCATCCATGAGAATGGGTGGAGTACGCTTTCTTAATCAGAAACAAATCTTAGTCGGTTTTTGTTCCCTCAAGAATATCCTTAATTCCAGCAAATTAGAGGCTAATTTAAGTATACGATTCTCAGGGGAACTGGCTGCCATACAAA